>NW_022900950.1:20138440-20188272 GCF_012274545.1 Fukomys damarensis | reverse complement strand
TTTTTTTTTTTTTTTTTTTTGTACTAGGGATTGAACTCTGGATCTTGTGCTTGTGAGGCAGGTGGCAGCACCACTGAGTTAAATCCCTGGCCCATTTTATACTTCGTTATAGCTGAGAAGAGTCAACTCTCACAAGTCATCCTGACTCCAGTTTCTCCACCTCTCCCCAGACCACTCTCACTCAGGGTAACTTCTGGAAGGTAATTTTAAAGAGGAAATCTGCTTCTTAAACATATGTTCATTGTTTTTAAAATAAAGTATAAGATTTTATCCATCCTTGCTTATTCCTCCAGCTTCACTCTTGGTTATGTTTATCCCTTTTGTCTGCACTTTCATTTTCTAACCCTCACGTCAGCCATAAAAAAAACATTCTCCTAGCTCTTAAACTGCTTTTTATTCCCTATGATTGGAACATTTCTGCTCTTGTTTATGTTATCAACTCAGTTTCCATTTACCCTTCGATCATTTCTTAGTTGAAATCTCTTCCATCTGAAGCCCTCTTCTATAAGAAGTTGAATTATTATATACTGAGTTTCCACACCAAAGAAAAACATGCATTGCAGTCACAAACCCCTTTAACTGAGAGTGTAGCCTTATTTCAAACAGACGTAACGAGCTAAGGTACCACTCAGGTGGACTACAGTAGAGTGGATGCTCACTGCAGTGTAGCTTTTGTCTTTATCAGAGGAGAGGCACCCAGGGTGAAAGCCTGAGGGAAGTCAGCAGAGACAGAAGAGCTCCACTAACAATCAGAGCAAGCCAGGAACTGTTTCAGTCTGGAAGAGGCTCCTCTAGAGGTAGGAGAAGGGCGAGACCATGCCAAATTGTTTTGGCCACACAGGAGATTAATGTTCCCATTTTAGGTCTTCTTATATCACGTGTCATATTTTTTCTTTTTGTTTTATTTGGTTTCTTATCTTTGTTCACTTCTCCTAGATCATACCTTTAGTGTGAGAAAGAATATGTTCTCTTATTTATTTACTAAATATACCTAGTACCAAGTGTGAATACAAAATTTTCAGCCAAAAGCTTTTAAAGAGCCAAATAGTGTATTTGAGATGTAAAAATTATATTTTATTAGACGAATGAATAAATGAATGCATATTGATATTACTGATGATTTATGCATATATATAAAGTTCTTTATACATGCCTGTGTTTGTAAGTCTATATAACATTTGTACACCAGGCAAATTGTTAATTCTGTAAGTAGAAATCAAATATTATTTGGTCTTAAAATCTGAAGGGAGAGAGAAAAAATGCACCTAAATGATGCAATCACTTCAAATTATATGATGCCATAATACTGGAAAGACTGTGATGGGTCAGCATAATTTCATGTAAAAAAAAAAAGATAAGTGAAAAATTACAAGTACCAATAGATATCCTCTCAAAAAGGGCAAAATTTTAAAGTCAGTTGAGGCTGACTGTGGCAGTTTGGGGGCAAAGTGAGTTTGTGACTATGTAGCCACTCAAGGTAACATTTTAGCGTCATCTAATGAAAGGCTGTGTGCAAAGCTTCTACTTCTATCCATCACATATACCTTAAAGAAAGGCGTGCATCACTTTAGCAGAAATCTTCGTGTCCATCATTACTTGGCTAGTAGCAGTAGCACGTCAGTAATGACCAATCTTCTCCGGTACTCACCATTCAACTAAATAAAATTGTTGAACAATTAAGGACAGAAAGTGAGGCAGTTGAGGCACACAGTTCTTCACCCCAGCTGGCACCCTTATGTCAGGGAGCTTTAGCCTGTTCATATAGTAGCTACAGGTTTTAAAGGGTAGGTGGAAACAGGAAAGTTTTCTGGAGGGCCAGGATCAGAACTCTCACACTATCTTTTCTGCAAAGTTCAAGTCTCAAAAGTGTCATAAATTCAGCCTGGAGTCATGGACTCAAAAATTGACCTTAATTATTCATAGAAACCACTAAAAAATTGTAGCTAACTTTGTCACTGCCACATCAAATACCTATGGCATTAATACATTTATATTCAACCTTAGGATTCTATTTTCAAAGCCGAGGACACTACATTCCCGTGTATATCATCTATATATTTTTCACCCACTGTCCAATTTACAGATTTCACAGTGTAGGCATCTTTGCTTTCCTTTTTCATTAAGAAGAGTAAGTACCAAACACCAATATCTAAGATATGAATATATTATTTTTATGATAAAAAATTCCCCATTTCATCTTTTGCTATTACTCTTGTTAAAATCATTTCAGTTCTGAAGAAGTGTGGATGATCTTGTGTTTCATGAAACTTCTATTTGTCAACATTGAATAAATAAAAGACTCAATAAAGTTCTGAAATTAGATATTTAAAAATAAAAATTACCTTAAGCATCAAAATTCTTTAAAAGTTTACCTAATGGAGTTTTCTCTTATAATGTTTGTTTCCTTTTATTAATGCTATCACTATAGTTCTTTTTCTGCCCAAAGTAAAAGCAATAAAATACACAAGACGTATCTCAGAAAAATTATAGGATTTAATCACTTTATATAAATTAAATTATATAAAAATGTACAAAGTCTTCATTACAACTTTTATATCAATGCACAAACACTTGCATACAATAATGTTTATATGACTGTTTACTAATTATCTATAATTTTCTATTAATAATTTAGGAAAAAACAGTATACTTATTAACAACTTTCTTTTGAAGTTAAAAATAAGGCTTTATGTGTGCACACATCGATGTATAATAAAGAGCTTAAGTACGTAAAATTGCTATATATATTATATATAGCTATATATTCTTATTAAGTTATCTGATATTCATGAATGTTAGGTCATTGAAAATTGTTTATGCCTTCATTAGTCTTTTAGCACCTACTTGTATCTTTATTATGAGTAGTGACTTTCACTCTCTTCCCAATGCAAATTATTGAAGGTAGAATCCAATTTTTGGTATTCTATTGTATTTTAAATATCCCACAAATAATGGGAAAGGAAGAAACTGTCACTATTTTCCACATAGATGCAGTTATGATACAACGAATTTTATAAATTTATGGCAAATTTGAGAATATAGCCTTGTTTTGAATATAATTTGTTCAGCTTACATGTAGTAAGTTTGGATGATACTCTAAGCTAATATATCATTAAGGTAAATTCAGCAAGTTATTAAAAATTGCAAACTTCTAAAATGTTTTGTCTGATTGATTGCGTGATCATTTAAATTTTATCCCCTGAACTATATTAAAGAATCAGTATATTGGTTTATCAGTAATGCCTGAAAATAAGCAGCCTTATCACATTTGGAATGTGATGCTAACGAGGCACAGTGAATGCACTCTACATCTGAGTGGATGCAGAGAGCTCCCTAACCACCACCTCATTAAGCATGATTCACCACCAATGTGAGGAATAGAAATGGCGGGTATAAAATACATGTGAGGGAAAACTAGCATCGAAGTCAATCTCTCAACTTAAGATTGTGCTTATCTTCTGTGATGAAGGGCTGTACACAAAAAGAAATTTTCCAGAAAATGTAATTGAATGTACGGACAATACTATTTTTACACCTATCAAACCAATAAATTCCAATAAAATGAATACTCTTGCAAACACATAGAAAAAGCTATTTTTGAACTCACCACAGAGTAGAAAGAAAAATCTAACTGGATGTCATTTACTAAAAGAAATTGTGGATGAGTTAACTATGCTCCTCTTTTTAAAAATTCTCCAATGTAGTACACTGTTCTGGAATATGATAGTAAACAGGCAGAACAAAATGAGAAATTGCTATATTTTCAATGTTCTTTCAGTATTTCAGCAATCATTCCAAGGTGTAAAACCAACTTTTTATTAGTATAAAACCAAGTAAAGGTTAATAGTTTTAGTCATTCTAAAAATAATCAACTGTTTAGGATGTGCTATGTAAAATATATTTCATCACCAATATTTTCTCACTTATTTCTATGAAATTTCTTATATTTTGTAGGATAAAAAACTAGGTTAAATAGATTAAACTCGATAAAAAATTTTCAAATGTAGAATAGAGTTGACTTTAGCATTTTATCATCAGAAAGATCAGAATAATAAAAATTAGGATGACATAATTTTATAATAAGAACAAGTGAAAAAATTATCACCTTGTATAATTTGTCGTGTTTTATACATCACAAATCTTCAATTTCATCATGCTTTATTCTAAGACATACTATTTATAGTCTTAAAAATGAGAAATCTGGATTAAAGGAATTTTTCTGATGTTAATTTATAAAGTGAAAGCTTACTCTAGTCCTTTTTTACTTTAAATCTGCTATCAATTCTTCTGTGAATCAATTATAGCAGTTTACTAAACATTAAAGATTAATACTGTTAACAAAATATAAAATAAAGTTCCTTAAATATTTTTCTCTAAATGAAGTACGTAAAGTAAATGCTATAGGTGTAAGCTTGAACTGCTAGAAGTGTAAAATGCTACCACTTGCAGACTTGAAAAAATAACTTATGTAGAGAATATTTTGTCTTATATTCCACATAGAGGTAATGGAAATTGCCCAAAGTCTAGCACAGAGAGTTTCAATGTATTAGAATACTAGTGAAAGCTTGAGTTAGTGAGTGGGAATGTTATTTCTTTTATGTCTTATCATAACATGTTTTTAGCTCCACATGATGACAGCATAAAGAAGAACAGGAACATTGATCATTTAATTGGGCAGAGAGCTCACTCTGAGACCACCCCAAGAGTACTGAATATCTCTTGGGTCTCTAACAAATAATATGGAGGCAACTACAAAATTGTGTCCACAACTTCAACTCTTTGTCTGATTTATAAATCTCCACATTTTTAGCTATTTCAATAATATGCCAAGGAAAGGATACTTGAAAAAAGAAAAAGAAAAAGTGTTATTTTCATTAACTTTCAATATTGGAACAGCCTATTCTAATGCCATGACCTAGTATTTGAGGGACAAACTAAAGTAATTCTTAGTTAAATATGCAAAAATGTAGCTAAAATATTTTTTTTAAATATATGAAAATAAAGGAATAACAAGACCATTAAAATTAGAGAAACATAAATATTAAATCTTTGTAGAAGATTGATATAAATGCAAAATATAATGAAGGGAAAACAATTGATAAAAATACTGAGAAAATTTCAAAAGTTTTTATTTGAATATGAAAAGAAGATATAAATATTCAGTTAACATAGCTAATAAAAAATATACAGGCAATTTAAAAAGAAAATGAGAATGGGATAATATCCATAAACCTAATTATATGAAAAGAGAGACATGAAAAAAATCTCAATCTTATCCAAATAAACTCAGAAACTTGATTAATTACAAGGAAAACATAAATCATACTAACTAAAATATATTAAAAGTGTTAACATAGTCAATGTTTCTTAATAGCTGCCCATTAGACCTGTTCAGAATGGTTTAAAAATGAAAATGGTGGTATCATAATTATAACAGTTAAGTCACAATGTCTAGAGTATGCAATCCTTTTTGCAGCTGATGAACTTCAAAGTTGGCTTCTTTTTAAAGTTGTACTTAACAGAGGAAGAGAAGAAGGTGGACTGTGATCAGGTGGAGCTCAAATGAAATGGGATAAAATTAAGCCATCATAGAAATCATAGTCATGTTGTTAACAAGGGAACAGAAAGAGGGAGAAAAATGGGAAAAGACAAGAAACAGAGGCATAGGGAGAAAGAAGGAGAGAAATATTTGTTTTCTTGGTCAGCATTTTACTGTAGCATATTCTGTTTAGTTGTCCAAAGTATCTAAAGTCTTGCAAATAGTTGAATTTCTAATTAATGTCAGGAAAAACTCAAGAAATACACACATATTTTTTAAAAGGAAAATATGATACTCTCATGAAATATAATAGAATAATTAGGCCCTAGTTGCATATAGTAGGTATCTATAAAAAAGAGACCCAAGTAAATAAAAAAAATTTTTCAGAAGTGTATTTTAAGATAACATTTAACAAAGAAAGATTTGTACACTGGAACTTTTTGTTTTCCGAAGCAAAAAACTAATAAACTTCAAGATGCAGTCCAGTTACATTATTGTACCTCAAACAAAAAGGTGGCATCTGGAATGCATCTTACAAAGTCAAATAAACTATGAAGAGGGAAATTTATAACCCCTTCATTTTCTTATAATAATTTTCAGATGGGAATTTGATGAAAAGGTATATGTCTTCATTTTAGAAAACTGCAAAAATAAATTTAGCAAAGAAACAGCACAGAAATGTACAGAAGTATCGGGGTCTGCTGAATTTCCAAGTGACCATGCTGAATGCCTTAGGCATTTAGGTGCAACATATTCAGTTGCAGGTATGTTCAAAGTTTAGAAATTTGGGATTTTGAAAAGCAAAGTTTCAATAAAAAGAGATAGGAAAAACAGGTATGCAAACAGGTATTATAAGTGTGGATTATTATGAAAGAAAACAAGGACATGAGAGAAAAAATATACATTTAGAAAATAGAAAGATGCAGTCCAGATTAATTAATGTAAAATCCACAAATTGACTTCTTTTAAATTAAAATATTTCGCAGAGATTTCAAGTGTTCTATCTATTCCTCAATAATTTGGACCCTAGAATTAATGGTTGCTCTGACTTTCATGTTTGTGGTATCTGATATGTCTTTGTGTATGAACTAAATATGTATATCTCATTTTTTATCCTTTTACTCTTATACAATATACTATTATTTGTATCTTTTGGCAACTATTAGATTTCAAGCTCAGTCTTTTGATAAATTTATGGTTGCTTTATTTATCTTTCTAAATTTTGATATTCAGAGGCATTTCTTTTGACTTTTTTCTCTCTGGAAAAAAAAAGAAAGCACTTCACATAATTCCTTTTTGATTTACCAAAAATAAAACAAATTTAAATTTCATTTCAACATCCCAAAACTTTTCTGTATGTAAAAATAAACACACTTTTATTATACAGGGATTTGAGGTATTTATTTAAAGCCTCTTTGGCAAAGATATCAGATTATCTGGGCTTGAAAGAGAACAGGAAGTCAAGATAGGAAGGTGGTAGGAACTGGGAGAAAGGAAGATCAAGATAGCAGTAACAAACCTGAGCTACAGTCTTCTGGAAAAGACAAACATCTGTGTCTGCTGTTGCTGCCTGTGGCCCTGACTGAGGGCCACTTCGTTATAAAGGAAAACACTACACTTGGTTGAGGATCTGGAGCCATTATACATCCATCCTCATGAGCTTCACTACACTAAAATGAGCACGCAGGACAGCTACAAGATACATGAAGGCCTGACAATGGCTATTGTTTCACATTTGCCCTCTAAATCTCAAGCAAGTATCTCTTTCGAAGTCCTTATCATTGAAAAAAATTGAAAAGAAATTCTGGGAAATGTACTTTCCAAACTGACAAATTGCAAAGCCATCAAAAATACCATTGCTGCACTTTTGTGACTATTTTCCCAGAGAAATTGGTTTGTATAGCAATTTCAGAAAATAAATGTTTTCACTACATATAGATAATTCATTGATCTGGAGGAATATTTCACTTTTAAATGCAGGTTTTAGGATGTTTTTGCTTTAATTCATCAAAAATCATCATAGAATTTTTTCTTGTGAAACAGATTTTGAATTCTATATATTCACTTCCAATCTACACAAAGATGAATATATTTGTTGTACCGTCTTTGTCACGTGGTCAGTGACATATTTCCCAGAGTCAGGGCTCTTCAAGTTTGTAGTGGAGTTCATGCATCCTACGTCTCTGATACACTTCAATGGACCTGATAGCCCAGATACCTAAAATTTACAGAACTGACTCATTTTATTTAATAACTAAAGCCAAAACAAATATCATTCTCTTTCTAGTTACAACAAAATTTCCTTTGGAAACTTATGTCTTTTTCTCCTTGGAAAAAAAGTCCATCTTTTCTGAACAAAATGAAAGGTAGAGGGCTCAAGCTGGATCAATTGCAATTATAACAGTAATTTCGAAAATAATTGTTGGCTATGAGAACAACTAGTGCATTAATTTTAATTAATAATTAATGAAAATCAATAAGTTACTTAATAGTAAAAGAAAGATTCTTAGTGATCAGCTCTATATATCTCCAAAGAATATATATTAACATATTTGATGCTGTATAGAAGTTGTAACCCTGATAATTTTATAATTGTATCTCATAACAAAGGTTCAGCACTCTGATAAAGTTAAAGTTAACAAAATAAAGGAGCCAGAAAAATCGTAAGCCCAAACTGACATAACACTTTGCCTTAGATAATAGAATGTCAGTCTATACCAGAGGAGTCTGGAAAAGAAGCTGAAAATGTATGTACTCCACCTTTATACTACTAATAAAATAGAAGCCGAAAGCACATGCTGTTTATAATTTAATTCTCTTCAAAAATCCAAGCTTTTTTTTTTTTTTGATAGGCACTGTTTTGTTTTGCTTTATTTTGTTTGTGGGAATAAAAATTTCCAGGAATTTGCAGTGCATGGAATTTATAGTAGAAAATAAAAATAGATGTAAAAGGGAACTATTTTGGAGAAAATATATTTTGGAGAAAATGAAATAGAATGTAATACCTGTGTATGGTACAGTTCTTAATGTGTGACTCACAAACTCACAGTGACCTCTTCTAATACCTTTTGAAGACCTATGACAGCAAAACTATTTTTATACTAGTATTTGGAGATTATCTGTTTTTCTTCACAGTTAATATTTGTGCTACATCATGAACTCACTGATAAGTTAAACAACTGGTGTTTAGCATCAGTCAAAACAATGCCATCAAAACTTTAGCATATTTGTGTTTTCACCAGCAAGTGCTCCTTAGAAAAATTGCCAACTTTAATTTTTAATGAAGATATGAAAATTAACACTATCAAATATTGGCCACAGTTTGCATGTATTTTAATATTTATGTATAAAGATGTACTTATGTGCTTAGCAAAGCATAAATAAAAACTATACGAAAAAGTGCCCTTGTGATTGTTTTGACAGTGCAAAACCATAAATCAACCACAATTTTTATAGGAGAGATTGAGAAGTGACCAGTGGTTATGCAAGTGTATATACTTGGCTTACATTTTCTTTCAAGCTCAATTTATAGTTTGAGTTTAAAAACAAACACTAGAATTCTGGAAAACTTGTACCTGTCACTTTAAGTTTGCCAGTTTCCTATGTTCATTTTTTTTTCCTGAAGAGAAAATTAACAAATGAAGTTATTTTTATGTTTTTCAATGAAATGTGTGGACAACTGGGCACATGATCATATTTCAAAGAACTGGTATTTTAGTGCTGGATACAATTTCCATTCAAAAGACAAGTCCACTAGGCTTTCATGTAGAACAGTGCAAAAACTACAGTGATGAGACTTCACATTGAAATTAACTTTTAAGAAATTACCATTTGTTATGTTTTATTCACTGCTGCACTACTCATTGATACTGATAGTTTTTCATATATTATTTTGCACAAAAATGTCATTTTTGCTACAGTGTAAGAGGTTTCTTATCATTCTAAAAAGCATGTTGTGAATTATAGCTTAATATTGTCATTTGAATTACAGTAAGCACTACACATAATATACATGAATAAAAGCTCATGTGAGTAAAATATTAAAGTTTCAAAGAGTTTTAATATTGGAAATACTTAGAACCATTGTTTTTGAGAATAGAAATATATGTGTGCAATGTTTATCCTGGCAAAATTCCTCAAATACCTGTGTAAAAAGTGTATACTTGTTGAAAACCAAATCCATAATCATGTAAAGGCAGAGAAACATAATAAATAGGATAGTAAAATACATCAGAAAATTTATGAATAGCTACAATCTTGAAATCTAGGATAGACCAATGGTTGAAATACAAGAGAAAATTACAAAGGCAACAAAATGCTTGAGAAACATGTTTGCTGCTGCATATTGGCATAATTTAATCCAATTTGTTTAACTTTCCATTATTAATTGGATAGTTTCATTAAATTGGTAATAAAACCTTACTTAAAATAGTAGTTATCCAAAAATATAACTAATCCTTAGTCAACACACAACTTTGATCCAATCATTAATCTTCTACTTAACTTTTCCAAGTTGTGCAATTGTCTATTGATATATTTTCAAATTTACTGAAATCTATTCAGAATATTAGATTATAAAAATCATTTGATCACTATTCTAAAAAAACTGAAAATATACATGATTTTCAATGGAATACAGGTTTTTAAAACCTTTTTCCCACTTTCTCCTCTCAACTTGTACAGAAATTTTTAAAAACAATTTCACAAAGTGACTATGACTTAATCTTGCACTTTAAGATTCCCTTCACAAGGAATTTATAACAAAAGCAAACCACCACTGAGACTATAAAACTGTGATTAATATCCATCTAATGAAATTATCCCAAATATTCTGTTCAAAATCTGGCACACAAAATATAATATTAAATAATAAAAATTTAAAAGAAAGAATAGAATAAAAATCAATCAATTACAATGGTGCTGGACTTATAACTAAAAATTTACAAAATAAATATTTCTAAGAAAAACTCAATGCAGATAACTTGATTTTGAATAGATCAATCAGACTTTTCACTGCATTCCATTTTCAGTTCTATTGATATACAAAGAACATGTATGTAAATTACACCTTTTCATAAATGAGTACAGTAAGTCCCCAACTTATAAACATTTGAGTTATGCACTTTCCCAGATATGAAAGACCTTGTATTATTATTCATAGATGTGAACAGATCACAGAAGTAGCTCAGATGTCTGCTGGACATTGTCAGAGTTGTGTTCCTGTGTGCTTACTGTACAGTGTGGTGGTGTATAGTTGTACAGTGTTCCATCAGAGCCCAGGATGTCCAGAAGTGAGAGGAAAAGCAGTGGTGATGTGGAGGGTACTTCTAGGAGAAGTAATGCAATAAACATGGAAACAATAGTGAAAATAACTTATTTACAGTGGTATTTTACCACCAATATAAGGTAACTGCAAAAGTAAAAATAGTTTATTTACAATATTTTTCTAAATCCCTGGCCCAATGTATTTGATTTTTTAATTTTTACACTGTATATTTGTGTAAAATGTAAGACTCACTTTGTCAGACCAACAAATGAATCCAATTTGGTAATGCTCTTTTGGAGTGGAACTCTTTCATAGGTTGGGGACCTACTGTATTGAATATAAACTTCTAAGAGTTGTTCCACGTAACTTTCAGATTCAGTATTACTGTTTGTAAAATATAATATATTTTGAAAATAAATCTGAATGCTTACTCTCATAAATTCATAATCTAAGAAACCACTATTGATTAATTTGAAAGAAAGCTAGTGAAATAATCAATAATGTACATATATTTATTTAAAAATCATTATTGAGTATATAACTATACATTTGTTGATACATACATACTATATGCATAGCACATTGTTGTGTATAAAATTTGCATTTCTTATTTATCCTTTCTGATTTAGACTCAAGCCTTGTATTCCTTTATCTTGTAATACTCTTATTTATCAAGCTCTTCATGCAGTTCCCTGCATCGCATTATTCTCGTCTTTGAAAAATATTTCATTTTCTCAAAACTTTCCTACTTGATTCTTCTATTAAAAAATCAAGTAGCCAGCCAGGCACATGCCTGTAATCCCAGCACTCAGGAGGCTGAGGCAGGAGGATCGCTGTGAGTTCGAGAACAGCCTGGGCTACAAAGTGAGTTCCAGGTCAGTCTCATCACACAGTGAGACCATGTCTCAAAAATAAAACAAAACAAAACAAAAAAAATCAAATAAAAGCCAGGTGTTGTGATACTTCTATAATCCCAATACTTTGGGAGGCTGAAAAAAGAGAATCACAAAGTTAAGCCTATCCTAGGCAGCTAATGAATTGAGACCCTACTGCATACAAAAGTCTGGGGATGTAGCTCAATATGAAGGCCCTGGGTTCAATCCCTAGTACTGCAACTTTACATAAACAATACATATCATGTAATAAAAACTCATATCAGGATATATATAGCATATGTACAAAACAAGTCAGCTTTCTCATGGCAATTATGCACACAATGAATGAAAATCAACTGCAAATTTTTTTTTTTTTTTTTTGCCCAGGAATAATGCCCTTAACTCAATTTTTAATAATTTAGGACAGTCATATTATTTCATTGTTTTCCAAACTATCATCACAGCTCTTAAAATAAAAGTTAAAAATTGAGTAAACTACCACATGTGGCCTGGCTAGCAAAAAGCACACTAGAACTCATACGCTCCACATTTCTAGTGCTTGACTTCTACTAGAGTACCTTTCGATTATAACATTTGTCAAATACATCTGCTTTTCAGAAGAATATTAAAGAGAATATTAAGATTATGAACAGAAGTCATTATAGTAAGGCATTTTTATCTCCATTTCCAATATTACACATTCACAGCATCTGATGCTTACATTCATTTTGTGACTTCGGTACATGTACATAACACATATTAATTCATTTTTTATTCTTTTTCTCTCCCCTACCTCTCTCTCCTTTAATCCTATGATCCCTTTTCCATTTGAGAAAGATCTATTGTTGCAGAAGAAAGTGTTAAATGACACACAGAGATGCAGAAGTGGGTAAAACAAAACAACAACAACATAAAACCATTTACTTTTCTAGCAAAGGGTCGGCCTGCACCAAAGGCTGTGTGAAATGATCGACCCTGGGTTGGGTTAAAATCTGTCTTTTATAGGAGTCTTACAATCATGACCTCATTTTAGATGGTAAGACCTTCTAGTTCCTGCAGTTCCCAATACAAATCATGGTCACAAGACAGTTCATTATTAACACAAATGCAGCATTTTCTTTCAGGATGCTTATCCTTAGCTATTCCAGCCCACAGGAGTGGGGGTCAGCGTTAGAAAAGCAGGACTAGTGACATTCCTTTCATTTTAACTTCTTTATTTTGGACTATTTTTAAAAGTTCTCTTGATCACTGTCTCCTTTCTTCCTATTATCTACCTTTTATTTTGATATTGATATTGGCCAATAAAAGAACAATCAATCCTATAAAATTCATTTGCTCAAAGTGACTTTGAAATGTTTGAAATATTGAAAAAGATAACTCTTAAGTGCCCTCTCCTAATTAATTTAGCTTATATAGTGAAGAAATCTACCTGTGTATTCTCTGTCAGTCTCTTTTCTTCCCCAAAGTCCATTTCCTACATGCACCACTTTCATGGGGGACACACAGTGTTTCGTGGTACAGCAAAGAAGTTCAAGTTTAGGTAACCCCAGTCCCCAGAGACAGACTGATAGAGACCACCTTGAGCAAGTTGCAAATTTATAAATTGGCTGCTCATATTACTTGTCTAAGTCTGCCTATTAGCCCAGAATGTCTTGTCTGAAGAGCCAGCAGTTGTGTGGGAAAGAAATAATTCCCCAGGCCACTGGTTACAGCAGAGGTCTCAATGATCTGTGAGGCTGTGATGTCTTGAATGGCATGACATTAGTGCAGCTAAGGGCAGCGTATCTCATATACAAAACTTCTATAGAGGCAGAGATTAATGTATAGGACAAAACGAATTTCCCATTAATTGTTGATCTGTTCCTAACAGAATGCCCTGTTCCCTTTTGCTAGGACCCTGCTCAAGTCAGTGCTTTCCATTCCACGGTTCCCAGCATTACCCTTTGCCCCTTAAAGTGGCTGTGCATTCAATAAATAGTGGCAAGCTCCAGGAGACAGCTTCTTATCCTGATAAGAGCTCTGACCATCCCCGGACCCTCATTTATGCAGTAAAGATCGTGTCTTGTCTTTTGTTGTCCTGCCACCAGGCGATTGGTGGTCTGATTGGGCTCCAATAACAGACCTTACTTTTATTTTTTCGACAACAGCAAATCAATCTTTGTGCTGCCCTGAACAGAGCACTCTTTTGCTTCCTCAGCTCTTCTCTGCAGAAACATGCTTGAAAAGATGTTTACAACAAAAATCTGATATGAGACTTTCAGAAACCTGAGGAGATCATTTAAAACAACACCCCACCACTTTACGGAGATGAAGATGACAATTAGCTGGAGTCATGAATGGAAAGAAGAATCCAGCCATCAGTATGATTAGGGGAAAGCATTTGTTCAGCCACTGCAGAAATCCCAAGTAAAGAAAGGACTTGGTGAATTAGAAAACCAGGTGATATCATAGAATACCAGTGAAGTTAAATAAATGAGTTCAGACAGGTAGGTAGGAGGCAGATGCACTAAACTGCCCACAAATGACATGAGGGTGGGGCTTGATAGAATGCAGCTTCTGATTAAGTATATCTGGTGCATATTTGAAATTGTGTATTTCAACATGATTACAGATAATACCTACCCATGCCCTAGATCTGAGTGGCAATAATATTTAACATTACAATGTCCAAGTGAGAAACATTGAAATTTGAGACAATACAGCAGCAAATAAAAGTAGAGAAAATTGGACTTACACAATGTAACACATATCTTAAAGTACTGATGTTGAGATGATGGATAGAGAGTGTAAAAAGACACAATGTGAAATTTCCAGAATTCTGATTTAAAAATTGAACATTCTACAGAATGTTTTGACATAAGGGAAACAGCAATATCAGTATATCTGAATGAAGATGTGAATTGTCAGTTTCAAGAATCCATTTGAATTTAGAAAAACTGTGTAATAATGTAAGTTGGATAATTTGTTTTCCCAGGAATAAATACTTGCTCACATGCATGAATATATGGAGAAGAATGTCAGTTGGTTTTTCATGAGGAATAAGACAATAAGATGAGAAAAGAGCAGAGTAGTTAATATGTTCACAAGATTCATCTTTTGATAGTGGACCATAGGCCATGGTATCCAAATGGGGTTAGTAGAGAAGTTGTGATTTCAAATTTTTATTTACTGTGTAGACCGGGAGACATTTTGAAATAAAAAGAATTTGTTTAGTCAGATAACTAATACTTATTTGTTTTTATGCTAGCTCAACAATAATAGATTAAACAGTGGGCTTTTGGCAGGAATAGCTATAGCTACAACTTTATAAGATTCTGCCAAGATTAATTATGTTAAAAGTCTACTGATTTTTCAGAACACCTCCTGAAGAAACCATGTGGATTATCATACCATCCAAATAATTTATGAAACACATGCTTTGCTTGCCTAAATTTTGCCCTTAAATCCCTGTCAAGAAAGGCACAACATTTTCAGGACAAATTTCACAAGCATAAACTGAAAAAAAGCATACTTATTAAAGAACACACAGGAGTTTCATTCATTGACTAACACTCAGTACTTGGCAGAATACCAATTATAAAATCTATACTTTCACTCCAGTGTAAACCTTTTCAGGCTATAAGGAAATAGCCCTTTATACAAGACAAGAGTCCTATGACCTCACAGTAAAATGCAACTGCATCTGACTGCCATGAAGTTTGTAAATTGTATTCCTGACAGTGTTAGAGATAGATATTGATTTAGAGTGTATGTAAGATTTGAGTGATGGATGTGCTTAGTTAGAGGAAAGACAAATTAATTAACTTGTCAAATCCTTCTCCTCAGACAGAAAGAATGCAATAGATTCTTGCATAATTAAGTATTGATTCCCAGTCGTTCTAAACATCTGTTTCCTTGCTATCTTGATGTTCACGTTTGTGATTCCAGAGGAACTTATGAATTAGAAATGGCTTTCAGAACAGTAGCAAATGGAGGCTGATATACATTATAATATTAAACAATTCATCTTACTCTTGAGATTGTGTATATGCTGGAAGAATCATGTGCATCAAGTGCATCACCATTCTTTATATTGTCAGAAAGATTATTGTGAGGCTTAGAATTTGAGTGGTTCTACTTTTATTAAATTAATGACACTTAGCCAAATGTGCAAGACAAAATAACCTTCATAAAAGTGTTGGCCTTTTAATTAGGTTATACCTTGCCTTTTAATTTTTAGGGATCTTTAAATAATTTAAAGAAAAAAGTCAAGTGAGTGACAAAGAAAAAATTTATTAAAAATATAAAAAATAACATGATACACTAATACTCATGATAGAATTAGAAAATGTAAGCGTATAGATCAGGGAAAAGCAAAATTTAAAAAGTGAGATCGTCTTTAGAGATCAAGGCTCGCCTACAATTTCTGAACTGAATTAATAATCAAGATCATGAGAATGTATGTGTCTCCTGTGGACTTGTGGTGTATACCCTACAAGTGTTAGGAGTCACATTTCCTGAGTGTTGGCAGGGGTTGCCCCTCAGAAAGAGCCCCAAAGCTCCCTACAGAATCAGGTAGAATTCCAGACAGTTCTCAGTGATACTACCTCTTGAAGAATCTTCAACATTAAATGTATAAATCTGGAAATACCATGTCTAAATAGTCACCATGGTCAGTGACTATTACATACAAGTCTAACTATTAAAGTTTCAAGGTGAACATTATGATTTTAGAAACAGAAGAGTGAAAAAAAGTCTAAACAAGAGGGTTTGGTTTCCTAGCAAACTGGACTCCAAAGAGGAGGCAGAAGCAAATGTACATGGTGGAACCTCACCATGTCCCTAAAATATTAGGGACCCTAATATTTTAATGTATATTTTCAATAGCCAAGTAACAAAATGTCAACCCCACCCCACACAATTAATTGACTGAATTTGACAGTAAAGTCTAGCATCTTCCTGAGGTTCTGAGGTGGGCAATTTCTGTAAATATGGAATGTTGAGGGTTGAATTTTGGAAATAAGATAATCTTTGTAGTTTGAGAACAAGCAAGATAAATAGTCAAATGTGTACTTCAGTAGGCAAATGGATGAAATCACAATCTTAAATGAAATAAATTAGACTTACAAGCTTAGATACCATCTCATTTACCTTATATGAAAAATACAAATTACATATGATGTGCAAAGTAAAAGATAGATAGTAAGAAGTAGGAAACTAGATATTTCCCAAATAGGAAGAAGGTCAGAGATGGAGGGGAAAGTGGAGAGAAAAGGCACGAAAGAAGGAGCTAATAAGACATATTATTTACATGTACCAAATCCTCACAAGGAATATAATTATTACAAAATGCTAACGTGTACTAATAAAAAAATTTTAAAGAAACATCATTGTGGCAAGCATATGTAAGACAAATGAGAACAGGTCAATACTGATTACAAAAGAAAATTTATATAACTATAAAAACTCAAGTAGTGATGAAAAGCTGAATAATAGCCAAAGTAGCTATGTGGGCCAAAGAGCAGTCATGAAGTTTAGAAATTGGACTCACATTTGTTGATTTATGTAGCAGAAAGACATAAAAAATCACTACTGGCTAGGAACTGAAATAACTATAAAAGTGATGATGGCATTGAGTTAAATTTGAAAGTCAAGAGAGAGCAATAATCTTTAACGAAAAATAATAACTTCAGTTTTTAAAACTTGCTGTGTCCTACGCCATGAGCCTCTTTGGAACATGATGCCCAGAAGATTGTTATAAATGTGATCTTGACCCTACAAGAAAGACAAAGACTACAAATGGTGTTAGAATCACACACATGAAGAAGAAAATTTCCAAAATAGAAACTACAAATGAAACACACACACAAAATAAAATACTCTTGCAACAACTGAAATGCTTAGTTAAATAAATGAACAACATTTTTCTATATTCAGATTTAAAATCGTGTGTATTTTGTTTACAGGTGCATGTGGTACACCTATGCTATGTTTTCTTTTCTGACAGCTGTCAGTCCTGTTTAGAATGGAATGAAACTCACTTGTAAGTATAGATAATGTATTTTCAAAAATGCATTCCAAAAACTAATCTGCTATTCAATTTTGTTAGAAGTTTTTTTTTATTAATGTGTCATTTTAACTTATCTGTTAATATATATATTAGTATTTTATCTTTTTGTATCTTCCTTTAGGTTATTTAAATTCTGTCCAGTTTTAAATTTGATTATGAGTATGTATGGGTGTACATGTGTTTATATATTCATAAAAATACACATAATATATGTTTTATATAATCAAAACTGTCAATATTTTCTTTTAAACTATTTTAGATAACAGACCTAAAATTAAATTGATTGGTATGAGGTCATAATCAACATTTATTGTCTGTATGCATCTTCATCAAAGTATTTTTTCAGACATTAAACTCTTCTGTTGAACTTCTATTAGTATATGAAATTTCATTTTTGGAATTTCTTTTTCTTTGTTACCGGGGATTGAACTTGGGTCCTTGCGCTTGCAAGGCCGGCCACTGAACCCCTGAGCTAAATGTTTGGCCCTCTTTTGGAATTCTAAACTTTCACTTATAAAATCAATATATATTTCTTATATGCATATTAAGAAAATACAGTTCCAATCATTGAGAATAGATTCCTTAAATGCATAGTGCTCCTGGGGGGAGTCTACAACAGTGCTGGTTTAGAGGCAGCACATAGGAATAACCTGGAAAGCAGACATTAGATTAAGATTGCTATAGCTGGATTCTTAAAGAGATGAAAAAAATCTAGCTTCTGAATAGAAGTTTGGGCTTTAATGAAAACGCAGGCAGTTTACCAATGTGAACTTTAAAAAAAATACAGAATTCATTAGTACTACTGATCATTCTGTTTATTTTTATGTTCTGAAGAATATAGGTAAGAAAGGAAAAGAAAAAAATATGAGAAAAGGAAAAAAAATGGAAACAAAGCCTGTGTAAATAGGGAAGGCTGGAGGAGGTGAAGAGAGGAAAGGGTTATGGGGAAAAATAAGAACCAAGATACATCATGTAAAAGTAGAAAACCCCAATAATGAATGAAACTATATTGTATACCTAAAAAGTACCAATGAACTTAACAACAACAACAAAAAGAATATAGGTACCAAATACCAAAGCCTAGAATTAAAAAAATCTTTTTTTTTGTTTGGTACCGGGGATCAAACTCAGGACCTTGTGTTTGCAAGGTAGGCAGCAGAATCACTGAGCTAAATCCCTAGCCCATCAAAGCCTAGAATTGTAGGATGATTTGTTAATCATCTTTATCCTGGAAATAATCAAATCCAATAATTAAGTAGATTATTCTAATTTATAATGAGTCAGCTAAGGATTTCTAAGTAACTTATTTAATAATCATATATTAAAATGTCTAGAACAGTAAAAATTCAGAATTAATGTTTGGTTAAGTAAGTTAGAGCTTGTATTTATGTCCATATTGCATTTATATCCAGCTTTTCCAGTGACAGTTGTCTAGTGTTCCAGAACTCATTATAGTCTCATTTTTGACAGGTTGCCTTAACTATTTGTTAGGTTCTATGACAAATACTTACACTGATAAATATATCTAAACTTGAAAGAACATCCTGGAATACTATCTATAATTTCCTAATGAGAAAAATTAAACTTAGAGGGGTCAAGTAGTTGGCATGGATTCTAATTTCTTGAATTTAATCATGAGTAGAACTTCAGAGATCTAAGTATGGAGCTCCTGCTCTTAGTCACTGTATTTGCTTATTCCATTGCAAGCACTTCCTATTCTCAACAGAGCAGTGATTAAAGAAAGTCAGAAATCAAATTCTTAGAAAGTCCTGGGCTTGTAAATCATAATAGATCCAAATAATAATCACAATAATCAAAATATTTGTAACAGTGCAAAAATAAGGTATGCTCTAAAGAAAACTCTGAGAAAATCAATTTCTGTCTTTCAAAGTGTATATTTAGGCTTATTTGATTTACAAGATTATAATAAATTTCACCTAAATTGTATGTATAGTATAGAGTTACAGAGCAGAGAGGATGATGTATAACTTCAGTTATGACTAATAGAAGGGCTTGGGGTGTAACTAGTGGTAGTGTTCCTGCCTCATACAACCAAGGCCCTGAAAGAAGCCCTAGTAACATAAAAAAAAAAAAAAAATAGATGGCATGTCCTTATACTGATATGCAGTGAATGAAAATTCTTTTTAAACAAACACATTTTATTATTAGATAAAGATACCAATAATAATTTGTTGATTATGTATGAAACAGATTCATTGTGTGCTGCTTACCAATATGTCCTGAGTATCATGAAGTAGGACCCTCCCAAATCCAAGTTGTGTGAAGTTGGTTTATTATTTTAGCCAGCAAGGGACAATAGAAACTTAGCATGCATTGCAAATTGGTAAACAGAGATCAGGAAAGCTTTCCAGGAGCAGATGAAGTGAAGAGGGATTACAGGGTTGGGTCAAGGGTCTTGTCACATATCAATAAATATGTACAATTTCTATAGCATATTTGTAATGTCAGTACTAGTTGTATTTTGCACAATCATTATTCTAAAAATCAAAAGCCTCTGCAAGCCTAACCACAAAATATACACAAAGAGGATTTCAGTTTTCAACAGTCATTACATCTACATTGGAACATGTTGTTTCCATTATTAAAATACTTTTTTGAAGACAAGGTGACGAACTATATATAAAGAATAAAATAAAACAGGTACTTCTTAGACCTTGAGAAGTGAAAATTAATGTGATGGAACCAGGAAAACTAACTCCACAGGGAAAGAGATAATAAATAATTTTTAAAATAAGGCTTTTTAGCATGTACTGTTACATAAAATATTGGGTAAATTTCACTAAATTCACATAGAAACAAGAAATTACTTTAAACTATTGCAATAAATTATTGTGTGAAAAATTATCTGTAGAGTGTCAAATGTACTTTACTAAACTTCCCAAGCCTTCCAAACTTTAAACATTTAATTTTGTCCCATTTAGATGGATGCAGTAGATTATACCTTAGAACAACAACAGCAAGTACCACACATGAAGACAGTCTTTCAGCTTTCCATTCTTTTAGATGTAATTTTTAACCTATGTTTAAATTAGTTTTTGAAAAATTACTCACTATATCTGGAAAGAACCAATTAAAAGATGTCCCTGCTAACATGTACTATTTTTTTTCTCATTGATATTATTGGTACACTTTAGGTATACAGTACTGTTATATTTATCTTTGGAATTTTGTACCTTTACACGACAGGTCTTGGCTCTCATTTTCCCCTTTGTCCCTGCCCTCCCTTCACTCCCTCCTCCCTTCCCTATTTACAAATACTTCATTTCCACTTTTTCATTTTCTCATTCTTTTTTCTTTCCCCTTATTTCCTTTAACCTACCCTTCCCACTTCCCCTACACCTTTAGCCCTTTTCTTCCTATTTCACATCATTAATGAAACCATTAGGGTCTTATGTACAATTATAGCTTTTCACACCAGAGAAACTATTCAATATTTATACGTCTGATTTATTTATTTCACTTGAGTATATCCTCAATATGCATCCATTTTCCTATGAATGACTCTAATTTCTCATTCTTTATAGCTGAGTAGCATTCCATTTTATAGAAAAACCACATCTTCTTTATCCAGTCTCCAAATGATGGGCAAACATTAATAAATGGCTTTGAAAAAACTGGATTTCAACCTGCAAAGATTAAAACTAGATCCTTATCTTTCACCTTGCACTAAACTAAAATCAACTGGATTAAAGATCTAAATATTTAAAAAGTCACTAAATTTGCTGGAAGATAAGTTAGGTACAACTTTTGAAGACGTTAGCATAGGAAGTCTTTATGAACAAATCCTCAGTAGCACGGGAACTAGCACAAAGAATCAACAACTGGGATCTCATCTTATTAAAAAGATTCTGCACTGCAAAAGAAACCATCAATAGAACTAAGAGACAGCCTATAATGTGGGAAAAAAATTTTACTAGCTGCTTCTCAGACAAAGGACTATCATCTAGAATATATAAAGAAATTTAAAAAATCAGACCCTCCCAAATATAAAGACCCGATTCAAAAATGGGCATCTGAAATGAACAGACATTTCTCAGACAAAGAAGTAAAAGCAGCAAGTAAATATATGAAAAAAAATGTTCAGTCACTGGTCATTCGAGAGATGCAGACGAAAACAACATTAGATTTCACCTCATCCCACAAAGAATGGCTGCTATCAAGAAATCAAACAATAACAAATGTTGGTAGGGTTATCGAGAGAAAGGAGCACTTCTTTGTTTGTGGGAGTTCAGACTGATGCAACCACTATGGAAATCAATGTGGAAATACTTCAAAGAACAACAATTAGAGGTTCCATTTGACCCAGACATCCCTCTGCTGGGTATCTTTCCAAAAGAATTAAAAGAATCATACCACAGTGATATATGCACACCCATGATTATAGCGGCACAGTTTGTAATAGCTAAAACTTGGTAACGTGTAGAATTTAATTAAAACTCAGTTCCCAGGAGGAATAAATTCTCAAGTGGCAACACAGCCTCCAGATGCCATTTTGTCTTCTTTGTTTACTAATTACATTGACAGCTGATAGTTTCTACTTTGAAACAATTTACTTTCCTCCAAAATATTTATTGAATCATATCCTGTTCCTGTGTTGACTGTGTGGAAGCTGTAAATGATAAGAAAATCTCCTATTTCTCAGTCTATTTATTTCCTCTCCAATTCATCCATTATAAATTTATTAGAATTTCCTCCACTAACACAGATCTAAGTTTGTCACATACCTTCTTGAAATTCCAAATGGTTCTCAACTGCTTAAAAAATAGATATTAAATTTTTGTAACAAATGATTTAAGATCTTTAATAATTTGAATTTAATTAATTCTCTAGAGGACAATGACAGATATCTGCCTCAAACATTGTAAATATTCATTGTTGACTGAAAGTGCTATAATCTTTTTTGTTATTATTATTCGGTACTGGGAATCGAACTTGGTACCTTGCCCTTGCAAGGTAGGCAGTGGAACCACTGAGCTAAATCCCCAGCCCACTATACTCATTCATATCTCTTATATTTCCCACTTCTTTCTTTACTGCCTTCCTCTCTTGCTCAGTATGAAGCTACCTTGTTTTAGATTTGGGTTTTAAGTAGAATGTTACTATGGGAAGATTTCTGTGGCTTTAGTGTTTACATTCAAACACTCCGCTCCACTTTGAATAAAACATTTTTAAATAGATGTTGCACTCATTTTGCATTTTAGTTTTGATGCATATTTATTTTCTTATTGTCCCCATTAACCATGGGCACACTGATATGCAAGTACACATAGGAACCTATATACAAACAGATTTGCTATAATATTCTTTATCGGAAAACAGTCTTAGCTTTTTATTTCTAGCATAGATCTCAGCTGCTATCTATGGTGAATACTTTTAAATCATTTTAAAAAAGAAAAGATCAAAGAGTCTAAGACACAGTAGCCATATAAACAAAGTGATTTTATACTGTATTTTTCCTGTTTGTAACATTCTTACAATAAAAAGATACTCTAAAAATATAATTAAGATTTTAATTCAACCATGTCAAGAACTTTAATCTTTGATTAAAGAAAATAACATATTGTAATTAGATCTTCACAGTCAAAGTTGTCTTTTCACCGTCTGTTTTGTTAATGTGAAATTGCAGTTATAAGGAAAAGTTGGTTGCCTAGGGAACAATAATTGCATATTCAGTTTAACAGGAATAAAGGAGTATTTGTTTTAAAATGAAAAAAAAAAAAAAAAAGAAGAAGAAAACAACAGCTCGCCGGGTGTGGTGGCGCACGCCTGTAATCCCAGCACTCAGGAGGCTCGCTAGGAGCTCTAGACCAGCGTGGGATATGCAATGAGTTCCAGGGCAGTTTCAACTACATAGTGAGACCCTGTCTCAAACCCCACCCTCAAAGAAGCAAGAAAATAACAGTTCAAATATAAAATTAATCTGTTCTATACTTGAACATAATTTCAACCTATAAAATCAGAAGTATATATCTTTGGCATTTTTAAATACAAGCTATTTGAAAAAATCCGTTTCTACAATGCTTTGGGACATAATATCAGTGTCTTTTCCTTTCTGTTCATAATCAATCTATTATATGTCCATAATATAGTCACTTAGATTATTTTAATGAATTCATTAGATTTTATATAATACCTGAGTCATCATAAGGAACCATCGATGTCTCTATCAAGAAGCATACTTGCTTATGAAAACGTGGAAAGATCAGTTGCCTCATACAGAAACAGTATTTACAATATTAGTCACACTTCATGTTGAATACAAAAATCCTTCTACCTGCTTTCTTCATTCTATTGTGTTCTTAAAAATAAGTCTCTTAAAGAAGTTTCCACATCATTCTCATTGCCTGATCACTGTTCCAAGTAGAAGTTGATTACAATCAATAGCTTCTTATGTAGACATTCTCTTGTCGCTTGACCCACAAAATCTTCTGTTGTTTGTACCTAGAACACAAATTGAAATCCTACTCTTCTCTTCCTTAACAGTTTGTCATCCCAGCTTTACCTTTGCCTCATCTACTAATCTCCATTCTGCTCTCTCTACAGCTGATTTTCTAAAGCACCTAAATCAAGCTTGCTAACCTGGCTGCCTTATGATGACTCCAAACTACAAGCTTTCCTGACTTGGATTTTTTTTTTAATGAAATGGAGAGTTTAATTTATCACAGAACTATATCTTCCTCTTTGCAACATTAAGTTTACTTCACTCATTAATGGCAGGCCTGTGCTTCTACTATAGATACTGGATTTTAAACTCTTGATCTGCAGAAATATTTTTGAAAATTATAAATATCTTAATCCTTCTGCCTAGGGGTTTTCATTGTGCTCAGAGTTCTGTTTTATTTTGTTCTGTTTCCAATCTCTTGACCAGGGCTTAGTAGCCCATGTGTGGCATGACAATTGTCTTCCTCACTGTCCCAGTAACCTTCAAACCTTCATCCTCTCAGGATCTAGGATTCAGATGAAACTGTTCTGTGCTTTTTGTTTCTGTGATACCAATACCAGGCTTATTTTGCCACATAGAAATGCAATTGTTCTTTTCTGTTGTTGGAAAACTTTTTCACCTCTAGAGTAGAATAGATTTCAATGTCATATTCCTGAGAAGGGTTCACAAAAAGTGCTATTAAATGGCTGCTTACATTCCAAATATTGACCTGTCCAGGTTTACTCAATTACTGGTGTTTTGTACCTGTTCCTATCCAGTTTAATTCTTTAATATTTACTCTTGGTTTCCCCTGTTGAGAATAAAAATTCCAAAAAAGCAAGAAACATATCTGTTAGGTACACTATTATATGTACAGCATTTAGACCATGCAAAAATTCAATAAATAATGAAATTCTAATAAAATATTTAAGAGCAAAAATTCAATTCTAACTCATCTTCCATTTTCAACTCCAGTGCAGTGTCTGTAATGCTAGTTCATGCTAAGACAAGCATATATTTGGGAAAATAATTGGAAGACAATACAAAATCAAAAGAAAACACTTCAATATATACAGCCTAATAAAGTCACTTTTTCTTATTTGTTGTGTTTCCCTGAGGCCAGAGACAAGGTTATGGCAAAGCTGGCTTGGGAAGTAAGTATGACTTATTAATTACAAAATGACAGGACACAATCGTGGAACACTTCCCAAGGACCTGCTATGGACTTTTCACTTGCACTTGAACAGATTTTCAGTTGGACATCTCAGAACTAAGTGACCTGAGGAGGTGGGTAATACAAAAAGGACAGTGGTCATGGAACCCTTTGCTGGTGTTCTTTCACCATAATTGACCCTCGAGCTGTAGTACTTTTTTCCTACTTTCATTTGCCTTGAACTCACTCTGCAGAGGCTGTTTCTTTTCCTTTATTTAACAAATGTAAAACCTTGCTATCTTTTATCTTTGTCTGAACCAGTTCTATGCTTATGATAGAAAGAGTCTACACACACTTCAAGAAGGAGACTCCCACACACCCAAAGTTGGTGACATTACTTTACTATTGTGCAAAACAAAGTTATATACATTTAAATTCATGTATGCTATGATCATTTCTGGAAATTCTGCATCCATTTCTACTGCCTGATTTTTCTCTAATCATGATTCATATTTTTCGTTGTTCCACTGGCTTTAGTTATTGAATGGATGCTGAAGAATGTGAATTTCTTATAATTCACAGCTGAATTTGGTTGTTTTACTTTAAAGGGGATTGGATTGAGTTCCACTAGCCTTTAAGTACTTTCCAAATCACTTACATATCAAGGCTTGCTTTCAAGCTTTCTTAAGGCAATCTCACTGAACCTTCAATGCAGGGTGACTTTTGTCTGTTACCACAGCTCTACTTCTGCTTGACTTCCTATTAAATGTCACGTGTTTAATGAGAACTTTCTGTAAATAGAGATGGAATTTGAAATTTCCCTACATATGTATAAGCTCTTGAAAAATTTGCTGTTTTCTCTACCTTGCTTTTTTTTCCTGCCATATTGTAGTTTTACTTTATGTCTCCATGACAATATCCCATGACATATTTTAGGTAACTTATTTTAGGTTTCTTGAACTCTATCTCTGCCTACTTTCCTCCACTGTAGTGTTCTCACCAGATTTCAGCTGTGTTAAATTCCTCATCTCCTACCTATGTTTAAATTCACAGAAATCATTGTATTCTGCCTAGCTTCCTCTCAATGCATCATGTTTGGAAAGCAGGGTAACATAGGAATGACTTTATTTAGCTCTGTTCTTTGCCTTTCATCTATTTTCTGAAATGGGTTGTTTATATACTTTATCAAGTTTTATGTTAATAATGGGAGGAGAGTCCAGTTCTAGCCTCTTATCCATGGGTGAGAATAGGTCCTATTTTGTTTTTTGTTTTTTGTTGTTGTTGTTTTTCTTTTTATTGAGTTTATTGGTACATTCTAGGTATAGAGTACAGTTCCATTCATTGCTGGGATCTTGTACCTTTACATGACAGGTCTTGGTTCTCATTTTTTCCCCTTGTCCCTGCCCTCCCTTCACCCCTCCTCACCTCCCCATTTGCAAACACTTTATTTCCATTTTTTTTCTTTTCCCTTATTCTCTTTCCCCTACCCTTCCCACTTTCCCTGCACCTTCAGCCCTTTTCTTCCTATTTCACATTGTTAATTATCCCATTAGGATCTTGTGTACTATTGCAGTTTTCACACCAGAGAAACAATTAAATAGGTCCTATTTTGAATTAGTGTGATCGTCTAATCCACAGACACAGTACTGAATCTACAATGGAAATATATTAAGTAATTTGTTTAATATTCTTTGTTAAATAAGTGACAAATACATAAAATAATTTTTGTTTTATGACAAAATGTACTAAAATACTATTACATAAATATATATTATTTCTTCTCAGATCCTGATCAATAAACTAGTGAAGAGTGAGCACTGTGTTAAGAATATAATTAAAATATTCTTGTAATGCCAATATCTGCTGAGATTTGGTGTTTTCATTTATTTTATGGAACTGATAAAGTTAATATGAGATCTAAATTTAAAATCCAAATTTTAAATTATTTTTGATGTGAAATATAAATTTAAAATAAAAAGTTTAGAAATTAGAGTAAGATTCACTATGCAAAATCAAAAAATGCCAATGATGATATATTAAAGAAGTTTCTTATTTTAGAAAAGAAAGAACTAGAGTAAAAAAGTGGTTTTGTTTGTTTGTTTGTTTGTTTTTTAATAGTGAGGCTTGGTGGTACACTCCTGTAATTCCAGAACTCTGGGAGGCAAAAGGATCACAAGTTTGAGCCCAGCATGGGC
The DNA here is from genome assembly GCF_012274545.1 of Fukomys damarensis. NCBI lineage: Eukaryota > Metazoa > Chordata > Mammalia > Rodentia > Bathyergidae > Fukomys > Fukomys damarensis. The sequence continues at coordinate 20,160,753 of NW_022900950.1, read as the reverse complement.
TAATTAATGACACACCTAAACCCCATTTGTTAATGGCTTGTATCCACATGCCCTCTCAAAGCCTCATGCAGTCATAGGTGGGGCATTTCAAAGGTGGCTGTAACAAGAAGGTGTGATATTGTGATTAAGTGTGTGATGCTGGGATCCAAGGAGTGTAACAACTGAATTAGTGCACTCATTGGTTTGGTATAGTTCTGGATAGAGATAATAGGAAGGCCCACCCTGAGTGTATTACTCACCCCAAGGGCCTGTAGCCTGGATAGAATATGAGAAAGAGAAAGTAGCCTGCTGTCATCCTTTGCTGCTTCTTCACTGCTTTGCTGGTTTGCTGCCTTCTGCTGCCCATGATCCGTTTCTCCTCTGATGCTTATCTGCAATGCCACGCTGTCTTAGAGCCAGCAGACTATGAACTAAAAACTCTACATACTGTGAGCTAAATAAATGTTTCCTGCTTTTACTTTGAGTGTCAGGTATTTTCTCTCAGCAACAAGAAAAGTAACTAAGATACCAACTCAAAAAGAAAAAAAAAGTTCCTTTTGAAAAGTAAAATCTAGAATTTATTGGAAACCATCCCCAAAATGACTGCATCATTATGCATGGAGTTTTCTGCTTTAAATTTTGATGCACAGCTTCCAGAACAACAACCAAAATATGTCATAATTACACATGTGGAGCTATAGTTCCTAGAAAAAATAATGCTAAACACAAAGTTTCAGAATGATAGTCATATGTTTTAATGTTTCATGTAGCCTCAGTCATTAACAAAAACATGGTACGATGCAGTCTATCATGGGAATATGGCCAGGTATTACACCGATATTATTGGTGTTACTTTAACTTCCCTAAGAAATTCTGGACAGTTCTGACAGGCATCCTTTCTCTTTTTGACTGGGGCGTCACACTCAGTTTCTTGTGGGCCACTCTCACTAAATTTGATTTTTTAAAGTATTCTTTCTGCCTTCATTTTATATCTCAATTTAAAAATTCATCACCGATTTAATTAACCTCAAATACCACTCATAATCCAGCTGTCAGAGCCAAGAATTGAGCAGCAACGGGGAATACAGAAACAAAACAAAAAGACAGATCAACAGAGTATTAAGAGGAGTGGAATGACAAATTCAAAATACCTCTAGGAATGGGGAATTATCATACAAGAACAAGAGTTTGGTGCTTTCTCTAACACAGAAGCACTTTGCGTGATCAAATTCCACTTGTAATTGTTTGGTTGCTCTGGGAAATGCATGCAGTACTGTCTGGTGAACACAGCAGGTCGTTCCACATCTTGAAGATAATTAGGCAAGTTGGCTCGTGTTGTTTTTCAGTGTATATTTTATGCAGAGACAGTAATAACATTGAGGTTTTTATGTAAGTTTTATCCTTTATAAACCATAGACAGCCATTTTTTTCTGAAAAGAATATCCCAAATTTCAAACTGTGACTCTATCACTAATTATTATGGTTTCATGAGACATAGGAGAATGAGAAAAAAAATTGCCCTAGGTTCAAAGAAAAATTTGAAGACAGACATTGAATTTTAATTAAGAAGGCCATTAGCATTTAAAAAAAATCTGCTTTGTAATATTTTAGTTTAGAAAATGATACATAAAAGCACATTAATGAAACATGAAGTATGAGATTCTTATCTGCTGAAATGAAATATTTAAATTTTCATCCCTGGTGGACCTGTTTATCAACCAAAGCCAATCTTGGATTATAAAAATGTCTACTACAAAGTAGCATTTTGGTGAGGAATTAACTGTTTAAAGAGGAAAGTATTTCTTAAAATATTGTGTTACTGTCCTCATAAAATATCCTTAGATGATTGACTTCCATTAACAACAATGAAAAATAGAGTTTAATAGTTAAGAACCCACACACTATTGACATACACAAGCTGTATGACCAGCAGCAAATCACATGTAGGGATGTGTGAGTTCCTCTTATTAACAAAAAGACATATTGTAATGTGCAATATTTTCTTGGAAAAGTTAAATTAGGTAATATTGGTTAAATTTCTAGAAAAACACAATGTAAAGTATAACCACTTCTGAGCACTTACAGTTATTATGAGTAGTATTGTAGCCATTTTTTACTATTGGTCTCATTCCAATAAAAAATTAATAGATACAGTGCTTCTTTCATCTTAAGTATTAATGGCAATGGCTTTGAAAAGGAATATATTTTATTATGTTGCTTTAACGCATATTCTAAATTTGTTCTGAGTAGTTATAGAATTGAATACCAGTGAAAAATGCTGGGCATTTTTCATACTTTTAAAAGTTAGCTTTTTCTAATTATTTCAATAAGCTATGAGGTGTTTATTATATTTGTTTTCATCTTCAAATGAGGTTCCAGACTTTAATGAAGTTTAATGGTTGTGCTAAAAGCATTCTGGGCTAGGCACAGTGGTGCATGCCTGTAATCCGAGTACTCGGGAGGTTGAGGCAGGAGGACTGTGGCAAGTTCAAGACCAGTCTGGACGATATAATGGGTTCCAGGGAAGTCTGAATTACATAGGAAGACCCTGTCTCAAAAAAAAAAGCATTCTGAAACTCCAAATCTTACCATTGCTTTCACTTAGTGAATGGTAGCTCCTAAAGAATATACTGAAATCCTGCTCCTCATAAGGAAATGACAAACCAATGGTCCTTTACTAAATCAGAAAGGAAGGTAAAACACAGTGACAAGTAATAATTTACAAAATAAAATATATAATTCAATGTTTTTTCTTAGTTTGACTCAGTGATCTTCAGTAAAGGACACAAATATTTTCATAACTTCTTTCAGACTTCAGAAGAGTAAACTGTATGTAATTGTGCATGCCTGTAGATTGAAGTAGGAGAATCCCTATTTGCAGCCCAGATTAAACAACTTGGTGTGAATTTGACTCACAAAAACAAACAAAAATAGTGAGCTGCAGCAGTTCAGTAGTAGAGTTCAGTATCTCTAGCACTCTCATCCCAACAAGTTCACATTAGGCTTCAAGAAGGTAAATAATTGCACAAAATATATATAATCTCCAAAGGTAATGGAGAAGAAAAAGAGGGCTTTAAAAATTATGATTACACAGTTTAATTCAAATTGTGTGGCTAAAAGTTTGTAACACACTTCAAAAGATTTTTTTTCAAGGAATAGTTTAATTGCTTTTATTCAATGTGTCCACTGAGTTGATTTCATAATTGAGTGTTTGCTTCTTACCTTCGTGGCTCATAAATTTAAAAAAAATCTTTACATATATATGCTTTGTCTATTTTATATATTTGGTGGCATTTATCACCTTAATTTTCTTAATTATATGAAAATCTATGCTTGTTTATCCCAACAAGTAATAAGATCAGATTAGAATTTTTGGAAATATCATAAAAAGAAAAATAACAGACAATTGTTTATACAACTATTAATTATCTTTCTGTCCACCTGCTGTCTAGCAACCTCTATGTATGAAACATGTAAATCTATAGATGGTCTAAAACTTAAGTTACAGAATTTTTAACTTGGGAGCACTCAGAAATTTGCAGACACTCTGAAATAGCATGCCAAAATACTTCATTTTTAAAAGATGGGATGTCTTCAGCCCAAATCTGAATCTTAAAAAAACATAAATCAAATTATAAATTATAAATTGCAAGCAAATACAGTAATACTCAGTTCATGCATGCTTCTGTTCATGGGCAATTTGGCGAGCAGAAGTATTCTCAAAATTTTGCTTCCCTTGGTGAACTCTGCACTGGTTGACAAACAGGATCCTGGACAACTTCCCAGGAATTAGGGGATAAATGAAGTTCATGAACTGAGGTGCTACTGTGTAAATTACACCAAATTAAAATTTTATTATTAAAATCTTTTAGTCTTTAAATCGCCCCGTTGGTGTATCCTCCCTGAGTTTTACACATTGCAGCTGTAGGTGGCTGTGCTCAGTCGGTGCATTTGTTTCCCAGACCTTTCCTGTGGCTCAACTTGGTCTGGAAACAGTCAACACTAATCCACCTGGAAAAGAACACTAAGCAGATGAGGAATCATGAACAAAGTGCACATCATTTTTGCAGCACAATCAAGTCCTGCCCACTGTGCCTCAAGTTGAAACTGTGTCCTATGTGGCAATTATTTACTAGAAGAAATCATTTGGTCCCACATTTAGCAAAGGTGACACCATAATTGGTAATTGTTTATGTTAATATGCCTTTTTATAAAATAAGGAAAACATCAATAGGGTTTCTAGTGTTAATATTCTCAAGGAATATCAGATCTCTTGTATATGAAAATAAAAATTTAAAATTCTCCCTCTGAGGATGTTATGTAGGCAGCTTTCTAATATTGCACAAAGATTTTATTTAAATATAGTTTAAGCAAATATCAGTGTTTCAGTTTTTTTTTTTTCTTTTTTTGGTACCAGAGATTAAACTCGAGTCCTTGCACTTGCGAGGCAGGCCACCAAACTGCTGAGCTAAATCCCTGGCCCAGTGTTTCAATTATTATTGCCAATTCACCCTGTGTTGAACCTCCACAGAGAGCAGGCAGACTCAGAGTGAGTCCTGAAAAGAGAGGGAGCCTTGGACTCTGGTCAGAGCCATCTAAGATGCAAAGCAATTTGAAATGACTCTCTCGAGTCATTGTAATGAATTATTTTCAATCACTGAAGGAAAACTGAATTACATGGATGCTAAAGTAACATCAACCAGGCAAAATCTGGCTAGAAAGCATCAGGGAACACCAGATATATATGATATTATGAAGATCTACATGAAAGCCCGTAGTATTATTATTCAATATAAATTTTAATTATTTCCACACTCAAGGTGCAGTGTTCAGGGACCACATCCTCCCCTATGATTATAGAAAGCTAGACTTATCCATGGTAGTTTAATAAAAAAAAAAAAAAGAAAGAAAAAAAGTCCTCTGAAGGACATTAAAGAAAACTATTCATAGTTTTATACCTGCAAATCCTGCCTTAAATTATAGTTTTGAAACACCAACTGGCTATTAGAAAACACTGTGATAAGAATTTCATACAAAAATATGTTAACATTTCTTTCTAAAAAGAACTACCTCTGCTGTCTAAATATTTCTGTTTCCTGGATAAAGCCCCCATAAGGACAGATGCTTGAGCATTAGTAAATAAAAATAGAAAAGAAAAGCCACCATTTAAATATTCATGATCATTCAGTTGAGTTGAAAATACAAAGCAATAATAGAATTTTATTTTAATGATAGCTATGTGACTTACATAGATTTTAAACATATTTTACTTGGATAGCTACTTTTTATGGAGAAAAGGCTTGGGCAAGTTTTGAGAAGTTTCATGCATCCTTCATAGGGCTACTTTTATTAAGTCTTTCTACTATTAAAATCATTAGATGTAGCCAAATGCTGTATTAATGAAAGGCTTTAGTCATTGGAAGGAAGTCATTATGCAGAACAAGAGTGGAAAGGTATAATACAGTTCAGAGCAGAGTATATAGTTAAATAATTTGGAATTCTGTACAGGAGGCCTGTTCTTTTTCCACTTATTTATATGTTTGAGCCTTTACTTATATTATTATAAATGAATGAATAATTATTTTATATTATATGTTATACTTCTATACTACTTGATTTATTTTCTTGTTCAGTTTATTCTAGGTTTAGGCATCAGAAGCTTTTTTGTTTGGCTATGTCTTTTGACTCACACCCATGGTGATGGGGTTGTCTGTATGTGCTTTACAAAATTTAGTATCTTTTAAAAAATATTCAAAGCTTCTATTCCTGTCTCTATCACGAGAAAATAAAGTTTTGCCAGGATGCTCAAAGGTCATCTTGAATGTTCTGTATATGATAATTGAAAATATAGCAATTCTTTTAAAGTAATATGTTTTTCTGTAAAACTAATTTAAAACCTGTTTTACAATGCAAAACTATATGAACAACACTGATTAACTGATGTTTGGCTCTGTACATTATTGATACACCTATTACAAAAGAAAGCTTTTTATTTATAATATCAAATTGTGCTTAAGTCAGAGTGTCAAGGTGTTACCAAATCTATTTCTTAGACAACAGTCACAAAAATGTAAATGAAAGTGCCAAGGGCTAATTTTTTCTGGATAAGATACTGACATGATAATCTTATATTTAAAAATATTTTTGCTTTGATGTACATTTTGGTCTTTTATAATTCCTCCTCTTCTGGTTTATAATGAAGTCAGTTGATGTAAAGGATTTCAAGGTACAAAGTTTATGTATACAAAGAAACTGTTGTCTCATCAAAAAAAAAATTTAAATTCTAGTGTTCCATGTGGCTATCCCTATTGAAAACACTGCACAAACTTACTGACATCACACATTTACATAGGCACATACTGAATCCCGGTCATATTTTAATATGTTTAAAATTTTACATGCATAAAACAAATACATAATGCATTAGTCGCTTTCCCATCAGTGGGACAAAATACCTGAGATCTGTGACTTAAAGAATGAAAGGCTTAATAGACTCACAGTTTCCACTTGTTTTAGTTAATGGTGCTGGGTTCAGAGAGAGAGAAAGAAAAATAGTATGGTGGAAGGGCAAGGTGGAGGAAAGCTGTCAACTCATAGAAGCCTGGAAACAGAGAGACTTAGATGGCAGCAACAAGGATGTTCCTTTGCAGGCCACATTCCTTGTGGTGTTCCCCTTCTGATCACACAGCACTTGGGAACACAAGACTTCCAGGATATTTTAGATATAAGCCATAACATATAATGAGATATGATAAAATTGTTTCAGTGTGAAGGAGAAAGGAAAGAGTAATAGGAAAAAAAGAAGACCAAAGCAAACTTCGGTTCACTCCAGGTAAAATATTCATGGTACAAGGATGACTCAGTAATAGTGAACGATGACCACAGTGAATGGTGCTTTCATAAATAGAGTCATCTATTTAAACTGAACATGGTCTCACTCATTTATTGTGGTTGTGTCTTGGTGTTAACAATTCTGTGTAAAGTGAAGGCACTGCCCCACTAACCTTTTTGTCTAACACCTTGGCATTTAATATCTCTGTAAAAACATATCCCATAAGTGCTGAGGATTCACCTACCCACCACTGAAAGAAAGTCAGTCTCAGAAGACAAATAAATTAAGTCAAATCCTTAAATATTTTTTGGGTGCTCAGTATATTTAGACCTGGTGGTAAGCTTTAAAGATACAGAGAAAATTTGTAGTTCAATAGCATTTAAAGTTTAAACATCAACCACAGTGTAATATCTAGCTCCTTAGAAGAGTCTAGTGACCAAGAAAAGACAAGTGCTGCAGGAATATAAATCAGTCTTCTTCAGGGCTGGAGTAAATGACTGTCATGCCAGTAAGTAACTTACAGCCTAATTTCAGCAGAGCCCTGATGTGTAGCTCTCTGAAGGGGAAAAAAAAATTGCTTGATGTTGCCACCATGGGTCTCCAGCTATAGTCTGGATAGGAGTGGATGCAGAGGGCAACAGAACAGCACGAGCTCACCAATTGTCCAGTGGGTTGGGGTGAAGGATCCTGGGGGAGAGGGGTCAGAACTTGTATCTGGGATCATCATGTGACCTACTGCAAAATGAGAAAGGCCGGGGGAAGAATTCCTCAGCCCTTCCCATGAATATGTATGAAAATGGATATCAGAAAGGAAGGAAAATCAAAATTGCTGAAAAATAAGTCACATTGGTAGGAAGAAAAATGATTAATTACATTTCCCCAACAATATTGAACCTGTAAATTGACTAGGCCTGCAAAAGACAATAAAGACAATATATTACATTGTCTGTGATAGAAATCATTAGGAAAAATGTAGAAATATATGGATAAGCACTCAATATGTAAGTGGCCTTAGGTTTAGCTTTCAAGTAATTGTCAATATGAATTGTGAACTAGAAAGGAAATCACAGATATCAATATACATTTGTTATAAGACATGAAAAAAAGCTATTTGAATAAATTCTGCAGACCCTTTGTGGAAACATCTTCTTATTATATTACTTTACTAACTTGTTTCAGACCAATTGAGATGTAGTAACTAAGACTTGCAATAGTCCCCTCATCAGCTTGACAGTATGAAATGTCACATTATTAAGGCACAATGTTTGATTCCAGGTTTTACTATTTGGGGAAAAAAATACATTGTCAAGGAAAGGTGCTAAGTGGTAATTAATTTGGGTAAGAAATCTATACCAGTGTTCTATCACTTCTCCCCTGGGGCCCTGATATTAGGATGACCTCAGATCATTTGCAGCATTCCAGGTGTGCAGTGTTTTGTCTGGTAACTCATATCTTGAGAAATTTCCACAGATTTTCTTCCTGGGGAAATATTATTTATTCACATATATTTTCAAGGTTGTTAAAAAAAACATCTTTCCCAGTGGCTGAAGTATTGAAATATGCTCTTTAGCAGAATGTGACTCATTATTTTTTTGAATATTGATGTTACTAATAAAGTTTTCTTAATTATGCAGAGAAGAAATAACAGAAGATAGTTGGTACATGTATTGAATGATTTTATATAAATATTAATTTCAATATTGATTAAAGACTAATAAATTATTGCTCTAAATTCACAGCACTTAAACAAGAAAAATAAAAACTTGATCCTTACCTAGACCTGTGTATTTGTACTTACAAAAATAAGTTTATGAAACTGGAAAATCCATACATAAACAATCACATAAACTTTAAAATTTTCACTTTTACTAATAAGTGTTTCTAAATAAAAGATTTATACTGGGGATGCAGCTCAATGGTAGAGAACTTGTCCAGCATGTGCAAGACTCTGGATTTAATCTCCAGTACCACAAAACAAAACAAAACAAAAAACTAACTTGTATTCTTTTTTTTTTTTTTTTGGCCAGGGATCAAACTTGGGTCCTTGAGCATGTGAGGCAGGCGGTGGAACCACTGAGCTAAATCCCCAGCCTCTAACCTGTATAATTAAAATCTATCAAGATCCTAAAAGACAAAGAAAGAAAGGTATTTCAAGGGATGAGAGAGAGTGAATGCTTGTAATCCTAGCACTCAGGAGGCAGAGCCAGAAGACTACTGCAAGTTTAAGGCCAGCCTGGGCTACATAGTGAATTCAAGGCCATAGTGAACTGCATAATCTCAATCAATAAATAAATAAATAGTTCACTATCTCTGTATGATGATTAGAAAATCTTTAAATTACTAAAATTTATTACAGTTCCCTAACTCAATATTTAATTTCTGGTCAACTTTAACTTCCCTGCCACAAAAGATTAAAAAAGATTAGATTTATTCATAGAAAAATGGATACATATTGAGGATATACTCCAAAGTGAAATAAATAAGTCACACATGTGTAAATATGGAATAGTTTCTCTGGTGTGAATAAACTAAAATAGTACATAAGATCCTAATGAGATAATTGACAGTGTGAAATAAGAAAAGGGCTAAAAGTGTAGGGAAAGTTGGAAGGGTAGGGGAAAGGTAATAAGGGAAAGGAAACAAATAGGAGAAAATGATGAAATGGAAATAAAATGTTTGCAAATGGGAAGGGGAAGAGGTGGTGAAGGGAGGGCAGGGACAAGGGGAAAAAAATGAAAACCAAGAACTGTCATGTAAAGGTACAAATCCCAATAAGGAATGTAACTGCACTGTATACCTAAAATATACCAATAAACTTAATGAGGAAAAAAGATTAAAAAAGAAAAAAAATTATATATAACTCAAATAAATAGTTTTACTAAAAGAATAGTTTTTACCATAAAAATTTATGTATAAAGTTTCTAATAATTAAAAAATACCCTAAATTCTGATATGCATCTTTAATCAATCCATACAGATATGTCATAATGACTAGAAGATGTTTGTGCTTATGAATATTTAAGAATTATACAATTATAATGAAAATAGACATTTTATTGTTTACTAAATCCCCAAATCATTATATATCATTCATTTCTTGAATAGAACAGGGATTCATGGATATTCAACACAGTCCTGTTCTCTATTCTTGCCCTCTGCATAAGACTAGTGTTAAAACTGCTGTATTCATAGTCTTCTCTATTCCAGTGTCTTCTAGAGTTCTACCTAATTTACTTTCCAGTAAGCTTGGTGATTCTGTTTGGTATTTACATCTTTATTATTTGTTTGTTTGTTTGTTTGTTTATTTATTTACTGGTTGTCCAGAGCGTTGTCCAGCAGTGCCTCAAACCTGAAAGAGCAGCAGGGTGGAGATAGGGCAGAGAGAAAGGAAGGACACCAAGACAAGAGTCTGATCAAGGCGATGTTTATTGCCTGCAAGCATCAGACTTTTAAAGCAAAAAACCACAAACTATTATAGGATGGGGTTACCATAGTAAATGAAAGTTCACACAGGAAAGGGTAAACAAAAACAACAGCCATGGGTAGTAGTAACCCAGACAACCACACGTCTGAAGGTCAGAGACAAGAAACTGCAACTTTCAGGAATTCCACAAAGGAAATACACCACCTTCTAAACTGGAGAAACTTAACAAATATGGAGTTACTAAAGTTAACAATACTTACAATCAATACCATGATTCCCACAATTGGTACCAGGGAATTGAACTCAGGACCTTACACTTGCAAGGCAGGCAGCAGAGCCACCGAGCTAAATCTCTGGCCTAATATTTACATCTTTAATCCACTTGGATTTTAGTTTAGTGTGTGGTGAAAGAGAGATCTAGTTTTAATGTATGGCAAGTTGAAGCTAGTTTTTCCAACATCATTTATTAGAGAGGCTATCTTTCCTTCAGTGAAGATTGTTGGCTCCTCTGTCAAAGATGGGGTAGGTGAGTATGTCTGGTGTTGTTTCTGCATCTTCTAATCTATTCCATTGATCCTTGAATCTGTTTCATTGCTAGTGCCATGCTGTTTTTGTCACAGTGGCTTTATAGTATAATTTCAAGTTGGGCAATGTGATACCCTCTGCCTTGTCTCTGTTGCCTAGAATGGTTTTTGCTATTCTAGGTGTCTTCTGGTTCTAAATGAATTTTTGGATTGTTTTCTCAGGTTCTGTGAAATATGCTGTTGGGATTTCAATAGGGATTGCATTAAATCTGTAGAGAAGTTTTGGAAGTATGGACATTTTCCCTATGTTGATTCTTCCTATGAACGTCACACATCATTTGAGAGATGAAGATGAAAACAACAATGAGATTTCACCTTAGTCCAGAAAAAATGGCTGTTATGAAGAAATCAATCAATAACAAATACTGGTGAGGCTGTGGGGAGAAAGGAACCCTTCTCCATTGTTGTTGGGAGTGCAGACTGGTGCAACCACTGTGGAAATCCATATGGAGATACCTCACAGAACTAGGATTAGAGGTTCCATTTGATGCAGCCATCCCTCTGATGGGCATTTTTCCAAAAGAATTAAAAGAATCATACCACAGTGATACATTTCCACCCATGTTTAATAGAGGCATAGTTCATAATAGCTAAAACTTGGAAACAGCCCAAAGGCCCATCAACTGAAGACTGTATAAAGAACATGTTGTTTTCTATAAAATGGAGTACTACTCAGCCATAAAGAATGAGAAGCTAGAAACATTTATAGCTAAATGGATGCACATTGAGACTATGCTCTTAAGTGAAATAAATATGACACACGAGTAAATACTGAATAATTTCTCTGGTGTAAAAAACTAAAAGTGTAAATAAGGTTCAAATGGTATAATTGGGAGCATGAAATAGGAATAAAATGGCTAAAGGGGAAGTGGGAAGGTGAGGGGCAAGGAAATAAGGAAAAGAAAAAAATAGAAACAAAGTTTTTATAAACAGGGAAGGGTGAAGGGGCTGAAGGCAGGGGTATGGAGAAAAACAAGAACCAAGATATGTCACGTGAAGAGACAAGATCCCAATGATAAATATAACTGTATTGCTTACTTTGAATGTACCAATAAACTTAATTTAAAAAAAACCCGGCTCTATTGTTTTACATTGTATTTTCACCTGGTCTTCCCTCACTATCTTGTGAATTTTTCAAGGTTAGTGGTCATTTGTCTCCAAAATTGGCACAGCAATGTCTATGTGAGGGAAGTTCAACATACTGTTCATTTATATAACCAGAAGAAAATGCATGTATATATTCATCCAATATTTGCTTGTTTTTCAAATTTGACAAGCGTGATTTTAATTTATCATATAAATGAGATTATTTACAGAAAAGAAAAGGGTGGGTTTGGAAAGAAAGAGATATTATTAAATAGGCATTATTAGGGCTTGTAAGGCAGAGCTTATCTCTAGAAGTTGCTTCCAGTATTATGTATTTGGTCATGAGTAAATGGAGTGTTTTTCATTATCTTTCATGAGTGTATATAGTCCAATATTAGATGAAAATATACTTGAGGCCATAATTTAATATTGTATTGCTTCACTGCATATTTAAGACTACAAGAGCACCAATTGTGTTGCCTGGTTCAAAATAGGACACAAATCAATTATTTTATTAATTATAACTGCTACATAAAAGTGGTTCAACTTGGTAAATACTGAGAATATCTGCAGAATTCAATATGTTGCTCAGCCTTGCATTTAGAAGTAAAAGATAATTCCTTTTCTTTCTGTTTATAGTGTAATGAAGAAGGCAACTAGTTACTAGAAAGCTAAAATACATGGAAATAAGCAAAGTAATTGGGTAAACTGAAGCAAGCCTTTCACTGTGAGAATTCTTTCTCAAATAACTGATGCCTATGGTGTGATATAAAGAATAATGAGGAGTTAGATACTTTAAATAGAATTGATGGTTTTATAAGCAATAATGATAATACATATAAAATTTATTACAAAATATTAATGTGATTGAATTTACGATTAAAATATCATTGGCTGTATTTTGAAGAATTTTGTGGTAAAGGTCACACAAAAGTTTGTCAAGTAAAAAACTGTTTCACAAAACTGCACAAAAGAATGTGAATGTATTTAAGTAATATTACAGAGAATAGAGAGAGCAGTTAGACACAAGTACCTGCAATGAAACGATAGTCTTATCAGAACTTACCAGGATCCTTCTATATATTAGAAAATGTGTTAAGGATTAATAATCATCTGGGTTTTTTTGTTTTGTTTTACTTCAGTAATGCTGGAGGTATTAGTGATATTTTAAAAGATAAACATGAGAAAAAAATTGCAGGATAAAATAAATTGAGTCTGGAATACAATAAATATATGATGTCTTTGAGAAATTAAAATTCAGGTAACTTACAGCAAATTATTTTTACATAGGAGGAAGATCTCAGAACAATATATTTTCCTAAGAAATACCAACAGTCTTTGGAGAATTAAAAACTAAATACAGACTGGTAAGAAAACTCTAAAAATGGATATGTAGATATGGAAAAACTTGTTCGCCTCCTCAAAAGAAACACTAATCATCATTGCTAGCAGTGGTTTTTGTTTATGTAGAAGCTTAAGAAAAGCAGTGAAATCAAGCAGTCTTTTTCATGGAAATTTGTTCCCTGTGATAGATATTCCATTCAGAGTTAAGAATGGGAAACATTAAATATTATTTAGCCAAAAAATGTGTCTTTCAGTACTAATTCTATGTTGGATGGTTTATATGTATATAACTAAATAGCTAGCTTTGTGAGCAGTCAAGGTTAATTTACATAACCAAAAATAATATATCCAATACATTCCACAGAAAATATTAAAATTATATATACATATATCATAAGAAAGGTAACATAATTATAATTTTATTCAGAATAAATACTCATTTTCATCTATGTCTTCAAAGATTACAATTTTCTATTGCAATAAGGAAAAGATATATATCTATTTCCATGTGTGCTTGATCAAACTTCTCAGTATCTGAGAACACACCAGGTATCTGCCCACAGCACAACTACTGCCTCTGTGATTCTTACTTGGAGCCAACCCTCCCACAGTACAAGAATTACTTCTTCATTCTGCCTTTCAAATGTCATTCTTCTCCATTAAGCTCTTCCTTGTCAGTTTAATTTAAATTTTTATCTCCACCTCTAGCCCTTCTTTGTTTTTCTCCTGACTCTGCTCCTCTGCTTTATTTTTCTTTGTTGTAATAAATACCTTCTAGTTGTGTATCAGTTCACTGGCTCACATTGGGTGTTGCTCTTTAATTTAGGATAATGTTTTATTTGTATCCTTTTTCATTAGATGGCATTCACCACATCTTTTATCATATTTTATAAATTCTCTTATGAAAGAGAGATTCCAGAACTTTTTCAGAAAGTAGCAAGAAAGATTGAATAAGTGACTTAAAAGAGAGGGGAAATATCCTGAAGTGAATGAATGACAAGTTGTCCTTTGCTGTAATTTTTATTAAATTTAAATAATCACCATATATATTTTAATTACAATTTATATATTTAATAAACACTGTGTTATCTTTAATTTGATATGTATGTTATTAGAATATGTAGACAAGAAATAAAAGTATTTAGAAAATTTATATCTTATTAATCAGTGTTTTCTTTTTGAAGGAAGCTTTAAGAACTTATTTAAATATTCATCCATTTACCTATAAATGACTCTAGTTTCTCATGCCTTATGGCTGAGTAGTATTCCATTTTATAGAAAAACCACATCTTCTTTATTCAGTCTCCACTTGATGGGCAGTTGGGATGTTTCCAAGTTTTAGCTATTACAAACTGCCACTATAAACATGGGTGTGCATATATCACTGTTATATGACTCTTTTAATTCTTTTGGAAAGATACCCAGCAGAGGGATGGCTGGGTCAAATGCTCTTAAGTGAAATAAATAGGGCACACATCTTTAAATACCAAATAATTTCTCTGGTGTGAGAAACTGAAAGGGTAAATAAGGTTCAAGTTGTATAATTGATAATGTCATATGGGAAGAAAAGGGCTAAAAGATTAGGGGAAGTGCGAAGGGTAGGGGAAAGAAAGAAGGGAAAAAATAAACATGAGAAAAGTAAAAAAATGGAAACAAAGTTTTTGTTAATAAGGAAAGGTGGAGAGGGTGAAGGGAGGGCAGGAGTATGACAAAAGATAAGAACAACATACAACATGTAAAGAGACAAGATCTTGATGATGAATGTAACTGTATTGTACACTGAATAAGTACCAATAAACAATGAGAAAAAAAGAGCTTATATCTTTCACTTTGAAACCAGTGTA
The DNA here is from genome assembly GCF_012274545.1 of Fukomys damarensis. Taxonomy (NCBI): domain Eukaryota; kingdom Metazoa; phylum Chordata; class Mammalia; order Rodentia; family Bathyergidae; genus Fukomys; species Fukomys damarensis. The sequence continues at coordinate 20,145,660 of NW_022900950.1, read as the reverse complement.
TTTTTTGAAACAATATTTCCAAAAGTGTTTTTTTTTCTCCTCCATATTTTCTCTGGGATAAATCTTGCAACTAAAGTTATAATTGCAAGATCAGTCAGGTGCCAATGTCAGTGGACACAGAACACCTGGTCACCAACACTGCTGCTGAAAGCAGCTGCTGATGCAACTGAAAGCTTTGGACACATCCTGATGATCTATCTTGATGAATAAATCCTGTCACATCCATGTTGTCTGAATGTAGCCCAAGAATCCTAATTGGATAGTCAGATAGGCACATGGATAGATAAGAAGCAGATCTGTCATTGCTGCTGAGGTCATTCTGGGAACTGTGTCAAATAAGAAAAGAAAGAGTAGAGTAGCTCAGGACATAGCTTAGCACACTCTGGGTTCATTCCCCAGTACTGAAGAAAAGATAGGATTTAACATTAAGAAAGAGGAAAATATAAAATGCCAATGATCCATTTTTAAGAATTTTCAATGGTGTGGATCACGCTCTGTTGTTATTAGATTCTAATGTAAAAGTGTTTGAAGGCAAAGATCAAAGACTGTTCATCAATACAATCCCTTTCACTCTGAAAAGAAATACTTTGTCCAAGTTTTTAGAAGTAAATGATTAAAATTTCAGTGCAGGAAGAGCAAAAGAGCAAGACCTTTGATAGAATGGCAAAATAGAGATATACCAAAATTGAGAAAGTAGTGAGCCATCACAGATAAATATTCCATGGCATAATAATAATGAGAAAACATGAACACACTAGATGCTTCAGCTAGTGCTAGGTGGGACAAAGACTACATTTCTTATGATAAAAACAAGCTCTCACATGTAAATATTTACACATATATGTGTTAAAATGATGCATTGTTTATTCCAAGAAAGTGATTCTATAAGTATGAATATTATTAATTTTAATATATAAAATAATCTCTTTTAGGAGAGATTATGGAGATTCCACTCCATTTTTCTATTTGTTTTACCTTCCAAATCAGGTAACTTCCTCTTACCATTAAAACTTTAAAATGTTTTATCATAAATATTGACATATGATTGAAAGTAATTTAGTACCATATACTTTTGTTTTTCCATTGTATGTTTCTTATTGAATACAATCTGAAAATATTTATTTTAATACAACTTGTTAATTACTAACTGAATGAGTTGCGCTATGTTGACTAAATGAATTTGGAAATTATGTTTTTACATACTAGGTTAAAGATATTAAAATCAACATATATGAAATGTAGGAATAGATATAAAAACAAGGCTTAGCTAATATTCATAAATTATAAGATGCTAAAAGATGAGTAATATACAAATACATAGAACAAAGAATATGTATTTCCACTTCTGGTATAGCTAAGACAATATCCTTCTTCTATTTGTCCTCCTTTATATATCCAACACATTCTTTGTCTTACAGAAATCTTACAAAGAACATAGTTTTAAACATAGTTTTTTGCATTAAGAAAGGGCTAAGAGAAGAAGCAGATAAATATAGAAAATCTGTGATTTTTTTTCATCACTATGGGTTGAACCCAAGTAACTCACTGATGCATGAGGTGCCACACTCTTGCTTTCTATAAGGAAACCAATAAGAGGTTCCAGACAAGTTGTCAGGTAAATGCATGAAGTAATAAGTTAGCAAGAAGCTCTTTTTCTCAGTAGACAAATCTCCATCATTTGCTGTGCAAAGGAAAAAGTGCCCTCACAGCATGAAGAGACAGCATTTGGTGGCATTTCAGAAAAAACCTGTAAGCACCTAAGGATGTACGTTTGGGTGAGAAAGTACAAAACAAAGTTAAGAATAATACTGAGTAACAGAGCTGGGAACCACAGTTCATAATTCACAAATGGGTATGTGTGACTAGCTCAGAAGAGACACCAGACTCATCACACAATGTTGTGGGAGAGCTCTGCACATTTCCCAGGTCAGGGCTATCAAGCCAAGAGTCATTGCAGTGGACTTACCAGGCAATTCCAAGGACTCAAACAAAATTGGACACCATAAATATGGCCTGCTTGGCAGAGTTATGGCATTTTCTCCTTCAGAGCTCAGGAGACGGAAGAAGTTTTTGATTATACAGATCCAGTATTGGAGTGCATTTAAATGAAGGCAGAAGAGAGCAAGAGAAGAAGAGAATTGAAGATAAGTGTGAACTGAAATGACCAGCCATGGTGATGAATTTTGTTAGGAAAGTAAAGTCAAGAAGAGAGTGATAATCTAAAAATATATGGTGGGATTTAAAGCTGAGGTGAATGAAGAAAAATATATTTAGTGGAGATAAGTGTTTGTTATGAGGTAGAGGGCTTTCAAATTAATGGTTTAGAATGTTCAGCTCAGGGAGATAATAAATCCTGACTGAAGTCTCAAGTGTCATATACTGAAGAAAAATAAAGTTAAAGTTATCACTACAGAAAATCTTATGAAATTTTGTAGAAACTAAAGTTACCACAAAAGAATAGAGAATAAAATAATAAAAGATGAAGTGGCTATTATGTCCTCCACAGAATTCAAGAATATAGATTCAGGAGTTGTATTTATTAAGAAATAATGAGTCCTAATTATTCTAAAAGTTTCTATCATCAAAATCTTTTTGTATTTTAGGAAGCATAAAGTGAAGATTTGATATACAGACATTCCCCATTTAATGGCCAATAGTTCAGTTCCTGCCACTATGTCCTTAAACACATTGATCGCTAAATGAGGAACTATATATAGTGTGTGCATTACAACATTCTGAACAAAGACATGGTCAAAGGATCTCCAAGTTGATGAGTTTGCTTTTATTTGCATAACTCTTACAGTACAATCAGCAAAACTCACACTACCTACTATACCATAGAAGTCACGTTGCTGAGTTGTAAGTCTGAATGTGGGTCATAAGTCTGGTTGTGGGTTTTAAAGATAAACCAGGGGAAAAAAAGGCAAACCAGAGATCATTGCTTAAGTACTAACCAAGTATCTGAAAGTGGTGTTTCTTCTCTCATACCTGAGACATCTCTATTATAATTTTCATATTGGAATGTTTCAAAAGCTCCATAGAATATTCTTTTTTCCACAAAAAATTGAGTAAAACTGGTTTAATTTTCTATATGGTCCAAATGTAAGATCCGTTTTAGGACAGTGAGGAATTGCCACAAAGCCATCCCTTGCTGTAGTGTCTGCTGCCCAGTGGAAGTGCTCAATAATTGGTTCAGAGTTGTCCAATGGTGTGTGGGATGTTTTTACCTTAATACATAAAGCTTTTACCCCAAGAAGGAAAATATCTTCCTTTTCACATTGAGGAACATAATCCATCGTGTTCTAGACAAGCTGTCACCAAATGTTTGATACCAGGGACCAGGTTTGTGGAAAACAATTTTTCCATGGACCAATGGATAGGTCTGGAGGGAAGGATGATTCAAGTACATCGCATTTATTGTGCACTTTATTTCATTATTGTTAAATTGTAATACGTGTTGAAATAATTACACAACTCACAATGACACAGGAGCTCTGAGCTTGTTTTCCCTCCACTAGAGAATAGCATCTTGGATAAAGGAAGATAGTGGTAACACAAAGTGTGCTGCATATGTCCATTCTACCTTGCAATATTGCTTTCATTGCTGTCCAGAAATCCAACCACTCATGGCTGCTGCTCCATTTGTGCAAAATGATGAATTAAATTTTCTTGATACATAATTAGTCAAAGACTTGAATAGTTCTGCAGCTTTAGTGTTGGTAGGCAACAAAAGTACATATGATGTGCCCTCATGCACATTCTCCCTAAAATATACCACATAAAACAAGAATTATTGCCTTGCTGTCAACAATGGTAGATGTATCAACCTACCAATGGTAACATCTACCAATGGTAGATGTTTTAATGACATTAGGTAACCCCAATCATTTTACTTGAGAATAATATCCTTCAAAGATGTTAGGATTTCTGTTACCAATGTATTTCCCGCAGATTTTCTGATGTATAAATGTCCAGAATGAGGTAATGTATGAGCATTATTGGCCTAAACTGTGACTCTCCCAGATTATGTTGAAATCCTAACCCCTACTATGATAACAAATGGAGATGCAGCCCTTAATTAGGTATTTAGGATCATACTAGTTCATAAGGTTGGGCACTCTTCATGAGATTAGTGCCCAAAAGAGAGCACGTTTCCTTTTTCTCCAAAAGCACACCTGGAGAATGGGCCACATGAAGACACAGTGAATAGGCAGCTCACCAAGGATAGAAGCTTCATCCAGCGCAGTTCCCCTAAGTTCTCAATTTGGTACATCTCAAAAGTACAATCAGATCAATTTAGGAATAATCCAAAATATTATTGTCATACAATAGGAGAAAGTGCTGACTATGATCCAGGATACCTAAAACCAAGCGGGAAAAAAAGAAGAAGAAGAAGAAGCAGCTCTCCTCACAACACAGTTCACATAACAGACAGGAAAAAGTATTTGACTCTATGGCTGTTATATATTAATGTTTTTTTGTTTGTTTGTTTTGTTTTGTTTTTTTGCTACCGGGGATTGAACTCGGGTCCTTGAGCTTGCAAGGCAGGCCACCGAACTGCTGAGATAAATCCCCAGCCCTATATATTAATGTTTTTAGGAAAAATATCATCTTTTAAGTGGGCTTATCTATATCTGATTGGATTAATTTTGCTGAATTATGCTGACAAGGTCATAGTACTTACGGTAATCATGAAGAGCACACCTAGAAGAGAAAAATATTATACAATTTGCTGGTACTTTCAACAATTGACTTAGTTCAGAATTATTTCTATATTTCTCTATATATGTAAACATATATATATATATATATATATATTATACTTATAGATGTTCAGAATTATTTCTGTATTTACCTTAATTTTGATTTTATTTGGTTAAGATCACTTATTTTTTTCCTTGATGAATCAGCTTAAATTAGTGTAGCACCTACAAAAACCATCTATGTTTACAGAGACATGTGAAGTCACCTACTGAGAGCATCAGTCTCTCAAATTTTTTGTCCAGGGAGTGGTGGGTATTTGTACCAGGCAGTGCATGGTGCATAATTTCTGGATTGAGGATGCCTCAGAGTACAAATCCAGTGGTCTGTGAACTTCTGTGTCAGTTTGTATCACCGGGAACCGTTTTTTTTCTTTTTCTTTTAAATTCAGGGCCTCACTCCTCAATGTCAGTAAAGGTATGCTTTCAGCACTACCTATTTTCCTTGTCCACTGGCTTAGTTGGGAACAATCGGAATCAGTTTTTACACAGATTTCCTAAGGTATATTAAAGATTTCACCAAGGTAAATAAGCAAAATCTTATAATGCTTTTAGCATTAAAGAACTTTCTTCCTGGTTTAACTTTTTCTTTGAACCACGGTCACGAGTTATATTTGAGGGTAATTATTGGCCGAAAGGTGATGAGGATTGAAAGGGATGAGCATAGCATAATTTTTCTTTCTTTACAAAGTAACTACTTCTGTCAAGGTCAGACTATGCTCATTTTAAAATAGGATTTAACGGTATCCCCTGTTATAATTTTGAAGTGAATATTAGTATGTAAGACATTGAGCATTGAGGTTGGAATTATTCTGTTTTTATAAATATAAATCATGATGATATAAAATGTAAATTATCTTTCAGAACATACAAATTTGTCATACAATATCTGAAATAGTATTACATAAGGGGAATTTAAATATTTCTAAGAAATTAAACAGCAATTCCTCTAAACTATTTTTAAATGATTTATACTCAGAATATTCTTATGTTCTTCAAGATTCCTTTTTCTCCCAAACACCTCTTCAACCCCCTCCCCTCCTTATTTATAAAGCTTTACTTCCATTTTATTTTTCTTTCTCCCTCCTTCTTTCCCCCTCCCCTTTTTCCAATTCCCCTTTTCTTTTGAAAAATGTATTCTTTTTTCACACTTTTATTCATTTTGGTCTTTATTTACATTTTCAGTTTCTCACATAAAAGATACAATGTGATATTTACACATGTCCAATGTATTTCACAGAAGTTCATACTCTCAAAGTGTATCCATTTAGCTATAAATGTCTCATTTTTTTCTTTTTTTTTGCTAGAATAGTACCCTAATGTATATAAAAATAACATCCATCTTTTTTATGCATTCAGCAGTTGATGGGCATTTGGGTTGTTTGAAAGATTTAGCTATTACAAACTATTGCTATAATCATGGGTGCACATATATCAGTGTGATATGGTGCTTTAAATACTTTCAGGAAAATACTCAGCAGGGCAATAGCTGAGTCAAATGGGACCTCTAATCCTAGTTTTTTTGAGGAATCTCCACACTGATTTCCACAGTGGTTGCACCAGTCTGCACTCCCACCAACAGTAGAGAAGGGTTCCTTTTTCCCCACAACCCCTACCAGCATTTGTTGTTGGTTGATTTCTTGATAGCAGCCACTCTCTATGGTTTGAGGTAGAATCTCAGTGCTGTTGTTCCTCTAGATATATGCAATGGTAATGATAGTTGTAATAAACACTTTAATTGATGGGAGTTAACAGACTACTTGTGATGGAGCCTAAAGAAGCATTTTAGTGTGGAAGTGGTTGTGTAAGAAACTCAACCAGAACATTGCTAAAGCTGATCCTTATCTTTTCAGGCCACTGAATTAGAAATGTCTGACAAATGTGCAACCTTCAAGAAAAAAGGCAGAATTTTTTATGGAGTATTAACAAGAATTTTAATTAACTAGCCATTTAAGCAATGATTATTTAAAAAAGTCTCTACATGGGAGAAATTATTTGGACATTCAGTACTGTTTGGACTTACAGAAGTTAGGAGGAAATAAGCAGATAGATCTGAACATTGCAGAAGTGAAGGTAGTAACGCTTTTCTAAGGCCAATGGAACATTTTTTTTTAATTTTATTGAGTTTATTGGTACATTTTAGGGATACAGTACAGTTACATTCATTGTTGGGATCATGTTCCTCTACATGGCAAGTCTTGATTCTCATTTTTTCCCCTTACCTCTGCCCTCCCTTCACCTCCTCCTCCCCTCCCCATCTACAAACACTTTATTTTCATCTTTTCATTCTCTCACATTTTTTTCTTTTCCCTTTTTGTTCTTCCCCTACGCATCACACCTTCCCTACACCTTTAGCTCCTTTCTTCAAATTTCTAAATGTCAGTAATCTTATTAGAATCTTATGCATTGTTGCAGAATATTCACACCAGGGAAACTATTTGGTATTTACACATGTGGGAC
>NW_022900950.1:20133763-20134260 GCF_012274545.1 Fukomys damarensis | reverse complement strand
CTCTTTTTTCATGGTCACTGACTGCTATCCTATGTTCTATATCTGAAATCCTATCTTCGCAATGTTTTATTCTGTTGCGTACACTTTCAATAGAGTTTTTAATCTCCTGGATATCTGTTTAAATCTGTTTTATGGATTCCATTTCTTTCAAGAAAAGCATGTATATTCTGATTTTTGGGGGTGGAATACTCTGTAATCATCTATTAAGTCCATGTGTTCCAAAGCTTGGTTCAGTTCTATTATTTCATTGTTGATTTTCTGCCTAGTAGATCTGTCAATTTGTGATAGTGGGGTATTTAAATCCCCCACTATAATTGTATTAGTGCTTATTTGGTTTTTCATGTTACAGTTTTGCTACCTCCTGTGCTTTGGGTCCAGGGAGTCCTGTTGGTTCACTATCAGACTTTTCATCCTCATTTGTCCTACTATTTGCTATTGGTGAACTGGGAATCTGTTTTTGTGTCTTGCTTAAGTGTTTTCTCATTTTTATTTTTATT
>NW_022900950.1:20085058-20133752 GCF_012274545.1 Fukomys damarensis | reverse complement strand
TATTGTTGGATTTTGCTGCTTAATCCATTCTGCCAATCTGTTTCTCTTCATTGGTGTATTGAGGCCATTAACATTGATGGTTACAACTGATATATTTTGACTTATTCTTGTCATGTTGTTGTCCTTTTGTTGACTCTTTTTACTTTTTCTCCCATCTCCTTTTAGTTTCTTGCCTTGCCTATTTGATTTGGTCTGTTGGGCCTCATGTTATTGTGAATTTCATTGTCCTTTTCTAGGATATTGTTTAGAATTCCTTGCAGTGCTGGTTTGGTGTTCATGAAATTTCTCAGGTGCTCTTTGTCGTGGAAGTATTTTATTTCCCCTATCTATTTTGAAAGAGAGTTTTGCAGGGTACAACAGTCTAGGTTGGAGATTCTTTTCCTTTAGGACTTGGAATACCTCACTCTAGGCTCTCTTTGACCTAAGGGTTTGTGTTGAAAAGTCTGCTGTGATTCTAATTGGCTTCCCTTTGCATGTGATTTGTTTCTTTTCTCTTACTGCTTGTAGTATTTTGTTTTTCTGTTGGATTTCTGGAATCTTGATTATTATATGTCTAGGTGTAGATTTTTTTTGATCGTGGCTAGTTGGGGTTCTATATGCCTCACTTATCTGTATGTCTAATTCTTCCCTTCTGTTTGGGAAGTTTTCTGTCATTAATTCTGTGAAGAGCTTTTTTATATCATTTGTGTTTTCTCCTGTTTTTTCATGAATTCCTATCAGTCTTATGTTATTTTTCTTTGTATCGTCTAGGAGTTGTTGGATTGATTTCTCATGATCCCTTACTGTTTTTAATAGACCTCTTTTTTCACGGTCACTGACTGCTATCCTATCTTCTATATCTGAAATTCTATCTTCGCAATCTTTTATTCTGTTTCGTACACTTTCAATAGAGTTTTTAATCTCCTGGATATCTGTTTGAATCTGTTTTATGGATTCCATTTCTTTCCTCTGTTGGGCATTCATTGTTTCCATGTCTTTCTTATGCTGAGTCTTCATGGCTTCTATCACAGTCTTGAGCTCATCTATTTTTTTCTCAGTTTCTGCTCTAGAGTCTCGAATCATGACTTCTATTTTGCTCATCATCTCTCTGGCTAGCTGGGAAATTATTTCTGATTTGAATTTTTCTAGAGCCTGATTGATCAATTTTGTTACCTCCTGTGCTATGGGTCCAGGGAGTCCTGTTGGTTCACTATCAGACTTTTCATCCTCATTTGTCCTACTATTTGCTATTGGTGAACTGGATATTTGTTTTTGTGTCTTGCTTAAGTGTTTTCTCATTTTTATTTTTATTGTTGGGTTGTCCTTCTTTAATTTCTGGGTATTACTTAAATCTTCCTAATATAGTTGCGTTTTAGCTTTTGAGTTTCTAATGACTCATAGACATTCTCGTTTTCATAATATCAGAGAAAACAACTCTTTAAATCAATCACCACTCTTTGTCCCAATTGATACATTCAGCAGCCCAATAGGATCAGGCACAGCTTGCCAACTGACCACTTGTGGTAGTCATTAATGTATCACCTTTAACTCATGTGAATTAGATTAATTTCAAGAAGCAGCTCATAGTATGTTTGCAGTGAATATTCTTTTCAATATGGCATCTTTACCATTTAGGATGGGGGGTTCGACTTAGAACAAGAGGATTAGATAAGTGAAAGAATTAGAGCAGGTTTGAAGTGAATCCAGAGGTTGTAGAATTACCTTACTATCTTTACAAAGCTATTAACTTCAGGGGGGATAGAGAGAGTGCAGGAATAAGGACAGGAATATATCCCCTTAACAGTAACAGGCGCTTGCCTTCCCTTGAAGGTACAGAGCCATGAGTGAGGTAAAATGACTGGAGAAAAGAACATAAAGAGAAACCCCTCCTAAAAACAAAAAATAATAAAAGAAGAAGTCTGAGTTATTCAGGATCTGGAATAAAAAGGGAGATGAGGGACAATATGGTGGAGCAAGAGACTGAGTTGGAGAGAGAGGACAGAAAAAAGAAAGAAATTTTAGGGTGGAATGAGGAAAAAAGAGAAAAGAGAGAGAGAAATAAAAAGAATTTGAAAGTCCTCCTTCAGGCTATCTCTGATCTCATATTATACCACATGCACAGCGATATGCAGAACCCAATCCCCAGGTCTTAGGTAGCCAATGGCTGTTCCTCACGACTGAGACTGAACACAATCTACAAGGCCTAACTTTAGTTTCCTTACCCTCAGGGTTGAACTCCACTCAGTTCTATTACAGGTTTTCCCTGCCCTTTCTTTAAAGATGTTCAAAGTTGGGAGCTCAGAAAACTACCCTTCATGGGAACCTATGCCTCTGCAGAGTTTGTCTAAGGACTGCCCCGATCAGGAGCTTTGAGAATGGGGGGGGTCATGTGGGTGTTTCAAGGGTGCCCGCGGGGCTGCCTTCCTTCCTGGGTCTGTTGTGGCACAGGCCGGGAGCTCGCGCACACGCCGCCGGGTGATCGCAGGCAGGCAGGCCGGCAGGCCCCAATGGAACATTTTTAACCTTTCAATTACTCTTACATCCTAATCTGTGAAATTACAGTAAGAGTGTGCTTTTGACTAGGAAAATAATTGAGCTTACATGCTTCCTTTAAGTGATCATTTTGTGGTGACAACCAATCACTGCATCTTAATTATATAGGTAGAGTTTACTTTATTTTATTTTATATTATTATTGTGATCTGAAACAAGTGTGATACATTTCTATGTTAAATTAATGATGTATGTATTTTTAATATTGTATGTATGTATTTATATTTATATTGTATGTATACATATATTTTTATGTATTGTTTATATTATACTTCATTAAATCTTTGTTCCTTAGCTTCTGTGATGATAAAATAAAAAGTGAAAGGAAAAGCCTTTATTTTTGCTTTTTCATAATAGCTTTTTCTAAATACTTTTACTCAATGGCTAACCAAAGACAGTTGTCAATAATTGATTGTGAAAGTCGTCCACTTGAGAATAGAGTTTTCTGATCTTCAGAAGCTAAATATCTCAAACTCATAAAAACAGAAAGTAAAATGATGACTGCCAGGTATTCAAGAGAGAGAGAGAAATGGGAAGTTAGTGCAGTCTGTATAAAGTTTCAGCTATGCAAAATGAAAAGATATAGAAATTGTCAAGCATAATGCAGTATACCCTTGCAAAGTCATAGCTTCCATTCGCGACCTGTCATTCGAGGATTTTTCCTTAGAATCTAATAATTGTTCATACAAACCCTTATAATTTTGTGGAAACTGTAAATATCTGCATTTTTGGCATCATTACAAGCAGCCAACTTGAGAAGGTTATTCAGTTCTCCTTGCCATTCATGGGTCATCTTGTAACACACACATGTCTGCCAGATGCACTATCATTCCTGCAGCAGAACAGATTGCTGTACCACTGTAGCTAACCAGGTTTTGTTCTTCTTAAAATCCTAAGATCCCACTAAAACACCCTGCACCTCCTAAGCATTTACGAATACTGTACTTTATTGAGTTACATTACATAACTATGGGAGGTATCGCATATGTAGCATTCAAAATACAAAAATGGGTATTTATAGGCATTTTTTAACCATATCTGAAACTCGCGGTTTCTCTCAGTTTATAAGTGCTTTGGGAACATAATTCTCACTAATTTCGGAGTTCACTGTAGAGTAATACCTCTGTTCATGAACGCTTTTGTTCATAAATAATTCACTTCCCAAACAGAAGTAATGGGCAAAATTGTGTTTCAACTCATGAGCTCCGCATCAAGAAAGGAATGACATTACAGTGATCTTCCTCACAAGAACTCGAATGTGGCCATTGAACCCGGAGTCACAGAATTAAATGTTATTGAGTCAAGGCACCATACTATATACTTTAAAATTTAAGAGGACAGAATATGTGTTTGTTTGTTTTTAACCACAGTTGAAAAATAAATATAATAAGAAAAGTTTGTAGGTAAAAAGGAACAAGCTGAACTCATAAAGTGAAAAAAATTCCCACTATATGGGAACAGTATTTCAAGATTCATTCAATTTGCTCTTAAGGTTTCTTTGTCTAGTTGTAGATTGTTGTAAAACAAGATTTATCGTCAGCTTGGCTACAAGAATAAATCAAATGGGACACACACATTGACAACTCTACTATTGCCTAGTCACATGACTTGGTTGAATAAATTAAGTTGAATCAGATGAAACATAAAAAAGTAAGTCATCATTACAAAAATATAGAAAGTTCATACCTGATGTATTATTAAATAAAAATATATTTTACAAGAGAAGATAAGTCTGATTGATGAACATTAATATATTTCAAAATGTTATTATTATTTAAAGGAAACCCACATTTTTGTATAAGTTGCTATAACATTAATAAATAAACTAATGTGTATGAAACAAGAGAATTTACAACTTTTGATAAGAGATAATTTGTTTAAAATGGTAGTTATGTTTTATTTGTCCTTGATGTGTAATGTCATATACTGCCAATTACCCAACACCATGAAGAATAAAATAAAGAAATGAAATGGGATTCTAGCATTTTAGTAACTAGCAAAAGAGAAAAAAACAGTTTATGCAGTAATAGTTTTACAGGGAAAATAAATTCTGGTATTTTATGGAACAGTAGGGTGACTCAGTATTTGAAATATATCAGATAGTTTCTATGACAAATAAATATTAAGTGTTTGAGGGGATTGATATACTTAACCTGATTTAAATATTACACAAAGTATGCATATGTTAAAATGTTTCATAGTATTCTATATATATATGAATTTTTACATAATAATTTTTAAAATTACAAAACAGTTTAAGAATCTAAGATGAACTTATTCACTAATACCCCAGAAAAACATGAATTTCCAAGGAATTAATTTCTATTATATTACTCCATTAAGTTCATGAGCCACAAATAAAAGTATTTTTCAAAAAGGTTATATATCATGTGTTGATAAGTGATTTTTTGAAATTTTTCTCACTCTTTATTTTTCTTTTGAGGAGATACTGACATTTTTAGATACGCAGTAAAGAATTCTATTCATTTTTGTTCTATCAACCTGAAATAAAAAAAAAATGAAATGAAATGCAAACATATTTTCAGGCATAGAGTGAATTTTATCTTAAAAAGGAAAGTTTTTAAGAAACAAAATTGTTCTAGTTTTAAAAAATCTTAAATGTCCTTATTTACATGCAAAACACTGGAAGCATAATTTTAAATAGTTGATGTCAATCAATTTCTTTCAGACAGTTGTTCATATATAGAAAATTGTAGTCACTTTTGGAGTAGTTTTGCGATGTTTAAGCATTTACAGATGTCTATTTAATTTTCAGTAAATTATGCATGCTCTACTTATTTTCTCAAATATTTGTATTTTTTCTCTTTAATTTTTCTCTTTTTTTCTAGATAATTGATATTGGTTGACTTCAATTATTAAAAAGTGTTCTTCAAGTATTAGTATATAAATAAGGACATTTAAAATTTTTCAAAAAACTAAGGAACAATTTCAAATTGTAGGCATTTTCACTTTCAAGTTTAAATTCATATTGCCTTCATGAGTCTTATGTTACCTACTTAAACATGTTTTTAGTGCATGACATGCATATTTTTCATATTTTAAAAGTTTTTCCAATGGAATTTTAAATATAATTTGTAACACTATTTCATTGTATGCTACAATTTAAAACAATTTTTGCATTAAGGTGTTTATGCCATAGAAAACAGCACATCTGATCTGAATTCATATTCAGCAACATATTTAAATGTAGGAGATTAGGGCTGGGGATTTAGCTCAGTGGTGCTGCCACCTGCCTTGCAAGCACAAGGCCCTAAATTCTGATCGCCTGTACCAAAAATAAATAAAAGAAAAAGGAGATTGAATCAAATATTAACAAATATGTATAAAATTTACAGTTTGCCAAAAACAAACCCTTAGATTCTGACAAATGGATTTTTAATGACTGCAGTTGAATAAAATTAGCAAAAGTTATTCTTCTACTGCAAAATTGTAAATAACTGGAAATTTGTGGGAATTATTTAAATATGATTCGTTCCCACACGTGTTCCTGTTCTGGAACCTTGGTCCTCAGTTTCACATGGTAGGTCTTGGAACTTGTAAGAGGAGGATCTAGGGAGAGTTTTTTAGGTCTTTATAGGCACAGCTCTTGGAGGAAACTACTATAGTTTCCATGAGACCCTGGTTAGTTCTCAGCAGAGGCTCAAATACATACCAAGCCTTGCATTCCACCTCACTAAGGCTTTTCTTACTGTGTAATCTCTCCCTTTTGCATGCATTCCAGTTGTTTCTAGTGTGAGGTACTCATTAGAGTCAAGCTGATTCCAGAGCCTTGTCTATGAACCCATAAAATTGAGTTAAATAAATGTTTGGATATCACCCAGACTCAAATATTTATTAACAACAGAAATAGGACAATACCTCTGATTTTAGAAATACTTCTGTCTAAATTTTTATTTGGAACAATTGGTTATTCTGACCAATATATTGAATCAGCTCTTTAGTAGTTGTTTCACCTATGTTTATGTAAAATAGTTCTACAGTTGCTGGTCTCAACCCTAATATTCCAAATCACTAAACAATAAAATGTTCTTGAAGATTATTGTTTAAAAAAATTACTTGTTTTCATAATGTGGGCATTCAGTGCTATGAATTTTCCATGTAGAACTGCTTTCATTGTGTCCCACAGATTCCTGTATGTTATATTGGCAGTTTCATTTATTTGTAAAAACTGTCCAATTTGTTCTTTGATTTCCTCTGCGATCCATTGATTGTTCAGGAGAGTGTTGTTCAATTTCCATGTGTTTGTGAAGTTCCTACAGTTTCTTATGCTATTGATGTCCAGATTTATTGAACTGTGATCTGATAATATACAGGGAATAATTTCAATTCTTTTGCATTTATTCAAACCTGTTCTGAGAGCTAGTATGTGATCTATCTTGGAGAATCACCTATGTGCAGCTGAAACGAATGTATATTCTGATTTTGTGGGGTGAAATACTCTATAGATGTCTAATAAGTCCATGCATTCAAGAGCTTGGTTCAGTTCTAGTATTTCATTGTTGATTTTTTGCCTACATGATCTGTCTATTTTTGATAGTGGGTTATTTAGATGACCAACTACAATTGTATTAGTGGTTATTTGGTTTTTCATGTTACTTAATATTTGTTTTATATAGTTGGGGGCATTTATATTTGGTGCATATATGTTTATGATTGTCATTTCTTCTTCTTGAATTGTTCCCTTTACAAGGATGTAGTAGCCTTCTTTGTCTCTCTTAATGAGTTTTGGTTTGAAATTTGCTTTGTCTGCGAATAAGATTGCTACCCCTGCTTTTTTCTGTGCTCCTGTGGCTTGGAGAATTGTTTCCCATCCTTTCACTTTCAGTCTATGGACTTCTTTTTGCACTACGTGTGTTTCTTGTATACAAGATATTGTTGGATTTTGCTTCTTAATCCATTCTGCCAATCTATTTCTCTTGATTGGTGAATTGAGGCTATTGACGTTGATAGTTATAACTTATATGTACTGACTTATTATTGACATGTTTTTGGCCTTTTGTTGACTCTTTTTATTTTTTGTTCTCTCCTTTTAGTTTCTAGCCTTGGCTATTTGATTTGCTCTGTTAGACCTACTGGTGTTGTGATCTTCATTGTCTTTTTCTAGAATATTGTTTAAAATTCTTAGTAGTGCTGGTTTAGTACTCATGAAGTTTCTCAAGTGTTCTTTGTCAGGGAAGTATCTTATTTCTCCATCCATTTTGAAAGAAAGTTTCGCAGGATACATCAGTCTTGGTTGTAGGTTGTTTTCTTTTAGGACTTGAAATACCTCACTCCAGGCTCTCCTTGACCTGAGGGTTTGTGTTGAAAAGTCTGCTGTGATTCTGATGGGCTTTCCTTTGCATGTAATTTGTGTTTTTTTCTCTTATTGCTTATAGTATTTTATTCTTCTGTTGGGTTTCTGGGATCTTGATTATTATATGTCCAGTTGCAGATTTTTTTTTTTTAATCATGGCTTGTTGGTGTCCTATATGCCTCGCTTATCTGTATGTCTAATTCTTCCCCTCTGTTTGGTAAGTTTTCAGTCATTAATTCTTTGAACAGCATTTTTAAGTCATTTTATTTTCACCTGGTACTTCATGAATTCCTATCAGTCTTATGTTATTCTTCTTTGCATCATCTAGGAGTTGTTGGATCTATTTATCATGTTCCCTGGCTCTTTTTAAGAGACCTATCTTTTCTTCGTCACTGTCTGGTATCCTATCTTTTATATCTGAGATCCTATCCTCACAATATTTGATTCTGTTACGTATGCTTTCAATAGAGTTTTTAATCTCCTGGATATCTGTTTGAATCTGTTTAATGGATTCGATTTATTTACTATGTTGGGTATTCATTGTTCCCTTTAATTTCTTATTCTGGGCCTTCATAGACTCCTAGAAAAACAAGAGCATGAAAAACCCAAAACTTGAACAAGGGAGGAAATTATAAAGATTAGAGCAGAAACCAATGCAATGGAAACTAAGAAAATGACACAAAAAATAAATGAAACGAAGACTTGGTTTTTTGAAAGACTAAATGAAATTGATAAACCCTTAGAAAACCTTATCAAAAAAAGGAAAGAAAAGGCTCAGATCCATGCAATCAGGAATGAAAAAGGTGAAGTCACAACAGATTCAACAGAAATCCAGAGGATACTCAATACATACTATGAGAACCTGTACTCTAATAAATGGAAAACACAGAAAAAATGGACAGATTTCTAGATACCTATGAATTATCAAAGTTGAAGGAAGAAGATAAAAACATTTTAAACACCCCAATCACATTCAGTGAAATTGAAAATGTAATTAAAAACTTACCAACAAAGAAAAGCCTAGGTCCTGATGGATTCACTGATGAATTTTACAAGACATTTAGAGAAGATCTATTGCCATTACTCTTCATACTTGTAAACTAAATTGAAAGAGAAGCAATACTTCCAAATTCATTCCTGGAAGTAAATATCACTTTGATTCCCAAACCTGGGAAAGGTGTAACAAAAAAAGAGAAGTACAGGCCAATCTCCTTAATGAATATAGATGCAAAAATCCTCAATAAGATACTAGCAAACAGAATACAGAGGATCATCAAGAAGATCATTCATCCTGACCAAGTTGGATTTATTCCAGGGATGCAAGGATGGTTCAACATAGGTAAATCAATTAATGTAGGACACAATATTAACAAAGTCAAGGGCAAGAACCACATGATCCTCTCGATAGAAGCAGAAAAAGCATTTGACAAAATTCAACACCCATTCATGATTAAAAACTCTGGAAAAAATTGAAATAAATGATCTATGTCTCAACTTAATAAAGGCTATCTACGAAAAACCAACAGCCAACATCATATTAAATGGCCCAAAACTGAAAAACTTCACGTTAAAATCAGGAACAAGACAAGAATGCCCACTATCGCCACTCCTCTTTGATATAGTTCTGGAAACATTAGCCATAGCAATTAGACAAGAGAAAGAAATTAAAGCAATAGAGATAGGAAAGGAAGAAGTAAAACTGTCATTATTTGATCATGATATGATACTCTACATTGAAGACCCAAAAAACTCCACCAAAAAACTTTTTGATTTAATTGACACTTTTAGCAGAGTAGCTGGATACAAGGTTAACACCCAAAAATCAATAGGCTTCTTGTACTCAAATAACAGACTCACTTAGAAAGAAATTAGGGAAACAATTCCTTTCACAATAGCATCCAAAAAATGAAGTATCTGGGAATCAATCTAAAAAAAGAAGCAAAAGACCTCTACCCTGAAAACTACAGCACTCTGAAAAAAGAGATTGAGGAGGATTTAAGAAAATGGAAAGATGTCCCCTGCTCCTGGGTAGGAAGAATCAACATAGTGAAAATGGCCATACTACCAAAACTGCTATACAGATTCAATGCAATACCAATTGAAATCCCAAA
Organism: Fukomys damarensis; assembly: GCF_012274545.1. NCBI lineage: Eukaryota > Metazoa > Chordata > Mammalia > Rodentia > Bathyergidae > Fukomys > Fukomys damarensis. The sequence goes on along the minus strand of NW_022900950.1, from coordinate 20,123,796 downwards.
ACTATACTTCACAGAATTTGAAACAAGAATCCAAAAATTCATTTGGAACCATAAGAGACCTAGAATAGCAAAAGCCATACCTGGCAACCACACATGGCACTTGATATAACAATTCCTAATTTGAAATTATACTACAAAGCATTGTGATAGAAAAGAGCATGGCACTGGCAAAGAAGCAGACCTGAGGACCAGTGGAACACATTGGAAGACACAAAAACAATTCCAGATGCACTCAGCTACCTCATCTTTGACAAAGGAGTTGCCAGTCCCCACTGGAGGAAAGATAGCCTCTTTAATAAATGGTGTTGGAAAAACTGGATCTCAAACTGCAAAAGATTAAAGTTAGATCCTCACCTGTCACCATGCTCTAAATTAAAATCCAAGTGGATTAAAGATCTAAACATGAAAACAAAACCACTAAACTTGCTGGAAGATAAGCTAGGCAGAACTCTGGAAGACATTGGCATAGGAAAAGACTTTATGAACAAATCCTCAGTAGGATGGGCACTACTAGATAGAATCGACAACTGGGATCTCATCTTATTAAAAAGCTTCTGCACTGCAAAAGAAACCATCAACAGAACTAAGAGACAACCTACAATGTGGGAAAAAATTTTACCAGCTGCTCCTCAGACAAAGGACTATTATCTAAAATATATAAAGAACTCAAAACAACCAGCCCCCCCAAATATAAAGACCCAATTCTAAAGTAGGCATCTGAAATGAACAGACATTTCTCAGACAAAGAAATAAAAGCAGCAAGTAAATATGTGAAAAAATGTTCCACATCCCTGGTCATTTGAGAGATGCAGATGAAAACAACACTGAGATTTCACCTCACCCCACAAAGAATGGCTGCTATCAAGAAATCATACAATAACAAATGTTAGCATGGTTGTGGGGAGAAAGGAACCCTTTTCCATTGTTGGTGGGAGTGCAAACTGGTGCAACCACTATGGAAGTCAATATGGAGACACCTCAAAGAAGTAGGATTAGAGGTTCCATTTGACCCAGCCATCCCTCTCCTTGGGTATCTTTCCAAAAGAAGTGAAAGAATCATACTACAGTAATATATGCGCACCCATGTTTATAGTGGCACAGTTTGTAACAGCTAAAAATTGGAAACAGCCCAACTGCCCATCAATTGGAAACTGGATAAAGAAGATGTGGTTTTACTATGAAATGGAATATTACTCAGCCATAAAGAATGACAAAGTAGATTCATTCATACTTAAATGGGTACATTTTGAGGATATACTTTTTAGTGAAATAAATAAGGCACACATATGCAAATATCAAATAGTATCTCTGGTTTGAAAAACTAAAGCTAAAATAGTACTCAAGATCCTAATGGAACACTTAACAAATAGGAAGAAAAGGACCAACGTTGTAGGGACAGTGAGAAGGATATGGAAGGGGGAACAAGGGGAAAGGAAAAAAATATGAGCAAATGTAAAAATGGAATTAAAGTGTTTGAAGGGGGAGGGGAGGGGAGGGTGAAGGGAGGGTGGGTACAAGGGGAAAAAATGAGAAACAAGACCTGGCATGTAAAGGTACAAGATCCCAGTAATGAATGTAACTGTACTGTCTACCTAGAATGTACCAATAAATTAAATTTTAAAAAACTGAAAAGATAAAAAAAAATTGCTTGTGAAGGGAGGGCAGGAGTATGGGAAAAAATGAGAACCAAGACCTGTCATTTAAAGGGATCGAGATCACATTGATGAATGTAACTGTACTGTACATCTAAAAAGTACCAATAAACTCACTGAAAAAGCATACTTTCTTGTTGTTAATCATTGAGTAGCATGTCAAGTCTGACAGAATGGAATATAATTCAAATAGTCTGCACTTTTGTCATTGGTAAGACTTTAATTACCTATGAATAGGCATGATAAAATAGAAAGCTGAAATTCATTTCTGTTTTAGGTGAAGTTATAATTAAATCCATGCTTACTGATATGTTTAATTATTTAAAAATAACAAACTTTCTTTTCAGCATTGACTACTTAAAGACAGTTGTGGATGACAGGTATTATTTTTCTGGTAATGATTTCTTCACTGTCATAAAAAGCATAATTTATTATGAATAACTCACATGATATGTGAACATAATATGTTAGATTACAAATTTCAAATGAAAATATTTCCAATGGAACAATCTGCAAGTTTTCTGGCTTATTTACCTCACCTTGATAAACAGTTTCAGGTTAAGGAAACATTAAAATTACATAATCCTGATGGATGAAAAAAACCCTCTAGTGAAATCTCTCTCTTCCTCATCCTTCATCCACTTCTTCTTTTCCTCCTTCTCTTCCTTTTTCATCTTCCTTTCCTCCTCCTGAATTGTGAGTATTGTACTACCTCAATGATATAAGTACCTTTAGAAATACTATGTACCCTAAAACATCTGCATAACATAGCAAAATCTTAGTGTAAACAATTTTATTTTAACTTATAAGAATATATGATGACCCTACCACTGTTCAAACAGAGTCAATTTCAAAAGAATTATCTTGTTATTCAGTTACTATTTTTAATTTTGAAAAAGTGCTATATGAAGACATACTCATATGTTGCTATGGTTTAGATTTGGAATGTTGCCCATAAGTTTCATGGACTCTTGATAGGTGGTTAGATCATGGGGCTGCTATTGTCATTAATGGATTACTCCACTGATGAGTTGATAGCTAAATTTTCTGTTAGAATGAGAGTCCTATTTAAAAGAGATATTTCTCTGGAGGTGTACCTCTGGAGGATATATGTCTTCCTCCAACTATTCTCTCTGTTTCCTGGGACTGCGATGAAGAGTATAGCCATCTTTCCCCATGCTTGCCCACCATGATGTTGCTGCATTAGGTTAGTTGACTTTATGATGGATACCCTGAACCATGAGACAGAATAACATCTAAATGATATTATAATGAAATTAAATATATTAATTAAAAGGAGTGACTAGAACTGAGAAATATTAAAGAGTGATAGATTCTAGCTCCTCTTTACAATATATTCTCCAGTCTATAACCCCTGTCCTAATGCTTATATAAAAACTTCAAGCACTACTGTATTCTCTTGGTATGATTTGGACAATTGCTTGCCAAGGTCCATCTTTTAAAAATTTGATACCCAGCTGAGATTCTATTGGGAAGAGGGGGAGTCTAGTAGAAGGAATTTCTTCAAGGTGTGAAGTGTGGTAGAAGGAAGTTCAGTCACTGGGAACTTTGCCCTTGAAGGAGATACTGGGATCCAAGTCTTTCCTCTTTCTCTCAAACTGTCCCAGCCACCATGAATTAAACAGCTTCCGTAATATTTGTTTTGTGTAGTTGGGAGAATTAGTATTTAGTGCATAAATATTTATGATTGTTATCTCTTCCTGTTGAACTGTTCCCTTTACAAGGATGCAGTAACCTTCTTTGTCTCTCTTAATTAGTTTTGGTTTGAAATTTACTTTGTCTGCAAACAAGATAGGGACCCCTGCTTTTTTCCAGGTTGCTATAGCATGGAGAACTATTTTCCATCTTTTTACTTTAAGTCTATGCATTTCTTTTTCAAGTAGGTGTGTTTCATGTATACAGCATATTGCTGGATTTTTCTTCCTAGGCCCTAAAGCTATGTAGACCTTTCAGTATGGGCAGGAACTTGAAAAACTATGAGACAAAATAAAATTTCTCTGTTTATAAATTAACTATCTCAGGATATGTGTTACTTTCAGAAAGCTGATGAACACAATTATATCTAAGAGAAATCTGTGCTGCCATGTCCATTGCTGAACTATGCACAATAGTTAAGAAATGGAAAAAATCTAAATGTCCATCACTGATGAATGGATGAAGAAAATGTTATATGTAATATACACAATGGAATGATCTTCAGCCATAGGAAAGAATAAAATCCCGTCACCTGCAGCAACATGTGTAGAGATCATTATGGTAAGTGAAATAAGAAGGCAGAGAAATGCAAGTGCTATATGATCTCATTCATTTGTAGAATTGAAAACATACAGAACTCATAGATGCTCATGATCATGATGTCAGGTTTATTCTTGGGAGTCTGAGGTGGGAGAATTGCAAGTTCAAGATCAGCCTGAGCAATTTAGTGAGAACCTGTCTCAAGATTAAAAAAAAAAAAAAAAAAAAAAGGGTTGAGGATGTAGCTCAGTGGTAGAGTACCTCTGGACCAATCCCCCATTCACAAAAATAGTTGGTTTTATAAAAGTTGAGAGTGGAATGGTGTTTAGAAGAATCTTGGGAAAAGTGAGGGATTCTATGTTATAGTTAGGGGGAATAATTTCTGGTGTTCTATTGAACAGTAAATAATGATAATATACTATATATTTCAAAAATGGAAAAAAATACTTTGAATGTTTTCACAAGAAAAGCATAAATGTTTGTAGAAAAGTATGTTTATCCTGACTGGAAAAGGATAGAATGTATATGTGTATCAAAACATCACTTGCTACCCCAGGTATATGTAATTTTTATGTTTAATCTATATATTTATAAAGACATTATAAATGTTTGGGGAGATAGATTTCTGCTGATGTGAAAATTACAAAATGAGTACATGTATCTAAATGTCACATGGTAACCTGTAAGTATGTATAATTTCATGCATCATTTAAAACATAAAGGAAAAAGTTTTTTAAAAAAAAGCAAAACAAAAACTTCCTTTGCCATATCTCTTTGCTAGAATGGTAAGCCATGTCATTGGCCTAAAGCCAGTGGATCCAAGATACCATGGACTGAAACATCTGAAACCAAGATTCAAAATAAACTATGCTGATTCATGTATTTTGTCATATTGAAATCAGTATAACACATCTTTTAAGTTTCTAATTTACAAAATGCAATATTTTAGGCCATTCTATATCTAAAGTATTTTATATAGAGCTTTGTATTGATATCAAACATTTGTGAATGTTACCCTATTTCTGATATTTTTAACAATTTGGATAATTATAATTCGCATACATTAATCAAAGATTAGTTTGAATAAGTGTCTGATTCATTTTTAATGTGGGCAAGTCAATTCTTACAGTAAATTTTTATCTTCTCTCTAAAATAGTTAAAACTAACTCCATAGTTTTGAGTCACTTTTTTGTTCTACTTTCATTTTTGTAATGTCTCCAAGTTGTGCCACCAGATCTGTTAACTTTTTTTTGTTATTGTTGTTGTTTTCTGAGACAGGGTCTCACTATGTAGTTGAGACTAACCTGGAACTCACTATGTAGCCCAGGCTGGTCTTGAACTCAGAGCAATTCTCCTGCCTCAGCCTCCTGAGTGCTGGGATTACCGATGTGTGCCACCATGCCCGGCTCCAGATCTGTTAACTTTTTTTTGTTATTGTTGTTGTTTTCTGAGACAGGGTCTCACTATGTAGTTGAGACTAACCTGGAACTCACTATGTAGCCCAGGCTGGTCTTGAACTCAGAGCAATTCTCCTGCCTCAGCCTCCTGAGTGCTGGGATTACCGATGTGTGCCACCATGCCCGGCTCCAGATCTGTTAACTTTTCAGTGACAATTTTCTGACTTAGCTTCTGCTTTCTTTTCTTTTATGCTTTTTTAGTTTATTTTCAGTGTTCTTGCTTTTTCTCTACTGTATTGGTAGACCAAGCACATATTTTTTCCCTGTTCTAGTGGTAGATTTTCTCCCTTTCTTCAACTGCAAAAGGATTTCACTGTACAAAAAAGGTAGTACAGTTTTGCTCAGTGAGAATTTGGAAGAATTAATCTGGGAAGAATTCAGAATTTAAATGGAAAATTTAAAATTTTATTTTCAATAATGAATAAAAATTTCTTACCAACAAATACAATTTTTTTCACTATTCACAGAAAGATTTTTTTTTTTGTCATCCCCTAAATTGTTTCTCAAAGCTGTGGTTATAACATAATTTTCTAACCTCATTGAAATAATCTATTATAAACACTTGTTAATATTTTAGAAAGTGTCCTATTATACTAGTGTGAGATTATGTATGATTGAGCACATGCCCATGGTGACACTCCTCTGGGAATCTCAAATAATTATTTTTAATAACAAAAGCTAAATCAACAAACTAAAAATATTGATCAACAAAAATATTGGAAGGATAACATTTCTTTCAACATAATTTTATAAAATAAATATTCTAAAAGACCTTGATTACCTTAATTAGAGGGGCTACCTAGAGGCTTTATGTCTAAATAAAAGGAAAATCTTGAACTCCTCAGATAAGTAAAGTGCTGGGCTTTTTAGCAGATCCCAAATATATGGAAAGGGGATATGCTACACTGGGCCCCACTCAATGCCATTCAGTACTGATATTTACCAGACAATTCATATAATTTTATCTGCTATTGCTAATATGGAATACTGTGCTTTTCAACTATAAATGAAATGTAATACTATGACTTATCGTTGATCTCCCCAAACAGGGTAACTGAACACACTTATATCATTAGGATCTTATATTTTAATCTATAAAATTGTGTCTCACTAAGCTAAAGTTCAGCCTCTCTTCTGTGGTGGGGCCCCTTCTGAAGGAATGTGATGAGGGACTTTTCAGAACAAAGGAAGGCAATGTGGTATAATCACTTCCTATGTACACAGGTGTAACTTTTGGATGTGATTCTGCTGAATCATTTCCAATATGAATACAGCTACTTCCTGGAAAGAAATGTGTTGCTGTCCCTTCTCTCTGTGAGAGAAACCTCCTACATTTCTTGGGGGCTCACTTGAGATTTGGAGATGGTGCATTTCTATCTCCTTTGTCACTGAAGTGTGAACCTCAAAGCACCAGGAAAAGCAACCTTGGCTGGCACCAGCTGACCATTTTATCTGTAGGGGAGGCTAGACCCTCACGTGCAGGGATGAGGACCCTGGATACACAAGGGAACCAGTGAGGCTAAGGAACCCGTTCAGGGAGTGCTGCTAAGACCTTGGGTTTTTCTTGGTAGATCTGTCCGTAAACAGGAGGAGTGGAGACTATCACCTCCTAGAGTTGTCCATGAAATTACACAGGAATGAAACCACAACTCCAAAGTGCTGGGCTTGTGAGTGAGATGCACAGTGAAAAATGTCCAGCTTGATCAAAGGGCTGTATTGAGTACTGATTCATGGTTCTGTGGCAGCTTCATAAGGCTTAGCATGGCATCAAACTTCCTAGGGAATCTGATCTTGGTCAGGGCTGAATACTGAACCTGACAATGCTAAGAGGTACCTGAAGTATCTGATAGGAAAGAGGCCAGAAATGGAAGAAACGATTTATTCATCCTCCAAATTAGTCTCTCTTCCCACGTTTTCCTCTCTTGTGTCTGAAAGTTGACTGTTATGGGGAGGAGATGGATAGAAAGCAGAGTAAACTGACCCCCCTAGAGTGTATGTTGAGGAATTTCAAAAAGGGATATTCAGGAGACTATGGTGTGAAATTAACTCATGGAAAGAAGGGATAAGTGTTGAAGGGAATGGGAAACAAGAAGAAGCAAGATATATGATCTACAGATACAAATTCCCTATGATGATTGTTATCATTATGTGCATCTAAAATGCACCAGTAAAATACAATATTAAAAAATGGAACTTCTAGAAAGCTCCAGATATTCAGTAAAATTGATTGGCCATCATTTGGTATGGGCTGACCCTCCAGGGTTCACTTGATAAAAAACTGGTTAGCTGAGTTTTGAGAATCACTGTGGGAGATTCAAACCACCCCCCACTGATTTCCTTACACTGACTGTTGCCAAGACCTGGTCCTGTCTCAGCCATCTTGGCTGAAAGTCTAAATTCAGGAGTACTCAAAAGTATGATGGCTAGAGTAATGGCCACTTCCAAATGTCCATCAAAGTCAAACACACCAATTCTGCCTGGAGAGTTAGAAAGGGTCCCACCACCACATGCCCCATTGTATCCACCACTGCCACCGCCACCTGCTACCCCCACTGCAGAAGAAGCCTTACCAGAACGAGTCAGCCCCCAGTTTCGTTAGAAGCCACATGGAGATTCCTCCAACAGTGACCTCCCCTGAGCCACACATTCTAACTCTCCACTCACCTGTGGGTACCTGTGAGAAGACCCCTCCTGCAGCCCAACCATTCATCACTCTCAAGGTGCCATGCAGATAGATGCCACTTCGAGAAATGTGGGGACCTTTCCACTATAACCAACAGGGCCAGGTTCAGGGAAGTGAAGGAGTGTTAGTGTACCAACCTTTAACCACCCCTGACCTCTTTAATTGGAAGAATCACAGCCGTTCACATACAGAGAAACCGGAAACAGTTATTGAATTGATGCAGTCCATTACCCAGACCAACTGGCCCACTTAGACTGACTGAAGGCAGTTCCTTCTGGCCTCATTCAATACCAAAAAATGCTGTCACATTACCCAAGAAGCACTGAAATGGTAAGAGGATGATGCCCCAGCCAGAATGCTAGATGTCCAAGCATATGCCTGAGATCATTTCCTGGGGGAAGATCCCCATTAGCGACCCAAACACACAGTATGACCCAATAGGAAGAAATCAGAAGACCCTTGAAATGGCATGAAAGCCAGAGGAAAAAGGACCATGAACATGAGCATGACCTTAGAAGTACTCCTGAGGAAGAAAGCCCAAGCCAATTCTACAAGAGGCTGAGTGAAGTGTTTCATCTGTATACCCTCTTTGACTTAAGAGCAGCTGAGAAACAGTAGATGGTGAATGTGGAGTTTGTCAGCCAAGATTAGGAGGGCATCTCACTCAAACTGCAGAAACTGGAGGATTTTGCTGCAATGAATGTCAACAATCTGTCGTAGGTTGCGAGAAAGATGTTGGTCAAATGAGATCAGGAGGTCTAGCAGGGAGCAGGTCATACAATGATGAAAAACATGGACTTACTGGCAGCTTCCCTAGAAGAACGATTGTCACACCCCTGTGAGGATATGTCCAGGGAAAATGGACAAAGCCAATGGGGAAGTCAACACAGAAGCTGACAGAAGGAGTCACCCACCTGGGAACAAGGCTAGCCTGGGACCAACGGGCCTACTATTCAATATCTCAGTGTTAGAAGGAGAAGGTATTGGGAGGATTGCATAGAAGGAACTCAGCAGCTCCTTGCTTTCCTGTGGGAAGCTACAAAGTCTCCAGATAAAAGTCCCACATTTGCCAAGAGAGGGTCAAATACCTCTGTTTTCACTAGTCACAGAAATAGCACCAATTCAGATTCAAGAGGAAACAGGTAGTTTGCTCAGTCCCACTCATAATGACCCTAGGACCAGGTCCGGGAATTCCTTAGGACCAAAGGTTTCTGTAGAATCTGGATACCTAACTTCTCAGACTTTGTAAAACCTATTTATGAAGCCGCAAAAAGTGAGGGGTATAAGAACCTCTGCTATGGGAGCAAGTGCATCAAAAACCCTTGGAAAGGATCATACAGGTCCTCACAAACAACACATCAGACTTCCTGGGGCTTCCAGACATAACTAAGCCTTTCTTCTTGTATGTTCACAAGTGTACTGGCATAGCAGTGGGAATTTTAACCCACATGTGTGGCCATGGCATTGACCAGTAACATACCTCTCCAAACAGCTTGACTCTGTTGTGCATGGCTGGTCTCCCTGTTTGCAAGCACTTTCAGTTATAACTTTCTTGGTGGCAAAGTCTGCCAAATTTACTATGGGACAAGAATTTACAATTTGAGTGCCACATTCAATACTTACACTGGTTAACTAATGCCTGGATGATCAGATATCAGGGAATGTTAAATAAGAATCCATATATTCACCTAGAAGTAATGCAGACCCCAAACCTGAAACCCTATTGCCTATCAGCCAGATCATTGTTGCATTGAACTCATGGATGAGGTGTTCTCCAGTCAACCAGACTTATGGCATCAGCCCCTCCAAGAACCTGATGCTAAATATTTCACTGATGCTAGGAGTTCTGTGACAGAGGAAGAATGAATGTCTTGCAGGTTACTCCCTGGTGACCCTGAATTCTATCATTGAAGCTAAACCCCTGCCAAAGGGGACACTGGAACAGAAGGCAGAGCTCATCATACTAACTGGAGCCCTCCAACTGGTGACAGAAATATGTGTTAATGCATATCCAGACTATAAATATGCCTTCACCACCCTCCTCATACAAAAAAAAAAAGAGAGTCTAATAAAAGAGAAGGATCTAATAAACTCAGGGTAAAAGGATATAAAGTATGATAAGGAAATCCTTGAAATGTGATATGTGGGCCCCTAAGACATTGTCAGGGATGTAAAAGGAGAGACACGATGGACGTTTGGAAAAACTAAAACAGGCTGGGAAGCAAAGCTCATGGTCTCCAAAGGAACCACAGAATAGATGTTTATGGCCACTGTACTGTTCCCTAATCCATTAGCAGAATAAGATCATAATTACTTACAACATGAGAGTACTTGGTTTAAGGCTGACCACCATAGTCAGAATTTCTACATCCCATGGCTCTTGAGCATAGCCTGGGTAGTGAACACTGTGAAACATATGCCCACAGTAACTTGTGTCAAAGACTCAAGGCTGCTTCTGGTACAGATTGTCAGGAAGGCCCATTTGAAAATGTGGTTGGAACTTCAGTAAACTTCCCTGGGTCTGTGGCTACAAGTATTTGTTAGTCTTTGTGCATATTTTCTCAGGCTGGATAGAAGGCTTCCTCATCTGCACAGAAAAGTCATCTGAGATGGCCTGATTCCTTTTAAGGGAAATCATTCCTTGTTTTTCAATCCTATTACCATAGGATCAGACAATGGCCCAGCACTTGTTACAGAGGTGTTACATTTGTCTCAGAGTTAGTGACCAAAGAAGTAAAGATTACTTGGAAACCACACAGGACATACCATCCCCAGAGTTCAGGAAAGGTAGATCAAATGAACTGGACTCTAAAGCTATAGCTGAGCAAACTGTATCAGGAGACTCACCTGCACTGGGACCAAATCTGGCCAATAGCCTTATGAAGGATTAGGTACAGTCCACTAAATAGGTGGTGTTTTTCCCTTATGGAACTCTGTATGAAAGATCCCCTCATAAGCGGATACATAAAGGGGCTTGGAAATTTCACCTGAAAGTAGCAGATGTAGGCATTAGGCTCAATCTTAGTCACTCTACACCAATGGGTTAAGGTATGATTTCTTGTGAATCTGACAACAGACATTCCCTCTTTTAAACCAGGAGATGCTGTGTGGGACAAATAATGAAATGTCCTGCCTCTAAAATTCCTCTTGAGGGGCCACTTCCCAATTCTCCTATCCATCCCCACTGTAGTAAATGTTTTCAAGTTAGTCCCACAGATTTGCCCCACAGAATAAAGCCAGTATCTTGAGACTGGGAGTACCTTCTGGAAGAAACCAGCCACAAACTCAGAGACACCAGCTGAAGATAGCAACCTTGCTCTAGTCACTCTGGAGGTTGACTGGTCTACAAAAGGCAGAAGTCAGAGGGAACCATTAACTGGTAACACAAATGGACTTCCATTCTTTGTTTTGGTTGGTCCATCTGCTATATGTTGTGGTCTCCTTCTAGAGGAGGGGACTCAGGGAGATGACCACGAACGCAATGAATGACCAAAAGCTTATGGCTAATGGCAAAGTTTATTTTTACTCAGGGTCTTTTATAGTAGTTTCAAGGCCACACACAAAAGCATGATCACAGTGGTCTGATGATTAACAACAGTCACAAGGAAGCATAAGTAAGATAAACAGCAGTCACAAGAAGCTACAAGCAGATACACACTGTTCACTAAGGACATAACATCTAGATAAAGCACCTGTTTATGACTAAAAGGGAGTGTAAACTGGGAACAGGAACACAAAAGAGATTAGGGGGTTGTTTGTGGGTCTAGGGACTTGGCTCCAGCATGTCACCTTTGGGACACCTGTTCCCTGGTGAGAGCCAGCACTCCAGGACTCAGGGTCAGTGATTCGTCCATTTGTCCTCTCGTGCCCCAACAGCTATGCACTGCTGTTCCTTGTTCTTGACTATATTCAGACTTTTGCCATAGCCTTTGCCAAGACCACCCCAAGTGACTGGAAATGGTAGGGAAGGTGCCTGATAGCCCTCACCTTGCTCTTGTGGGTAGAATGTTTTGCTGCTATTGGCTAGTTTTACTTGAGGCCCCAGTGTATACCCGAATTCCCTTCCCCACATGCAATTCATATGCATAACCAGATCAGACCAGAGAGTCACTTGGACTTTACCACACTCACTTCTCATGCTACGGGAAGGTGCAAGGAAACAGTACGCATAAGACAACCTATTCTATCTGCCAATAGGGGAGTCAATACACTTGTTTTGACCCACAATACTCCCCTGTTGAAGAATGGTTAGAAGTCTGATCCTCCTGAGAGATTCTCTGATCACTTGTACTCAAATTACTAACATAAAATGACCCATATAAATCATTTTTGAAGTATATGTAGCTATAGGTATTGACTCAGAACCATCTGTCATATAAAAGAAATAGGCAGACATCATAAAGCTCAAGGACTCTTGACATGCCATGTGGAGGTCTAAATTGGGAGCAAGAGCGACAAGTCGATGACAAATATATGCATGAGAAAAATGGTTTGTATGCTTATACATCTGAGTTCTATGCCCCAGCTGAATTGTGTTTCATGGGCTATTTGGCAAAAGGGAGGCATGACGGGGCTCCTTCTAAAGGGGGCTGCTGCATCTGATTCAGTTAAAGGCCTGTAGCTCTTAATTTTTTGATCCTTAACCCAGAAGATCCAAAATTGACACTTGGATTAGGACAGAGACCCAGGGACTATGCTACATTTCAAAAGGGTCACTATCACTTGTATAGCCACATCTGATCTTTCATTCTTTTTATGAGGAAATAGAAAGTAGCCTTCCTCTCATTTCAGCCATGACAAGAAACTTGTTTCTAGCCTTAGCAGAAACTATACCTCAGACTCTATTTCCGCTTGCTATGTATGCAGAGAAATCAATATGAGAAATCAGTGGCATGGGAGGCTAGAGAGTTAGATTCCCCTCAAACATTATAAGGAAATAGAGTACTCCAGCCTTGCCTGGGGGGTTTGGCTTCTCAAAAACTCAAAACTTAGAAAGAACTATCTTGCTTGGTAAAGCATGTCTCTGAAACAAGCTAACATGTCTGGGACAAAGGTCTTATAACTCAGCTGCACAAGAGACCCATTAGTGGGACTTCCCAAACTAGTTTGAACCAAACTCTCACCCCTTTTCCAACTTCTCTCATCTCTGTGGGGCCTGAGACAATATCTACACAGGCACTGAATGGTGGGCCAAAGGCAAACTGTATTGGATATATGAAGAAATGGCTTCTATTGTACCTCCCCCAAACTGTCCAGGATCTTGTGTGTCTGGTTCAATATGTTCATCTTTCTTCCTAGTCCCACTCACCAGAAGAGAACAGCTAGGAGTCCAAGGGACAGAGCAACTCAGAGAAAATAACATTCTCTGTAGATTGGCAGTTGGAAAGATGATGAATTGCCCCTTGAGTACATAATTCAGTATTATGGACCTGAAACGTGGGTACAGGATGGGTCATGGGCCTACTGCACTTCCATTTACACGCTGAATTCCATAATTAGATTACAAACAGTTGTAGAGATTATAACGAGTTAAACTGCCAAAGCTCTTAACTTGTTATCTAAATAGCAAAACAGAATGTGCAATGCTATTTATCAAAGCTTCTTGGCCTTAAGATTACTTGCTTGATTCAGAGGGAGAGGTTTATGGAAAATTTAACCTAAGCACCTGCTGCCTACAGATAGATAACGAAGGAAAATTCATACAGAAGATCACAGATTGAATGAGAAAAATTGCACACATTGCAGTTCAGACCTGGAAGGGTTGGGAACCTGGGGAAATGTGTGGAGGTTGATTTTTAACGTTTGTGGGGGTTCAAAACCCTCATAGATGTTGTGTTCTCAGTTTGGGGGACTTGTCTAATCCTACCTGCCTAGGTCTCTTGGCTATATGGTCTGGCTCCAGACTCATTGATTCAATGGTTAAAAGAAAAATGTCCACCCATATGATGATATTGGAAATATAAACCTTTAAGCCAAGATAATGCTCTTTGACCTCAAAATAGGGGGATCTGAGCGTGAAAGTGCTGAATGTAGTATGTAGTGAGGACCTTTTCAGAGCAATGTGGTACAATCAGTTCCATATATACATATGTGTACTTCTGACAGGGTCTGTAACAGGAACTGTACCCAATCAGGCTGTATTTTGCCATGTAAGGGAAACAAAGAAGCAAAAATTGTATAAAATGAGAAACGCTGATATTCTGAGGGCTCAGCCTTTGGATGTAAAGCTGCTTCCTGGAAAGCAAAGAAAATTTAAATTTATGTGAATTTTATATCATGGTCACTGTGAATAATATCCTGAGTTTTTTAGTAAAATAGCTCAAATATATTAAGTACCTATCTACAGCACACATCTTCTGAACTCAGAGCATGAAATAATTCATTCAATCCTAGGGCTAGTGTGGATCTACTAATTTAAAAATAATGAAGTTGAAACTGAAAACAAGGAGTGGCTATTCTCTTTGCAGATCATCCTTGTCAGTAAACACTTAGAATTACTGATTACAAAGACCTTGGCACTTTAGGATTTTTCCATGTTTATGGATTATAAAATTCAACAATTAATGTATGCAATTTCATTTTTTTTTTGACACAGTGTCATACTATGTAGTTGAGACTGACCTGGATCTCACTATGTAGTACAGGCTGGTCTTGAACTCAGAGCAATCCTTCTGCCTCAGCCTCCCTAGTGCTGGGATTACAGGAGTGTGCCACCACTCCTGTTTTTTTTTTTTTGTTTTGTTTTGTTTTGTTTTTGAAACAGGGTCTCACTATGTAATTTCTTTTTAGATAGCATATATGTTTACTATTTCTTCAAACAATAACTTGAGAGTTGTAGAAATTACCAAGAAAATAAAAACCTGTAATAACTACAAAAAAATTGGAAATAAAGAAGAATTTAGTATTTCATGTCAAGATTTACTAAAAAATGAGCTTTATGTTTTAAATGCCATTAGAAGCTTGATGAGGATTATATACAATCTGTAGGTCATCTTGGGTATTATCCTAATTTGGCATATTAAATATAATCCAAAAATCATTTCTATCAAACTACTGTATTTGTGTTTCCTTCAATTTGTTTCATCAATATTTTTCATTAGTCAGTGTACAAATATGTTACTGTCTTGGTTGGTTTAACTCAAAGCTATCTTTGATGCTATTATATGTGGAGAATATTTTCTTAATTATATTTTAAATAGTTTCCTGTAGGTATACAGAAATGTTGATGATGATTTTGTGAATGGAAATTTACTGAAATGTTTTCTTTGGTTTTACTGTTTAGGGGGAAGTATTGTAAGAACAGGTGTTCAGCGAAGATTTTCTATTTATTTCTTTTTATTGTCTAATGGCATTGTCTAGGATTTCTATTACTATGACATATTACTTAATTAAAAGTTTCCAAGTTTTCACTGGGTTCATAATGGTAGCTTTGTGCTTTGTACAATGCTGGACATAATTTCAAATTATATTATGAGGCTACTATAATAACAGGGTGTTACTGACATTACAACTGACACATCTACCAAAGAAACAGGATAGAAAGTCGAGAAATAATATTCTGTACTTACAGCCAATTGGTTTTCAATAAAGATGACAAAAATTCAATAAAATAGTAGTATCTTCAGTAAATAATGTTGGGGAAACTGAATACTCATATTTAGAAGAATACAAATGAATCCTTGCCTAATCTCAAACAAAATACAAATCAGCAGAGAACGCATAACAAATTTAGAAGTAGGACTTTCAACCATAGTGTAAAATAGGAACCCATAGGGGAATTTATCCATGACATTTTTTGAGCAATGATTTCTTGGATAGGACTTCAAAGTATAGGTAACAAAAGAAAAATAGTCAAACGGACTTTCATAAAATTCAAAAGCTTTTGTATGAAAAAGGAAATAATAATAATCCAATGATTAGGAGAACTATTAATATAACATACATTTAGTGAAGAGAAAATATACCTATAAATAAATAAATAAATAAATAACTTAATAGTAAGAAATAAAAATCTGATAGAAAAAAGTGCAAATTATTCGAACATTCTTTAAAGGAGATATGAATGATGAAGAGAAGTGATATTGCTCTGCTATACACTGTTCTTCCACAGCCATTTGAAAAGTAGTAGATAATGTATATTGTTGGTTTTGATAGGGAGAGTGTGGTTGAGAATCAGTCATTCTTCCATATGATAATCAAAAATAATATCTCTGCCATATATTAGGTTATTATCTCTCCTATTACAAGTTGCACAAACCTAGTGGTGTAAAACAACATAAATTTAATAGTTTTGGAGGATGAAATAATCAAAATGTGGGTAGGGCTGGGTCCTTCTGCAGACAGACTACAGGGGAGAACATGCTTTCTCACATGTACAATCACTGAGATATGCTAGACACATTCATTGATTCCTAGACTTTTCCTCCACTTTAAATCCAGCAGGGTTGTATCTTCAACTCACTGTCACCTCTGCTCCTTTGTTACCTATCTTTCTCTGACTCTGTCAGAGCATCTCCCGAACCTCTCCTGGGTGCACTGTCCTGGTCTAATATACACTTTTGAGAGTACATTAGATCCACTTGAAGAAGTCAACATAATCTATCCCCAAATTCTGAATTTCAGAAAATGTATAAAAGATAGCTGTTTATATAGCTACAGATCACATTAATGGTTTATACACACAATTAAACATAACTTGATACAAATGTGGATATTTTGACATTGTATTCTCATTGAATCTAAACAGAAATTATTTCTTTCATTGACTAGTTGGAACTTACATTTAGGTTTATCTTCCAAAGGGTGTCTCCAACTTCTTTGTCACTGTTCGTAATCAAAAGAATTCCCAATATCAGTTGAAAACAAACCTAACATCCGGTAATAATTAAAAGAAATTAAAATAATGAAAAAAATAGTTTTAGAAAACTTTAAGTAGTGTTAATAAAATTGTTTAATCAGGAGAACAGAATATATATATATATATATGTATATACATACATACATGTATATATACACATACAAACACACACACAAACATTTTTTTTTCTACAAAACACTAAATAATAGCTTCACTGAAAATCTCTATTCCAGGATTTCCAAAAGCACCATTACTAGTTGGAGTTTTTCAAGAGGTGGATGGAAGAGCCATCAACATTATTGAAAGTGCTGGGAATGTTGACACAGAGAAGAAATAATTTATTATTACTTTTTTCTTTTATTGAGTTTATTGGTATGACAAAACAACACTGAGATTCCACCTCACCCCACAAAGAATGGCTACTATCAAGAAATCAAATAATAACAAATGTTGGCGGGGTTGTGGGGAGAAAGGAACCCTTCTCCATTGTTGGTGGGAGTGAAGACTGGTGCAACCACTGTGGAAATCAATATGGAGATACCTCAAAGAGCTTGGACTGGAGGTTCCATTTGACCCAGCTATTCCTCTGCTGGGTATCTTTCCAAAAGAATTAAAGAAATACTTTATTTAATAAATGAAATTACAAATACACTTTTCCGAATAGGCAAAAATTTAGAGCTATTCAAATTGGGGTATACTCCAGGACAAATCATTTCACAATGTTATAGCTGTTATTATCAAAGTGAAAACTGGAATATCAGCTTTCTTAAAGTCTTATCTATCACACTAGTCCATCATAGCTTACGTGTTATTGGGAGAACTAAATGACAAGTATCAAACTGCAGAGCAGAGCCCAAAGAGCAATATTGTGGAGTGAAAAAGGACATAGACTCCACAGCAGAATTGCCCAGCACAATAAATCTCAACTCTAAAAACTAAAAGCAAGTTTCTTTGAAAAGGATTGTTAATTTTTCTCAACTCACAGCATTTTCTCCATAAGAAATAAACAAGTTTATTTATTCAAAATTCCCAGCAGTGGTTAAAACCTCTGTAATTGCTATTGAATGTAATAAGGATATTTATTGTCTGAATCAAAAACAGAACTTAGTGATTTTAGCTTCATTCTATTTCTACAGAAAATACTATTTCAGAAATAAATTAGCATATATGATTTTACTGTTAAAGGATTTATACAAATCCAGGGAGTGGATGAAATAAAAGTGAATAACATAGTATCATAATTTTCTTTTCTAAGTGAAATTTCCCTATTCACTATTCAGGGCACATTTAAATAAAAGTTATTTTCCAAAGCATTTTCCTTAACTTTGTCTAAAATCTCCATTTCATGTTCCTTAAATAAAATCTTCATTAGGATTTGATTTTTAGCGTTAACATGAATTTTCATGTAAACTGTTATGCTTTGCATATTCAAAAGTAGGCTTTAGGCTTTAGTAGGCTAATGATCAAAAGTAGGATCGTTAGGCTCTGAGCCCATCAATGGGTTAATCCCGCAATAGATTCAGAACAGGATGGAGTATTGGAAGGTGACAGAACTTGTGCCCAATGGTTTCTGCAAGGAAGAGGTAGGGTGTTTGGGGTATGTGTAGGAAGTGTGTCTTGTCTTGTGTCTTTTCCTGGCTTTCTCTGCTTCCTGGTGAACATGAGCTGTGTGACTTTCCTCTTCCCTGCTCTTCCACCTTGATATTCTGAAATCTCTGAAACTGGAGCCTCTTTCTTATTTTAAAGTTTTATATACAAATTTATTGTGTCATATTGACAGCAAGTTATACAATAACGTATGCTGCAGGAGAAAGGGAAAAATGATGGTTATAATTGGATGTTTTAGCATATTTCCTTAGTAAGTTCACTGTACACCTAATTCATAGGAATGCTTTTAAATTCTTCTTTGACAGTCATTGAAATAATGCAAGGGTAAAACCCAAAATGTTTGGTTTACTCTAATTATTTGCACAATGGAAAAATGCTGATCTAATGAACATCCATTCTGTATATTTGCCTTATTTTTCACAGATACTAAGTCTCCTAGGAATATGACAGTTTACATATTCAATTTTAACTCTAAATCAGAAAAAAAGTTTTCTTTAAGGTGTTCTGGATAAAAAGTTGTAATTTGTTTATAGCACAAATATAAATATCAATTTTCTTCTACAATTTTCATCTGTTGAGAAATAATGGCATAAGAATACAGGTACATATTATTAAGACCATGTTTTTTTATCATTGTAAATTCAGATCTTTCAATTTATGTTACTCTCATGGAATCTTAGATTCATCTGTGAAATAAATAATTCTTAATAATACAAAAATTTTGAATCGATGAATTAAATATATCAATTCACTATAAGTTATTACTATGCTTTTAAATTAGTTGTTCATATATATATTTATTTATACATACTTAATACATAATTATATACTTTATATATATTTAAATTAGTTTAATTATTCTGAAGAATATAAAGCTAGGGTTTTAGTAAAGGTAGGGTAAAAACCCATTGCAGTGCTGAAAATAGATGATTCCTACTTTTTTTTTTTTTTTTTTACCAGGGATCAAACTTGGGTCGTTGGCAGGCAGTGGAACCACTGAGCTAAATCCCCAGCCATGCTTCCTCTATCTTAAAGGTGTATTTGCTGCTTTTATGTCCTAAATGATTTTTTTTTTTTTTTGAAACAGAGATTTGCTATGCAGATTGGGCTGGCCTTCAACTTGGTCTATAGCCCAGGCTAACCTGGAACTTGTGATGATCCTCCTCTTTGAGCCGCCCAAGTACTGGCATTACAGGCATGTGCCACCATTCCTACCCTCCTACATGATTTTTTTTATTTATTAATTTCATTGAGTTTATTGGTACATTTTAGTGATACAGTACAGTTACATTCATTGTTGGGATCATGCACCTCTACATGGCAAGTCTTGATTCTCATTTTTTTCCCCTTATTTCTGCCCTCCCCTCACCCCCTCATCCCCTCCCCATCTACAAACACTTTATTTTCATCTTTTCATTCTCTCACATTTTTTTCTTTTCCCTTTTTGTTCTTCCCCTACGTATCACACCTTCCCTACACCTTTAGCTCCTTTCCTCCCATTTCTAAATGTCAGTAATCTTATTAGAATCTTATGCATTGTTGCAGAATATTCACACCAGGGAAACTATTTGGTATTTACACATGTGGGACTTATTTATTTCACTTAGGAGTATATCTTCAATATGTATCCATTTTCCTATGAATGAATCTATTCTCTCGCTCTTTATGGCTGAGTAATATTCCATTTTATAGAAAAACCACAACTTCTTTATCCAGTTTCCAACGGATGGGCAAATAGGCTGTTTCCAAGATTTAGCTATTACAAACTGTGCTGCTATGAACATGGGTGCACATACTTCTCTGTGATATGATTCTTTTAGTTCTCTTGGAAAGATACTCAGCAGAGGGATGGCTGGGTCAAATGCAACCTCCAGTCTGAGCTCTTTGAAGTATCTCCATATTGATTTCCATAGTGGTTGCACTAGTTTGCACTCCCACCAACAATGGAGAAGGGTTTCTTTCTCCCCACAACCCCGTCAACATTTTTTATTGTGTGATTTCTTGTTAGCAGCCATTCTTTGTGGGGTGAGGTGGAATCTCAGTGTTGTTTTCATCTGCATCTCTTGAATGACCAGTGATGTGTAGAATTTTTTCATATATTTTCTTGCTGCTTTCACTTCTTTGTATGAGAAATGTCTGTTCATTTCGGATGCCCATTTTTGGATCGGGTCTTTATATTTGGGGGGACTGATTGTTTTGAGTTCTTTATATATCCTTGATAATAGTCCTTTGTCTGAGGTACAGCTGGTAAAAATTTTTTCCCACATTGTAGATTGTCTCTTAGTTCTGCTAATGGTTTCTTTTGAAGTACAGAAGCTTTTTAGTAAGATGAGATCCCAGTTGTTGATTCTTTCTGCTAGTTCCCGTGCTACTGAGGATTTGTTCATAAAGTCTTTTCCTATACCAATGTCTTCCAGAGTTCTGCCTAACTTACTTTCCAGCAAGTTTAATGTTTCTGTTTTAATATTTAGATCTTTAATCCATTTGGATTTTAATTTAGTGCATGGCGAAAGATAAGGGTCTAATTTTAATCTGTGACAGGTTGATATCCAGTTTTTCCAACACCATTTATTAAAGAGGCTATCTTTCCTCCACTGAGGATGGTGAGCTCCTTTGTCGAAGATGAGGTAGCTGAGTACATCTGCATTTGTTTTTGTGTCTTCCAGTCTGTTCCATTGATCCTCAGGCCTATTTCTTTGCCAGTACCATGCTGATTTTATCACAGTGGCTTTGTAGTATAGTTTCAAATTGGGAATTGTTACACCTGGTGCCATGTGACTGTTGCCTATAATGGCTTTTGCTATTCTAGGTCTCTTGTGGTTCCAAATGAATTTTTGGATTCTTTTTTCTAGTTCTGTGAAATATAGTGTTGGAATTTCAATTGGCATTGCATTGAATGTATATAGCAGTTTCGGTAGTATGGCCATTTTCACTATGTTGATTCTTCCTACCCAGGAGCAGGGGATATCTTTCCATTTTTTTATATCCTCTTCGATTTCTTTTTTCAGAGTGCTGTAGTTTTCAGTGTAGAGATCTTTTGTTTCTTTTGTTAGATTGATTCCTAGATACTTCATTTTTTTGGATGCTATTGTAAAAGGAATTTTTTCCCTTATTTCTCTTTCTGTCTGTCTGTTATTTGTGTATAGAAAGGCTATTGATTTTTGGGTATTCACCTTGTATCCAGATACTTTACTGAATCTGTCAATTAAGTCTAGAAGTTTTTTGGTGGAGTTTTTTGGATCTTCAATGTAGAGTATCATATCATCAGCAAATAATGATAGTTTAACTTCTTCCTTTCCTATCTTTATTGCTTTAATTTCTTTCTCTTGTCTAATTGCTGTGGCTAATGTTTCCAGAACTATATTGAAGAGAAGTGGCGATAGTGGGCATCCTTGTCTTGTTCCTGATTTTAACATGAAGGTTTTCAGTTTTTGGCCATTCAATATGATGTTGGCTGATGGTTTTTCATAAATAGCCTTTATTAAATTGAGGTATAGACCATCTATTCCAATTTTTTGCAGGGTTTTTATCATGAATGGGTGTTGAATTTTATCAAATGCTTTTTCTGCATCTATTGAGAGGATCATATGGTTTTTGTCCTTGACTTTGTTAATATAATGTATTACATTCACTGACTTTCGTATGTTGAACCACCCTTGCATCTCTGGAATAAATCCGACTTGGTCATGATGGATGATCTTCTTAATAATCCTCTGTATTCTGTTTGCTAGTATCTTATTAAGGATTTTTGCATCTATATTCATTAAGGAGATTGGTCTGTAGTTCTCCTTTTTGGTTGTATCTTTCTCTGGTTTGGGAATCAGAGTGATACTTGCTTCCAGGAATGAATTTGGAAGTATAGCTTCTCTTTCAATTTCATTGAAAAGTTTGAAGAGTAATGGTAGTAGTTCTTCTCTAAATGTCTTGTAAAATTCAGCAGTGAATCCATCAGGGCCTGGGCTTTTCTTTGTTGGTAAGTTTTTAATTACATTTTCAATTTCACTGATTGTGATTGGGGTGTTTAAAATGTTTTTATCTTCTTCGTTCAACTTTGGTAATTCATAAGTATCTAGAAATCTGTCCATTTCTTCTGTGTTTTCCATTTTATTAGAGTACAGGTTCTCAAAGTAGGTGTTCATGATCCTCTGGATTTCTTTCGGATCTGTTGTGACTTCGCCTTTTTCATTCCTAATTGCATGGATCTGAGCCTTTTCTTTCCTTTTTTTGATAAGATTAGCTAAGGGTTTGTCAATTTTATTTATTCTTTCAAAAAACCAGCTCTTTGTTTCATTTATTTTTTGTATCGTTTTCTTAATTTCAATTGCATTGATTTCTGCTCGGATCTTTATAATTTCCTCTCTTGTTCGAGCTTTGGGTTTTTCTTGCTCTTGTTTTTCTAGGAGTCTAAGTTTCATCGTTAAGTTGTTTATTTGAGCCCGCTCTGTTTTCCTAGTGTGGGCATTCAATGTTATGAATTTTCCACGTAGAACTGCTTTCATTGTGTCCCAAAGATTCCTGTATGTTGTATTGGCATTCTCATTTATTTGTAAAAACTGTCTAATTTCTTCTTTAATTTCCTCTGTAATCCATTGATTGTTTAGGAGAGTGTTGTTCAGTTTCCATGTGCTTGTGAAGTTTCTATAGTTTCTTGTGCTATTGATGTCTAGTTTGATTGCACTATGATCTGATAATAAACAGGGGATGACTTCAATTTTTTTGCATTTATTTAGACCTGTTTTGTGAGCCAGTATGTGGTCTATTTTGGAGAATGATCCATGTGCAGCCGAAAAGAATGTATATTCTGGTTTTTGGGGGTGGAATACTCTATAAACATCTATTAAGTCCATGTGTTCCAAAGCTTGGTTCAGTTCTATTATTTCATTGTTGATTTTCTGCCTAGTAGATCTGTCAATTTGTGATAGTGGGGTATTTAAATCCCCCACTACAATTGTATTAGTGCTTATTTGGTTTTTCATGTTACTTAATATTTGTTTTATATAGTTGGGGGCATTTATATTTGGTGCATATATGTTTATGATTGTCAGCTCTTCCTCTTGAATTGTTCCCTTTACAAGGATGTAGTGTCCTTCTTTGTCTCTCTTAATGAGTTTTGGTTTGAAATTTACTTTATCTGAGAATAAGATTGCTACCCCTGCTTTTTTCTGGACTCCTGACGCATGGAGAATTGTTTTCCATCCTTTCACTTTCAGTCTATGGACTTCCTTTTGCACTAGGTGTGTTTCTTGTATACAACATATTGTTGGATTTTGCTTCTTAATCCATTCTGCCAATCTGTTTCTCTTGATTGGTGAATTGAGGCCATTAACATTGATGGTTACAACTGATATATTTTGACTTATTCTTGTCATGTTTTTGTCCATTTGTTGACTCTTTTTACTTTTTCTCCCATCTCCTTTTAGTTTCTTGCCTTGCCTATTTGATTTGGTCTGTTGGGCCTCATGTTATTGTGAATTTCGTTGTCCTTTTCTAGGATATTGTTTAGAATTCCTTGCAGTGCTGGTTTGGTGTTCATGAAATTTCTCAGGTGCTCTTTGTCGTGGAAGTATTTTATTTCCCCATCTATTTTGAAAGAGAGTTTTGCAGGATACAAAAGTCTAGGTTGGAGATTCTTTTCTTTTAGGACTTGGAATACCTCACTCCAGGCTCTCCTTGACCTAAGGGTTTGTGTTGAAAAGTCTGCTGTGATTCTAATGGGCTTCCCTTTGCATGTGATTTGTTTCTTTTCTCTTACTGCTTGTAGTATTTTGTTTTTCTGTTGGATTTCTGGAATCTTGATTATTATATGTCTAGGTGTAGATTTTTTTTGATCGTGGCTAGTTGGGGTTCTATATGCCTCACTTATCTGTATGTCTAATTCTTCCCTTCTGTTTGGGAAGTTTTCTGTCATTAATTCTGTGAAGAGCTTTTTTATATCATTTGTGTTTTCTCCTGTTTTTTCATGAATTCCTATCAGTCTTATGTTATTTTTCTTTGTATCGTCTAGGAGTTGTTGGATTGATTTTTCATGATCCCTTACTGTTTTTAATAGACCTCTTTGTTCATGGTCACTGACTGCGATCCTATCTTCTATATCTGAAATGCTATCTTTGCAATCTTTTATTCTGTTGCATACGCTTTCAATAGAGTTTTTAATCTCCTGTATATCTGTTTGAATCTGTTTTATGGATTCCATTTCTTTCCTCTTTTGGGCATTCATTGTTTCCATTTCTTTCTTATGCTGAGTCTTCATGGCTTCTATCATAGTCTTGAACTCATCTATTTTTTTGTCAGTTTCTGCTCTAGAGTCTCGAATCATGACTTCTGTTTTGCTCATCATCTCTCTGGTTAGCTGGGAAATTATTTCTGATTTGAATTTTTCTAGAGCCTGATTGATCAATTTTGTTACCTCCTGTGCTATGGGTCCAGGGAGTCCTGTTGGTTCACTATCAGACTTTTCATCCTCATTTGTCCTACTATTTGCTATTGGTGAACTGGAAATCTGTTTTTGTGTCTTGCTTAAGTGTTTTCTCATTTTTATTTTTATTGTTGGGTTGTCCTTCTTTAATTTCTGGGTATTACTTAAATCTTCCTAATATAGTTGCATTTTAGCTTTTGAGTTTCTAATGACTCATAGACATCCTCATTTTCATAATATCCGAGAAAACAACTCTTTAAATCAATCACAACTCTTTATCCCAATTGATACATTCAGCAGCCCAATAGGATCAGGCACAGCTTGCCAACTGACCACTTGTGGTAATCATTAATGTATCACCTTTAACTCATGTGAATTAAATTAATATCAAAAAGCAGTCCATAGTATGTTTGCAGTGAATATGCTTTTCAATATGGCATCTTTACCATTTAGGATGGGGGTTCGATTTAGAACGAGAGGATTAGATAAGTGAAAGAATTAGAGCAGGTTTGAAGTGAATCCAGAGGTTGTAGAATTACCTTACTATCTTTACAAAGCTATTAACTTCAGGGGGGATAGAGAGAGTGCAGGAATAAGGACAGGAATGTATCCCCTTAACGATAACAGGCGCTTGCCTTCCCTTGAAGGTACAGAGCCATGAGTGAGGTAAAATGAGTGGAGAAAAGAACATAAAGAGAAACTCCTCCTAAAAACAAAAAATAATAAAAGAAGAAGTCTGAGTTATTCAGGAGCTGGAATAAAAAGGGAGATGAGGGACAATATGGTGGAGCAAGAGACTGAGTTGGAGAGAGAGGACAGAAAAAAGAAAGAAATTTTAGGGTGGAATGAGGAAAAAAGAAAAAAGAGCGAGAAAAAAAAGAATTTGAAGGTCCTCTTTCACGCTGTCTCTGATCTCATATTATACCACATGCATAGCCATATGTGGAACCAAATCCCCTGGTCTCAGCTAGCCAATGGTTATTCCCCATGACTGAGACTGAACACAATCTACAAGGCCTAACTTTAGTTTCCTTACCCTCAGGGTTGAACTCCACTCAGTTCTATTACAGTTTTCCCCTGCCCTTTCTTTAAAGGTGTTCCAAGTTGGGAGCTCAGAAAACTACCCTTCATGAGAACCTATGCCTCTGCAGAGTTGGTCTAAGGACTGGCCCAATCAGGAGCTTTGAGAATGGGGTGGGTCGTTGGGGGTGTTTCAAGGGCGCCCACAGGGCTACCTTCCTTCCTGGGTCTGTTGTCGCACAGGTCAGGAGGTCACTCGCAGGCCGGGAGGTCGCGCACTCGCCGCCTGGTGATGGCAGTCCTACATGATTTTTGAGTTCAGCAAAATGAAGAGAGAGCTCTCATATCAGTTCTGTGAGAGTAAGGTCTTCGTCTCACCCTCTGGACTGAGGGAACACAGCCCATCACATATGGGTATGGACTGCCATCCTCAAAATCAGTAACAAGCTAAAGAAAGGGTGAGGGAATAGCAAGGAAAAATATTGTAGATCTACTATTATTTTTTAATTATTTCTTTGATTTCAAAATTCATTTGATTCATAAAAAATTTGACTATTTTCTAGAGTTCTTACAAAGTTTATTCTCATAGAGTTTGGTTGATTTCTTATGTTGTTATTAAAAGAAATTCCCCTGGAGCTAAACATTGACATTTTTACTCATGTCTTTGGTTGCCTTTTTAAAAGTAGCCTGATTATTTTTTATTCCTACCTGGGGAAATTTTTGGAATAAGAAGTAACAGGTTAGAATGCTTCTCACAGCCATAAAAAAGAGTTTCTTTGCTTAGATCCTACATTTATAGATATCATTTTGTCAGTTGGAGGAGAACTAGTTGCAACTACAGAGAGAATTGTCCTTTATTCAGCCCAAAACTGATCCTCATTTCACTGCTGTCTTCTTTAGAATTCTTGCTCTTGGCATCTTTAGTTTGTTTGGGGAACTCAAACAAAAGCAAGAAAAGAATCACAAAACAGTTGGGAACAACACAGTTCCAGGTAATTTGGTTGTAGGGAAGTTGATCTCTGCTGTGAATTGAGATAACAGAGTGATAACAGGGGATACATGTAAATACACAGCACAGTGAAAAAAGGATTCCCTCTGAATCACTATGATTTTTTTGAGAAGGAATTTGTAATTTTTATTTAAAAATACCTTCTATTCTTTTGTCTTTATACATGCCTTTTAAAGCAATTCCAACTCAAGTATGGTTTATGTAAGAATCCCTATATTGGTGGGATGATTTGTTTTGTCCTCCTACTATTTTCCAGTTTTCAGCTGTCAGTACTAAGATAATATTCATAATGATGGTGACTTATTCTTCACTGAAGGATTAGAATCAAATAATTATTTGGTTTTGTTCTGAGTTACTAAAACTAACTCTTCAATTCTTGCAAAATGCTTAAAAATGACTATAAATCTCATCTGTTATAGGCACATTCATAAAATTGTTCCTTACATGAAGACTGTTTGTTACAAATTAAATTATTTTCCAGTGGATCTCTTTAAAGAGACAAAAGCTCATTGCTATGATGGTCAATGAAATTCAGATTAAAACATTGTAGGAACCTATGTAAGAATGAAAGATGAAAAATCACAAAGAAAATGCATTGAAAGAAAGTTCACTGATAGTTTTTAAGTCAGTTTTGAAATAAATTTAGAAAGTTTCACTTGTATTATTTGAAAGGCTGTATATTAGTTATTTCCTCATTGCTGGGATAAAATATCTGACACCCACAACTTAAAACAGTAAAGGTTCATTTTGGCTCACAGTTCATAGACATTTCAGAACATAGTTATCTGTCTCTAAGGCATAGTGGCATGGAAGAGGGAATGGTGGAGGAGAAACAGTCCATGGCAGAGCAGGAAGGAGGCAGCAGCAGAAGCAACAGCAAGACTTCTGGATGTTTATCCCATCCAGGATATAAACCTATTGGATGGCACCACACACACCTAGATGGGCCTTCCCGTTATCCACACTGACAACTATGCTAAGCCAATTAGTGGACCAATTCAGTACCATGAACCCTTAATTCTATTATCACACACTTCAGATCAAGCCACCTCCATAAAGCCAAACCTATGAGCACTTGAGACTTTGGCAGGACATCTAGATACAAGCCATAACATGCTGCCCCATAAACTCAGTGACTATAATACCACTGCCAGGAAATTATTAAAATTTTATTATATAGAGTGGATTTTGTGACCTAGCTCTTTGATACTTTTAAATTTATTATTTTAGCATATTCACCTGTTGTTTTTTTAATCGAGTCATTTTCTTATAAAACTAACTCTGAGAATCAAACCACATAGAATATTAGAGATTTTCAAAATTTTGTTGTTATTTTTAATGGCATGATTTGCATTGAAGCATATAGAGTGAATGACGAAATTAGTTAAAACCAGTTTTAAATTTAATAAACACAGAATATAGTTTCAGGCATAATTATAAATATTTCTAATTAACTCATGTTATCTTCATGAAACAAGTGTTCAGTATACAGAAAATTGTGTCTTCATTTTATGTTAAAGAAACTGAGAAGGGAAAAGCTAACTGATTTGCCTAATTTGTTTTTTTCTGAAAATAAGTACTGTAAATTGAAGATATGCAATGTAAATCCAGGTAGACAGGTTATAAACAAGTAGTGTTAACACTATTCTGGGTTGCTTCTTCAATATGTGCATGTATTTATATATTTAAGCACATGATGTATAAATTTTAAAGCCTAATCACTAGCATGCACTATTTTTATAATATTTGCTTTCTTCCATCCTTAGTTTGAACAATGATTCATTCATTATTTCTAACCTAATATCTGTGAGGCACTCTATCTGCCACCATCTTTCATCCATGATTGAACAAACTGACTATTTTGATTTATTTAGTGTTTGAATAGCCACCCACTTTTAATCAACACATTATCTGTCTTTAGGTTACTTCTCTATTAGTGAATAATGACAGTCTCTTAATGGTCACTGGTTCCAGCCTAATTCTTCGGCAACACATCCTGAATAATGACACAGTTCTGTGTCAAAGATTAAAATATAAAATATTTTTATGTAGGAAGGAAAAACTCATTCTAGTCTATCAGAAGTAAGTAAAAATTTTGCCCTCCCATGCATGAATTAAATTTTCTCAAATATTAAGTAATTTTCCCAGCAAGTTCAATCTTTCCATAAATTAAGATTAATGAATGCAATGAAGAGCTAAATTAAGGAATCCATTGCTTCATCTAGAAACCAAATACAAAAATCTCTCTTTGTCTAAGGGCTTAATGCATCAGATTCAGTTCTTTGTAACAACCTGCAGTCTGAAAGCATTGAACAAAATATATCAGAAATAAACATATTTTATAACAACATATTTTGTAATCATTCTATTTATTATTAGTTTTTAATTTCTTACTGTGCCTAATTTATGTTAAACTTAACTATATCTATGCACATTCATTTGTGCATCAAATAAAATAATGATGGATACAGTCTGAGAAATGTTCCATTAGATTTCACTATTGTGGAAAAATCACAGAGTGCACTTATTCAAACTTAATGAGTACAATCTATTACGAATTTAGGCTGGTAAATATAATCCCTTATCATATGTGTGGTTTGTTGCTGACAGAAGAGTTATATCTTTCATAAAAGCTTTAGGAAAAATACAGTGTATATAGAATATGGTATTATCCAGGCATATGTAGAAAGTTTAGGAACACATCCCTGTGAATAAGGGAGTATTATGTATGCATCATTTAGACCATAGAATTGTTCACCTTTTAAAGATTGCTGGTAACAATTACTGTTTACATAGCAACCAATCTGTTATGCTAAATATCCTCCGAATCTTTGAAGACATTGCTTTTTCAATTAGGTAGACACAGAAGTCCATACAATCTTCTGTTCTTCCTCCTGGAGCATTACAATTAAGTTCCTAATGGTCCATAAGAATTGTCATCTGGTAAGTACCTTTGCTCCTACCAACTTTGTGTTAGAGATAAGGATGTGTTAAGGAGCTTATGTGGTTCTTACAGGCCCATGGGTTTACTGATAAGAGAGAGCACAGAATGACTCAGTTTTCTTAATTCACAGTGCACTGTTTTCTTTTTTACCTGAAAAAAAAAAATCAGTGAGATTAAAGAAGTATCAATTCAACAAAAAGTTTGTGTCACAAGTTAATCTTCCTAGAAAAGAAATGACCATGTCCCCAAAGGAAGGCATTTTGGGTCACCAACCAAATAAGATATATGAAAACAAGTGCAGAGAGTTCATTGCAGAACATTAAGAGCCTTTTAAAAATGTTCTTGTGCATAATATATAGAGGTCCCTCTAAAGTCTCTTTCATTCATAAGGTGACATTTAAGAAGTAGATTATATGGCCTGTATCCCACTTGTTTTTAGAAGATGGGGTCAGATTTGCAACTGGATCTGACTATTTGTATTTCCCCATGTAAATTGCTTATAATGTTTTCTGCCTCAATTTTTTTAATCTATAAAATGAAGATAACAATCAGGTTTATTGTGTTCAATGCTATATTCCATATTGTTTTAGAATAGTTTCAGTTAAAGACATATGTTTATCACATCTCTAGCAATGCTAAAATATTCAGTATAGTAGTAGTAATTCAATGAGTTATTTATCTCCATTTTGAAAAACTGATGAATTTTAAGTATATACAAATAAGTGATCATCTGTTTATTAGTATGCAATTGGATTCAGAAAAGTAGAAATTATGTCAGATTCCAGAACAAGCACACCCACACATGTACATTCACATACATGGCATAAATAAAAGTAGTCATTGTTAAAAACTGTAATAGAGTGGATATTTTGTGTCTTTATGCAAAATTCATGTATTAAAACATGAATATTCAGTGTTTTAGAGGAAAAGTCTTTGAGAGGTTTTAAATTTCTATTAAAGCATGAGTATGGAGCCTCCATGGGCCCAGTACACTTGTAAAAAGAAGAGAGATTAACTTTTGCTGCTAGAAAGTGCCAAGGAAAAACAATGTAAGACATAATAAAGAAGCAACCCCTCACCAAAAGGTTGGCTACATTAGTGCTCTGTTCTTGGACTTCCAGAATTCAGTATTGTGACAGGTAAATTTCCCTTTTTTAAAATCTCCACTCTATGGTAATTTGCTATGGAAGTCAGAGCTGACAAAAGCAAACATTAAGCTGATTGTAATTATAAGTACAGCCAACTAGAAGAGTTGATTGAATGATGAGTAATGTATATCTATAACTGTGATGATTAAGACATTTCCATTATATGTACATTTACTTGTATTCACTAAAATAAAAATTCATCAAAAAGTAATAATTCCATAAAAACTTCCTTATGTAAAAGCTGTGATGTATAAAATATTTCTATGTAAAATCATTAACTAATGCAAATGGAGAGAGATCTCATGCAATCAAAATTCTATACATATCCATGTATGCAGATTTCAGTGAGAATAATGGCACAATATTCCTTATACTCATGAAGGAAAATTAAGCTTAAAAAGCCTAAACAAATTCAGAAATTTTCATAATATTATTTCTAAATTTATACATATATGGATGATTTCTGTGACCCTTAAGGGAATTCAAATCTAACTCCAAATCATAACTTTATCCATCTAGATGTCAGTCTAGATGCATGTAGTAAGTAGATATTTATTTTAAAATAAATAAAGGATAAATGCCTTTAATACAACTGGTAAGGATTATGTTTTCTTTTTTATAATTTTAGTAATCAATAAATCCCACTCTGCAAAAAATAATCACCATAGAATATTGTGGTTATTAAATTACAAATCTTCACAGTTTTCACTTTTATTAACACAGTGTCAACACATTTGTGCTAAAATTTTGATATATGTTCTGCTCTATAAGGTGACCTTTGGATTTGATTGTTTAAAACTGACTTAAATCCTAATAAGATGAAGATGAAATGCTTAATGAACCTTGTATATAGAAAACTGATACATGGCTTATTTGTAATTCTACAGATGCAGCATGGCCAACGTAGCTGAGGAATCTTTAGAATCTACCTAGTTTTAGAGAGAAATTTTATTGATTACAGAGTGACAGGACACATTTTAATCATTTCCACACATATTATTGCCTCAGGTAACAAAAATTCATTAAACAAGGATTACAAAATTTGTTTTAAACGAGCTCCTAAATTGTTTGCTGATCTATAGTCAACAGAAGCTGTGTAAGATCAATCAGAGTTACTGAGGAATATTAAAATTAACTTGTTTAATTTTAATTGCTCACCTACCTTTCCCTCTGAGGTGCAGCTGTTCATACAGCTAAATTACTTTCCTCCCATAGAGGAGTTTCATTTTATGTCTGGGCTTTTCTGCCCTATGTGGCATGTTAACAGCTCTAATATTTCTATTCTATTAGTTCTAATGTCTTCCTGAGGAAAAGATAATTTGTTAACAACCAGACTATGTATTCAGTATTTTCATAATTTTATTGTAAAACAATGCCTAAGTTGACAGTTAAAAACTCTTTGTGAGTGGGCACGTGTATGCACACACACATTTACACACAGAAACTAATGTTGCAAGTGGATGTATTTTTTTCAGAATCCTGACTGCTTAAAATAAGTACATAGGGAAAAAGAATCACACAGTTTATTTTAGTGGAACACATATTTTCTTGCTGTACAAAGAGAACACTGCATGAAACATTGATTCATACATTTGATACCACTAAATATGTTTTTAAAAACTTTTTGCTTATCATTTTTGTATATGTATTTATATGAAAATAAGTACAGCATGCTAATTTTGTAATAATTTGATACAATTTAATATAATAATCTAAGGTAATCTAATAATATGAATATGATAGTAACACCATAATTTCCACAAATGTTGGTAATAACCCTGAGTATAGTTGTCCTCTTATACCCCAGTCATTGAGTCACTGATTTATTTACAGAGAAAACATTTTATTTTCACCTCATGTTTTCAGAAGCTAGCATAATTCCTGGCAAATAGCAGCCACTGACTACATAAATTGAATGGATGCATGAATAACTACCATGCATATTTTGAAGTGATTATTTGGTGTATTAAAATGTTTATTTTTTAATTATACATGAGCTTTTTCGCTATAAGCACATGACACAAATATCCAAAAGTGCACAGAAAATGGTAAAAACGAAAGTAATCTGTACAGCAATGGCTATAACACAGGTATGGGAAGAGATTACTAAAGTCCATTTGGGGTATTATGCCTGTACCGAGTTGTTTCCTTTGTTCTCCCTACTCCTCTTCCTCTTCCTCTTCTCCACCTTCCTCTTCCCCTTTCCCTTCCCTTCCCATTCTACTTCCTTCTTAAGGAATTTGGGATTAAACTCAGGGCCTTGACATTGAGCTTCATCTGCAGCCCATTTTTATTTTTTTTTATAGTTCATATTGTGACAAGGTCTTGCTGAATTTCTCAAGTATCCAGGCTGGACTTGAACTTGCCAACCTCTTGCTGCAGCCACTCATGCATGCCCCAGCAGCCTGTGCTGCTTTCTAAATCTAGATATAAAAAATTTGTACCTTAACTCAAATATTTGTATTCAATACAGAGAATCACAAGATCATTTTTAAAGATAACTTTGTGTCAATTTTGGTATAAATATATTATATCAAATCTAAAATGAGGAACCACCCTTGAAAAAAAGACTGTTCACCAGAAATGTTATGCACCAAAACTTCCAGGGGATAGTTTACATCTAAAGCCAGATGGTCTAGAATTCTACTTTGACTGTGTCATTAGGAGCCATGTCACTTTTGAAAGTTAATTAAAAGTCTGTTCCTATACATGCAAAGTAAAGTAATCTCTATAATTTTAGGATTATGATCCATTTAATTTTAGCGGGAGGCAAAGTACAGGATTTTTTTTAATATGATCTGGATTGTTTGTTTCATTCCTCCTCTTAATCCTGCACTTGTTCAGAATAATTTTCTGAAATGCTACTTTTATATTTCAAAATTTTGATTTGGATAGGTTAGAAAACAAAAAAAAATATTCTATATGCTGGGGCTTATATTTGACACATTATCAGGTCAAAATTGCAAAAGCATCTAACATATTAAGTCATAGAAATTGCAGACTATATTGATGGCTTTTACATTTCCTATTGGATTGCACAGAATCATATGCCTTTAATAACTAAGTTAGAAATTGAGCCTGTAGATTACAGCAAAGTGGAAGTTGTTTGTTTTACTATTTTTTACTTATTATATTTCTCATTTAAGCTATGATAAAGAGGCTTTTATTTTTTTGACACTTTTAAAGATGTTCTTTTGTTCTTTAATTCTGAGCCCTCCAGTTCTTTAGTGCATACCAAATAAATGGCCAGAAACTAGAGTGATTTGTAATACAGTTCTTATTTTAAAGATTATAGAAGTTTTTAAAAAATACATATTATAATGACTATTACCTTCCAAGAATTTTTATTTTTCTTCTAACTTAATACCCACTGAGCTTACAAGAAAGGGGATGGAACATTTATTAATCCCTTCTGCTTGATGATTTAATGCCCTGAAGTTATTACACCAACTCTGGAAGACACCTATTGCTACATTATTAAAAAAATGAAAAATAAGACTAATTTGGTAAATGACAGAAAATGTTTCAATTTCTTATTTGTCTCATCCTATGGTAGATTCATTTTATTTCATGTAAGTGATTATGGGTAAGTTATTAAAAATAATGTATTCTTTATACACATGAACTGTAAGAAAGTAAAAAAAGGAAGCTGTTGGAGAAATATGACTGATGTATTTGTAAGAAGAACTGAGGTTTAAATTAAGTTAAATCTAGTTTTATGTCTGTTATGTAGTACACAGTAGGTAGAGTTAAACATTAGCTCTTGATATGACCTTTTATTATATAATCTTTAAATATCTGTGGAAGGAGAATAAGAAAATATTTTAAGCACAACTTACCATAGAACAAAGGCATCACTAATTCAGAAGAGATTGTTTTCCACTAAAAAAGTTCTTATTTTCTTATACATGCTTCTTGGTCTAGCAGAATATTGACCAACAACTTTCAAAAGTCCTTTCACTTCTCTTTTGTCCAAATACCCAGGAACTCCAGCCTGTAAACGTTTTTAAGCATCAATTTCATCAATCATTTTGACATCCATTGGGCTGGATCAGAGACCCATGAAAAGTTGCATTATGGATGAAAAAACAACTCAGTAGAAAACTGTTGAAAATGAAAACTTTCCATCATTCTTACTTGGACTACCTACTTGAATTTTCATGCTTCAACAGAAAAGGGAGAATGAAATCAGCAAGTACAATGACAGGTAAGAAGTGAAAACCTAATTTGAAAAATTGAATTGTCCTTTCTCAAATATGTTTTGAGAATGTTTAATTTTTCTTCCTTATTTGGATGCTTATCTAAAGTAACATTTTATTTTACTTGAATTTTTCTGCAGAAGAAATTGACAAGCAATTTTTAAAAAACATCTTTCATTTCCTTCTAATGAAATTTCTTCCAGAAGTTTTCTAAGCTTCATAGCAAAAAAGTAGCTTCAACTATCAAAATATAGGGAAACTTGGCTGTGTGCACATGTTTGTGTGTGTTGATTAGTTGGCTGGTTTTAAAAGCAATAAAAATAAAGGTAATAAATGTTTTGTTTTTGAATGATTATGTGTTTGAAAATTTGGGATTTTATAAATAATATTTATTCAAATCTATTTGTGAAATGCCATTGCCACAGAATCTTATTGCTAAAAATTAAATAATAACTGAAATTTGGTTACATAAGTTAAGTCATATAGAAGATAGATCTGTCTATGCTAGTAACAAAAACTAAAAGCTATCATTGCTTTGCCATAAAATTTCACAATTGTGTTTTTAAAAACATATTTAAATAATTTCATTATTATTCAAATGAGTGAAATTTTAATATGACAAATTATCATATTTAAATATTTTTTGACAAAACAATAACATGTAAAGCATTTTTCCATTTAATGTGTTTTAATTGCTTAAATTTATTTTCAAGTGCCATTAAGTTTAAAAAATAGTTTCCTGGAAAAACTCTACCACAAGTGTCTGAAACACAGTTGTTTGTAGATCATTTTAAGATGATCAAATTTAGTAATAGTATTGGAGTAATAACTATATTTACATAACTAATTTTCAACTTCACTAAATTATTTTACACCCAGATCTAAATAGATTTTTGTGTACAAAAAAATCTTGTTGAAAGAATTCCCAATTCTGTTTGTCCATATTACATGACTTTAGTTAGCTGCAGTGTTGCTTTAAAAAGCTCAAAAAAGATTTTGACAGTTGAGAAAATTCGCATTGAGAATATTCTCATAGCCTGAGGCAAGAGGGCTAAACTTTTAAAAATAATAATTCCTCAGTATATTATTCTAAAAATAATTATTAAATTAAAAAATAAGGTAAAGCAATATATTTAATAGTTGTGGGTGAAAAAATCTCATTTATTAGTGTTTAATTAATTTTTGAGGTTTTTGAAATGATAAAATTGATGTTTTATTTTTTGAAGAAGAAACACAATCCCCCCCCTCTAGATTGTCAACATTAAAAGAATCACTCCATTTATTCTCATTACGTCTTCACAAGCCCTGACTGTCTCACAAATATTGATTTTAAAAATGGACTGCCCATGGAAAGTGGCCCCATAAATTGCTAAAAGTCCGTCACATAATTATGCACTTTGACTCCTATACAGATGGATACGTGTGTCAGCCACATCAGATAAGGCTGCACTACCGAAGAGCTGATTAGAGTCCTCAGAAAAGTCTATTATATCTGTCCATTTCCCCTTTCTTACACAACACACAATGCCTTTTAATTCCGTAACTTTTTTTCTAAAAATAACAAAACAAAACAAAACAAAACAAAACCAACCAACCAAACAAAAAAACCCACTTCACTGATGCAATATGGAAACAAGAATAATATCGTGTCCTAACAGTTTGGGTAAGTGCCCAGTGAAAATCCAGGGCCTTAGTAAAAATTCAAAAATCAGGAGGACTAGAGAGTCAATTCATATATAATTTAAAAGGGACACCGCAGTTAAAAAGGTACATATCATTTAAAAGTCACATTTGAATATAAGTAGTATCTCCACATTTTGAACTAAATGGCCTGAACTAGACTAAAATCCTGTGCATCCATTTTCCTGTGCAAGAACACACCAATGGATACAAGAACCTTCAAGTAAACACAAATATATGTCAAGATTTATTATAGTATAATTTTATACTCTTCGATGTTTAATTTTCAATTGCTTTTATTTATTTATTTTGGCATTTATAATTACTTCCTACTTAATCTGTGACATGAGTGAGGATACTCAACAATAGGACAAATGAATGACCAAAGGATTTCAGGCATGTATGAGATGTCAAGTTTTAAGTAACACTGACTTTCAAACAAGGATTCATTCATGGCTATCTCTGTACACTTGACTGCTTTACCAAATGTTAGAAACCAGGTTACTATTTTTTATTACTATTGCCTAGATTTATTGTTTGAATTTTTAATATTTATTTCATTAATGAAACCTCACAGGAATGGTGTTTCTACTTAGCAGTGAACATGATAAATTATTTCATAGACTATGAGAATATAAGCATATGATCCTTTTTCATTTTGTTTTTTTGGCTTTTTTTTTGTTGTTGTTGTTGAGATAGGGTCTCACTATGTAGTTGAGACTGACCTGCAAGTCACTATAGAGCCCAGGCTGGTCTTGAACTCACAGAGATCCTCCTACCCCAGCCTCCCAAATGCTGGGATTACAGGAGTGCACTACCACACCCGGCTCTGGCATTTGGTTCTTGATTGAGTGGTTCACCCACTCTTTTACTCTATATTATTTCAAGTCACCTAAAATCAGCTGCTGTTAGACCTTATGGTTCTGGTTTCCTTTTCAGAATTCACAGTGATGAAAAATAAATTAACCACACCTTACAGATTCCTGTCAATGGGATGAATTTATAGTTAAATATTTGTCCACCTGGAATAGTTCTTTTAAAATAAACATGTGACCATCGTGTACAAAACAGTAGAAAAAAACATATGCCTGCGATTCTGAAACACTGGACTTAGGGAACTTGTAGCCTCATCCCCATGGCAGTCAGCTGTTTGCGCCCTGGAAATTCACTTGAATCACTTGCATTGTTTTTCTAAATGGACATTTTATACTTAGAGGTAAGTTCAGTTTTTCTGAGACAGAGTCTTGCTACGTAGTTCAAGTTGACGTAGAATTCAATATGCAACAGAGACTATCCTCGAGCTAGAAGTTATGCTATTGTCTCAGCTTCCTGAGTACTGGGATTGCAGGCATGGGCTGCCACGTCTAGCTTCTAATTATGGCTTTTTTTTTTTTTTTTAAGCAAAGCTCTTACTTAAGGCTGTTGCATTATCTTTTTCTGTCATCAAATTTAGAGCGTTTTATCTTTTATTAGTACATATTAGCTACATAGAATAGTCTTTCTGACATATTCATATTTGTGTGTAACATACTTTATTACTTTCATCCCCATGAGCCTTACCCTTTGTTTCCCTCTCCTCATTCCGTTCCTCTTCTCTAATATCCTCGCTTCTATAATGTCTCCCCTATCATCTTCTGTGTAACTGTACTATTTTTAGCTTCCACGTGTGGGAGAAAGCATGTAATATTTGACATTCTGGTAACTATTGTAGGGTCGGGAATTTAGCTCAGTGGTTCTGCCGCCTGCCTCACAAGTGCCAGCGCAAGGTCCTGAGTTAGATCCAAGGTACAGAAAAAAAAAAAAAAAAAAG
>NW_022900950.1:20083066-20085031 GCF_012274545.1 Fukomys damarensis | reverse complement strand
TTCAATCCAAGGTACAAAAAAAAAAAAAAAAAGTAAGCTGGTAGCTATTGTATTAAAATTACAAGCTTAAGAAAAAAAAATCCTGAACTTTTATTTTATTTTTTTAATGAAAATTCAGATTTCTAAGTGAAATTTTCTAATCATCAATATGCATTTTCTAATGGATATCTTCTCGATCTTGGATGAAATAGAAAAGGAAGCTATCGCTCAATTTTTAAACAGATCTTGTGTCAGGATTAACCAAAAATTGGCGAATAATTTAGGTATTATAAAGAAGTTTGAAACAGAGGAGAAGGAATTTCTCATTTTTTATTTTGCTTTTATTTCTTTTTTAATGATGTCATCATGTCCCATTTAAATCCTTGTATTTCTCTACACATCATCTCCTCCTTCACATCAGCAGATTGGCCCTTGATTTTTTTATGTAAAATTTCCTAATACCCCGCTTTCATTTTGGAACAGTGTTGTTTTTTTCTAATTGCTTTCAAAATCTATTAGGAAGTATGCCATTTGCTGCTATTTTATACATTTTAATAAATTGAAAGCATAACCTATTAATATGATTGGAACTCATTGGATTTTGAACATTTTGGGGACCTAACATCCAGAAATGATGCTGTCTTTTTAACACCCACCTCCACATCTGTTGCCTGAGTGGGTTGCACCTTACCTGCCTTCACCTGGGTGTAAGAGAGGCAAGTATAGACTTCTGGGTATTGGGGGAGCCATATAGCCACAAACCTATGTCAGACTTAATCTATGGAAAACAATGAATTCTTGAAAGTCTCTTACACTTGAGAATCAGAAGAATTTAAAATATAGTCATAATTAATTTTGCAATAATTAATAGATTCTAATTAATAAATAACTTAAGGAAATTAATCAAAAATACAAATTAGCTCTCACTGGGAAGATGTTGGGACTATTCAAAGTCCTTTCTACTAGCTATTTAGAAACCTTCAATTAATTGTTAAGAACAGCTATGCTATTGTAATGTAAAAACTTAGAAGTCATTCCTTCTATCCAACTACATCCTATACTCACCAACTATCCTCTTGTCATTCCACCCTCCCCCTAACAAAATATCATTTTAAAAGAGACTTTTCTTTTGTGTAGTTTTTAGGTCAGAATCACACATCAGTCGTCAGAATAATAACACACATTTTTCAGTGGGTACCATGTGTTACCTCGGTTCATGAACTTATTTCCTCCTATCATTCTGGGGAAGATGGCCAGGGTCATGTTCATCACCTGATGTAGAGTTCACAAAACAAAAGCAAAATTTTGCCCAACGTTTCTGTTGGCCAACTGAATGGTTTGTAAACAGAAGCATTCATGAGCCATGGTTTTATTGCACTGGGCGCAGTTATGAGAACACATTTCTCAACATTAATGCAGACAAGAATGACTGTTTTTGCTTTGTATCTTAAATGACAGTCGGTTCGATATTCCTTTTTATCAAGATTTCTCATTTAATGTTGATATCTAATGTAATACTGTAATGCTTAAGAACTAGTTATTCAAATAAAAAAAATAAAAGCCCTACTTTGTGTCATTTGCCAATTTTGACATTATCAGTATGCCTATGCGGTCAAGGTCAAGCTTTCCCTGTCTGATCTACAGGGCAGAGAAGAACAAATTTTAATTCTTACCTGGGCTTTCATTGCCCCAGAGCAGATGTGCTCCAGCAACCTATTGGTACAATGCAGAAGGACAAATTTAGCATTGATTCAGACCTTGATTGCCAAATAATTCGGGTTTAAAATTTGCTAATTGCAAAGAAAGAATAGTTATATATCAATATCAGGAGAAAACAGTTATGGGAAGATGACTACAAATGATATCAACTCTCTCTCTCTCTCTCTCTCTCTCTATATATATATATATAATCACTTTACTTTCTAAAGTATATAATTAATATTTTTTTCTTTCAAAATCTGACATGGATTTGGCAGATTTATATAT
>NW_022900950.1:20043671-20082744 GCF_012274545.1 Fukomys damarensis | reverse complement strand
TGCAATATTTATAATATATAATATATATAATATATATCTTTTTCCCACAGTTAATTGTGGAAATTCAAAAAAATTAAAAGGTTATGAATTCAATCTGAATTTCCCTTATACCATTTGCTTATTGGTATTTATTTTTGACTCCTAGACCCTTGCACTTACCTTCTGTTATTAATTTGACTGAGTGACTGAAACAACAACAGAACCGGACATTGGAAGCATGACTGTGACATCATTTGTATTTGTGGCTACTTGTAAGAGTAAATGTATATTATCTTTCTCCTAATTTATTACATTGATGTTTAAATAATTACCTAATTTGCATTTGTTGTTTCAAGCAGAAAAATTTTTTTTTCATATCAACTAAAGTCATATAAG
Organism: Fukomys damarensis; assembly: GCF_012274545.1. NCBI lineage: Eukaryota > Metazoa > Chordata > Mammalia > Rodentia > Bathyergidae > Fukomys > Fukomys damarensis. The sequence goes on along the minus strand of NW_022900950.1, from coordinate 20,082,369 downwards.
ATTTAAATAGAAGCCTTGCACTTCTGAACATTCTTTTGGAGCTAAATGGAACTGTTTAATTATAGAGTTTTATGTCTCCTAGTAAATTGATTTCAATATCTTATTTTAAAGGTCAATTTCTAATATTATTTCATAGTTCATTTCCTTATTTTATAATTTGGAAATTTTACTGATAGCTTTTTAGTGATTTTGTTGCTTGGTAAAACTATAAATAACAAGCAATTAAATCTCTATTTGGGCGAGAGATATTTTAATTTGTCACCTACAATACTTCATTAGACTTTTCTATAATCATTATTTTTGGACCTTTATACACATAGTTATCTCTGAATCTATTATATATGCTTAAATTTTATTTAATAATTTTATATTTTGTCTCTTTTTGATCTCTACTTGTTCTTTAACTTTATTATTAAGAAAATTGAATTCTTACCAAACTTTAAGCCTTTCTAATCGAGCTTGTCTAATTTGAATTTTCCTAATAGTAATTTGTCTTATTTCTACAAATTTTCTTTTTATTTTTCCAAGTATATTTCGTTTGTTTCTTATTATTCATTATTAATAATAAATCACTATTAAGGTATTTATAAACTATTCTATCAATTCTGTCTACTAATTATTAGCTTTTGATTTATACTTGATTCCATTCATTTTTCTTTCTCTAAATGTATTTATCTGCTTTGCTATAGATATGCTTTTAATTAATTTTCTTGCTCAATTAATTTGTATCTGCTTCTACTTTAATTTTGAGGATTCCCTTTTTAGAATTAGCCTGAAGAATAATTCTTGCATCCATAGTTAATCCTCATTTATTCCAAATTTTAATGTGTCAATATACTTTCCACTGTGAGAAAATGAGGCTTGAAAAAGTAGATAACTAAATTCACATCAGCAATAAGTAATGGAGTCAAATGTAAATGCTGATTCTTTAATTACAAATTGTTGCATCTAATTGTTACTCATATACAATTACTCATAGAACTACTTTGTTTTACATTACTTATCAAAGGATTTTATCCAATTAGGATTATACAATACCCTCCCGTAAAATGAAAACCTACATGGGATTCTTAGTTTGAATTTTAAGTTTGTATGTATAAGAATGATATAGATATGTTGTCAATAATCTAAATCTCATAAAATAAGAATAATCAATAATCTCATAAGAATAAAAAATTAGAAAGTTGTTTCTTTTTAAAAATAAAAATGTATGCTTTGTACATTTTGTATATGTATATAACTAAGCAGAACAAAATTAAAATTATTTCTAAATTTTTGAGGTACACAAATATTGTTACATTAATCATAAAGAAATGAGTTTATATACTCTATTTAAACCACATCAATATAAATGTGAAAGGGAGGAATAGATATTTCATTCAAAAAGTAATAAATTTTGTGTAGATATAAAAAAACTATTAAATAACACCATATCTAGGGATGAGAGAGTAAAAGGAACGTGTATTTTTTGTGTCCTGCTACTATAAATGACTATTAAATTTTCAATTTTGTAATAGGAGTATGTTAAAATTTGGATAGGGTCTATCATTAATAGAGTACCAGTTAAGTTCTGGGCTACTAATAAAACTGTCAACACAGTCACAGCATTCTCCATTGCAAGTAAGTATAAAGAGCTGCATTTGAGATACTTGATTTCACTGGTAGGAAAGATATAATATTTCAAATCCCATCTTGATATTTCTAAAGTTTCTTATTCTAAGTGACTGAAGTAATCTCAATTACTGATGCTAGCCATGGGAATAATGTTGATAACTTTATATAACTAGAAAGTGTAGAAGTAGAAAATTTAATTTAACAATAAATTAAATTTCAAGAGATGATTTTGGAATTATGACAAAGAATGGTAAGTGTTCACGAAAATGTCATATACTCACAGACCTCTGACAATTTTGAAATGAAAGATTGATCTACAGTATTTCTATTTATAAGGCTACTTGTAAAAAAAAAAATGACAGTCATGAGCCAGTAATCATAGGAGTGAGTGGAATCACATGGTCAGTGCCTCAACAGAAAAGGAAACAAGGAAGAAATAATGAGATGAATAAATTACATTAAAATGTTATCAGACAAGGATATGTAAGAAAAATACACCTCTAATTTTAAAAATTGATAAATTATATAATTCATAATTATGTTTTTCCTGTCCTTAAAAATTGTGTCTGCCTTAAATTTGGATTAGAAAGCCATGTACACATGACTATATATTCTCTGTGAGAAACTTTCCTAATAATTATTAGGGACGAGGACAAAACCTGTCTCTTAAAACTTCTATATTTTTCTAACATATAGAGGATTGAAGTAGAACATCTGTTCTTTAAAAAAAAACTGGAAAAGCATGTGTCTATATGTAAATCTGTGTTTCTGTCTCTGTGTGTGTACTTACATGTATGTGTAGACAGAAAGATTAAAGGAAACGCAAATTGCAGAGGCAGCCAGGATTTCAAAAAGCCACTATGTCAAAAAAAGTGAAACCACAAATAAATAGGCAGAAATGATAAAATTCCCACTTGGGATTATTCAGACCAGAAAAATAAACAAAAACATACAAAATTGGAGAGATGCAAAAATAATTTTAGAGTAAAGGAAGGATGTGTCACAGTCTATCTCCTTTCTGCTTTTGTGGTTTAATTTTATGATGCACATAATTTAATGTGTTAAGTAAAGTTATTCTGGCCTTCAGAAACTTCTTTCCAACTGCCCAAAATATATTTCTATCTGAATATCAGTGATACGTGAGAGTCAACCTGACCAGAATCAGATTTTTAATCTTTTTTAGGACTTCTTTTTTATCTGAAGTCCCATGTAATTTAAAGGCTCCTCAGTAGCCATCTGCCACTTAATCTCTAGTAATAGACTTAATTATTTTGAGTAAATTTCTTTGTCTTCATATCTGTTATTCTAGTGCAATTTTCCTTTCACTCTGTCCCTCCTTGGCCTTTCAGCTCCTGTCTTTGCTCCTGTTTCTCTCCTAACAATAGTCTTCACATTTGTCTCAGTGACTTTCCCAGCACAAACCTTAGTACCTCTTAATTGCCACTTTCCATGTTATAATGCAGTGGTTTTTCCTGCAGAGTTTGAGACACTCAAAGTATGGCTGGTGCAAAATTTCCCAGGCTCCTTTAACAATCATTATCACCCACCCTGTGTCCCAGCCCTAAATACCATCCTCTAATTGTATGCAGATAAGCTATTCCTTTTTATTTTTACTATTTTTCATTAACAGGTTTTATTAATTATTTAGATAGGACCCAGTGAATTTTCTCACACTAGTTCTACTCACTCCCTCTCTCCTTGTCAGAGATACCGGTTTTTTCATGAACAGTCCAATTGTGATGCTCCTCAGAAGCTGTGAATTATACTAGAAAAATAATTAGGACATTGAAAGTCAAAGAGGATTCCTCGTTCCTCTCATCTGTTGTTCAATTACAAGAGCTGGGAGGAGATTCTGATCACTTTGGGGAATCAGTGTTTCTCCTCTGCATTCAGTAGAATTTCTGTTTTTCTTATTTGTGGGGGGGTGGGTGGGAGTGATAATTAGAATTACTAAACCAGTATGGAACAAAATGCATAAGCTGAGTTTTTCTGATTAAAGGTTTCTTCATGTTAATATTCTAAGGAATACATTTAGAATATAAAAAAGATGAATCTGAAATTTAGATATGAGGCAGAAACACTGTATTGGTTGTTTTATTTGGTTAAGGGTACTTTTGCTGTATAAATCATAAACCGTATAATTCACATATGAAATTGAAAGGGTATAAATGAAAATAATCATTCAGTCTTAAAGGCACAAAATACAAAGTAATTTCTTCAGTTGTGTAGAGCAAGTACTATACATAGGCACAAAAAAGAATGTAAACATGGAAATACAAATTCTTGCCCACCTTTTCTTTTGGCATGTATATCTGCAGCTGCAATATTCAAAAGATTAAACTCCCTTTAGCAAATAAAATTAAGAAGTATGATCTCCTTCCTCCTGAAGCAGAGGTGTCTAGGTTATCTGAACACGCTAACCCTCTAGAAACAAACAAACAAAAAAATGACAGCATTTAGCTATTATTGATTAAAATGGATTCAGAATGGAAGATAAGATAAAGGTCAAGGACAAACACAGAACACTAGCTGAAGCTCAGGAGTTGAGCATAAGTATTTATTAAATGGGAAATGATTATACGTAGAAAGATCCCAAATTCAGTCTATTCGCCCTGTAAGAAAATAATATATCAATTATATTGTATTCATCCAGAAATAATTCTATCAAAAATAACTTGAGAAGTTAAGAGAGTTTATGATGAGCTTCTTAGAAATGCATGAGCACAAAAAAAATAAATAAAGAAAGAAACGCATGAACATGAAAGAGTGAAGGCAAAGACATGGCCACAATATTCCTGATGTTGAACACTGCTAGCTACATATCCCATCACCTCTTGTTTCAGTTTATGCAACAAAATAAGACTGGTGAGCTATAAGAAGAAGTGAGAAATTGTTTTCTACTGGGGAGAAAATAGGCCAACATAGCTGGTAGACCAGTAACCAGGTTTACTCCTTATATTCAGGTGTTGCTTAAGATAGTGAACAAAAATTGAATTTTATAAAATAGCATTATTGTGCAATATGAAGTATGAGATGTTTTATTTGTAATTAATTGCCTAAAACTATATTTACATAATTAATTTGTTCTTATTGTTATTTTCTCCTATTTTGTTAAAAAGAAACCACTGAACTACCAGATGCACTTTGTAATTGCTAGATAAGAATGCTTCTCCAATAGTTTCAACTCTCTATGCTGTCAAGTGTCATGAAACTTCTGCAATGGTCCCTGGGTTAAAAATTATCACATAAAAGGTACAAATTCCCAGTGATGAATGTCACCATATTGTTTACCTAAAATGTACCAGTGAATAAACTTAGTGAACACAAAAACAGGAAAAAATTGTCACACAACTGTATAAAGACTTAAGGTGTAATCGACAGGAAGAACTTAAGAGCGTACTACTAACTATAAGCACTTTGTAAGCATGAATGTTTTAATTACATTTGATTTCAAATTTCTATTCATTTTATATTCAATGTAGTGTAACCAGATATTACATTTTTTGTGTGTGTGTGTTTTTTTTTTTTTTCTGGTACGAGGAATTGAACACAGGTCCTTGTACTTGAGAAGCAGGTGCCAGAACCACTGAGCTAAATCCCCAGCCCTATATTGTTGCATTTCAATAAAAACACCTTATTTTTAAGTAAAATTTCACCTGAAGTTAAGACTGTAGTTATCTCTCTGCTCACTGACCCTTGTTAGCATTCACAAACACACTTATTTTCCCTTGTCTCATAAGTCTAGAATGCATGAAAAGAGTTTATGGTATGGAAAGATATTTTTTAAAATGCTTTATCAATTTTTCTTCCCAATTTCAAGAAATATTTTCTTCATTGTAGTAGTTTTTGAATGTGTAAATTGAAATCATTTGCTTATATTAACTGAAAAAATCATATTTACTTTTAATGCTTGAAAATGCACTTTAAACCCTTGGTCAAATATTTATAGGATTCTATCAATTTAACCAGGGAATTTTCTTCAAAGAGCTACTGAAAGATTTATTTCAAAATAGCATTTTTCCTTATTGTCATATAAGAGAACAAGGAAATTGATTATTCTTAGTTGTAAATTTAAACATTATGTAATGCTTTGTGTTTTGAATCATCAAAACCATGTAAATTATCTTTCTTCTTTGTATTTAAATATAAACTATGTATTTACTTAATGGATAGTTTATAAAGATAAAATTATATAAAAATTTGTTTATGATATAAATGATAATGTAGAAGTTTATCTCATTTAAAATATGTCTTTGGAGGCCGGGAATTCAGCTCAGTGGTTCTGCCACCTGCCTCACAAACACAAGATCCCAAGTTCCATCCCAGGTACCAAAAAATACAATAATATGTTCTTAAACTATGCTAAAGCTGTTTTGTTGATAAAATTTATTTATATATTAAAGGAATATTTTTATAAACTGAAAAGTTCTTATGTATCTATACTAATTTACATATTTTATAAATAATATTTCCTATATTGTAGAAAATGGAGTTCTGTTGTAAGAAATTGCAATAAAATTTAATTTGTATAAAATCAGCTTATATAACATGAAGTTGCAGTGGTTACACAGAAACTCGGCAGGGAGAGGGGAGGAGCAATAGTAACCAGTGAGAGAGTTTCCAAGATTTTGAGGGTGGTGAAGCCCTGCTAGTTATGACATCACAACCTTGTATGATGCTCCATTTAAAATCTAATGAAGCCTCCATAAGCTGACTTTACATGTGATATAATAACCTTTTGTCTATCAGCTGTTATATTACTAATAGCAGACAGATTTTCAAATAGTTGTGCAAACAACTAAACGCCATTTTTGTGAATGAAGATACGGTAGATGCCACTTATTTAAGGTTTTCAAAATGCTTTTCAGAAGTTCAGATCCTTCCACCAATAATATTAAACGCTGTATATTCTATAAATACATTTCAGTATAATGAGATTATATTCTCAATGCAAAAATAATTGTGATGCTTATGTATGATGAAGTTTGAAGATGTGGTTAGGGTAAGAATTGAAACCTAATTCCAGCTGCCGTTCTATGTGAGGATAAATGCAGCACTGTATGAGGATCTAAACTTGTCAAATTTATCATTTCAAGCTGCCTGTTTGAGAGCAGGTGCACATAAATAAGGTGTAACATAGAAATGGCTTCCAATCAAGTTTCTGAAGGACTAATACTGCAGCCATTTAACTTCCCATGGTTTTATTTTGGAAGTTGTCAGGAGAAATAGATTGGCTTTCGTCCCTGTAACTAAGAGGAGCATCTATAGAGCCAGTAACCTAAGAAGTAAAGACTTCTGCATTCAGTTTCAATTTGAAGAGGAAACCCAAGTGAAAACCTATTATTTTTAACAGGCACTAAAGAAGGTGGGAGAGAGGGAGGGAGAAAGAGTAGTGAATCCTAAGAAAAATGCAAAGAGGTAGGTGATACTATCATGTTATTTGTTCTTGATATGATAAATGCAAAGCAAACATAATATAATACATTTAGGTTGCCCCAATGTCACACAGCAGAGCCACAAGTGACAAAATAGGCCATCTGACTCCAGATGTCCTGCCTTTAGCACCAGATTAAATTATATGTTTGATATAATGTTTAATATAATATGGTGTTTAATCACATCGGTCCACAATATTCCTTATTATCCCAAAATAAAAATGAAAAGAAGAAAAATATTTCTACATTTACTCCAAAAAGGTACTTAGGATTCCCCTTCAAAGATATTGGTCTGAATATTAAATTTCATTCTTTTCATATACAACTAATACATAATACAATTTGCCTTGAGTTTATAAAGACAGCTCTTTGCTCTCACATAAATTCAGCTTCTGATAAAAGATCTATAGCCCTTAGTTGAAATTTTGTAATAATTAAAAATAGTATTAAAATGTTACTATTATGACATAGGAGAAATACAGAGGGTACATTGTACTTAATTAATGATTGATTTTAATGAGGATGAAGAATGAATCCCATTTAATTCTTGTTTGTATAATAGTCTGAATAAAGATTAAATTTAAAACTGACACTGCTCTGCTATCACCATATTAATTATAACGGTGCAGTAATATAGTTTCCCTGGTAAGATCTATATTTGGAGCTTTTAAATTTCTTTTTAAAATTAATTCATCAACAAAATATTCCCTGAGCACTTGATTGCAAGTTGAAAAATCACACCCCAGTTTTTACAGGAGAGGGAAGAAAGGGGGGGATAGAAAGTGCAAGAGGGAGACCTTCAAAGAGAGTACAGTTTTCAGAAGGAAAGAAGCAATATTTAGTTAATGAATAAATAGACATTAGAAAAAAATAGCTATCTTGACCAAAGCATGCATGCCATTGATTCAACAGTCAATACTTTATAACATTTAAATACTTTTAACACACAGTTCTATGGGAACAGATTCAAGTGTTTCAGATTTTAATCACAAGTTTGGATGATGTCAAAGTTTATAGAAAATGAAAGATTCTCATATATGTTAATTCAGTTTTGCTTTATAGGAATTACATGTCTTCATCACAAATTTTTGTGGTCAATTTCTCTGGTCTATTTTCTCAGGCAACAGTCTGCAGGGGTTATTCCCTCTTAAGAGCAAAGCTCCATCCCAAACTTAGGGACTTAAGGGTTAGATTTTTTGATGTCACAAATATTTTAAATTACATATTTGCAACAAACTTTCTTAATCCAAACTGAATTTAAAAATAAAACTTCTCTATTAGCATAGTATGTGAAGGTAAATTTTACAAAAATGTTATCAAGTGTTTTAAAAGATGTGCTCTACAAATTTTACTGGAGTAATATGATGATGAATCATAGAAATTTCAAAAGTGCACCTTCCAAGTATACTTCTGACCCAAAGGAAGATGATAATCATATCTGAGAAGTGTGTACATCTGTTGTCTGCTATACATTTAGCAGAACTGTCTAAAGAGAAAATGTCCATCAACAGCCAAAAACTATTTCTTATCCTCTTGTGACAAAATGACCTCATCAATTATTTAGAGAACACTTTATTCCTTTAGATACTAAATTCTCTTTCAGCATCTGTGTCCTCTAATTTCAGAACAAAACTTAAGGACAATCGTTGAGTGACAAAAACATAAATACAGAGCACATTGCATCTCTACGTTATCCAATGAGTATTTTAAAGGATTGGTTTCACCTTCAGAATCTTCCCTCAGGATGGGGGTGTGTGCATCTTTCTTGAGTTTATGCGTAACAATTGAATTAGTGTTGCAATTATGAAAATCATCTTTACTATTCCCATGATTCCAGCAAATTATTCTAATCTCTAGCATGAATGTGTTAGGCTTCCAGTAATTCTTTTTAATAATGATGTATTTCTATGAAATAATTACTTCATAAGGCTTTCTTATAATAATGTTGATCCTAATCCTAACCTTAGAATCTCAACCTCTTGATGACTTGGTATCACATATTACTCTTAGCTGTTAGCTTACATCTCAGTTAATATTGTTCTCTCAACTATATATGTTTTAAAATGTACAGTTTCTCTAGGAAAGTTTGAGGATTAAAAAGTGCTAATCTTGGACAAATCTTTGTCTCCAAAGCCAAGTTCAATTGCCTCTGCTATGTTAATATAGGAATTGCAGTCACAGCATTCTATCTGTAAGGTTTTCTCTCTATGGAAATGGCATATAACGTTACTTAACATTATACTAAGTTTGTTCTCATTGAAAGGCCTCAAATTATATATACCCTTCTGTACTCTTAGACACACCAAAGGAAGGGATCATAACTAGGAGAATTTGTTGTTATTCTCTGATGATTTTTGGAAAAGTGATTGATCACCGTCAAGTCACAGACAGCCCAGGATTGAAGTATTATCCTGGATATTCACCTTTATTTATACAGGATGCAGGAACAGTGGAAGGAATTCATTTGTATGTTAGGGTAAATATGAGGACATAGGTAAATATAAATAGATATGCCACAGGAATTTTTCAATAAAATAATCTTGCTGATATAAAGGACCTATTAAGCAGTAATTTGAAATACTTTCCAGTTTTTTTGTGTCTATAGTTATCATAATTGTGACAATAAGTCTTTACTCAAGAGGCATTTGCATTTAAAAATTGGTTCATTTATTTACTCACATATTATCAAACTTAATAACAGCTTTAAATTAGGTTAAAATAAATGACAGTCACAATTACATTAATGTAACCTTACTAGAAATAAACATGATACATTTTATAAGAATAGTGAAATAACATTTACTGTGCTAGATAGTAGATCTGAATCTTGACTCTATAGCAATAAGGCAAAAAGACTAGAGGAACAAGGTGAATCAAAAACATCCTCTGAAAATTAGAAGCATAACAGTTCTCTTTGTGAGGCAAAGGTTTTCTTATATTGTTTTAAAATAATTTGTTATAAGTAAAAATAATACAATAGAAAATTCCTTCAATATATTTTCTTTTTTGTTTTTATAGCAAATGTAAAGTGATATTTTATTTAATTCATAATAGGAAGTTCTCTCCCCGGTACAAAAAAATTCATAATTTGAGGTGCGATTTGACAAGTCATGTCATTAAATGCTATTCAGGAATTGGCCTTATAATTTTACTTCTTCAGCAAGGATGGCAGTGGAGTGATTATTGCCTCACTCAGAAATGCTTGTTGGTATAATTAGAACTCTAGGGATAAACATCTCAAGCTAATCAGTTTAATTCATCCTTCATAGAAGGTGAAAATATAAGTAGAACCATTGATTCATGGAAATTTCTATTTGTTCAGGGCCTTTATTTCAATTCTAAGCGTGCTGTAGATCACCCCGCAGCACAATCAGACATAAGAAAAGGAGCCTGTGTCCCCCTCAGAGAAGAGAATCCCCAGTCCAACTATGCAAATACTTTATAAAATGAACAAAAATATGAACGTTTTTAGATAAAACTTCTTAATTATTAGACTTCCTTAAGAATCATTATACATTTTTAATATTAGAGAGTAGGGGTGGAAATTAAATAGTTTTAAGCTCAAGTTTTCCCATTAATACTTTGCTTCCTGTTGATTTGATATGCTTGAAAGAAAATGATTATAAATATCTGTTGTTCACTGAATCATATTAGCTAGAAAAATTCTGAGACTTTTGATAAATATAAGTAAATTATAAAATTGCAAATATTATTTGACTAAAGTAGCTATTATTTATCATTTTACCCCAAGAAATCTATTTCCATTTAGGACACTACAGAATCCATTAATGCATAGCCTTACTTTTTAGTGTAGTGGAAATTATTGGTGATATTAAACAAAAGAAATATAATAACTCCTCCAGTTTTTGCAGATGACCTAGAGACAAGGAAATGGTCATGAAGCACTCACCACATTAAAGACTAACATTATTCTTAAGAATTTGATAATATATAGCATTTGGTAATTAATAGCCCCAATATCTGGGAAAACCTCAACATCTTGTATTTAATTCAATGAGGTTCTTATAATTCTGGCTTTTTCAAAGTTCTGTGGTGCTTGGGCATCTCACTAAGAAAAGGACATTTACGTAGGAACTGGCTCCACTCCTACTAACTCTTCAAACAAAACTTGGAGTCTTTCTAGTTATCATGTATAAGGAAGGAAAAGTTATTCTGAGGACCATGGAAAGTCATCAGTTACAGATGATGTTTTCACTGTAGCACAATACATTCATTGTGATTCTGTAGACAGCTTTATTTACACAAACATTTTGTTTTGTCTCAAAAGAATCAAAGCAATTATACATATTGAAGAGAAAGAAGTTTATTATGTAGTGATAATGAAAAGATGAATAGAAAATTTCTTGAATTTCAAAATGTGTAAACACATCTTCTATTGTGTGAACCACGCATACCTGAACAGAATGAGAAATGAACGAGGAGAGTCCTAAATCTTACCATGCATGTCTTTAAGTATCTGTACACTTTTCTTTAGCTGTCTGGCCTTGTGGCTTATAGAAATTCTTGAGATGACTCCAGAGTGATTCAGAAGATGAAACTTCAATTTATAGTAAAGATTACAACATGTGTTTGATGGCTTTTATTTCTTCAATGGCAAAAATTGAATTTTACAAAGGAGAGAAGGAGAGTGTGTGTGTGTGTGTAACAGAGACAGAGACAGAAAGGGCATAAATCTGACTAAAACATTTCCTCTTTCATTAAAAAAATATGTGTATATTGCAGACAAAAGATAATAGGTAACTTATATTTTGTTTATTTTTTTATTTTTGTTTTTGTTTTTGTTTTTGGTAGGGGGGCTTAACTTGGGTCCTTGCACCTGCAAGGCAGGTGGCAGTACCACTGAGCTAAATCTCCAGCCCTGGGTAGCTTATATTTTGAAAAAGCAGATGTTTAGAAAGCACCATTCATTTGCTTTGATCAGGGACTTACTTCTGAATTCTCCAAAAATGGCCCATTCTTAGTTTTTACTAGTCAGAGTGGTATTAAAGAAAACAAGGGAAAGGCCAGAATGTTAATATTTTTAAGACCCAAGAAATATTTTGGTCATATAGAGACAGCAATTATAATTCATGACTGTCAGATCAAAGAAACATTTTAAAATGAGGGCAGAAACTCTTAGCACTTGTGATGCTTTATCTAGTGGGTTCCAGAAGGACAAATTAAGTGGATCCATCCGAACTCATGCAAGTTCTAGCCTGCGTACACATAATGTGCAGTTAGGCTGTGCTACACTGCTATTATCAACTTCATGAGGTGTGTCTCAACTACTGAGCCACACAAGTGGCTCCCCTCCATGTTTTATGTGGTTTCCTTGGTCAGTAAGGATAAAAACAAAAATAAAACAAACAAGCAATAAAATGACCATCACAGACTCCTTTAGACTTTCTGAATGAACAAAATATAAGAAAGAATTTGTATTTCAGTGTTGCTATGAGGATGTCATAAGTTATTAAAATAAAAATCTTACAAGGTCTTCCATCAATATTTACAAGCACTTAGAAAAATACAGCATCACACATCTCTTAATATATAATTTAAAAAGTAGAACCCAGTAGGATTATTCTGACATTTCAATAACTCAGCTCATTGGACATACTATTTTATAAGTATAACCTAACTTATCTCTAACTGTAGTCTAACTATAGCTAGAACTAAACACTACAAATATATACATATATATATATATACATATATATATATATATATATATATACTTTCTATATACCTATATTCCTTCATCACTTCTCTCTGTGATTTTGTATTATTTGTAAGGAAGATTTGAACTCCTTTCATTTAATTTATACACTCAGTCATTTATTTATATCATAACAAAATCATTGATATTTGATTCTTGGTTATAAAAATTGTTATATTTACATAGTAAAATTAGTTAAATTTTGTCCACTGGAGTTCTTTTAACTTGGTCCCTTTTCTTAAAGTAGTTCCATGGTTTTTTTTCCTTGTTTGAGTACTATAATTAGCTCTTTATTCAGAAAAGTCTAGTTCCTTTTATTGGAAATTAGGTACATAGGAACTAGATGTTAGGTGTGTACTCTGACTTATCAGCACCTCTGTGACTTTTTAAATATGAGAGTGCCTTTAAATAAAAGCCTTCTGCAAAAAATGCATAAATTAAATAACAACAAAATGCAAGAAATTCTATTACCCAGCAAATAAACATATAAGAAAATCTTTGACACATTTTTCATAATATTTTTCCTTTTATACTTCAATGATCATTAACTTATTTGAGGAGCTGCTGATTTCGTTCTGATTGTGTTTTGTAAATAGAAGTCTTAAACAAATTTTATTTTATATCTGAAATTAAATACTATCTATTTAGCTATTCTACTCTATTATTTATTAGCTATTAAATATGTAGGTAAATGAGTTGCAAGCTGAAAATAATATAAAAATGCTCTTATTTTAAAAGTCAGAAGCTATTAAACTTTAACAAACCTAAAAAAAATACATAATGCAAAGCAAAGTAATCCTAAGTGAGATGTTGATTGATATTTGAAGACCATTTTCACCATGCTTTCTGCACACTCCACAAAGATTTGTAAATTTGTTCTCACTGTCAAATTGAAGACAAATATCACTATTTTTTCATGAAGCAGGAAGGAGAATTGTCTAGAAGTCCTTTTCTTTCATTTATTACCAAAGCATATGTTTGGATTTTTGTACTATACTTATTAGGTTGTAGTTGCCTGGATTTGTCTTTCTAGTTCAGGACAGCTGATCTAGAAATTTTGCTCTCATGAAAGAAAATGGAATGATTTGTTCCATCTTTTGTTACTCCCAAGTCTGATTCTTACTACAATGGAAGATTTTCTCACCATCATCAACATTAAAAATGGGACATAGTTATTTTGGAATCGGAGGAATGAGAGTAGTATAGAATAAATCATTATGAAACTTGTCTCTCAGCTTAATCTAGCAGAGCCCTAGTCACAATGCATATAGAGCAACAATTATCTTCCTTTGGTGGATTAGGCAGATATTAAAGAGCTGCAATGTTAAATCATCACGGAGTTGTACAGAAATAGTGTATCACTACAGAGGGGTTACAAGTTTGCTGAAGTTTCCTCACCCCTTTCTTGCCACCAAATTTAAATATAATCAGAGTGCTAAGGATGTAAGAAGTGCAGAAGAGGAAAGGGAAAAAAGTCATGGAGAAAGAGAAAAATAAAGATATGAATGGATCCAAACTAAAGAGGAGTTTGAAGAAAACATACACAATAAGATCATAGAAACCAAGACATAAAAAGAATTCCAATAAACTGAAGAAAGTTTGGTTAAGTATAATTAAGTGCAGGGAAGTGATGAAAAGGTGATTATTATACTTTTGCCCTGACTAACCCTGGGGGGGCAGTAAAGTCACTGAAGAAAAATTGATAATATTTTCAAAACAGGAGCTGAGGGTGGACTTTTTAGCAATTCCAGCTATTAGAGAGACGGAGGCAGGAGGATTGAAACTTCAAGGTTACTCTGAGAAACTAAGTAATATTGTCTGAGTGTAAAGAGTAGAAATGGCTGGGGATGTAGTTGAGGGTTCTTTGGACTAAATTTTTTACATGAGGAAAACACAACAAACAACACTAACACAAAACAAGAAATGAATTGAATGACTTGATTTTTTAACCATGGTGAGCAGGTTTACTGAGGGCTGATCAGACCGTCAGATGCCAGCTTTAAGGGTGCAACAAAAGATAAAGAAAGACAAAAACAAATTCACAAAGAGCCCTGTACCCCTGTACCAGCAGGTCAGAGTCTCAGATTGATCAAAAGACAAAGGCCTCTTTGGCTGGCCCACTTTCACTGGTCACTGAGCATCGCAGGGGGAGGGGAGTCTACTTTTCCTGTAATAGCTAACGCAGTAAAAATGAGACAGTAGCATGAGGAACAAGGTTAGCATTGAAAAAGGAAACAAGTTACGATCCTTCCCCATGCCTGGGTACTTGTTTTCTCTGTGTTGTCATATGTGAGCTTGCCCCAGGAGTTCTGGGGGTATGGATCCCACCCAGTCAGGAAGCCTTCTGCAAAAACTTCCCTATTCCTCAAGCAAGTTAATATCTGTTTCTCTGCCTCATGACTATGGGGCCTGTAGAGTGGCCCTCTCCAATCTATACATATCATGACTGATCCACAAGATAGGCTTTTATAATTTTTTCAACTTATTGGGAGGAAAAATAAGGAAAGTAAACATGACTGTGGATTGGAAAGCTTCAGCCATAGGCCTGCCAGTAAATGCATGCAGATCCCAGGGGGCAGCTGTGTGGAACAGAAGGGTGAGGCTGCAGGCAGATCCCAGCCTGGGCTCCACCCTGACCCCATAGGAATTGGACACACCTGTTCAAGCCAAAGGCCCACCCAGAAAAGAGCAGCACAGGTGCACAAGCTTTAGCCAGAGGCCTGTCATATCATCCACCACAGCCAAAGACCCACCCAGAAATGAGCTACACAGGCACTCAAGCAAAAGCCAGATGCATGCCCCAAACCATTGATAAGTACACTGATACCCTAGTCTGAAGCCTGTGCAGACAACAGGAACTGGGGTAGACAACCCCCAGCAAAGACCCTCCCAGACCATAGCTACGTAGGGGCCCCAGTGAAAGGTTCACCCAGATACCATCCCAAGTTTGTTTCAGGCCCCAGCAAGAAATCAGCCCAGACAACAGGTCAGCTCAGGATCCAGAAAGCCACCATTACTCAACCCAGGAATCAACACAGTAGTGAGCAATAAAGGGCCTTTGAATGGCTTGCTGAGATTTGAAGCCCATTGGGAAAGCAAAAAGTCACCTCAATAAGGGCACAGAAGTATGTACTGAAATGAGAAGACACATAAATAAATCTCAAAAGTAGACTTCCAGATCATTTAAGGCAAACCCAAAGGGAAATGAGATGGAACAATCTGATACTCAACCACCTGGACTCCCTGAACTGACAATGAAAGGGAATCTAGAAAAAAAGAAAATCAGAATAATTTCTCAAATATCAGCAGAGATTGTGTCCATATTGCAAGACATGTTTAATAAATCTAGACCAGACACAGATTTTTAAAAAAAGAGAGAGAGAGGAGCTGAGGAACAAGATTGAATCCCAGCACAGGAAAACAAATCGAATCCACAAAACAGATGCAACAGATATCCATGAGATTATAAACTCCACTGAAAGTTTATACAGCAGAATGAGCCAATATGAAGACAGAATTTCAGATATAGAAGATACGATAGCAATTAGTGACCAGGAAAAGAAAAAAAAATCTTAAAAATAGTAAGGGACCATGAGAAATCAATCCAGCAGCTCCTAGACAATGCACAAAAGAATAACATAAGACTGATCAGAGTCAATGAAGAAACAGGAGAGTGCAGAGGATATAAAAATTCACTACAATAATGGGAGAAAATTTCTGAAGTAGGGAAAAAGAACTTGGCATAAAGATAAGTGAGGCATATAGAACTCCAATTAGCTGTGATAAAATGTTCTACACATAGTCACATAATATAATAGTTAATATTCCAGAAACCCAAAAGAAAATATACAATTCTACAAGCACTTAGAAAAAAGAAGTGAATCAGGTAAAAGGAAAGACTATCAAAATCACAGGAGATTCTAAGCACAAACCCTCAAGGCAAGAAAAACCTGAAATAGCCGGGCATGGTGGCACATGCCTGTAATTCCAGCACATAGGAGGCTGAGGCAGGAGTATCACTATGAGTTTGGGACCAGCCTGGGCTACATAGTGAGTTCCAGATCATTCTCAAGTATATAGTGACACCCTGTCTCAAAAAAAAAAATTGAAATGAAGTACTTAAAGACCTAAAGAAAAACAGCTTTCAACCAGACTGATGTACCTTGCAAAACTATCTTTCAAAACTAACAGAGAAAAAAAATAATATCATGACAAAGAGTACTTTACGAACTTCAGGAATATCAAATCAGCACTCCAAATTTTAAACAGTATTCTAGGAAGGCAATGAGGGTCACAACACCAGGAAGCCCAGCAGAATGAATCCATCAGGTATGACAAGAAGTTAAACACAAAGAGAGAGAATCTAGCAAAAAGAAAAAGTCAAGACAAGGATCAATCAGCATACATCAATTATACCCATCAATGTTAATGGTCTCAATTCACCAATCAAGAGAAATAGATTGCAGAATGAGTCAAGAAGCAATACCCAACAATAGGTTGTGTACCAGAAATACACTTAATTAAAAAAGAAATTCATAGACTGAAAGTTAAAGGATGGAAAGAAAAATGTACTCCATGCAACAGCAACTAGAAAAAAAAAGCAGGAGTAAGTAGCTATTCTCTTTGCAGATCAAGTGTATTTCAAATCAACACAATGACAAAGAAGGACACTACATCCTTGTAAAGGGAACAAAGAGGAAGAGAACAAAATCATAAATACATGTGCACCAAGCACTAGTGCACCCAAGAATATAAAACAAATACTAATGGACATGAAACATCAAATAAGCACTAATGCAATACTAGTGGGGCAACTCAATATGCCACTGTCAAAAATAGATAGATCAACTAGACATGAAATAAACAAGAAATTAGAATTCAATCAAACTCTTGAATGAATGAACTTAATAGACGTTTAGAGTGTTCAACCCCACAAAATCAGAATACACATTCTTTTCAGCTGCACATGGATCATTCTTCAAAATAGATCACATACTTGCTCTTAGAACATGTTTAAGTAAGTGCAAAGAAATTACAGGCATCCCCTGTATATTATCAGAGCATAGTGCAATGAAATTAGAGATCAATAGGAAAAGAAACCACAAGAATTTCATAAGCACATGGAAATTGAAAAACATACTTCTGAATAACCAATGGGTCATAAAGGAAATCAGACAGTTCCTATAATTAAATCAAAGTGACAATACAATGTATCATAATCTATGGGACACAATGAAAGTAGTCTTATAAGGGAAATTCATAACAGTGAATACTCATATTAGGAAAACAGAGTGAGTTCAATTAAACAACCTGATGCTGAACCTCAAGCTTTTACAAAAAAAAGAAGCAAGACAAATCCAAAGCTCATAAAATGGAGGAAATTTTAAAGATCAGGGCAGATATAAAAGCAATGGAGACTAAGAGAATGATACAAAAATCAATGAAGTAAAGAGTTATTTCTTCAAAAGAATAAACAAAATTTACAAACCCTTAACCAAACTTATCAAAAAAAGGAAAGAAAGAAAGAAAATGCCCAAATCCATACAATTAGGAATGAAAAGGGTGAAATTACAACAGACACAGCAGAAATCCAGTGGCTCATCAATACCTACTTCAAGAACCTATATGTCAATAAGATGGAAAATACAGAATAAATGGACAGATTCCTAGATATGCATGAATTACCAAAGTTAAACAAAAATAACCTAAAACATTTAAAGACCCAATATTAATCAATGAAATTGGAAATGTAATTAAAAACTTACTAACGAAGCCAAGTTCAGGTTTGATGGCTTCACTGCTGAATTCTACAAGACACTGAGAGAGGAACAGCCACTACTGTTTAAACTCTTCAGTGAAAGGAAAGGAAGCAATACTCCCAAATTCACTCCTGGAAGGAAGTATCACCTTGATCCCCAAAACAGAGAAAGACCAACTGGAAAAGAGAACTATAGGCCTGTCTCACTAATGAACATAGATGCAAAAATCCTTAATAAGATATTGGTAAACAGAATGCAGAAGATCATACAACCTGACCAAGTGGAATTCATCCCAGAGATGCAGGGGTGGTTCAATAAATATAATACACTATATTAACAAAGTCATGGACAAAAATCCTATGATCTTCCCAAAAGATGCAGAAAAAGCATTTGACAAAAACCAACATGATTTATGATAAAAGCTCTCCAAAAAATTAGAATAGATGGTCTTTACCTCAATCTAATGAAAGCCATCTATGAAAAATCAATAGCCAACATCATATTAAATGGTGAAAAACTGAAATCCTTCATACTAAAGTCAGAAACAAGACAAGGATGTCCACTATCACAACTCCTGTTTAATATACTTTTGGAAACATTAGCCACAGCATTTAGACAACAGAAAAATAAAAGTAATAAAGATAGGAAATGAAGAAGTCAAGTTATCATTATTTTCAGATGGTATGGTACTCTGTATAGAAGAACCCAAGAACTCCACCCAAAGTCTTCTAAACTTAAAGACCAAATTCAGTGAAGTAGCTGGATATGAAGTTAACACACCAAAATCAATAGCTTTTTTGGGGGGAAAACAAAAAACAGATTCACTGAGTGAAAAATGGGACAATCAATTCCTTTCACAATAGCATCCAAAAAAATGAAATACCTAGGAATCAACCTAAGGAAAGAAATCAAAGACCTCTACTCTGAAAACTACAGCACTCTGAAAAAAAAGAGATTCCTGAAAAGGTTTTCAGAAAATGGCATGACAGCCCTTGTTCCTGGGTAGGAAGAACCAAATAGTAATGGCATGACCCCTTGTTCCTGGGTAGGAAGAACCAAATAGTGAAAACGGCCATACTTCCAAAACTGCTATATAGAGTCAGTGCAATCCCAATTGAAATCCTAGCAGCATACTTCACGGACCTTCAGCACTCTGAAAAAAAAGAGATTCCTGAAAAGGTTTTCAGAAAATGGCATGACAGCCCTTGTTCCTGGGTAGGAAGAACCAAATAGTGAAAACGGCCATACTTCCAAAACTGCTATATAGAGTCAGTGCAATCCCAATTGAAATCCTAGCAGCATACTTCACGGACCTTAAGAAAACAATGAAAAAATTCATTTGGAAGCAGCACTCTGAAAAAAAAGAGATTCCTGAAAAGGTTTTCAGAAAATGGCATGACAGCCCTTGTTCCTGGGTAGGAAGAACCAAATAGTGAAAACGGCCATACTTCCAAAACTGCTATATAGAGTCAGTGCAATCCCAATTGAAATCCTAGCAGCATACTTCACGGACCTTAAGAAAACAATGAAAAAATTCATTTGGAAGAAGAAGAGACCTTGAATATCAAGAGAAATTCTAGGTAATAAAGACAAGGTAGGGGGTATCACAATTCCCAACTTGAAACTATACTACAAAACTACTATGATAAAGACATCATGGTACTGGCAAAGAAACAGACCTGAAGACCAGATTAGAAGATGCAGAAACAACTCCAGACACATGCAGCAACCTCATCTTTGACAAAGAAGACAAATGTCTTTACTGGAGGAAAGATAGCCTCTTTAATAAATGGTGCTGGAAAAACTGGGTTTCAACTTGCCAAAGATTAAAACTAGACCTATGTCTCTCACCATACACTAAACTAAAATCAAAATGGATCAAAGATCTAAATATTAAAACAGCAACACTAAACCAGGTGGAAGAGAGGTTAGGTAGTACTCTTGAAGACATTGGTGTAGGTAAACAATTTCTGAATAAAGCCTCAGTTGCCCATGAACTGGTACAAACAATCAACAAGTGGCATCTCTTCTTATCAAAAAGTATCTGTACAGCAAAAGAAACCACCAATAGTGTGAAGAAACAACAATGTGAGAAAAACATTTTCAAGTGCTGTCCCTCAGACAAAGGTCCATTATCTAGAGTATAAAAGGAACTTAAAAAAATCAGATCTTCTAAATTTAAAGACCCAATCTAAAAATGGGCATCTGAAATGAACAAACATTTCTTAGACAAAGAAGTAAAAGTAGCAAATAAACATATGAAAAAATGTTCAACATGATGTCATTTGAGAAATGGAAATGAAAATGATGCTTAGATTTCACCTCACCCCAGAAAGAATGGCTGCTGTCATTAAATCAACCAATAATAAATGTTGGTGGGCTTTAGGGAAAGAGGAATACTATTGCACTGCTGGTGGGAGTGTAGATTGGTGAAACTACTGTGGAATCCGTATGGAGATACCTCATATAACTAGGATTGGAAGTCCCATTTGACCAAGCTATTCCCCTGCTGGATATCTTCCCCAAAGAATTAAAAGAATCATACCACAGTGATATATGTGCACCCATGTTGATAGCACAGTTTGCAATATCTAAAACTTGGAAATGCCCCAATTTTCTATCAATGGGAGACTGGATAAAGAAAATGTGTTTGTGTGTGTGTGTGTGTGTGTGTGTGTGTGTGTGTTTTAATAAAATAGAGTACTACTTAGCCATAAAGAATGAGAAACTGGAAAAATGTATAGCTAAATGGATGCACACTGAGGCCATAGTCTTAAGTGCAGTAAATAGGATACACGTGTTTATATACCAAATAGTTTCACAAGTGTGAGAAATTGAAACTGTAAATAAGATCTAAAAGGTATAATAGATAATGTCAAATAGGAAGAAAAGGTGTAAAGGGGGAGGGGAAATGGAATTAATATGGGGAATGGAATTAATATCAGAAAATTAAAAAATGGAAACAAAGTCTGTAAATTTAGAGAGGTGGGGGGGTTAAAGGAAGGGCAGGGGAATGGAGAAAAAATAAGAACCAAGATGGATTATGTAAAGGTGAAAATTTTCAATGATCAATGTAATTATATTGTATCAATAAAATTAATATGAAACAATGACTGTGGAATTAGAAAATGTTATTCTCATAGTGCATTTGAAATTAAATAGAACCTATTTCATAGACAGTTAATAATAATAATATGTGTTACAGGAAATAATACTGGAGATAAAATATGAAATATTATATCTCCCAACTGTACAAGAAGGGATAAACTGAGTTTTTGTTTTCAGGAAATCAAAGAATGAGTCCTTGGAATAATAGAAGTTGAGATCAGAAAGATATTTATTGATAGGAAGGCTACTGGAGAAACAGGGGGTCTCGAGTGGGTAGCCAGAGACCCCATTTTACTGAGGAGTTTTATAAGGTGAAACCCAAGTGGCTACAAGTGAGCCACAGATATAAACATCCAATAAGGTTACAAGTAGAGTCACTGAGGTAATTGTGTTCCAGTTGGGAAACAAGTCATGTAACTAATGTGGGTAGAAAGAACAAAGAGCCTTGACTTGGGCAACTTTCTGTAAGCTCTGCAGTGCTGTCCACAGTGGTCACTGAGGCTGCAGCTTACTAACCCTTGCAGCTCTGACTGGAGTTCTAGAGTGGGTCCAGCTCCGGCCTCTCTCGCCCATCCTGGCCACTCAGAAAACAGAAGTTTATTTCTGACAAAGCAAAGATCCAGAGTGACCTGGGGTCTGGAGCTGACATCCCTCAAGTTCTCATATTCTAATGGGCCATGATCAACACTGAAGCTTCTCCTGGAATTTAGCAATGGCACTTGCACCTGCAGCCCTTAATTCTCACTTTGGAATGTGTCTGAGCTGTCAATCAAATAGCTGCTTTTCTGGCACTTTAGCTGAGCGGTCACTGTGTCCATTGAGGCTACTCTGGATGCCTCCAAGCCACTCTATTTGCATTGGCTGTAAATGGCTTCAGACACAGGAGTATTGCATGTCACTATGCCCTGCAGTCATCAGAAGACACTTTCCTCACTACTCTGAAAGTCTCAAAACGGGTCTGCAACATGCAGGAGACTACACACATTGTCTTTCTCTTCTACATGTACAGTGTTTTCCTGACTCCTCAGGGCAATCCAGGAGGGCTTTCTGTTTGTACTATCCACCTGTATTTCATTACTGGCCCCTCCAAAGCCTGTTGAGCTTATTGCCTTGCATGTTTTTTTTGTCTCCAGTAGAGAGGGTTAAAATGGCTAAACAAGAAAGAACTGATAATGCTAAGGGAAGTTAGATCTATATCCCAGCCGGAGGGCTGCAAAATAGCTCCAAAGAACAGCAGAGTTGTGAAAGTCAAGAATGGTAGAAACCCCAGGGAGACTTTCAGAAAGTGTATCACTTTGTATTAATGGGTTAGAAATGGATGAGTAGAAGGCTTGAGAGATCAGAGCTGCCTGACGGTGATGTGTCAATGGTTGTCAAAGTTTAATGTTGAGGGAGGGATAAATGAAGGATTTTTTATGATGATTAAATGGTCTCTATGACAACATAATGGTAAATATGTATCTTTATACATTTATTAAAATGATAGGATTTACAAAGCAAGAGAGAACCCACAGATACACTATAGATATGTAGATTAGGTAATAATATATCAATACAGGTTTATCAATTGCAAGAAATATACCATTGTATTTATAAGACGACCATAATAATAGCTGAGAGGTTATGTATTTGTAGGGACAGTTAGTATATAAGCAGTCTCTATAATATTTAACTTGCTGTAAACCTAAAATTGCTACAAAAATTAAGTTTATTTTTAATAAAGGGGTGACAATACTAATACTTATCAAAAATGTAGTGCATTTAATATTTTCTAACTGAATTATGCTTGCTGCTTCTGTTACACAAACAAGAATACCCTTTACTTTGTTAGGTATCCATTCATGAAGTATATGTACTACTTTATTTATTATTTCAAACATTGTCCTATCATATTTCAGGTATTATTATATTCCTTAAAAGATTTGAAAGCCACAGCAGAGAAATCAAATCCAGGATAATGCATCTAATGCCTGCTATAATTATAATTAGAGCCTTGAAAAGATTATCTGATCTGTTTATTCATTGCTGACCAAAACAAAAGAGCAAAACATAATTTCTGTTTTAGACATTTTAAATTTTAATGGAGAAGTTCCATGGGAAGAGGGAAAATAGTTTTGGAGCACAAATGAATGATCAGGCATAAACATATAGATTTTGTATCTTCTTAGCCACCCCGTTGACATGAATTTCCCTCTTTACTGTTATATTAAATGAAGACTGTAGGGAAAGGGGTTTAGTTTAGTGGTGCCATGTCTGCACTGCAAGCACAAGGTCCTGAGTTTGATCCCTGCTACCAGGAAAAAAAAATGAGGACTGGCAAGGAAAGATGCTTAAATGTTTATATGCAGCAGCAGAGAGATGAAATGAGTTTGAGCTTAGTTCACATTTGAAACTCCAATTAGGAAAAATACTGAAGAAAAAAAAGCTTTTCATTAGAAATAAAAGAAGTAAAAGAGAAATATAAATGGTCATATGAAGAATAATAGAGCTGTAAGTGAGGTATACATCCTTATTTATCCAGGAGATTGCAAGACTTTTATATTATAGTTGATATATTTTCTCAACATTGGGAATAATAAATATTAAATTTTAATATTTTTAATATTTGTAACTTAATTTTTATTTACAACATTCTAATCTCTATTGCTGTGCCTTAAGCCAGAAATTGCAGTCTAAAAGATAAAAACATTTATCATCCTCATTCACTCCTCTTGACTCTGTTTAAAGGATTCCCCCAAAAAAACAAAAACAATTCATCAAAAATCATATACTTAATATTTTAATCTCAACAGCTTCCACAAACTATGATGATAAATTTGTAAGGCCAGCCATTTGTCCTAAAGATTAATGGAAATATCTTTTCAGTGGACAAGTTAGTTACAGGCTTATTTTTCTGTAGTCTAATTAGAGTGAATGGCAGCCAATTTTCTCAGAAGATAATGGTCACTCTGTAAAGGGTGCCATAGTTTAGAAAGTTGAATCTTCAGCCAGTAAATCCTGGTGCTGAACCAGCATTTGATCTTGAATCAAACTGAATGATGACATACTGTGAGATTCTACTCTATGTGTGTATTATATATATTATATATTATATTATATATAGCAAAGAACAATAATGGCTTGGAGTTTGCATCAGAAATGATACTTCCTATGAATTGGAAAGGTAAAAATAATGCTAAGATGAAACTCTTCACTCCCTATAAGATTGGAACTTGAGAAGATAGCATATCACTCATGAATGTCTAGAACTTGAAGTTGAGAAATTTTTTGGCCACATTTGCCTCAGAACAAAGCTATGAGGAAGTTCCAGAGAAAAAGTGCAATCACCTGTCTCAAGAAGAAGAAAGCATCCAGGGAGTCCACTGTGAAAAATCATAATATATGGGCTCCAAATAAACATCTAAGTACAAAAATCAAATGTG
Organism: Fukomys damarensis; assembly: GCF_012274545.1. Classification (NCBI taxonomy): domain Eukaryota; kingdom Metazoa; phylum Chordata; class Mammalia; order Rodentia; family Bathyergidae; genus Fukomys; species Fukomys damarensis. Next base: position 20,057,315 of record NW_022900950.1, on the reverse strand, counting down.
CTCATATGAAAAGTTACTGGAATAGTCAAAATCCAACCATATGTTTTGGATAAATCAATAAATAACTCACTGTGACAGAGCTTGTTCTTAGGATTTGTTAAGACAGCTGCAACATAATTCAGTGTATTGAAGTAATTTTAAATTGTGAGTCATGTTTTAAGAGATATAATTGTCCCTATCTCAGTTGTCTGTTAAAAGATTTAGTATATATTACAAGAAAGGAAAAATCAACACTTTTGCTTAAAGTATGTTTACTGTTATTTAGCTGTATGTGTTTAAGAGAAAAGATAAAACTGTGCTTTATAAGAAGCTTACACATAAGTGTAAATAAGCAGGAAACTTTCAATTTTTTTCAGACCTACAAGAGCAATAAGGAAACAAAATGTTAGAAAAACATTTTTTTAAATGTTCGCATCCTAATAAAAGAAAATAGGAGTTAAAATAAAAATGTTGGTTTTTATGAATTTGTAAAATTAAGATACAGAATCTGTATGTATTTTTAAAACAAAATATATTAGAAATACTTCTAGAGGAGCTGACATTTTCTATTACTATAATTTATCTTTTTTTTTTTGTATGAACAGTTGAATAGTTTTTCAAAATTGTTACCCTGGAATGAAAAGAAAGCAATGTTCTTGAGATTTTCCTTGGAATAATATGACAGCATTTAAAATAGAAATCTCAAGGAATTCTCTATTTATTATATAGACATGAAATTAAGATTTATTATATGTTGATGGGTAATACGAAAATAACTCAGTCCTAACTTAGAGAGCATATAGCATTTCAACAGCATAACACTATAGATGGAACTTGTCAGTCCAATGGATGAGTCAGTGAAAACTGCTCAGGAAGTAAATTGAAATCTAAGTAGGTAGTCCATGCACAGATCTTTTATTATTGTGAAAGTCAAGACAACTACTATGCAAAGCATACATATACTGCACCCAATAGCTATGGTATTATACTGAAAGCAAGAGAGGAGGAGGCACACTTCTCCATTAGTTAAAAAGTAATAAAAGGAAATTCATGCAGGTACCAGATTTCAAAGTGAATTAAAGACACTACTTAGACATTCTCCATTTTACCTTGAAGGTCTTCCTGACGCTTAATAAAATGAACCACAGTTCCTATTCTAAAGGAAAATACTTTCATTTTTAAACTTCATGAAGTATGCAAAAGAAATGCAGCTTTCCTTCTACATGCTACTCTTTTTTCTTAAAATTGTCACACTTTTTATTCAGTTATTTTATATTATACAGATTAATTTAAAAGAGATTGGAAAGAAGAAGAACATGTTGACAAAATTACTTTAGAGCACTTAACATACAAGAACTTTAAAATCACAATGCACAAGTTCACAAATGTTAGGATCTTAAAATAAATAAATTCCAAACAGTATATCATAGATATCAATTGAACATTTTAATAAACTTTGAGGTGTTTAATTCATCAAAGCATGCAATTTTTGGAAATCTTACATTGATAATTTTCCTCATAAAGCTCCCTAGTACCTCTATATTTGTGAGCAGAACACAGAAGAAATGGATAATTTTCCAGATATATATGAATTACCAAAGTTGAATGAAGAAGATATAAAAATTCTACACAGCCAAATTAAAATCAATGAAATTGAAAACACAATTAAAAATTTACCAACAAGAAAAAGCCCAGGTCCTGATGGCTTCAATGTTGAATTCTACAAGACATTTAGAGAGAACTATTGCTACTACTCTCTAAATTTTTCAGTGAAACAAAAAGGGAAGCAATACTTCCAAATTCATTCATGGAAGCAGATGTAACATTGATCCCCAAACCAGGGAAAGACCCCCCTAAAAGAGAGAGAGAGAGAGAGAGAGAGAGAGAGAGAGAGAACTACAGACCAATCTCCCTAAAGATAATGATGCAAAAATCCTAAAAAAATACAGACAAACAAAATACAGAGGGTCGTCAAGAAGACCATATACCCTGACCAAGTTGGATATATACCAGGGATGCAAAGATGGTTCAATGTGCATAAATATAAATATAATACATTATATAAACAGAGTCAAGGACAAAAAACATATGATCATCTCAATATATGCAGAAAACGCATTTGACAAAATTCAATACCCATTCATGATAAAAAAAAACCCTGCAAAAAATTGAAATAGATGATCTGTATCTCAATTTGATAAAAGCTATCTATTAAAATCCAACAGCCAGGTCAAATGGAATCTCCAGTCCAAGCTCTTTGAGGTATTTCTCTATTGATATACACAGTGGTTGCACCAGTCTGCACTCCCACCAACAAAGGAGAAGGGTTCCTTTCTCCCCACAAGCCTGCCAACATTTGTTATTGATTGATTTCTTGATAGCAGCCATTTTTTGTGGTGTGAGGTGGAATCTCAGTGCTGTTTTCATCTACATCTCTCAAATGACCAGTGATGTGGAACATTTTTTCATATATTTACTTGCTGCTTTTATTTCTTTGTCTAAAAAAAAATGTCTGTTCATTTCAGATGCCCATTTTTGAATTGGTTCTTTATATTTGGGAGGCCTGATTGTTTTGAGTTCTTTATATATTCTAGATATTAGTCCTTTGTCTGAGGAGCAGCTGGTAAAAATTTTTTCCCACATTGTAGGTTGTCTCTTAGTTCTGTTGATGATTTCTTTTGCAGTGCAGAAGCCTTTTAATAAGATGAGATTCCATTTGTTGATTCTTTCTGCTAGTTCTGGTGCTACTGAGGATTTGATCAGAAAGTCTTTTCCTATTCCAATGTCTTCCAGAGTTCTGCCTAACTTATCTTCCAGCAAGTTGGGTATCTTTTCAAAAGAATTTAAAGAATCATATCACAGTGATGTATGCACACCCATGTTTATAGCAGCACAGTTTGTAATAGCTAAAACTCAGGAACAGCCCATTTGCCCATCAGTTGGAGACTAGATAAAGAAGACATGGTTTTTCTATAAAATGGAATATTATTTAGCCATAAAGAATGAGAAAATAGATATATTCATAGGAAAATGGATACACATTGAAGATATACTCCTAAGTGAAATAAATAAGTCACACATGTTTAAATACCAAATACTTTCTCTGGTGTGAATAAACTGCAGCAATACATAAGATTCTAATGAGATAACTGACATTGTGAAATGAGAAGAAGGGGGCTAAGGGTGTAGGGAAGGTGGGATGGGTAGGGGGAAGGGTAATAAGGGAAAAGAAAAAAATGTGAGAAAATGAAAAGATGGAAATAAAGTGTTTGTAGATGGGGTTAAGGGAGGGCAGGGACAAGGGGAAGAAATAAGAACCAAGACCTGTCATGTAGAGGTACAAACCCTAAAAATGAATGTAACTGTACTGTATACCTAAAATGTACCAATAAACTCAATTAAACAAAAATTCAACAGCCAACATCATACTAAATAGTCAAAAACTAAAAACCTTTACACTAAAATCAGAAACTAGATGACGATGTCCATTATCACCAATCTTGTTCAATATAATTTTTGAAATATTAGCCACAGCAATTAGACAAAAGAAAGAGAAAAAAACAATAAAGATAGGAAAAGGAGAAGTTAAACTGTTATTATTTGCTGTCAGTATGATACTTTACATAGAAGACCCAAAAGTCTTCTAGACTTGACAGATTCAGTAATGTAGCTGGATACAAGGTAAACAGTCAAAAATCAATAGCCTTCTTATACACAAATGATAGACTCACTGAGAGTGAACATAGAGAAACAATCTCTTTCACAATAGCATCCAAAATATGAAATATCTAGGAATCAATCTAACTAAGGAAGCAAAATACCTCTACTTTGAGAACTACAGCACTGAAAAAAGAGATTGAAAAAGATACAAGAAAATGGAAAGACAACGCTTGCTGCTGGGTAGGAAGAATCAACATAGTGAAAATGGCCATAGTTCCAAAACTGCTATACAGATTCAACCCAATCCCTATTGAAATACCAACAGTGTATTCATGAATTAGAGAAAACAATCCAAAAATGATTTGGAATTGGAAGAGACCTGGAATAGCAAAAGCAATTCTAGGCAACAGAGACACGACAGTGGTTATCACAACCCCCAACTTGAAACTTCTACAAAGCCACTGTGAGAAAAACAGCATGGTACTGCTAAAGAAACAGACCAGAAGATCAGTGGACTTGTTTGGAGGATGCAGAAACAACTCCAGACATACTCAGCTACCTCGTCTTTGACAAAGGATACAACCATCATCACTGGAGGAAAGACAGCCTCTTTAATAAATGTTGTTGGAAAAACAGGATTTCTACTTGCTAAAGATTAAAACTAGATGCCTATCTTTCACCATGCACTAAACTAATATTGAAGTGGATTAAAGATCTAAATATTAAAACAGAAACCTAAATTTGTCGGAAGATAGGTTACATAAAACGCTTGAAGATACTGACATAGGAAAAATCCTTATGAAGAAATCCTCAGTAGCACAGGAACAAGCACAAAGAATCAACTGGGATCTCATCTTATTAAAAAGTCTCTGCTGTGCCAGGGATTTGGCTTAGTGGTTCCAGTGCCTGCCTTGCAAGGGCAAGCCCCAAGTTCGATCCCTGGTAAAAAAAAAGAAAAGAAAGAAAGAAAGAAAGAAAGAAAGAAAGAAAGAAAGAAAGAAAGAAAGAAAGAAAGAAAGAAAGAAAGAAAGAAAGAAAGAAATGCTTCTGCACTGCCAGAGAAATCACAACAGAGCAAAGAGGCAACCCAGAATGTGGGAAAAAATTTTACCAGCTGTTCTTCAGACAAAGGTCTGCTATCCAGAATATATAAAGAACTCAAAAAAACAAACAAACAAACAAACAAACAACCCAGACCCCCAAATATATAAACCCAGTTCAATAATGCACATCTGAAATGAACAGATATTTCTCAGACAAAGAAGTAAAAAGAGTAAATAAACATGAAAAAATGTTCAACATCACAGGTTATTTGAGAGGTGCAGGTGAAAACAACACTGAGATTTTTACCTCACCCCACAAAGAATGGCTGCTATCAAGAAATCAATCAATAACACATGTTGGCAGGGTTGTGGGGAGAAAGAAACCCTTCTACATTGTTGGTGGGAGTACAGACTGGTGCATCCCCTGTGTAAATCAATATGGAGATACCTCAAACTACTAGAATTAGAAGTCCCATTTGACCCAGCTATTCCTCTGCTGGGTATCTTCCCAAAAGAATCAAAAGAATCACACCATGGTGATATTTGCTCACCCCTGTTTATAGTGGCACAGTTTGTAATAGCTGAAAGTTGGTAACAGCCCAAATGCCCATCAACAAGAGACTGGATAAAGTTTTTTGTTTTTTTTTTTTTTTTTTTTTTTTTGTATGTAAAATTGAGTACTACTCAGCCACATAGCATGAAAAACTAGAAATATTTTTAGCTAAGTTGGTGCACATTGAGGCCATACTCTTAAGTGAAACTAAGTCACACACCTATGAATACTAAATAGTTTCTCTGGTGTGAAAAACTATAAATTTAAAGAAGGATCAAAATGTATAATTGATATTGTGAATCGGGAAGAAAATGTCTAAAGGAGTAGGGGAAGTGGGAGGGGTAGGGGAATGGAAAGAAGGGAAAAGAAAAAAATATAATGGAATGGAAAAATGTGGGAACAAAGTCTTTGTAAATAGGAAAGGGTGGAGTGGGTAAAGGGAACCCGGGGGAATGGAGAAACAATAAGAACCAAGATAAGTCATGAAAGGGTATAAGATTCTAATGATGAAAGCTGGGCATGGTGGTGCACGCCTATAATCCCAGCATTCAGGAGGCTGAGGCAGGAGGATCACTGTGAGTTTAAAACCAGCGTGGGCTACATAGTGAGTTCCAGGTCAGTCTCAACTATAAAAAGAGACAGTGTCTCAAAAAAAAAAAAGATCCTAATTATGAATGTAACTGTATTGTATACCTACAATGTACCAATAAGTTTAATCTAATAAAAACATCATTCTTATATTAATTCTAGGTTCATTAAAAATACTTTTATTCTTACTATCTTGAGTCAACAAAAATTAGTACATATTTTTTTATTGAAAGGTTTATTTTATTGTATAAAATATTCAATACAGTAGATAAATGAAAAAATATGATATATTTTAGAAAGCAGACATTTATAATGAACAAATATCAAATGTGTGTATTTTGAAGAAGATAATATTTACATAACAAAATAAATATTGCAAAAATTTATGGTTTGGGTAAAAGAGAAAGTAATTACAGCAGTAGTTATTAAAACTAATTTTCAAATCAGTACTCTGAGTCAAAATATATTATTCTTTTTAATGTTTAACATCAGAAGACAACAGAAACTATGTATATATATATATATATATATGTATGTATATGTCAAACTCACATATCTGCTCATAAAGTAAAATTTTTGCAAGTACATCAAAAATATTTATGTCACATATAATTAAAAATAAATGTAGTTACATAATATGCATTTTAAAGAGGATAATGAATTACAGTAAATATCACATGCACAAAGTAAACATTTTAAAATCCTTGATTTATTTTTATAGTCTTATCTTTTATAGGTATAGTAAATATATTTTAAGAATATATAAATGATAACAATAGAAGTTATGAGTTACTGTAATGAACATTTAAAAATAAAGACAGAGATTCACAGGAGACCCATAATGTTCTTGAGAAGTCATACCAACAAAATCATCACTAACTTGGACTGAAAGGGGAAGATCGTATGAAATAAAAAATGCATTTGGCCCTTCAACTTCTGTAGTCAGGATACAAGGTAAGAGTATTAATTCTATTTAAAGAAGTGCCACATTTCATGAAAAAAAGGAAGGACGATTGAAACAAGGGAGTCAAGTGCAGAAGATGGAGCTGCAGAACACACCACTCAACATTCTAGAGGCCAAGTACACTCTGATTACTTATTTGGGTTGTTACTTTATTCTTGCAGGCCTCAGTTTATAGGGCAGGTCACTAAGTTTAGGGATGGTGTCCAAACTGCCTGAATGCCATGTCACCCTCTCATTTACAAGGCAGCATCTTGCTGACCTTCAGCTCTTTGCCAGGTGATGTAAGGTTGGTGTAGGATGCTATTAGATATCTTAAAAAAAAAATCAGCTGTGTTGTACGAGAAGATTGATCCTATATTTATTTGTGAAATCAAAGAACTCAGGCAGTTTTCAGAAATCTAGCTAGGATCTACTTCTTTCAGTTTTTCCTTTCTAGTTTCTCAACATAAGAAATAAGAGCAGTCACATGTAAAACATTTTACAAAAGAAGAATACTAGATACATAACTACTTTTAATACCTTTGGTGTGTCTCTTATACTTAAACTGTCAAAGGATAGAATTTAATAACAGACCTCATACGAAGCCATAGGGGACATTTGCCTTTGTATTTCATCATTGCAATTCAATAATTTAAAAATTCTCACATTTTCAGACACATATATGTTCTCAGAAAATTCACATTACATTTGTTCCCTATAAAACTAATATAAATTCATAAATTTTGATTTGTTTTATAAGATTAATAGGTACACTCATTATGTTAAGTAATAAGAGACTTAAAACTGACAAACACTAGGTTTTGAATTTTACTTAGTTGATTTTTAAAAATAATCAACGATCCAAAATAATCCTCCTACATATGGATAACTGAGTTGGGTAGCATCATTTCCTAGGCAGTATTCCTTTCGGGAGATGTTTTCCACAATATTATGTAAAAATAATATGCATTTTATTTTAGTGCATTTCATTTTAGTGCATTTTTGCACTGCAGGTATTTTAACTGGAAAATACTGAAAATAAATTGGCATCCCTTAAATTTACAATATGTTCAAAACTATTTTAAAAAACATCACCAAAAAACTTCAAATGTAATGAATTCCTCCTGGACTTCTACTTTAAAACATAACTACTTTTTGAAAACAATTTGCAAAGGACACCAATGCTAATTAGCATGTTTCTTCTGAAATTAAACAGAATCACATCCCACTATTATGTAAAAAAGCTCCTGAGTAAAGAGCTTCAACTTCAAAATCACATTTAAATAAGATGAACCTACGATGGAACTTTTATAATTTTCATGTGTATATTGTGTTTATCTGTATTTTGTGTGAAGATTTAATCAGAGATGCCTGAATAAAAGAACAGATGGAAGCTTTATTTAAATTTAAAGAGAATGAATACCACATGCTGAGCTCACTACAGCAATTTAAATCTGTTTTCCATCTTTTATACGTTTTATTTAATTATGTATTCAATTTAGGAATACTAAAATAGAATCTTTAAGTATAAAAAAATAAGCCCACCCATGTTTCTCACTTTTCTGTAAGCAAATAAACGTGCTCTGAGAATAGAAATATTCAAAATGTTTAAAGGGTATTAAAAGCTCATTATTCATTGATTTCCCTATTTTTAAAAAGTCCAACTGGTCCCCCTCTTAAAAAAGAGAAAGCAACAATTTGAAATAGGGGAAAGAAAAGATTATAGTTGAGAGCAAAATTCAAAATGCATTTTAAACATACTTTCACTGTAGTTTTCATCGGCTCCAAGAGGACTATTATCTCCTTATATTTCTCTTTAATTAATATTTTTCTAAAATGTTTTTATTTTTATGCTTGTCCTATCTTAACATTAAGATTTAAGCAGCAGTTTTCATTTTTCTCTTCTTTTTCATACGATAAAGTTATATTTACCCTTTCAGCTGTTTTCTTTATTGGTTCAATGCATATGCATAGCATAATAAAATTAAAAGGAGCAAAATAGATAACTAAGCAACTATAAATAGATGGTAATCAGTTATTGCTATTAATGTTGACATTCTGGAGGTTGGTATACAATATACTGATGGAACTGTTGTGTACTTTTAATATTAAAAAAAACTGAGGACACAAGAAAATGGTAACTAATGGCAGGAACTTGCAGGTTTCTAACACTGAAAAGGTTTCATCAGTGCTTTCAGAAAAGAAATTCCACAACAGAAAAGGCTTAGCCAGAACAAGCCCAAAAAGTACATAGACAGCTTTTCACAATCATTTCTATTATCCTAAACCATGTGTGCCTGAGGAAAAGTAAAAGGTTCTCAACACCATGTCACGGCAGAGCACTTTAAGAATGAATTATTGTACCTACTAAATACTACTTTGGCTTTTGAGTTCAAAGGGGTATTTGAGTGCCACAACAAAGAGCAACATCAGACAGGAAGATAAAGGAAGTTAAAAATGTAAATATTCCTAGATATGCAAAGGAACAAGGAAAGGTTTCAGGTAGTTGAAGGGGGGGAGCAAAAACACAGATGGGATAATACAGTGACTTCAGGGAAATTAAATTTGTGATCATTGAATAAACGATGAATGTATAAAAGTGGAAATAAACAACAAACCAAAATAAAAGCAGAAAGTTTACAACAAAAAAAGAAAAAACCGAAATAAAAATACTATCAAATGCACTTATTATTGATTAAAAAAAACAAAAATAATCAAAATTAGAGTAAAAGCTATCAAAATTATTCAATATAAATAATCAATGTGAAGAATTAGTTTACAAAAAATAATGCTGTCTTTTGCATACTGTCAAGCAGTCGCAAAAGATTTGGATTTTCTGTAAGTGAGGAGAAAGAAAATGGTACAGATAAATAAACTGAATAAATAATGACAGAATTGTTATCCTTACTGGTGAGAAACATCAATTTGTATATGGTCTCTATCATATTACAAGTCCAATAGGCTCAGAAAAAGTTGCAAGTGGATTCAAGCAAATTATTCTGAAAGGCAAAGACAAAGTGTTGAAGGAAGGCAGAAAAAAAAAACTTTTAGATATGGGAACAGCAATATGAAATGATGCTTCATGTACATCTGAGACAGTGGATTCAAGCAGCCGTACAAGGTCAGCTTTAAAGTGTCACAAGTAAATCCTAAAGAAAATTGCTGAATCTGATAGAAAATGCTTAAAAACTTACAACTGAATCTATGGAAGAGAAATGTTTGTAAGAAAACTTTACATGTTTCCCGATAAATAAATTAAAACATTTATCAGATTGCCACATCAATATTCTGTCCCCCCCCCCTTCTTTCCTCATTACTTCCTATCAGTTGAAGAAATTTCTGTCCGAGAGTTCAGGTACGGACGTGTATGGTAAGCATCAGTGCCTAGGTGATTTGGGACTGGCCTGGGTCTTCTGACTTCTGTGGGCCGCAGAGAGCCTATGTGAAAGAGAGCATCGTCCCCGTATGAGTCGCTGGCTGCTGAAGAGTTGAGGCGGGACCCTCACTACGTGCTGCTTGCAATGAGATCGAGAGACAAGAATCAGTTGAAGAGAGAGCACTGACATGTGAGCGAAAAGCTGTATTAAAATCGCTAAAGTTTTGGCAGGGCTGAAGTAGGGGCTGGCAGCTCACTGGAATCAAGGTGGGTCCACTCCGCGGGAAATGCTTGCATAGGAAGTTTGTTTGGAGCTGAGATACTGAAAGCTAAGTGCGGGGGAAAAAAAAGTCCATCATTGTCCTACACGAGGCTATCTAGAATATCATATATGAGAAGACTGAAACAGTGAAGAGAATGTATTTCAAAATCACAAAACGTCTTGATTGATTTACAGGACCTAATTCACTAGCTGAAATGAGATTTGGATGATCAGGACCTTATTTACCCAGTTTCTCAAAAGAATAAAAAATGTTAAATATATTAAAGCTTTCTGAGAGGGATATATTGATGGGGAAATTACATTATTCAAAATGTAGCAACAGTTGGGAAGAGCTTCTCAGAAACTCACACTTCAGCTACTTTTGTAACATCTTTTCATCTGCCCATTCTTTGTATAAATTGCCCGTTTTGCAAGAACTAGTTGTTACTGCTTCATTATCTTCACTATCCTGTAGAATGCTTTTTGTTTCTCCATTATTTAGTACCCTTTTCATGTAGAGTGGCTAACTCTTGCTTTTGGACTTTTTGCTTTCCTGCCAAATAGCATCACTGGTAATCCAAACACAACAAAATACTTAATAGGGGTCCCTATATAATGGAATGCTATTCAGCTAAAATGGAGGAAAAATTAGAAACATTTGTAGAAAAAATGTATGTTCCTGGAAAATGTAATGTTGAGTGAAATAAACCAGATTCACAAGCTTAAATATTGTATGCTATCTCTTATTTAAGTAGAGTAAAAGTGTAACAAAGAGATCAATAGCAAATGGATGGGAGAAAAATGAGAAAGAATCTGAGACTAAGGATGAGGGGTGAGGGGCAGTGAAAGGTAAAAGAAATAGCATAAAGAGCTGTTATGTGCAGGAACCCAATGACCTCAACAAATGGATACATTATATGTCGTAAACATGAGCTGGGACTAGTGATAGAAAAAAGAAGGAATCCCAGTGATGAGTGCAACTGTACTGTTTACTTAAAAAGAACCAATAAACTCAATGAAAAAAAGAATGAGAATGGGCAAAGCAGAGCTAGAGAAGAAGGACGGGAGGGGAAAATGAAAAAAAGATAAAAAGGCAGCACGCTCTATTCTGTACGTGTCTCCACTCCCTAAGATGACGGCCAATTTCATGTGCAGCAAACATGTACTAAAAAAAATACCTTAGCACAGTGCCAGGAAAGGTGTTCCACAGAGCAGAATAAAAGAAAGTGCAAGAACAACGAGATACGTGTTGAAAGAGAAAGAGTATTTTCAGGGGGGTTAATGGCAATATGCTTTTAACTACATTATTCTTTTAAATTTAAACATCCACCATTACATTTGAACATACTTTGTATCTACTGGTTCTCCATTTCAGTTTTGTATCTTCAGTTGAATAATCTGTTTTTTTTCCCCTCATTGAGTTTATTGGTACAATCTAGGTACACAGTGCAGTAACATTCATCATTGGGATCTTGTACCTTTACATGGCAGGTCTTGGTTCTCATTTTATCCCCTTGTCCCTGCCCTCCCTTCACTCCCTCCTCCCCTCCCAATTTACAAACACTTTATTTCCATTTTTTCATTTTCTCCTATTTTCTTTCTTTCCCTTATTAGCTTTCCCCTACCCTTCCCACTTTCCCTACACCTTAGCCCCTTTCTTCCTATTTCACATGTCAATTATCTCATTAGGATCTTATGTTATTTGTTATTTTTAATTGAACACATTGATAATTTTTGCAGCAGTTTTCTTTGCCCATGATTCATGTAAATCTGTATGAATGTTTAAGAATTTCTATAGAGGATTATCTAGACTTCATCAAGATATAACAATACATAGCTAGAGATATATTTAAAATAAAAGATTTGCTTAGAAAATCAGTGAAACAAGAATGCAATTTCATGTGTATAAAAAAAATACTCAAGAATTTATATGTAGATTTTTAAGGTGTGTACAGCCACCAGAATTTTCAGAAATATTTTTATTGTCTATTGTTTTACTATGTCAACAATTTCAACAAGAAATATAAGAAAAGGGCCTTAAACAACAAAATATTCCATGTGAACACTTTTTCTTTGCCTGTACCAGAATAAAATTCCTAGTAGATTAAAAAAAAAGAAAAACTTTGTAGTGAAACATAAGTAGTTGTGAGGGGAGACATCAAAGGCAGTTTCCTGACAGGGAGACAGATTTAATCACCAAGGCTGCTTCTCAGTTACCACCAGACATTTTAGCCTCACTGTGCAGAGCAGGGTACCTGTCCAGACCACAACAAAGCAGACGGACTCTGGCAGTGGGCAGCTTATGGACACAGATGGGTCTCATGGGTCAGTTATTTCACTTCTGCACATTTTGATCTTGGGTTATAATATCAGTAGAAAATAGTGAAACTTTCTGTCACTAGGAAAGAACATCTAGGGAGAAAATATTGCTATCAAAGTAATGAAAAAATGGGGAAGTATTTCTTCAGGGTTTATTTAAGCTCCCAGTCAGAATCTCGGTGAGTAAAGCAAAGATCCTTAGGGAGTATATATCAAAGGCCTAAGAGGTTCCAAGGAATGCAATGAAATATTTTATTTGAAAATGTGATTCTCCTAAGAATCATATGTCCATGTAATATTGTAATGCTTCCACATTTAAATAGGCCCCTCAAGCCAGTTGTCACATTATTTTTGTGACCTTGAATGAATTAATTAACTAACATCTTAGGTGGTTTCCTTACTTAGAAAGCAGAGAAAAATAACATGGACTTCATTGCTTTATAAAGAAGCAAACTAAATAGATGAGCTCTTCATTTATATCATAGAGTTATAGAAACATTCCAAATTACTTTTTATATCTATTATTAATCACTTTTAGAGTTCAGTAAATATAAGGAGGACTAAGTCAATATATAGAAATAGTGTATTCTATAATTCACAGCTGCTGAGGAAGTGTGACCCTAGCACTAGATAAATAAAGAGGACAAGCAGGAAGCTATTCACAGCACTGGAAAGAAGACTTCTAAAAGTTAAATGTTTTATGACTTTTTCAATTCAGTGTTAATAGAAATACTATTGGTATTAAAATTTCCAGTATTTTGTTTCTCCAAAAAGCTTTTTACCTTTTATTATAAAAGATTATATTCATAATATTAGCTACTATGTATAAGCATTTACAATGTCCTTACTCTAATATGTGCTTTAGCATACTATACTGTAATGCATATTTTATTTCATGATAATTAGAAGATGGGGTTATAT
>NW_022900950.1:20039411-20043576 GCF_012274545.1 Fukomys damarensis | reverse complement strand
TATCTTATTTCTATGTATGGCAGTATATTATATACATATATATATATGTATATATGTTCTATTTTATTTTTGCACACATTGACCTGTTGTGCTGTCTATAGATCATGCCAAGCTTTTATCTCTCTAATAAGTGATGTCAGTGGAAAACTTACTTCCAGGAAAGCTATGAAAAGGCAGAAAGTCTGTTTTCATACATATTTTGACATTCTCTGTGTTATGGTGTACTTTCTGTTACTAAACCAAGGATTAAACTCAGATCTGCTTAACTTTAAAACACATACCATTTCTTTTACACTGTAGTGCAAACAACATTATAAATTTGAACCCTAGTGATAATTGAAGATAGTGTAAATATATTACCTGCCTATACAAAATCTTCTGGAATTATAAAAACCAAGTCTCTTTCTTAGTGTAAAACATCAATATATTATACACAGTGAAGAATTGCCAAGTAGCCAGGCCAAGTAGCCATAAAGAATGAGAAATTAGTCATTCATAGGAAAATGGATGTACTGAGGTTATACTTTTTTACTTTATTTTTTAATTTTTTTTTTAAATTTTTTTGAGACAGGGTCTCACTATGTAGCAGAGACTGACCTAGAACTCACTATGTAGCCCAGGCTGATCTCAAATTCACAGAGATCCTCCTGCCTCAGCCTCCCAAGTGTTAGGATTACAGGCGTGAGCCGCCACTCCTGGCTTGAGGTTATACTCTTAAGTGAAATAAATAAGTCACACATGTGTAAATACCAAATAATTTCTCTGATGTGAAAAACTGTACTTGTAAACAAAATGCTAATGGTATAATTGACAATGTGAAATGGAAGAAGAAGGGCTAAAGGTGCAGGGGAAGGGGAAGGGTGGGGGAAAGGAAATAGGGAAAAGAAAAAATATGAGAAAATGAAGAAAATGGAAATAAAGTGTTTGTGAATGGGGAGGGGAGGACTGAGTGAAGGGAGGGCAGGGACAAGGGGAAAAAATGAGAACCAAGACCTGTCATGTAAAGGTACAAGATCCCAATGATGAATATAACTGTACTGTATCCCTAAAATGTACCAATAAACTCAATGAGGAAAAAAAGTTTAGTGTTTCAATTTGTTTTGATTCTTGTTTTGCCTCTAATAAACAGAATGTTAATATTCCATAATTTCAGCTACAGTCTTGTCAATTAGTTCACTGTAGTGCTGCATGATTCTTATACAAAATACCTTAATAATAACAAGAAGTGAGAAGACAACCATACCATACATAGGGTAGCTTATCCTAAAACATTACCTAGAGAGATCAAATCATTAATTGTGAGAAATCCCTTTCATCTCTGAAGATCATCGTTTTTACTAGTACCAAATGTGTTCTTCCTTGGTACAAAACAGGCTTTTTCCCACTGCCAGCCTTTCCCTGTACCACTAAAGAATGCTCTGATTGATAGCTGTTTCCTACAGTCAATAATGTCTGTTTTACTCCATGTTATTTCATTGAACAGCAGAATGTATGATCAGGGCATATGTAAAGTTTGCTAAATGCCATTAAAAGTCTGGATAGATAATATAGCAGTGCACTCCAGGTGTGAGAAACAGACACCTAAAGACAAACCTCTCCCTCTGAGGAGATAGTAATAATCAGGATGCCCATCAGCCTCAGGTAGCAATATTCAGTCTCATAGGTGGACAACGTGTATTGAGGTAGAAGACTAAATAAATCATGAAGACACCTTGCAGATGAAACCCCCTGGAGCAGTCATTTGGGTTTATGAACTGATTCCAGCTGTGGTCAGTGCTCTCTTGTGTACTTCAACTTTACCATTTCCTTTGAGCTATTTTATGATAAATTTCCAAACACAGCAAAAGCACTTGGACTCTAACCCCAGAAAGAAAAATACTATAATGCAGTAATTCCTTAATTTACAGAAACATTCTTAGGTTTTCATGTCACTGGTGGAAAAACTATGAATCACCATAAAACATATGAAGGAAAACTCTGTAGGAATCTTGGCGTCTTATTTATGGAAAATGGTAAATCCACATTCCTGTCCTAGTTTGTTGTTTAAAAAAAAAACAAACTGTGTCACAATAAGGACACAATGAGGCTCTGTAGAACTTCTGCTTCATGGTCTCTGGCCAGGAGGAAGAAGTGCACATTGTGGAAACTGCGCAGCACTTTGGTGCTGTAACAGTTACCCCTAGATAACCACCAGCCCTTCCAGGTGAGAATGGGCCACACTCGCTCCTGCCTCCCACACCAGCGACACAATCTGCGGGGTCTGCTCAGCTTTGCATTCTTTCTCCTTTGTGCTTCTACCACTCATTGTCTTTCGTTCATACTCCCTTCATCTTCCTAAATTTAACTGGAGTATAACTGAAAGTAACAAATACAATCGAAAGAAGCATCCTGATGGAGTTACATGAGAATCAGTAGGCATCGGCTGAATGTTCCAGGTTGGGGAAAGAACCCCAATATCATAAAGACAGTTCAGTAGCTGATATATTTTAGAAAAATACAAAAGAAATTCAAGGACAAGATAAATCATGAAGACAAAAATGATTTATCGAAAGCACAAGATACAAAGACAAAGCTGTTCTTAGAAATAAAACAAAAGCTCTCTTACTTGCCACGGAAAAGAATGTGTAGCAGGAAGAAAACCAAGAACCTACACTGACACTGGAAGATAAGGTTTCATTATAGAGTTTGGGGGAAAGGTCAACTTTGCAACAGAGCTTTGAAGACTCAGCTTTCAGAGATGGGAATTTAAAGGAGAGATGAAAGGAAATCATTGCATTAAATTAAACAAGTCAAAATTGACTGGCATTTGCATTTGGGTTTTATCTTCATATCTTGAAAAGTTTTTTTTTTGTAATAGCAAGTATATTTTGTAGCAAGAGCAGTGGAAGGTTTTGTTTTTTCTTTAGGACTTGATTTCAAACATTTTAATCTTTCATTATTTATCTTTAAGTGTCCTATCAGCGTATGTCTGAGATATGTAATGACCATATTCATCACGTGTCTTGGCATATATACCTTTCACATTTTGATCCTTTTTACTTCCTCTCCCCTCCTTCCAGGCTTCTTCCTTCCCAAATTCTCTTCCAGGTCCACAAAGTACATCTCCCATTTTGCAATCATATTTCTGTTATTTTGGTCTTTAAATTCAGGTATTTCTCCAAATGGCTATTTTGTCAATACGGTTAGAATAGAGCATTTTATTTTACCATCTTACTCTCACTGATTTGAATAAGAAATATGCATTTCAAATCCAGCATCAATCTGCATTTGAAGAAAATCTTATGTCCACCCAAAAGACAAAAGTTTCACAAAGTCCCTTGTACCTACCTGATTCTACATTTAATATAGAATGATGTAGAATGAAAGAGAATATCACGAGTTTCATTTTTGCTCATGTCTGCTAATCTTCAACTCAGACAAAAAAAAAAAATGGCATGCATCTTGGTCCCAAAATTAAAAAAACTAGTTTTTTTTTTAATTGAGTTTATTGGTACAATCTAGATAAACAATGCAGTTACATTCATCATTGGGATTCTGTACCTTTACATAATAGGTCTTGAGTCTCATTTTTTCCCCTTGTCCCTGCCCTCCCTTCACCCCCTCCTCCCCTCCCCATTTACAAACACTTTATTTCCATTTTTTCCATTTCTCATATTTTTTTCCTCTCCCTTATTACCTTTTCCCCACCCTTCCCACTTTGCCTACACCTTTAGCCCTTTACTTCCTATTTCACATTATTAATTACCTCATTAGGATCCTGTGTACTATTATAGTTTTTCACACCAAAGAAACTATTCGGTATTTCCGTTAAAGAAATCTCTGTATGAACATTAAAAATAGAGAATCCTAAAATAAAACTGAAAAGGAAAGTAAAAGAGAAAAGACAATGATGAAACATTAAAATAATCCTTAATTCTGGAGATGAAAATGTTCCCCGAACATATTTAAATTGCTTCTTGCTCTTATAGTTTCATCTTATTCTTTTTCATTATTTAGAGAATACTTTATTAGTTTCTGTAATCAAACCCACGTAGATATGACCTTACATGTTTAGTACGATGTGTTTCCCCTATACACATGGAAAAAAAATAAAAATAAAAATAAATTAACATTTCTAGACCAATATGGCTGTCCATTTCTGTACAATGCCAACTCAGCACAGTAA
>NW_022900950.1:20038047-20039248 GCF_012274545.1 Fukomys damarensis | reverse complement strand
AGCTTTTCCAGGTTCTACAGTCATCTGAACAAAATTATAGACATTCAGCACATTCCATTAAAAACAAAACAAAAATGAACAAAAAGAAAAAAGAAAATTTTAAGGAAAAGTATAGCGACATAGGCTTTTACTTTTTCCTAGACCTTAAGCTATTTCTAATTCTTTTACTTAAAAAAAAATACACCAAGGAAACTCAACTGTTCTGAGAAAATGATCTTTGTAAGATAATCAGAGGATTTATTCACATTTCTTTTTTTTTTTTTTTTCAAACTAGTGTCCTTGTGCTTGAGAGGCAGGAGCGGGAACCACTGAGCTAAATGCTCATCCCTCAGATCTTATTTCTAATAAAGCAAACTCAATGGTGAATCTCACAAACTGTCAATACTGTCAACATAAAAGAGTGCAATATGGTATACTTGATACATTGAGGGACATAGGAAAAAAAAAACTGCTTTTTCCCACTTGTGTTTTATTTCAGAATGTGTTGGTTGAAATTATAATTGCATGCTGTTATTAACACTTGTCATCCTTTAAAAATACAAACAGTACATTAAATGGAACAGAGAAAATAGGAACATTACCATTAAGAACAAAAGTTAAGTGAAAAAAATCAAATCAATATTAAATGTGTATTTCTTCCAATTTTGGGGAGGGGGTACTGGGGATCAAATTTGGGACCTTGCACTTGCAAGGCAGGTGGTGGCAACACTGAGCTAAATTCCCAGCTCAAATTGTGTACTTCTTCATACAAGACAAAATGATAGGAATTTTGAAGGGTAGTAGCAGCTATAAAACCAAGTCCTTTTTTTAAAAAGTAGTTTATAAATTCAGTGGAGAAATAATACAAATAAGTGATTATAAATAACCCTACATAATAAAAATTAAGAAGAATTTGAGCATAAAAGTGATCTGTTAATGACAAATTGCAATAAAAAAACAATACAGAAGTGAAAGAATGACTTTAACCAAATTTCAGAAAAATAAATATAGTAATGTGGAATTTGAATTCAAGTCTTGAGGAATTCATGGTTTAAAACAGTGTGTCTGCTGGGCATGGTGGTGCATGCCTATAATTCCAGCACTCGCGAGGCTGAGGCAGGAGGATGGCTATGACTTCAAGACCAGCCTGGGCTCATAGTGAGTTCCAAGTCAGTCTCAACTACATAGTGAGACCCTGTCTCATAATCAATCAATCAATCAA
>NW_022900950.1:19985906-20037746 GCF_012274545.1 Fukomys damarensis | reverse complement strand
TATATATATATAATGATTGTAAATTTTGAATAGTTATTTTATTCAAGTAACATTGGCCACTGGCTGCTTTCTACTTTTGTTTCTATGCAAAATTTTTCTACAAGAATTTTTTCTTTGGATGGAAGCTTCATGCCCACCAGGAGAGAAAAGAACTCTGAGAGTCCCCAAAATTAAGTCATTGTCTTGTGCAAGTGGTCACTCATACTGAGCACTGCTGGGAGAACCACTGATTTCTTTTGAATTTCTTACCTGCTGACTTCTTTTTCCTTCTCTCCTGGGCTTCCTTTTATTCTATTTATCTCCCTATTCATCTTACCACCATTTTCTCCCTTTAATTAGTAAGCATTTCTCAAACTTTTGGTCTCTTGGAAATAAGTTGGAGAAAATATGTTTTATAATAATTTTTGACTTTTTCACTGAGAAAATAAACATTTTCTTAGTCAAGCAAATATATGAGGGCAAATTAAAAATAGTAAAATATTAATTAATATCTCAGCAAATTGTCGCATGGTATGTGAGAACTGCTTTGCTGGGATATCCATTTGGGGTCCCAATGCCCACAATTTTGGGTTGGACAGTACATTTAAAAAACAATGACTAACCTAGTTTACTATTTAAGAAGGATCTCTTCTCATTCTTTAAAAGGGCAAAAGCAGAAATATGTTGTTCTACATATTTTGCATTAGCCTTTATTAACACTTGGATAGAATTTAAGGAACACTGAACACAAAGATAAAGAATTTAGGCAGTCACTTGTCCCCTACTTTGGCCTTTACTTTAGCAGAGCAGTCCTATGATGGCTGGGAACTTAGACTTATCTAGAGGTTTGTTACTCGAAATTCTCGGGTTAACAGAGTTTAAAAACTACCCTCTTGTCTCTAGTTTTCATGATTTTGGGTGTGTGCATGTCACTGAAACAATATCCCTTACCAGGTGAATAAACTAGTTTAAGGCAGGGTTTAGTACAACTTGAAGCAAATGGGTTGAAAACCAGGGATAACTGGTCACTCGTAATATGAAGCTAAATCTGAACACTGTATATAAAACTAATGGGTGCAGAGTGGCAAATGCTCAGATAGTCCCAATAATGCACCATTATTTAAGCTCAACATATTAAATGATTCTATGGCACTAGGAACCAAAGTAGAATTTAAAAAAAATCAAAAGAGTCTTCTATGGTCTGAATGCTTCTATCACCCCAAAACTCATATATTGAACCTTATCTTAAAGGGGATGGTGTTCACAGGTAAGACCTTTGTGGTGATTGAATCACGAAACACTGACGTTCAGATTGGGATAAGTTATATATATATACATACATAATATATATATTATATATGTAACTTACATATAATATAATATTATAATATAATATATATATAATAGGTAAATAAGAGGAAAAAGGAGAGAAAAAAGAGATTGTAATCTAGTGAGGACAATGTATTTAAAAGTTCACCTTGACTTAGTACAATTATCCTACATATGTTATATATTCTTTGGCCCATTAGTCTAGTTTTTAATCTTAATATATGATAATTAACTTTATAAGGTTTATAAGATAAATTAATCTGATGCTGGAAAAAAAAAGAGAAGCAAGAAAGAGGCAAAGAAGGAATTGAAATGTATTATATACATGTACCAAGCCTCTACAGTGAATATAGTCATTATGTATGGCAAACATGTACAAATACAAGTTTTTAAAAAGTCTCCATTTATACCCCCTCCATAGCATGACTGTGTGTTTCCTCACATCCTTTACATCATTATTATCAAGCTTTTAAATCACAGCCAATCTGATAAATGATTATAGTTCACCTACTTGTTTTGGCTTACTTTTATTTAACTAAGTAAGGGAAGGCGGGAAAATGTTCTATCAATAACTTGTACTTCTTTCTTTGAGGACAGCTGTTTTTGTTTTTTTTTACCATTTTCAGTTCATTTTTCTCACTGATTATAAAAGCTATTTATATATTTAAGAAAATGAACAAATCAATGACTTTGCTAATAAATAAAAAGAGACCCAAAACCCACCTCATTCCTCCCACCATGTGAGAACCCACAAGAAGGAAATGCCTGTGAGGAAGTAGGTTCTCACCACACAGTGATTTCCTAGTACCCAAATCTTGTACTTCCTGGTCTCTAGAACTGTAAGAAAGGCATGTTTAGCAGCCATCTGTTTTATAATGTTTTGTTACAGAAGTTCACACAAAATAAGACATACTCCCATTAAAATACAATTTTTTCACAGTAAAATATCACAATTTAACTTCAAAACTATTATTGCAGTTTAGGCTTTCTGCTTGTTTTTCAGCATCCAGGATGCAGGAAGTCAAGAGTTGAGAAGAGAGAGAAGCACCTTCCATGTTTCAGGCAGTTCTTTCACCCTCTCATTCAAAGAAATAATCTGCTAGAGTTGAACAAAATATGTGATGTAGGGCTGGGGATTTAGCTCAGGGGTGCCACTGCCTGCTTCGCAAGTGCAAGGTCTGGAGTTCCATATCTGGTACCAAAATATGTGATGTGTGTTTAAATTTTTTAAAAAATGAAAGAAGTATTGCCAATAAACTCCCTCAAAATATCTCCCCTTACTTAGAGCATAATCATCTCATTGTTTTTGCCACTTCCTGAGGCAGTTCAAAAAGTCTTCTTGAATGATTTTCTCACATATGAAAAAATAAAACGCAGTAAAAGGAGCCATCCAACAGAAAGGCAGCTCCTAAAAATATTACAGTATGTCTTCATCCACCTTATTCACCAGATCGGGAACCGTGTCACTTCTGGCTTTCCTTCCAAGTCAAAATGACCCTGGATCAATTCAGGACATCCATGAAAATACAACTAAAACTTCAGGGATGATGACCTCCAGAATTGCTTCCAAAAATGACAGGAATGATTGGCAAAACGAGGGGGAACAATTGGTGGGGGATTAATGGCAGTCTTCTATTGCAAGACTTTTAAAGATACTTTCTCTGTAATATTTTGATCACACCTCCGGTGTGCCAACATTCTAGGCTTTTGGTGGATCTCTGGGTCTTCCCTGTGGATGTGCATGGTGGAAATAAGTGGACCAAAGGAAGATAAAGAGCTGATAAATTACTGCAGAGGCCAAGTGTTAGAAGGCACTACTATGCTGATAATTATCACCATTATCTGAAGATTGGGAGTAATCACTCATCTTCCCACATAGTGTCCTGAGAGTGGGAAATCAATGCCCTGTGCACGACAGAGCACAACTGTGAAGGGCTCCTACTTCCTTCTTCCCTGGGCTCAGCCCCACTGGGTTTTCTTTGATGAGGTCACACAACCAACTCACCGTGGTCTTCTTAGTTCTGTCCTAGGACTGAAGCCGCCCCAGGTGGGTGTGATGACAGTGACAGCTACACAAGGGATAGGATTCTGTAGGAATGAGCACGGCTAATTAGAAACCCTTCAATTCAAAACCTTCTTGAAGATGTATTAGAGAATTCTTGTGGAGCCCAGACTTCATGTTAACATTTCAGTCAGCTTCAGTTTTTCTGGATAGGATCAAAGTCAATACCTTGATGCCTGGTTTGGTATGTGACACTTTTGTACGCAGTTTGTCATGGGTGGATACACATTGGGTTGATAGACTGTGTATGACTAAATTAGTTATCTGTCACTTACATAACAGGAGATTATGGGGCAACTACAGTATCCTTGCTTCTTGTGAAGCCCAGTTTTCAAGGACATAAACTGATAATGATGATTAGTAGGTTTAAACTTGGTCATACCTGCCAAAATGCTATTGTTACTGATTCTACTCTTTGATGTTTAACTTCAAGAAAGTACCCAAATATTTACTCTATTAAATAATCATTTACATAAATATATTTGGTTTTAAAATGAATTAGGCAGCTTTGTTTATAGCAATGACAATTTAGAGTTACTCACTTGATTAATTTTGCCTTCTTAGTTGAAATCATTTAAATTAAAATAGCTCAAAACAAACAAAAACATTTCTGATCATTGAGATATTTGTCTCTCCTTTGAAATAGTCCAGCATTAAGGAGACAATTTTTGCATAATTGTTGATGGTCTCCATTAATAACTTACAATTGTCATTTCAATAGATTTATTAAGCAAACAATATTCTTTATTAGTTAAAACTAAAATTTTGTACTTGATATTATAAATTTCTTTTTATAAGATGTATTTTACATCCTTTCCAAGTATTTGTTTTGACCAGAAGCCTATTTGAAGCTCAAATCTAATTTGAATTAAAAATGTACTTTTTTTTTAAAAAATGAATACAATTTGACAATGTTAATAAAATGATCTTGAGAAAAGCATGCACTTCAGTGATCGAAATACCTACTGTAAACTACTAATACTTAAATATTGAAACACAAGTGACATTGATCTCAAGCATTTAAGTATCCTTTACACTTAGAAAACATATTAGAGAATGTTATCTGAAATAATTTCTAAAATTAAATTACATAAGACTTTTTTCTCTTCCTACTCATAGTTTTCTGTAAAACACTAAAAGAGCTTGAAAAACATGATAGAGACCCCTTACAAAAAAACATAATACACCTTGCAGTATAACTTAGCTATTCTTTGTTTCTGAGAACCAATATTTATACTGGAATGTGTGTTGCTATGTCAAGCATATTATTAGACATTGAGAATACGTTGTTAGCAGGGCAGGTCCCTATAGATGTTCCTAGTTTGTTCCCACTGAGGGATGAGTGGTGAAGTTGCAGGTGCCCTATATATATTTCTAGTCTATTTGT
Organism: Fukomys damarensis; assembly: GCF_012274545.1. Classification (NCBI taxonomy): domain Eukaryota; kingdom Metazoa; phylum Chordata; class Mammalia; order Rodentia; family Bathyergidae; genus Fukomys; species Fukomys damarensis. The sequence continues at coordinate 20,032,989 of NW_022900950.1, read as the reverse complement.
AAAAAAATTATGCAGAATATAGCAAACCATAATACTTATAGTAATGTAACTCCTTATAAGAATGAACCAGCTACACATAGAAACATCTTGGTGTACAGGTGTTTAAGGAATATCCTAGGAGGATGAGGAAGACTTTTTGAGATGGAACATTTAAATTTAATAGTACAAGATTGGTCTGATATAGTTAGATAAGGAAGGGTGAGGGTACACTTCCGGAGAAAGTAAATAGTATGAGAGTTTGTAAAGATGACCCAATATGATGTTTGGTTTGTTTGAAGAACTGAAAGCTCCTTTGGCCTAGAAATTGGTAGGGAACATACTACATTATTAGCAAGACTATATGTGTGTTTATATGTGTGTATAGGGGTCACTACACACCACACACATACACACACACACACACACACACACACACACACAACCAAAATCCAAACACACTTGCCCTTGAGTAATGTACGGGGGATTTCTGTTTTAATCAGAGAATGAATGAGGAAGCCATTGAAAGTTACTCAAAGAATCAGTTATGAGGTTCGTTGTTGATCAGCTGTTATTACAGTTCAAGTGAGAGTGATTTTATCTGATATAGAAAGAAACTTATTATGTCAAGTGCAGTTAGGGGCTCAAAAGGGAGAACTTCTCAGTTATTTAGTGGGGAGGTGACGAATGGGGAGGGAATGAATCCAGGGCTTCAGACAGGGGCACTCTACCACTGAACCACACCCTCAGCCTATAATGAGTCTGATTTTCATTGCCATAAAAAATACTTGAGTCTGTTTAACGTACAAAGAAAACTCTTTCTTCATTCTTAAAGTTTTTGAGTCTGAAATTCTGGGCAACATGGTGCTGGCTGTAGCCAGAGCCTTATGGCAGATGGTGGCACAGTAGGAGCAAGTGCAAGAGCTGTCACATGGTAAGTCAGGAAGCCAGTCAGGCCCCTATTATATAAGACATCACTTTCACTGGAGCAAAATGGGGTTCCATGAAAAACTATCTTCTCCAAGAGCAGTGGTCCTGATTACCTTCTACTAGCCTGATCTCCTAAAGTTCCCACTACCTCTCATATCTTCACACTTGGGACTGGGACACATGAACCTTAGCAACTTAGGTTTCTTTAGATAAACAGATGCTAGGAATAAGAAAATGTCAAGGACAATTTTATAGTGACATCAAAAGCCAACTGGTACATTTCTTGTTGCTGAGACAAAATGCTCAACACCCACAATTTAAAGGAAGAGAGTTTTATTTCAATTTACAGTGTGCAGAGGTTTCAGTCCATAGTCAGCTGGCTCTAAGGCAAGGTCACAAGGCATTACAGAAACTAAAGAGTCTAAGGCAGGTCAGGAAGAAAGCAGCAAAGCAATAAACTTCTCTTTCCCTTTTGTCATCTAGGTTACAGGCCTTTGGGGTGGTTCCACCCACACCTAGCATGGGGCTTCCATTATGCTAAACCAATTTCATCATCACGTACCCTTAATTCTAGTATTATACAACCTAATCCAGTATCACACACATGTGATCCAGTACTTTACCAGAACCCCACCTATGAACACATAAGGCTTGGGGGGCACATCTAGACAGAAGCCATAGCATGTGGGAAGACTGAAAAATATAGCAGATTTTAAAGGGAAATATATAAATCTAAATTTGGACAATTTAAGATTGCTAGTCATAGAATCCTTTTGGAGTGAAAATAGTCATTGGCATATAGCAAGTAAGGGCTCAGAAATTGTGAATGATTATAGTTCCATACTCAAAAGGTTTCACATTTAAAAGTTTGAAAATTTTTAGTGAAGCTTCATCAAAGCCAAGGCATAGGTAAGTTTGTCTAGGAAAAAAAGGAATTATTTTTGCCTTGAATTCTTTTTTACTTCAAAGACACAGCTTGTATTAGAGCTGGGTATTAAGAGTTGGCTATCCTGCATTTAAGAACCCTCTACTTCTGGAATACATTTGGAGTGGTTGGTGTGTTTCCACCATATTTTTCTTGGCATTATTTATCGTTTCCTTTAAGCTTCACCTTGTCTTTGAAGCCCTAACTCACTTTCAGGGAACCCTCTCCTAAAATCCAGCACTCTGTATACCTTTCAGTGCCACACACATCTTTGCACTCATTTTATGCTCTCATATAGTCTTGGCTATTGCTTCATATTTCAACAATTATAGAAAAAAGAACCTCAAACAATATTATTTCTGTGGGATTATTTGCTCCTAGTGTAGAACTAAACCCAAAGCACATATTCAATAAATGTCAAGGACTAAAAGAAGAATAACTCATTGATAATTATTGGGTTGGGTGAGGATTTAAGTGTTAAGGCAGTAGCATTTCCACTCTATGTTGACATAGTATGATTGTGTTTCAATAATTCTGAATGAATGAGAATTTAAATGAGCAAAGGCAAAGCAATGAAAATCACGTGAATCATGCAAAATAAATAGCACATAGGATATGCCATTTGCATGGGAAAAGTGAAAAAATAATCTGTGGAATACAGTGATTTCTTTTTATTCACAAACAGTAATTGAATACATCTTCTGCACTGATAGGGATACAGAGATTGACAGAAACAATAATTCTGCCTACTGTGATGCTGATGATAAATTAATTTTTAAAAATAACAGCAAATCTACTAAAGAAAATTTCATATTCTTATTTCGGGAACCTACTAAGTTTTGGACACTATCCTTCATGACCCAAGGCCTTGTATAATCTCTAGAATTTAGTGTATGTAGCACTACTGAATATTAGTGTTTCAATATGACCAATGTATCCTACGTAGCAAAACCTGAAGGACTTTGCAGAGGTAATGAAGTCACTATACATTTGACTTTGAGTTAAAAAATATAACATTTAATCTGGTGAGATTTTTAAAAATTCATTTCATTTTGCAAAGGACACATTTGTATAATTTATAAAATACATTGTGATATTTTCTTTCATGTACATATTAATTTATGATAAGATCAGGAAATTAGCAGATCTATCATGTTAAACTTGTATAATTTCTTTTTGGTGAGTATAGTCTTTTGTAAATTTTTGAAAAATACAATCCACTATTTTTAACTATACCTACCCTATTGTGTCATAGAAAGTAGAATTTAGTCTCCTATGTCACTGTAATTTCATAGTAATTAATCTATCTCTCCCTGGCCTTGATCAAACACTCGTTATCCTCCCTTATGCTACCATCTCTGGTAGCATTATTTTATTCTCAATTTCTGTAAAGCCAACTACTTAATAGTCCATATGTAGGAGAGATCTTGCAATATTTATCTTTCTGTACCTACTTTATGAAAAAAATGTCCTCCATGTCTATTAAGAGTGCCTTGGAATGTCCATGAAATAGAGTCTCAAAACAGCAGACTTGCTCGCCTGTTGGCCTTGAAGAAGCAAATTCCCATGTGGTCAGGGAATATCTCAAGGAACAGCAACAGTCACTTAGAGTGGAAAGACTTAATTCTACAACTATAAGGAATGGAATTTTGCCAATAGCTCATACACTTAGAATACCCCAAGCACTGGAAATGCCTTGGCTCTCACCAAGGCCTTGATCCTGATCCTCTGAGACCCTGAGCAGAGAACCCAGGTAAATTTTACCTGGAAACTCAAACTCAAAGTTCTGCATTTGTTGCAATTTTAAAGCATATTTGTAGAAAAGTGATGGAGAAAGGAAGAAGCTTCATAATGAACTGTGTATGTATGACAGGGGCAGTGTTTAATATTTCACATCTCCCTGTCCTAATTGTGCCCCACCAAGGCAGAGCTCAAGAGAAGGCTGTACTTTGCCTTGAGTTGCTACTCAGTGGACTCCGTCATAGAACAATGACAACAGTTCAGTCCATCCTGTTGCAGTAGGAGAGTAGGGTATGGCGAAGCGGGCTGGGGAACTAGGCCTGATCCATTAATTACAACACCCTGGACACGTGCACAGAACAGTTCCGAAAGCCCCACATGTGGACTTTTTCAAGAACTCAAGCAGGTTTTCAAAAGGATAGCCTAGACCTGATGTCAGTCTGAAGTGTGGGACCTCAGCCCCACCTTTCAGGACTCAGTTGTAGAAGTTTCCATGGGTTGCCTTGAGATTTAGACAGCATAAAAAGAGGTAAGCCATAAAGAGTTTGCTATTGTTTCTTTTCCTCATGGTAGCCTGCCTTGATTTCTCCAGGATGTTCTTTTATCTTCATTTTCCCCTTTTATTTGGCCGAAGCTCTCTCTCTGCAGAGCCAGTTTCTCCCCCACTCTTCACTTTTACTTTCTCAAACTTTGGCACTATTTTTTGCTAGTTTTGTTCCATTTTTTGTTTGAAACAGAAGAATCTGAAATCTAACTCCAGACAGGGAGGTAAGAAACCCAGGCCCCTATAATGTTTAGTCGGCCAGCCACTTTTAGAAGCAGTAACACTGGGGTCTTCAGACGAAAGAGAAACAGCAGAAAATGAAATACACCTATAAGGCCTTAGTAATTGTAATAGTAAGTATTGTTATCCATACAATAAATGTTTTTAGAAAATCTTTCAGTTAGGAGAAACTTACTTCATTTCTTAAACATGTCGGACCTAATTCTGAGCTTAATGATATACATTGCAATTATTTTTGTCTTCAGTAGAAAATATGAAAATTTCAATATTTTACATCTGTCAAAGAGAAAGCAATATTGATGGCTTTCTAATATGCCATAAATATTAGAATACAAAACTTCTCATGATTAAATGATTTTTTAGTTTAGAGGCATACAAAATATATTTCACACTTGTGATACTTAGAAGCAAACTGTGGAACCTCATTGTATGAAAGGTAAAATGTGATACAATTTGAATTTATTTGGAATACTTCACAGAGATAAATAATCTGAAACAAACATGGGAATATATGCTTATTTATGAGCAGGCTATATATTTGTAAATGTGCATAACTTCTAGGTATAATTAATCTAAAGCAACTTCAATTTAAATTAGATATCTCAATTAAACATGTCACTTATAATTGTAGGAATTACACAGTGCTGGATATAGACCTATCATAATAGAAAAAACATTTCAGAAACTCTCATATTGTTTGGGCATTTTATTGGCAGAGGGTTGGTGTACCACACATATGAAGTAGACATGAGAAACAGAGTAGTCTATGGCTAGTCACTTGTTTTCCTCCCATTGGTTCTGACATGTCCTCCATTCTAATGATAGATCCTTGAAAAAAATTTTTGTTTTTGTTTTTGTTTTTTTGGTACCAAGGATCAAACTTGGGTCCTTGAGCTTGTGAGGCAGGTGGCAGAATCACTGAGCTAAATCTCCTACCCAAAAAAGATTTTAAGCTCAAGTGTTTGCATAATTTGGATTCCAATACTTTTTAAAATCAATTAATTAATTATTAATTTTCACGACCATACCCCTTTTAACTACTCTTAATTACCCAATACATTGAAATCCATTTCTGGGCTTAGCTCTCCTGTAATGCGTTTCCTCCTCCTTGGTATACTTGGTATATACGGAGTGCTGCCCCAAACCTACCTCCGGGAAAAAATGGACTGGTTACCATGGTTGTTGTCTTCTCCAGACCCATCACAGCTATTTGTCTTTACTTAACTTACATATCTTTTTCACCACTCAGTTCACTGTCTCTTCTTTGATATTTAGAATACTTTCTGGGTTCTAATATATATGCACTCAATTCTGATACAATGTCTACATTGAAAACAATTTGATCTTGGATACAGTGGACCACAATATGAATAAAATGTAAATTTTATGCTTTCACTTAAGCACAAATTCATCATCAAAGAATACTGGGAAAATAATTAGAGTACACTAAAATGAATAGAGTCACATAACAATTTAAAAAAATACAAACATACATATTTCACACATCTGTTAGCTACTTAAGTTCATTACACATGTGTTTTGCACCACAGTCATGCGCATCTAATGCTAAAATTCGCTGTCTGATTCAAATAACCCTCTTTTCACCACTTCACAAAAACTAAAAGTTGCATCACTTCTGACAGGTACATAAATTAGATATTTCAGGTAGTTATCAAGGTAAAGTACCACATTTATTATAGTATTTATATATTTGTAAATTATTTAATATGAATAAAATTGTGCTGCCATATTTATTAGATTTATATCTTTATTGTATTTGTTACTAGCAATATTTTTTAGTATAATAACCCTAATTTCATGTTTCTAATAAGGCTTAACCTTTAGATTTTGCATGTCTCACTGATTTTTTATGGGGCAAAAGTAAAAAAATAGCAGGTTACTGTGTGTGTGTGTGTGTGTGTGTATAGAATTCATTATGATCTAAAATATGTGATTTGTAAGATAGCTTCTTACTGAGAAGTAATATTTATTTCAGTTATCTATTGCTACATAGCAATTCCTGAATTTAATAAAGAAACATACTATTTTAGTCTCTGTCAGGGTTCTGTGATTTGACCAGGCTCCACTTGAGAGTTGTGCTAAGTCTCACCTGGCTCCTGCATTTTTGGCCATTTACCTCAGGTTAGTTTCCCTCACAAGTATTTCTGAAGCTGGTATAGTATTTTTATTTAATAATATCTATATTACCTATTTCAATACAAAAATATCAGTGAGATTTGCCTCCTTCTTTGTAATATTATTCCTGGTAGCTCTCTTTTTTGACTTCTAGCAGTTATAATTTTGAACATCATTCTTTTCTGCTATTTATTGTTTTATGAATCTAATTGCCTGTATTGATTTTTTTTATGAACAATATGTATTCATTGTCTTTTTGGGTTTTGGAACTTATAATTAACCATTTTCCAAGTAAAAGCATCAAGTAAATATATGAAAAAATGCTCCACATCACTGGTCATTCAAGAGATGCAGATGAAAATAACACTGATTCCACCTCACCCCACAAAGAATGGCTGCTATCAAGAAATCACACAATAACAAATGTTGGCAGGGTTGTGGGGAGAAAGGAACCCTTCTTCATTGTTGGTGGGAGTGCAGACTAGTGCAACCACTATGGAAATCAATATGGAGATACCTCAAAGAGCTGGGACTACAGGTTGCATTTGGCTCAGCCATCCCTCTGCTGGGTATCTTTCCAAAAGAATTAAAGAAATCATACCACAGTGATATATGTGCACCAATGTTTATAGCAGCACAGTTTGTAATAGCTAAAACTTGGAAACAGCCCATTTACCCATCAGTTGGAAAATGGATAAAGAAGATGTGGTTTTTGTATAAAATGGAATCCTACTCAGCCATAAAGAATGAGAAATTAGATTCATTCATAGGAAAATGGATACATATTGAGATACTCCTAAGTGAAATAAATAAGTCACATATGTGTAAATACCAAATAGTTCTCTGGTGTGAAAATCTATAATAGTATGTAAGATCCTAATGATATAATTAACCATATGAAATAGGAAGAAAAGTGCTAAAGGTGTAGGGAAAGTGGGAAGGGTGGGAGAAAGGTAATAAGGGAAAAGAAAAAAATATGACAAAATGAACAAATGGAAATAAAGTGTTTGTAAATGGGGAGGGGAGAAGGGTGTGAAGGGAGGCCAGGGATAAGGGGAAAAAATTAGAACCAAGACCTGTCATGTAAAGGTACAAGATCCCAATAATGAATGTTATTGTGCTGTATAACTAAAATGTACCAATAAACTCAATAAAAGAAAAAAAATAACCATTTTCCTATTGAAGTGTTTCTTTTTTTACTGTTCTGTTAGATACTAATTATTTTCTAGATACTAATTCTTCACAATGAAATAATTATGATTTAACTGGAAATTATAGGCTTTGTTTTCTTTTTCTAGTAATATTTTATCATTCCTATAATTAATGTAGCAAGTTATCTTCTTAAAATTCATTCTTCTGTCAATAATATATTTTTTTATTGCCATGAATTCAAGGACAGCTTGAGCTACATAGTGAATTCAGAGCCAGCCTGAACTACAAAAGGAGACCCTGCCTCAAAAAACAAATTTACTTTTTTGTTATACATCATCAGTAGACTACATTTCTTAGCAAAATTGAAGTTCTAGGGTCTCTGCCAACAGAAAACTATGTGAAACTTCTTACAAACTTGATTTAAGAAATATCATTGACATTTTACAAAAAGGTTTATGCAATCTGATACCAAGTTAGCATCTCATGTTTCTTTTCTGTTTTTGTTACTGCGTTGTAGGAGGTTAGAATCCTCTGGATGGCCTCATAATGGTCATGAAACTACATCCAGTCAGATGCTTTGTAAACATGAGAATAAAAAAAAAAACTATACCTCTTTATTCACATGGCTATTATAAGAATGTAATGAGCCCATGTATGTGAACATACTTTACAAATTCTCTGACATTACTCATTTCAGTTTCAATTTGTTTGATTGAAAAATATAAAAATTAGATTTAATTATTTGTAAAGTCTCTACCAGGTAACAGTTGAGATCCTTTAAATATTACTAGTAACTCATTTATCTAAATAGAATAAATACAATAAAGTATGAGTAGAGCACCCTCTTCTGAACACTGGAATTCCTTATCATCAGTCAACAAGGTGTGCTCTTCCTGACAGCTCTGATGCAGTGCATGATGGGAGAGGACAGGACTTCTCAACTGAAGCACATGATTGGAAGACATTACCATTTCTTTGACTAAGTATGGATCTATAACATAACTCATTTAAAGTACTTAAATATATTTATGCAACTTTTCTCTCATCTGTTCCTGTAGTTAAATCCTTATATGTAATGAATTGTTCAGTCATTCACCTTAATTAAATAGAAGAAAAATTTGCTTGTTCCAACTCTTTTCCTCTTGGCTTTCATGCTTGCTGTCTTCAAGGAGTGTTTTATTTTATTTATTTTCTCTTTTTTATTAATACTTAGATGGACAGCTTGTTAAATTAGAAAGCAGTTTAGATTTAAAGTGAGGTAAATCTATACTTAAATTCAACTTTCTTTTTTATCTGTGGGCCTGCAGAAGTTCCTCAACCTTTCTTAAAATCAATTTCCTTTCTGTGAAATGACAACATTGACCTCAAAGATCATATACATTATCTGTGAAAATTAGCAGAAATTTACCATGCCTAATACAATAAGAACTCAATAAATTCATTCTACCTATCATGGTAATTAGAGCATAAGAATAATTTTAAATGATGTTAATTAAGTACTAAACTGTTTAAATGACTTTCTTTAGAATTTCAGTTGTGTGAAGACAAAGATTGAGATCAGTTGTGTCATGCATTTATTCAAAAATTTTTACGTTCATGCCACCTGCCAAACCCACCTAGAGATAGACTGCAAAGCAATGGACCACACAACCAAGCTCCCTGCTCTAATTCAGCAGTTCTCCTAATGAGGAAATTCATAAAATCAGTGCACACACACTCACTGACAAATCCAGGTGTGTCACAAAGAGTGGCAGAGTGGATTGCAGAAAGTGTGCTTCTGTGGCCAACCCGACTCCATCTTGTGCCTCGATGCCATTTTGTACCTGTGCTTGAACAAAGTGCTCGTGCTTGAACGAAGCACAAAAAAACCCACATCTCGTTTGGCAGTAAATTTGCTGCAGTTGCAGGATGTTTTGTAGCCCACCTAGTGTTGTGAAACTTCTTTGCTCCCCTCGCTAACCTGGCATGGTTCTGTTTCTGTAAGTTTCTGCTTGTTCTCCCCTGGGCCCTAAAGCATGATTTAAAAGGAGAATTCAAACTGCTTCCCATTGTGGAGGAAACTTTCTGGGCTCTAGCCACCCCTCCCCGGCCACTGGCTATAATAAAAAGGCTCAAATCTGGCACAGAGTGTGGTGCGTCTCTATTTAAACGCACTTATCCATACCAATGAAGGAGATGAGGAAGACACCTTTTACAGTAGCTTTGGAGTGAGTCCAGTAAAATGAGAATGGTGTTCAAAGCAACTGTCCAGCTGAGAATGCAAAGGTGGAAAAAGCTTGGGGTGGTCCCAGGAGAGAAAGAAAGATCTGATGACTGGAGCACAGTGGGCACCACCCAGCATGAGTAACCTTAGCTTGGAGAGACAAGCAGGTTCAGATTGTGTGGAGTCTTGTTAGTATTAGAGGAGTTTGGATTTTATTCTAATTTTGACATGCAAAGTCCCTGCGAATAAAGTGGTCTGGCTTTCTGTGAGTTCTTAAATCATCACACTGCATGTTCTAGGGAGAATGAATTTTAAGATGGTAAGAGGCAAAAACAATTTGTCAGCCATAGAGTTAGGCCAGAAGCTTGAATTAAGAATGGAGAGCCGTTAAGAAGGCCATGGCAGTGAAGTCTCTGAGGAATAATCAGATTTGAGATTGTGAAAAGAGTGCTTAGACTATGTGTTAATAATTATAGGCATGGAGGAACTGAAATAACAGAAATGGGTAAAACAAGGCTGGGTCACAGAAATTAGGGCTGAAGGTCAGGTAGGGAATTCTTCCCCAGGGATGTGCGATTGAGCACATGCGCACTGCGCTCAACAGCGTGGATCCCAGGGACAGAACTTGCTTGAAACTCTGTCACTTACTAGGCCTAAACTCGCTTTTCCTTAAATTCCATATATATATGGTATGAAAATCATAATATCTGTCCCATCATTTGCTCTAAGGAGTTAATATTCTGAACTTAGAGACATATTTGGCACATGATATGACAATGTTAAGTAAGAGATGAAACAATAATAATAAAAAGAACAACAAAAACATCCTTTTTTAAAAGATACCTATTGATTACTGTAGTACAAATGTATGTGTAGACAGGAGGCAAGTAACACTTAAATACAAAGAAGTGACCCAGTTTGAGATGTATAGTAGGGTTAGAGATGCAATAATGCATCATGGTTCATTGGATGAAAAATGAGAAAAAATTGGGTTTTTAATTCCATTTTCAGAAGTTTTGCAACCTCAGAATGCCTCAGTTTCACCATGCTTGAAATGAGGATCATAGAGGATACTCATTATTTTCTCTAAGAATTAAAATATAATATACTGTATGCATTAGTTCTCATTAAAAAAGGTGCAGGGCCATGGATCTAGCTCAGTGGTTCCAGCTCCTGCTTTGAAAGCGCAAGGAATTGAGTTCAATCCCTGGCACCAAAAACAAACAAACAAACAAAGCAATCAAAAAAAGAAGGTGCAGGATTCTACTCTCAAGATGGTAAGTTCGAAATTGGTTTTCAGGATACAAATTAGGATGTGTCTGTATTGAATAAATCCTCCTACAATTCAAGAAGTACTAAAACTCATATACTGAGACTACATTGGCATATTGATAGCATTAAAGCATAAGGACTGATAAGGACTGCATCATGTAACACATGTTTGCTGTAAGGAATAAAAGCTCAGTGTTGTGTGAGGCAAATATTATTAAGCAGAGTGTTTAAAAGAAGTAGAAAGGAAGCCACAGTCAAGGTCACAGTAGGTATACTAGATTATCCCGATTTAACAGGAAGTCAGGAATAGTTTATTCCCTCACATTTTTTTAAAAATGTCTGTTTACTTATCAAGCAATCTCATTTGAAGTTCTGTATCCCGAACTGTCATCCATTTGACATTTTTATTATATGCCTTCAAATCAAAAAGTAGTTTTCTTGTGGATGTGGTATACTTCTTTTAGTCTGTCAATCTCCTAACACGATGAGATACAAATAGAGAGTACTCATTTTAATGCCCTCTGTAATTGAAAATGATAACTAATGTACTTTGCCTTAGTACCTCATAGTAAATTTACTACTGGAGCTCTTAACTATGATATTCTATTAAGGACATTTAATCCAATTACACATAGAATTCCATTTTTGAAATGCCCATTATAGTGGAGCATAATACATTTTTTTTTCTCTTCAAGTATTTCTTCCTTTTATTATTTTAGGTAACATATATGAATTTCCTAAAAACATTCAGAAAGTACAACTTTCTGTATAAATGGATTAAGTGAGTTGCTCACTTACTGCCCTCCCCCTCTGCTTTAACCCATGTTACTTTTTAAACTGATCGATGCTCAACATCAATACTGCAAGAGCATCTTAATGTATGCATGTAGACTCAAGAACTGCCTGTGTTATTATGAAAAAAGTAGATGTATGTAGATAATATAATAGCTTTTGGAGTTATGCAGATTGATGGAGAAACTGTGGAAGCACAGTAGAAGCAAGCAACACCTTTGCAAGTTTCTTAACATAACTGAACTCATCAATGTGTAGCCTTAAATTTTAAAAAATATTTTATTTAATTAATATTTATTTAAAATATTTATAAAATGGAGTACTATTCAGCCATAAAGAATGAAAACTAGAGATACTTACAGCTAAATGGATGGACATTGAGGCCATACTCAAGTGAAATTAATAAGTCACACGTGTGTTAATACAGAATAGTTTCTCTGGTGTCAAAAACTAAAAGTGTAAATAAGGATCAAAATGTATAACTGATAATGTGAAATAGGAAGAAAAGGTCTAAAAGAGTAGAAGAAGTAGGAGGGATACATGAAAGGTAAAAAGGAAAAAGAAAAAATATGTAAAAAGGAAAAACATGGAAACAATGCCTGTCAACAGGGAAGGGTGGAGCGGGGGAAGGGAGGGCTGGGGAATGGGGACAAATAAGAACCAATATAAGTAATGTAAAGTGAGATCCCAGCGATGAATATAACTCCACTGTATACCTAAAATGTACCAATAAATTTAATAAAGCTTAAAACAAGAAACTGGAAAAGGTGTTGCTTGTTTTTAGTGCGCCTCCACAAATGAGAAACAAGCATACTGCGAAATACTGTGAAACTCCTAATAGCAAACAGGAGACACTGTTACATTACTTGTAAGAGAGCAAGATCCATAATAGTCAAACTGAAAGACAAAGCAAGGCACAATATAGTGAGAACAGAGGGCAACTTGTTCATATGAAAAAATAATAACTAACTCTAGATGGTTCCACCAGTTTTATCACTTTGGAAGCTATGTCGTGGACATATTGTATAACTTATCAAAGGTCACATAAATAGAAAAATCTCTTTCCTCAAGTATTCAAATGAAAATGTTTATGATAAGCTAGTAAGAGTAAGTATTAATAGAGAAGTGAATTAGAGAACAGAAGATGGAGAACAAGAGTGAAAAGATTTATTGCCTCTCGTACTTCTGATTTTGTACCATATACATGTATTACTTGTTTTAATAAATACACCAAAACTGACTTTTAAAAATTGCTACATATTTTATTTTTTTGCTACATATTTTAAATGAGTTTATTATGACATGCTAAATTTCCTGCTTTTTCACATCATTTTAAAATTTTCATTTCCAATATAGTCAAAAGTTATTTTGGGGGCTTTTTGAGACTCTTGAAATGATTAACTAGCAAACTAAGAGTTTTAAAGTGCTACTTATATATGAAACTATTAGAACCTACATGTGCACACATAATGCAAACATATATTTAGAATAATTTAAACAATTCTATTTATTGTAACTTAATTAAACATAGGCTGTGATTTGTTTTAATTAACACTCGAGTTCCCAGTTTGAGAGATTTTCTTCAGTATTAAACTGAGGGCCTTCACGTTGATCTACAACCCCAGTGCTTTTCTTTGGTTTTCTATTTGAGACAGTTTCTCTAAGTCCCCGAGGAACACTGTCTGGGCTCAAATTTACAATCTTCCTCCCTCAGCACTCCAGCATGCTGGGATGAAATGTGTGTGCCGCCAGCCAAGTTTGAGATTTCTGATGGTTGTAATTGCAATCTTAAAAAATCCTGATGTACTTATTCTCCTCAGTTTCTTTGATGAACTGAGTACAATGTAATGTTACAAAATGATTTTCCTATAGTTTGTTTCATAATTGTTTTCTATGTACTTTATCTTTAGTTAAGAAAATAACAATAAAAACACAATATTTAGACTGTGAATTTTTTAAAATGCTACAGTTTAGAAAGAGTTAATCAAAACTTGTTTCCTTGCTTAAATATACTTTCCCAACCAAAAAAAAAAATATTTTTCTTGTAAAAATGTTCTTCTCAAAAGCAATTAAATTTAGAAACATATTTACCTCCTGATGTCTATGCATATGGTTACCTTACTTAAAAGAGATAAACAGCTGCTGCACTCCCACATTATAAATGTGTTTTGAAAAATACTTAAGGATTCTGGAGTGCATTGATAAGGAGATGAATGATTTGCAAATTACTTGTAAAGTTAAACTACTTAATGACCTATGTAACTTTGAATACAACCAATGCTAAAATTTCTGACAAAAATGATAGAAAGTTCAGTATTAACGCCATTGGAGTCAAGACAAAGTGAAAAGGAGAGAGACTGGGTGCAATTCTGAAGAGTAAAGACAGTTGGATATTATCACCAAGGAACAGAGTGGAGAGGTTGGTGGGTGAAGAATTACTAAAGAGAAATATTTAGAGTACAGAGACTTATTACACTATCTTAACATTATTTTTGCAGAAGACAAGTCTGGATGATTGGTTATCAATGATGGGGATGGGGAATTCTTTCTAAACTGATTTAGAAGGATTTTTTTTCAACAATTTGGTTGTTTGAGATCAGCAAGATTGGCGACCAAAAAAAAAAGGCCTAATTGAAAAAAATGACACATAGGACCTTAACTAAAATTTGTTCATAGAACATTTCTGCTACCAATCAGAATATTTTATCAATAGAATATGAGACACACCAAGGACACTCATATTTCTATTAGCATATAGCTCTGCCTGTCCTGCTAGACCTGATAAGCATTAATAATTGAGTTCTTGCTTATTTCTTCATGAACTGAGCTGTTTTCAATGTACCATACACTGACTGTAAAGGGACACATAGTCTTTGGAGAAAACCAGACAAAGAGATCTTCAAAAAGAAAATGAAAGTTCTGCTGGCCTAGCACAAGCAGTGATGGTGGCAACGAGAGGAATTTGTCAGTTCCTGCATGGGTGGTGCACTTTCTTCACCGATTATTTGTGATTGCTCACAGTTTCTACTTAGATTGTTAGAAAATATAAAAATATAATTTGAGATCATTCTTTTTATTATAGTTATTTATCATTACAAACTTCTCTTGGCTGTTTTTTACTGCATTCTACAACTTTAGGTATATTGAATATTCATTTTCATTTGTCACAAAATATCTGATTTTTAAAAGTTTCCTTTTCAACAGTGGTCGTTTAGGTATGCGCTATTTATTTTCCCACATTTGTGAATTTTCCAACTTTTCTTCTATTATTTATTTATAGTTATATATTATCATGGTTCCAGAAAAATACTGGAATTAATTTATATGTGGTATTCATAATAGTACAAATCACAAGATCAGAGGATATGATAGTGTGTATTATGAGTTGTGGGGTGAAGGAATGAGGAGTAATAAAATTTAGTTTATGCTACATGAATTAAATTCTAGGGATCTGTTCTGTAACGTGCTTCCCATAGTTAACAATTTAATGTTGTTCACTTTAAAATTTCTTAGGAAGGTAGATGCCTTAAGGTTCTCACCACACAGTAGGAGATAGAGATTAGACACTAGGAAATCCTGTGAGATGATAGATTTGTCTATAGCATTATGTTGATGATATCATTGTTCACACTCATCAAATGTTACAAATTAAAGATGGATAATCCTTTAGACACCCATTATATTCCAAATAAAGATGTTAAATGAAAAATAAATGAAATGTCTTAGGCTAAATGGGGTTGGTGTACAATTTATCTTGTATTAACTATTTTCATATTGAATTGGAGCCTCTTGCTTTCAACATAAGGTACTGTGTAATTATTCAAAACAAGAAAGATACAAACCTTTGATGACCTTTCTTAGATATTGTAGGTTGAGAGCTTTCCATTCTGAAAAGTTATTTCTGCCAGCTTCCCTAACAAAGTTGTAGTCATAAGACTACTATGAAATTAAAGCACAGGAAGTTCAGGAGAGGGTTACTCACAACGTCTTAAGACTGGCATAATCACAGAATGATTATCTTCATATCTGTGGGATTTCCTGCCTGTAAGTAGCAGGGAGACAGAGGGAGAGAGATTTACCACCATGCAATAAGTCCTTGAGTGCTTGAGGAACGATTAACTGGTCTCACATCATGGACCTGAGAGCCATGTTGTATCTGTGTAACAGTTATGGATAGAAGGAGAGCTGTGGGGTGGACCACATTAAGGAACACCGGGCTGCCTAAGCATACTCAGGAAACATTACTAGAGGTCAATAGAACTTTTCTGCCCAATTCAAGTCCTAAAAAATGAATCTCACTTTATTTATTTTTTTATTCCTTCATCACAAACCCCATATCTCTTATTGTTCCTTGTCTTTGAAGAAATCCTTTCCCTGGTGATGCCCAGAGTTCTCGGTGATAGTGTTTTTGATATGAGCTGGAGAACGTGGCTCACGGAAGAGCTCTGCAGCCAGTGTGGAGGGACACTGCATAAAAGACCTGGCATGAGGACTGGGGATTTAGCTCAGTGGTTCTGCTGCCTGCCTTGCAAGAGCAAGGACCAGAGTTCGATGCCCAGTACCCGCCAAAAAAAAGACCTGGCGTGAGATCGGCAGCTGCCCCAGACACTTCTAAGAACAGAAGAAATCACATTGCAGTCAGAATAGCTACTAAGTTGTAAAAATAACTTCGAAATCTTTAAGAGTGAGTAAGTAGAAGTAGTTTTTATATTGAAAATTCTATTCATTTGACTCAGTTTAAAATGAAAGCAGAATGATAACATTGTCAAAACAGTAGATCTGAAAGTATTTCATAAACTTTTGGGTGTGTGTCTTGTATGTATATTTTGTCTTCAACTATAAAATTTCATGTATTTTGTGAGAAGAATAAAGATGAGGGGATAAAAATAGCGAAATAATGGCTGCCCTTTGTGGAGCACTAGTTGTACACAATGTATGAGACTAAGAGATTGTCTTATACTGTCTTACTGAATTCTGGGACATAGAGAAAACATTACCCTTGTTACTAGATGACTAGCTTCAAAACAGCCAAGGTCACAGTTCGGAAGGGCAGTCTTAACCCACTTCAGTGTGAGCCTGTGTCTGGTGATTTAGGAAATTGAATTTTCTGTTGTCATTACTGTTTAGTTGGAGATCCAAGGCAAGGACCATGAACGCAAGAGTTTGCCAACACTTATTTGTGTATTTATTAGGATTATGCTTTTTTTTCCCAACACAAACAGTATTTGTAAATTCCAAATAGAGTCACGTCACAGGATTAATTAAAAATTTAAATAAAATGGCACTGGACTTTAAAATGTATACTTATTTCTAAAATGCGTATTATATAAATTACACAGGGTTTAAAGTTTTTCAAGCTGGGTTTAAATTCAGGCTTCCCCGGCTCAGATGTGCTAGCCAGCAGTGAGTTACCTATGCTTTCTAAATATCATTTGCATCATTTGTAAACTAAATCTGATAGTGACTTACAGCCTTATTTATAACAATTAAATGATATAATCTTGTAAAGTACTTAATGCAGTGCTTGACACTGGTAAATTTGTACAATATCAGGATAAGAAATTCTATGAATTAAATACTAGGGAATTCTGAGTAATACATATAGAAATATAATATTCCTAAATACCTATTTGCTATAACACAAAGGGCATATTATTTTATTTATTTTTTTAATGAAACATTAAATTACTTTTTTTACGTTTTTCAGGAATCATTATGTCAATAACTCTACTGAGAGCTTTTAAAATGGAAAAATTAAACTTCTAGATATTCTCTCCTTTCTGACAAATATGAACAAGTAGTGAAATGAAGGAACCACAAGACACCAGAACAGTTTAGCCACAACCAAGTAAATTCCAACTGCACTTATGCTTTCATAAAGTAAAAACCAACAGATGTTTGTAGAAAATATCAATTTTGATATAAGTAAAATAGGACCAAAGTAAGACTCTCTGTACTCTTCTGCATCTTCCTTGTCCTTGTTGTTCAACTCTGAAAACCTTCTGTGAGCTTTACGGTAAATGTTCAAGAGTCCCACTGCAAGGGTGATCATTCATTAATCATAGCATTGAAGTTTTCATAAATGATTGGAACTTCCTTGCCACACAGCACTCACATAATAATATAGTTGCACAGTTAATGACAAGGAGAACAAGAAACGTTAGAGGAGACAGGAAGAAAACAGGAATAACTTCCTATAACAGAACTATATATTGAGCTATAAATGCAAAAACTATACGTTTTTCCTGCTACACTATGATATCAAGCATACATAGCAAAGAGCCAAAATGATAAAGAAAAATACACATATTTGATGGATTATGTCCTTTGTTATGTTTCTTTAAGGCATTTTAATAAATCTAAAGTGGACTAGTTACTTTCCCAGGTAAATCATATAGACTTAGTTCAGGCTGCAAAATAAATTAAACAAATGTGATTTGGGGGCATGATATACAAAGTTGAAATGTTAACACTTTTTTGATAGGAAATATTTCACCTCAGATTTAAGTTTTTATTCTGTCAGTTTCTATAGAAATGATTGCTCTGCTTGATTCTGCAAAGGAGCTCAATTCACAGATGTCTTCATGATCATTTTACAGAAGGGAACATTACACAAACCGTAAAATTTAAAATTTGTGCTGGGCGTGGTGTTGCACTCCTATAATCCCAGCATTTGGGAGGCTGATGCAGGAGGATGGCTGTGAGTTCAAGACCAACCTGGGTAACATAGTGAGTTCCAAGTCAGTCTCAACTACATAGTGAGACCCTGTCTCAAAACAACAACAACAACAAAGATTTGTTACTGAATTTATGCTTAATACATTTTACTCTAAAACAACACAGGGTTGTGCTTTGCACCCTTTGAACATACCAGTGGCATTCAATTCTCCTGAGTTTGACAACCTGGTCACATAATTGGCAATTTGAGTTTGGTTTACTTTCTGCTTTTGGCTACTCAGAGTTATAGAAAGTACTCATCCTCACTTAAGCATAAGCGTATTCTGCATAAAAACACTAAAACTGAAATATTTGGTCAATTGGCCCACAGAGTCAAACTTAAAATAAAGAATTAGAATTTATCAAGTTTATTATTTCATGCAGAACCAGAAAACTGTTCCTTTGTGTGTAGCATCAAGAGTACATAAATCTTTTTACTCAGTCTATTTTCAAATATAAACAGCCTCAAGTGCACCTTTGTATGCATTGCTAAACCCTCTGAGAAAAAAAAATTACTTTTCTTAAAAAAATAATAGGCATGACTATAAATATCAACTCTCTACATAGTGAACTTGGGTAAACACTGATATAAATTGGAATATGGAGTATTAAAATTTATTTCTGGACACAGAAAGCATTATGATCCCCCTTTGAAAGCCTAAGATTGCTGCTACTGGAAATTACAATTGATCTTATATTTTGGGGAAGAACATGACTCTGTAGTTATTTCTCTAATTTATGGAAAAGACAGTATATTTAGAGAAGAAACTAAGTAAGTCTTGTAGAAGAGTTCAAAATAAATTGAAACATTGGGTTTTTACCTTGTAATAATATCATGAAGACAGACTAGGTGAAAGACATGGCTTTTGTTATTGTGTCCCCAGAGAGTAGAAGAGGCTGTGATATAGTTGGGTTTAAATTCACTTGCCTACTTTCCAAATGAATTAACTAATGTATAAACAAAAAATAGCATATAAATAGATATACAAAATGCAGAAATTTTAAAGCATTTCACATACAAAAAACTCAGTATTTTCTTGTTAGATTTCCCAACTAGAGGGTATTATTAATTAACACAAATATGCACTATTCATACAGCTTCATGAGAAGACATAAAGTAAACTCTTTTAAAAATATAATTTATAACTCTCGGTTTATCACCCAACCAACTCTTTCTTTCCTTGAAAGAGATGGGGAAAGCTATGAAGGATTTTTTCATATTTAACCAAAAATAAGACTAGTGTCAAGGGGAGAATAGCCAAATGAGGAAATAGTGCAAGGTCCATCTGTCCGCAGCCAGAGAAATAGTAAAATATTGGGTACAAAGCATTTGGAAATAGTGATTGACATGCATCGAATATTCAATACAAGGCTGATGATATGGTATTATTTTTATTTTAATATACTCTTTAAAGGCCTATAATTTTCTACCTCTCCCTGGACTCCTTAAGATTTTTAAGGAAGGAGAATAAAGGTTAAGACAATTTACATTTAAACCATTGTTTTATATCAGGGTAGATCTTAGTTAACTTCAATTTTGTACGTTTTTTACTAAGTTCTAAAAACTTCCTTTTCTTTTCTTTCATTAGTTAACATATTTTCTAATAAACATGTGAATTTTTATTGGTTATATTGCAGAATGCCATGAAAAGAGTTCTATAATTTTAGATTTATATGCATGTACTGTTATTTATTGTCATTCTTTTTACTCTAAAAGGTAGGGTTCTAATCATCACTTATAAACAATGAAACCAGAAGTCAAGGAAATAAGAGTTTGTTGATGAACTTTGTAAAGTAAATTGGTTATTACAAATCTGGACAAAATTCTCAAATGCCAGACTTCAAACTCAGTAGCTGTCTCCTCAGCTTTGTCTAGTTGATGGCCAGGGTTAGCTCCAACTTCATATAATTTCTCTACGATGTAGATGGAGAATGAGACGTGGAACTACTAGAGAAATGTTTCTTGGATTTTCCACAATTTCCATAAACTTTCCATAGAATTTGTAAAAGCACAGATACCAGAAAATGAACTTGAATAACTTTCTTCTTTAATTAGCATGTAACATGTACAGCTGAAGAAATTACTCTACAAGGTAGAAATTCTGTCCTAACTCCTATTTACTAAATAGAGCAAAGAATTGTTTTGCCCATGCTGATATTATATTGTTTAAATGGGTTAAACCCTGTTTTATCAGTTGGACTCTGAGGGTAAATATGAATGTGCTTTTCATTGAAAGAAAAGAACCACATTTAAAAAAGTGTATTCCTGGGCCTGGGATTTAGCTCAGTGGTTCCGCCGCCTACTTTGAAAGCACAAGGACCCAAGTTCAATCTCTGGTACCAAAAATAAATAAATAAATAAATAAATAAAATTAAAAAAGTGTATTCCTTGGTTGAAGTTCAATTCAAATCTCCAGTGGGCATTCATATAATAAAAATTGTATGTCTAAATTTAAATAAGAGATTATAAAACTATAATGAAAATCTCTTAAATGTATGTTTTTTTTCTGTATCCACAGCCAGTGTTTCTGACAATCACCTCTCTTTTTATAAAGCAGTTGGAAAAACCTATGGTCTGCTAGCTTTCTGTACCAGGTGGAGTAGTGCTACTCCTAAGGAACAGGAATCTACTACAAAATAATTCTGAGTCCTCTTTCTATAGAATTTTGTAAAAAGCCAAACTCATTCTTCTATATTTTTCATGTAATAATTATTATTAATGGAGTTTCACAGGTTTATTGCAAATGGTTCCCCCATATGGGCTATTTCAGATATTCAATGAGAATTTTGACAATTATGGGAATTTATTAAAAATGAGTAGTTGAAAATTTTTGAAACAAGGGTTACTTTTAATGTTAATAGTTCAGTTATAATAATTTCAAAAATCTCACATATAGCTTTAAATAAGAGAAAATATTCATTGGAAACTAATATAATAATGGATTTGGGCATCAGTCAATTTTATCTGTAAAGCATGCTTTCAAGTGAATAATTGCATTCAAATTCTGACACAAATATTCATAAACATTTTTACTTAAATGACACTATAAGTATCAAGTGATAATTAAACCTAATACAATTATTAATAAAAATTAAATATTCTGCATATGAAATTCAATACAGATACCACTATGATTGCTTTATCATAATTTTTTTCACATATTGACCTTGCTTGCTTCCAGATTCAGTAAAACCTGGGAAGGTTATTAGCTATAACATCTATGCTCAGTTTGCATTTTTTAAAAATTATATTGTATAGCTAGACATGGTGGCTCACACCTGTTGTCTCAGCACTTGAGAGGCTGAGGCAGGAGAATTGCTGTGACTTCCGGGCCAGCACAGGCTACATAGTTAGTTCAAGGCCACTGTGGAACCTTGTCTCAAAAGAAACAAAAATTAAACTGCAGAGTGCACTCACTTTGTAGTTTAGAAAAAAAAAAAACAAACATTATAACAAAAAAGGAAAAGTGAGGTATGAGTTAATCCAAAAATGGAGTTAATAACTCCATAGTCCTGTAGTCTATAATAAATGATTACTGTAAGCACATATTTTCTTGCTAGCAGTGCCACGGCACATAACTCCCCATGTAACCTATTATTACCACCAAGAGCAAAACTCCCTATCTCTTCTCTAGGGCTTGAACTCATTCTGGAATGTAATGGAATCTATATAATGCCTACTCAGAGTACATGTCTTCCTTATCTGCTCCTCCTTGGCAGACCCTACCCTGAACTGATGAGTACTCCAAATGTGTGTCTTCCTTATCTAGCCGACCTTATCCTAAAATTAATGTTTCTTACCCTGGCTTTGAACTTGCTGTAGACCAATCAGTAATAATGATGTTATATGTAACCAATCAACTGCTTGTACTGCTTCTGTACTAGTTCCTGCTTGCAAATCCTATATAAGCTGTAGATAGACAAATGACAGTTGCCTGGTTCTCTGGGGAATTACCCCAACCAGGCCTGTGTACATAAATAAAGTTTGCTTTTCTGCCTCAAAGTCCTGGGTGCCTGTCAGTTTCTCTTGTTTGCCACTATAATAGCATGAAAATGTGAATTAAAATGCTTTGGAAAACTTGTTGACACAAAAAACAAGAACTAATTTAATGAGTTTTCTTGACATCTAGATCAATAAATCCCATCACTTTAATAAATTATTTTTAAAGACATGTTAGATTTCCTAGATGAAAAAGCAAGTTATTAAGAAGGATTCAATACATATTTGCATAATGTTCCCCAAATCAGTTATCTTTTGTAGACATAATTAAAAATGAAAGCAACAGGACAATGGAATCTGAAAAACACTACCACTTTTACACTATGAGTTAGCAAGTGACTATTTCATGAAAGATATTGCATTGTGGCCAAATGAATAAAAATATGTTTTACCTATTGATTTTAAATTTTACAAGTTTATCATTTAAGAAATGTTGTATACATTCGATTCAACCATTTAGAAAAGAAGGAACAAAATATTTTTGTGGTGTTACCAAAGCCTCAGTCACTTAATTCTTTCTACCTCATGTAGAATACATTAGATATTTTAGCGTGCATGGTTTTCTTTACCAGGTCTAAATTCTGGAAACAGCCACTCTGTGCTTTCTTTTTAAACAGCCTGGATTTTTCAGAATTTGTCTTCCTTATATTTCTATGTCACTTTTCAGTTCTGCACTCCTATGTAGTTCATGGCATCAAGAAGTAATGACAGGAGCAACCAGAAGTCTTATCCTTTCTTCAGGGATTTATCCAGGGAGGTGAAGACAATTGGCCTTTATCTAGTCCTGTCTTAGTTATTTGTACAGACTGAAGTGAATAGCTTTGATACACAAAATGGCAGACCTACTTCTAGGTAATTCTTCCTTTGAGACCAATGTGGATCTAATATCTTGGCTCTGGTAATCAAGTTTCCATACAATCCCTTTTTTTTTCTAAATTATTTTGTTGCCTTGCCAGGAATCCCTTAATACATATGTGCAATGTTATTTTAGTTTTTCCTTCATGCTCCAAGTTTCATGGTTGTCTACTAACTTCTGAAAGAATTTTATGTTGTTTTCTCATGCAATCGTAAAGTACTTTCATATTTCTAAAAATTGCTTTTGAAAAAATTTCACAGACTAATTAACTGAAATGGACTGATATAAGATCTATATTGAAAATTTTCAACTAAGACATATTTTGTCCATTTTCTGAACTAATAAAATCTCATTCACTTAAAATAGTTCAAGGATTTTCTTTAAAATATAAATTACATCTTAATTTGATTTTTGGTAAGCATATACACGCACATATATGTATACAGATATAGAGTTTAAATTTCATGTTATTAAAAAAATGCTTTTTTCAAAAGAAATTAAGTCTATCACCAATTTTACATTCCAAGTTAAGCATCAGTATCAGGTCCAGAAATTTATCTAACCTTTAATTGTGGAATTCTTTTTCAGGGTATGTATGTTATGGGATTTCCATCATCTTATGGACCTGATCCAACTGTTGATATATTTTGTCTCTAAAATAGCAATTTTCTGATTGCATTTATATAAGATAAACCAGCAGTTTTAATGACCTGCATAATTTATGAATATATTTATTTGTGTCATTCTAAATAAACACCAAACTCATCTGTATCATGATGGATATAATGGGTCACCTTGTTGTTCTCATTCCTAAACCTTACCTTTTCCCAAATCTTAGCAGCTGATGCAGTATTCCTTTCCAGGCAGGGGTCAGCATTCCCACATTCTCCCATAATTATGAAACATATATGTAAGCTATCACAATTTACCCAAAAAAATTCATATTTAAAGATCCCAATAATGAATGCAATTGTACTGTACCTAACATGCATCAATCAACTCAATAAAAGAAAAAAAAGTATTCATACATGTATTTTTCTTCACATGCTGTTGTTACTTATATGTATGTTTGTATCAGTCATGTTTTATAGGCTCCAGTTCAAAAATTCACTCATGCATTTCCCCAAACACACAAAACATTGGAAAGATGAATTTTTCTATGTATACTTCTTAGATATAAAATAATTGTTCATATGCCAATGTTAAATAATTTCTAAAAGAAACAAAATAAAATTACACCCATACATAACCCAAAAATGTACCAAATAAGCAAGTATGTGGAATACTCTCCTGAATTCATGAAAATCTACATGTAAAGTTGTCAAAATTAGGAGTTTTAACCAAAGAATGCATTTTGATTTATTTTATGAGGGAGTGGGAGAATATGTCAGGGTCCCAGAAGTGACAAAAATACAGGAGAAAAAATAAACTCAAACATCTACATGGTTGAATTTTCTTGATCAGGTGTAATTTACAATGTTCCCATCTGTGGATATCAGAATCTGGATTCTTCGGCCTTTGAACAAAGATCTTCATGGGACACTGCAGTTCTTTAGCCTTGGACTGAGGCTGTATTATTCTCTCTTCTTGATATGAGCTTCAATCTTTTCAACTAAACCTCTGCTGAGTCCCGTAGATCCTCAATCTGCAGGCAGCCACTAGGCCATTTGAAATAGGTAGTGTGAGAAATACTATATAAATATGTGACCTCAAACTCACAAAGAAAATGTAAATCCCAACCCCTGAAAAGTTTCCTCCTGATTTTTTGCAATGGATACTACCTCCCCACTTCTGTTGCAGGAAAAGGCTGCTGTACTTTCTGTTAGTATAGCTTTGCCCTTTCACAGATTTTAAATAAATGAAATTGTATGGCCTTTTGTAATTTATTTTGAAGTTTTCATATTATCTCTAAAAGTCATCTAGCCTGTTTTATGTAATTTTTCTTGGCTTTTCATTACCATGTAGAGTCCCATCAATGGATTTAAGCCTCAGTTTGTTTCCAAATTCACTGATAGATGGAAGCATACTGCTTCCAGTTTTAGTTTACTTTACATGGAGCCATTATAAATATTCAACGTTCAAATGAGAAGGGGAACAAGGGATTGGAAAAGGAAAAGGAAGTAAGGCAAAATGAGGAAAATGAAAATAGAAGATAGAAGGAAAACATGGAAATAAGACTTTTGTAAAGAAGGAGAAAGAGTTGGGAGGGGAGAGGAATGGAGAAAAAAAAAAGAATCAAGATATACTATGTGCAGATACAAATTCCCCATGATAAAAGTGATGATTATGTATAGAAAAAGTACACCAATAAAATTAATTTTAAAATAAATATTAAAATACACATTTTTTTCATTTCTCTTTAATAGTTACCTGCGAATAGAGTTTGTATGGTAATTTTTGTAAGGTTTGTGTGATAATTATGTGATTTGCTTTACACAGGTACCTTGATTTCAATACTGATAAACATTGAACATCACATTATTCTCCACATTCATCAATGCCCAATAATTTAACTATAATTATTTTATTTTATGTATATATTGTTATATTTTATTCTTATCTTAATTTATATTTTTCAGTATGTTAGTGATGCACATCTTTTCATATAATAACATACATTTCGTATATTACTTTTTTTTTTTTGGTACCAGGGATCAAACTTGTGTCCTTGAGCTTGTGAGGCCAGATGGCACAACTATCGAGCTAAAACCCTGCCCCTGTATCTTACTTTTTAAAGCATTTTCTGTCTTTTTTAATATTCAAAAATTATTACAAGCTATTCATTGTCATTAATCTCCCTCAAAATACTCTCATCTTTTCCCATCCTTTGCTAGTATTTATATTGAATTCTCCTATTATTATTTTGATGTGTAAGAATCCCTTATATTTCCCAAATGAAAATCCATTGTTGAATTTTCAAAACATTTGTTTGTTTGTTTGTTTGTTTGTTTTGTACCGGGGATCAAACTTGGGTCTCAAAACATTTTTTAAAGTATCTTTTATTTATATTTCTTGAGTTATAATTTTGTAAATGCAAACATAGTTGATGTTGATTAAGTTTATGTTGCCTTTTTGTATATTTTCTTTTTTGTGTTATTTAACAAATCTTGGTCTAGTTCAATATTCAAAGATTTCCTGAAATTTTTTGCTTTACATAATGATTTCTTTATAAGAAAATAATGATAAAAAAGGTCTAAAACATTCTTTTTTTGGTCTAGTTTTTTTTTTCTGTTAGAAGCATATAGACAAGAAAAGTCACTTTAAAAATATTTTAAGAAGCCAGGTGTGGTGGCACACACTTGTAATTCCAGCATCTGGAAGGCTAAGGCAGGAGGATCACTGTGAGTTTGAGACCAGCCTGTGCTACATAGTGAATTCCAGGTCAGTCTCAACTACACAGTGAGACCCTGTCTCAAAAAAATCAAACAAAAAATATTTTAGAAAAAAGTATTTTAAGAAAATGCAATGTATTGAATTTCACATATTACCAATAGTTTTATTCACAAGTAGCACTGTCTTTTCTTAAAGTTTTGTCTATATAAAGATTATTTCCTTTAGGGGATTGTGTCTGTCAAGGAAAGTTAGAATAATAGAGAGATTGATACATTTTTAAGAATTTGCTTACATGCTTAATACCCTAAATAAGACCCTCAAGACTACTACACTGTCTACCTATTACATATTCTGATATTTTTCAACAATTTTCTATAGTGCGGTAATAATTTCTCAAAGGTAACCTTGTGAGAGCTACTTTAAAGAACATATCCATATTTCTATCTTACAAAAAGGATGTTGTACAGTGCAAATATTACTGAGATTTTATTTGGTAGAGCTTCTCCCTATATTTCATGTGATTTAGATCTTTTGAGAAATGCTCCAAAGATGGCCATATATATTATTTCTTTCTATTGTAACTGACAGTCTTCTATCTAGGAAGTGAAATGTATGTTCTCTTCTCTTGAAAAGAATGCAAAACTATTTCAGTTTTCCTAATATCACTAAATCTCAGGAATTTTGGATAGCAGAAATCAAATGCAGTATAGTCATATTTCAAGATCCTGAAATCTTGACTTTTCTAGGAGAGAATTCATGCATTTGTCCATAGAATTACCCATGACTAGAAAAGGAGAAAGGTATGAGCAGTTGATGCTGCTCTTTTGTCACAATGAGTAGTCTGTTAATTCTTAATCTGCGTTGAGTAGAATGGCGTCTTAGCTAGCTGTATGTTACTGTTACAAAATGCCTGTATTAATCAACTTGGAAGAAGGAAAACTTTGTTTGAGTCATGGTTTCAAAGGTTCCATAGCTATGGCAGGACAGGACATCATGGTGGCATGCATGTGGTTGTGCAAACCTGCTCACCTCATGGTGGGGAGAAAGAGAAACAAAAGAGACAAGAAAGATCCAGGGTTGCATATTCACTTCAAGAGCATGCTACCCATGATGTAACTTCCTGCCTGTGGGCCTCCACTTCTAAAGGTTCTGCTGCCTCCCTATAGTTTCTCAGGCTGGGAATCAAGTGTTAGTCTGAAAGCCTTTGGGAGACAATGATGTAAATGCAAGTGAAGATGACTACTTTCATAATCTATCTTGCACTAAAAATAAAGTAGAAATTACCTGAATTTTCAAATCCAGGGAGAAAAAAATATTTGTCGTTCAGGTTAGAGTCATATGACTTATGCAATTTATTTCACATATTAGGAAGTTATTTTACAGATTTGTTTAATAAGGCTGGTAAAGCTAATTTGTGAAGATGCTGTTGAGTAATAAATGAGATTAAGAATGCTAAATGTCTAGACAATATAAAACATAGTGTATAATGAATGAAATAGCTTCAAATACCAATCTAGGGTTCAATTATTTTCTTTGTATTCTTCATTCTCTGTATAGATTTCTAATATCTTGTCTGCAAGAATGATCTATGTGCTAAATTTATACTTGCATCTCAGAATTACTTGGCAAACACACACACACACACACACACACACACACACACACAACTATATTAGAACCCAGGTAGATGCATAGGAAAAAGAGTGAAAAGATAATGAAGAATAATAATAATAATGACAATAATGATAATAGGCTATTATCTTGATAACAGGATCTTGGGATGATTTTCTGGACAAAAGAAATATCTTATTGGTGCAGCAGTTTCAAATAGTATAATGAATAGATTTTCCTGGAGCAGAAAAGGTTAAGGCAAGGGTACAAAAAGGAGACTAATAAATATGAAAATGTAGAAGAATAAC
Source organism: Fukomys damarensis (assembly GCF_012274545.1). Classification (NCBI taxonomy): domain Eukaryota; kingdom Metazoa; phylum Chordata; class Mammalia; order Rodentia; family Bathyergidae; genus Fukomys; species Fukomys damarensis. The sequence continues at coordinate 20,004,254 of NW_022900950.1, read as the reverse complement.
ATTTGATAAGGAAGAATTGCTTTGAAGGGAAATAGGAATGTGACGCCTGATGGATTTAGCACTGATCTGGAACCTTAAAATCTTTCAGAACTCATAGTGCTTACCCAATACTTAAAGCACTGGATGATTCTCTATTGTGAAGTTAATGATGCTTTCTACTTATTTTACAATTCTGGAAACAAATGTCAGCAGGCAAAAGCCAGGATGTGGCCATAAGACCATTGTAATTTGTTGCATTGAGTTTACATCGTGGCTGCAGAAGCTATGTTGTGTCATGTGTGGAGGAGTGGCAGAGCAGAGATGTCTGACTAGCTGAGAATCTATACTAAGATTCACAATAGTTTAGCATAGTTGTTTTAGCAAGAACTAACACAATTGTTTTCTATGGCTCGACTTCTCAGTAGAACAAGTGTAAGTTTTGAAGCAAAGCAAAGAAAGATGACAGATAATCACATGCTTTTCTCTTCTTTATTTTTATCTGAAACTTCTGTGAAAATAGAAATATGAGTAATATTAAAACATATATTATAACCTAGTGCATTCTTAAATACATTTATAACTCATGGTTCCTGTTTATGTATTTTTCATACTATTTTTCATTTCTATATAGTGTCTCCCTTTTTTTAATTAATCTCTAACATAGAAGAGAAGTATTTTTTTCCTTTGGCAGTGATCTTCTAAAAATTTATTTTTATTACAACTTCCTTGAAATTTTCCTATTCTGCATGTGCATCTAATTAGAATTATAACATTTCCTTTTAATAAAAGTTATTTTGTGTAGTTTTAAATTGCTTTCAGAGTAATTCCTTATTTCTGTTTGTTTTTCCTATAGAGCAGTAACTTCCCAAATCCTCTGGCACCTTAGAATTCCTGGGGTGCCTAGAAATCACCCACAGATAGTCTAATTGCTTAGAAGATTTCATTTCTGAGTTTTTAAAGCACCATTTAGTAGTTTCAATGTTGTTTTAATGTTTAGAAGAGGAAGAGAATCATTAATATATATATATATATTTTTGTATTTCTTAGAGTTTTAATGGGCCCTTAAGTAGTTTTAATATGGCTTTAATATGAAGATAGAGATGATTATTATGGAATTAGACTATTCAATTAAATATTAGAATGATAATATTAGAATTACAATGATTAACTGCTTCCTCATTCTGTACATTTTTTAAACCAATAAAAAAGTCCTGCAGTGAGTTTTTGCAAGCCATATTCCAAAGTTTTACTAAATGAGATGTCATGAGGATGCCAACATCTAGTAATTAAGAAATTAATTTGTAACATAGCATTTGTTTATGAACCATTTAACAATAAGATATTAGGAATTTATATGATCTCTTACATTTTGGAAATTTGTGTATGTGCATTTTGAGTGATGGTTCATAAACAGTTACTTTATGAAATCTTTCATCACTAAATATTTATTCTTTTTCAATTACAAATTAGAGTGAAAAATGAAAATCATATGCTGGGTATTTAGTCAGTACATACTGAAAATCTTACTGTTTGGCTTTAGGAGGTAATAAAGTGGTCTTTGTTTATAAACAGTCAAAGATATTCACATTTAATCTCTTGAAAATTCCTGAAAAGTTTGCTAGAAAAATCCCAGGTATACCTTGATTTATTTCTGGGTTTATCATATAATACCTACTGATTGATAATATTAGTACAGATTTTCTTAAACTGCTGCATGTTTTTTAATTCATTAAATGTATTGGTACACTTTATGTATTCAATGTGATGACATTCATCATTGGGAATTTATACCTTTATATGATATATCCTGATTCTCATTTCTTTCCCTATTCCTCTGCCCTCCCTGCAATTCTTCCACCTCTCCCAATTTACAAAGACTGTTTCTAATTTTTCTTTTCTCACATATATTCTTTTCCCTTCTTTCCTTTCTACAACTCCTCCCACTTTCCCTTCCCCTTTAAACCTTTTCTTCCTATTTCACATTGTATTTTACACATTTTGATCCTCATTTACACATTCAGTTTCACACATCACGGAAACTATTGGGTAAATACACGTGTGTCCTTTTATTTGTTGTAAGAGTATAGCCTTAACGTGCATCCACTTAGCTATAAATGTCTCTATCTTATCACTCTTCATGGTTGAGTAGTGCTCCATTTTATGGAAAAACAAAAAACACAAAACAAAAAAAAACTAATGTTTTCCTTATCCAGTTGATGAGCAATTGGGCTGTTTCTAAATTTTAGCTATTATGAACTGTGCCCCTATAAACATTGGTATTTATATATCAGTATGGTATAATTATTTTAATACTTTTTGAGACGATATGAAGCAGGGGGAATAGTTGAGTCAAAAGCGACCTCTACCCTAGTTCTTTGAGGTATCTCCATGTTGATTTCCACAGTGGTTGCAGCAGTCTGCACTCCAAAAAACAAAGGAAAGTGATCCTTTATCTCCACAACTCCATCAACATTGGTTATTGGTTGATTTCTTGACAGCAGCCATTCTTTTTGGAGTAAGATGGAATCTCAGGATTTTCTTCTTAATCTGCATCTCTCCAATGACAAGTGATGTTAACCAATTTTTTTTATACTTATTTGCTTTTTCTACTTCTTTGAGAAATGTCTGTTCATTTAAGATGCCCATTTTTAGACTGGGTTTTTTGATTAGGGATTTCGGATTTTTTTGCATTATTTATATATTCTAGACAGTAGTCCTTTGTCTGAGGAATACCTGTTAAACATTTTTTCCCATATTTTAGGTTGTTCCTTAGCCCTGTTGATGGTTTCTCTGACATTGCAGATTTTTAATGAGATCCTAGTTGCTGATTCTTTTTGCTAGTTCCCATGCCACTGATATTTTGTTCATAAAATCTTTTCCTATGGCAATCACTTCAAGATTTCTACCTAACCTATCTTTCAGTAAGTTTAGTGTTTTCATTTTAATATCTACATCTTTGATCCATATCAGTAGTTTGGTGCATGATGAAGTATATGAGTCTAGTTTGAGGGTTTTTTATTGAGTTTATTAGTACTTTTTAAGTATAGAGTACAGTTACATTTATCATTGGGATCTCATACCTTTGCATGACAGACCTTGGTTCTCATTTTTCCCCATGTCCCAACCCTCTCTTCACCCCTTTCCCCCTCTGCTATTTACAAAGACTTTTTTTATATTTTTTCATTTTCTCATATTTTTTTCTTTTCCCTTATTTCCTTTTTTCTACCCTTCCCATTTCCCCTACCCCTTTAGCCCTTTTCTTCCTATTTTACATTGACAGTTATAAAATTTGGATTTTTTTCTTTCTTTTTATTGAGTTTATTGGTACAATTTAGGTATACAATACAGTTACATTCATTATTGGGATCTGTACCTTTACATAATAGGTCTTGATTCTCATTTTTTTCCCCTTGTTCCTGCCCTCCCTTCACCCTCTCCTCCCCTCCCCATTTACAAACACTATATTTCCATTTTTTCAGTTTCTCATATTTTTTCACTCTCCCTTATTACGTTTGCCCCACCTTTCCCACTTTCCCTACACCTTTAACCCTTTACTATTTCACATTATTAATTATCTCATTAGGGTCCTGTGTACTATTATAGTTTTTGACATCAGAGAAACTATTCAGTATTCCAGTCAAATAAATCTCTGTATGAGCATTAAAAATATGGAATCCTAAAATAAAACTAAAAAGGAAAGTAAAAGAGAAGAGGCAATGATGTAATATTAAAATAATCCTTAATTCTGGAGATGAAAATGATCCCTTAATATATTTAAATTGCTTCTTGCTCTTGTAATCTTATCTTATTCATTTTTTTCATTATTTAGAGAATACTTTATTAGTTTCTGTAATCAAACCCACATAGATATGATCTTACATATTTAATACAGTGCATTACCCCTGTACAAATGCAAAAAAAATTTAAAAAATTAACATTTCTAGACCAATATGGCTGTCCATTTCTGTACAATGCCGACTCAACACACTAAATTGGGGTAACTTTTTCCAAAGTTGACAGCACCATTAAAGTTTCCAAAGATTCAAATTATACATATATATATATACATAAATATATACATATATACATTATACATATATATATATATAAATATATACATATATAAATTATACATATATAAAGACCAATAATAGCAGTATGTTATACATCAATAGCACCAACAGCTTTTCCAGGTTCTTCAGTCATCTGAACAAAATTATAGACATTCAGCACACTGCATGAAAAAAAAAAAAACAAAGAAAATAATAATATCCAAAAAATAGCAAAGTTCTATTGCTGTTGTGGTACCTGGCACCATTTTTTTATTAGCATCTTAATCATCATCTGGAAAGAGAACATTCTAGAGTAATATCATTAAATAAAGCTCTGATAAAGCACGGTCACTACTATGTATCATAAAATAGGTACAAGATATTTTACATTCACAGAGGTATGATACAATATCATCCTACATCAACAATACTAGAATCAGTTTTGGTTTGAAATTTGCTTTGTCTGCAAATAGGATTGCTACACCTGCTTTTTTCTGGGCTCCTGTCACATGGAGAATTGTTTTCCATCCTTTCACTTTCAGTCTATGGGCTTCTTTTTGCACTAGGTGTGTTTCTTGTATACAACATATTGTTGGATTTTGCTTCTTGTTCCATTTTGTAAGTCTATATTTCTCTTCATTGGTGAGTTGAGGCCATTGACATTGATGGTTATAACTGATATGTACTGACTTATTATTGACATGTTATTGGCCTTATGTTAACTCTTTTTACTTTTTCACCTTCTCCTTTTAATTTCTTGCCTTGCCTATTTGATTTGCTCTGTTGGGCCTCATGGTGTTGTTGCCTTCATTGCCTTTCTCTAGGATCTTGTTTAGAATTCCTTGTAGTGCTGGTTTGGTATTCAAGTAGTTTCTCAGGTGTTCTTTGTCATGGAAGTGTCTTATTTCCCCATCCATTTTGAAAGAGTTTTGCAGGATACATCAGTCTAGGTTGGAGGTTGTTCTCTTTCAGTACTTGAAATATCTCATTCCAGGCTCTCCTTGCCCTAAGAGTTTGTGTTGAAAAGTCTGTTGTGATTCTGATGGGCTTTCCTTTGCATGTGATTTATTTCTTTTCTCTTACTGCTTTTAGTATTTCATTCTTCTGTTGGATTTCCTGAGATCTTGATTATTATAAGTCTAGGTGTAGATTTTTTTGATTGTGGCTAGTTGGGTCCTATATGCCTCAGTTATCTGAATGTCAAATTCTTCCCCTCTGTTTTGGAAGTTTTCTGTCATTAATTCTGTGAACAGCTTTTTTAAGTCATTTGTATTTTCTCCTGCTACTTCATGGATTCCTATCAGTCTTATGTTATTCTTCTTTGCATCATCTAGGAGTTGGATTGATTTCTCATGATCCCCTACTGTTTTTAAGAGACCTCTCTTTTCATGATCACTGACTGCAATCTTATCTTCTATATCTGAGAGTCTATCTTCACATTCTTTTATTCTCTTATGTACACTTTCAATGGAGATTTTAATCTCTTAGATATCTGTTTGAATCTGTTTTATGGATTCCATTTCTTACCTATGTTGGGCATTTATTTTTTCCATTTCTTTCTTATGCTGGGCCTTCATGCCTTCTATCATGGTCCTGAGCTCATCTATTTTTTTTTTTTTTGTCTGTTTCTGGTCTATAGTCTCAAATCACGACTTCCATTTTGCTCACTATCTCTATGGTTATCTGGAAAATTATTTCTGTTTTGAATTTTTCTAGAGCCTGATTGATCTGTGTTGTTACTTCCTGTGCTTTGAGTTCAGGGTGTCCTGGTGGTTCACTATCTGCCTTTTCATCCTCAACTGCCCTACTGTTTGCCATTGGTGAACTGGAAGTCTGTCTTTGTGTCTTGCTTAAGTGTTTTCTCATTTTTATTTTTGTTGTCAGGCTGTCCTTGGTTTAATCTCTGGGTTATCACCTAAATCTTCCTGATACAGTTGCACCCTAGCTTTTGTGTCTCTAATGACCCACAGACATTCTCATCTTCATAATGTGAGAGAAAACAGCTCATTAAATCAACCAAAATCCTTTATCCCAACTGATACTGTCAGCAACACATTAAGATCAAGCACAACTTGGAAACTGACCACCTGTGGTAGTCACTAGTCTATCACCCTTAAACCATTTGAATCAAATTGAAATCAAGAAGCAGTGCAGAACATGTCTGCAGTGAACAAACTTTTCAATATAGTATATTTACTGTTTAATGGAGCAGAAAGAGCTAGGATGCAAGACGCCTGATCTCAGTTAGCTGATGACTGAACCCCATGATGCAGACTAACCAGGGGCTGCAAAACCCAGATTGAGTTCCCCTACCTTCTGAATGGTTGAACTCCACACGTTTTACTACAGGTTTCCCATGCCCTTTCTTTAAAGATGTTCAAAGTTGGGAACTCAGAAAAATACCCTTTATGAACACCTCTGCCTCTGCAAAGTGAGTCCAAGGACTGGCATAATCAGGAGGTCTGAGAGTGCATGGGGCGGTGGAAGTAAAAGGAGTTATGGGAGCTCAAAGGGGGCCTGCGTGGCTACCCTCCTGATCCTGAAGCGATGGTGGCTCCAGATGGGAGAGGACGTGGCTCTCCTTCCTGAGGTGGATCAGGGCCCAGGCTACCTTCCAGACGCTGGAAGATGGTGGCTCTAGGTGGGAGAAGGCATGGCTCTACAATTTGGATCTTATTTACACTTTTTGTGTTTTACCCCACAGTGATATATGTATACCCATGTTTATAGTGCCACAGGTTGCAATACCTAAAATTTGGAAACAGCCTAACTTCCCATCAGTTGGAAACTGGATAAAGAAGATATGGTTTTTCTATAAAATGGAGTGCTACTCAGTCATAAAAAAATGAGAAACTACAGTTGCTCATAGGAAAATTGATGCATATAGAGGCCATACTCTAGTTTTAATTTTTTACAGAAAGCAATCCACTTTTTCCAGCAACATTTATTGAAAAGGCTATTTTTCATTCAGAGGGTGGTTGGCTCATTTATCAAAGATGAGGTAGCTGAGTATTCTGGGGTTATGCTTTTCTAATCTATTCCACTGATCTTTGTGTCTGTTTCTTCACCAGTACTGTGCTGTTTTTATCACAGAGGCTTTGTAGTATGGTTTCAAGTGGGGATTGTGATACCTCCTGACATGTCTCTGTTGCCTAGAATTGCTTTTGTTATTCTAGGTCTTTTCTGATTCCAAATGAGTTTTTTGGATTATTTTATCTAGTTCTGTGAAATATACTCTTAGATTTCAATTGGAATTGCAATGAGTCTATGCAGCAGTTTTGGAAGTATGGCCATTTTCACTGTATTTGTTCTTCCTACCCAGGAACAAGGGATGTCTTTCCATTTTCTGATGTTCTCTTTAATCTCTTTTTTCACATTGCTGCAATTTAAAGGTAGAGGATCTTTACTTCTTTAGATTGATTTCTAGATATTTCATTATTTTTGATGCTATTGTGAAAGAAATTATCCCCTCAATTTCTCTTTTAGTGAGTCTGTTCTTTGTGAGCAAGAAGGCTATTGATTTTTGAGTGTTGACCTTCTATCCAGCTACACTACTTCATCTGTTAATTAAGTCTAGAAGTTTTTTGGTGAAGGAGCTTTTGGCAGTTTTTAGAGTTTTTTGATTTTGTTTCTTCTGTCCAGATTATTATCTTGTCAGCAAATAATGACACTTTTTTGTATCTTCATTCCTTTTATTTCTTTCTCATGTCTAATTGGGGTGGCTAATGTTTCAAAAACTGTACTGAACAAGAGTGGTGATAGTTGATGCCCTTGTCTTGTTCCTAATTTTAGTATGAAAGACTTAAATTTTTGCCCCTATAGTATGATGTTGGCTGCTGATTTTTCAGGGAATGCTTTTATCACGTTGAGATAAAGAGCATCTATTCCAATCTTTTGTAGAGTATTTATCATTGATCGCTGTTACTTTTTGTCAAATAATTATTCTGCACCTATTGAGATGGTCATATGTTTTTTTGTCCTTGACTCTGTTAATATAGTGTATTACATTTATTAATTTACATACATTGAACCATCATTGCATCACTGGGATGAATTCCACTTGGTCAGGGTGCATGATCTTCTTGATGATACTCTTTATTTTGTTAGCCAAAATCTTATTGAGGATTTTTGTATCTATGTTTATTAGGAGATTGGTCTGCTGTGCTATTGGTTAGGTATTTCTCTGCTTTTGGAATCAAAGTAATACTTGCTTCCAGAAATGAATTTGGAGTATCACTAACCTTTTAATTTAATTAAAGAATTTTAGTAGTGGCATTATCTCTTACCTAAATTTCTTATAGATTTAGCAGTGAAACTATCAGGATCTATGGTGATCTTTCTTGGTAAGTTTTTTACTTAGTTTTCAATTTCATTGATTGAAATTGGGGAATTTAGAATTTTGATATTTTCTTCATTCAATTTTGATAATTCATATGTAAGTAGGAATCTGTCCATTTCTACTGTTTTCTGTTTTATTGGAGTACAGATTCTCCAAGTAAATATTGATGTTCCTCTAGATTTATGCTGGATCTGTTGTGATTTCACCTTTGTTCATTACTAATTGCATGGATTTGATCCTTTTCTTTCCTTTTTTTGATAAAGTAGTCTAAGAGTTTCTTGATTTTATTTATTCTAAGAACCAACTCTTCAATTTATTGAGCTTTTGTATCATTCTCTTAGTATCCACTTGAATTGATTTCTGTTCTGATTTTTACAATTTTCTCTCTTTTATAAGCTTTGGGTTTGACTTGCTCTTCTTTTTCAAGCAGCTTGAGATTGAACATTAGGTTGTTTATTTGAGCTCACTCTGTTTTCTTAGTATGGGCATTCACTGCAAATAATTTCCCTTGTAGATCTGCTTTCATTGTATCCCATAGATTCTTGTATGTTGTACTGGCATCATCATTTAATTGTAGAAACTGCCTAATTTCTTCTTTAGTTTTCTCTGTGAACCACTGGTTGTTCAGGAGAGAGTTATTCAATTTCCATGTGTTTGTGAAGTTCCTGTGCTTTCTTATGCTATTGATCCCCCATTTAGTTGTATTATGATCAGATAATATACAGGAAAAAACTTCAGTTCCTTTGCATGTACATAAACATGTTCTCTGAGCTAGCATGTAGTCTATTTTGGAGAATGACTCATGTACAGTTAAGAAAAATATATATTCTGATTTGGTGGTGTAGAACACTCTGTAGACATCTACTAAATCCATTTGTTCCAAAGCTTGTTTCAGCTTTAGTGTTTTTTAAAATTTTTTATCCAGATGATCTGTCCATTTATGACAGTGCGATTTTGAAGTCCCCTGGTATAATTGTATTAGTGCTTATTTTGTTTCTTGTGTCCATTTTTTTTTATTTAGTTGGGTACATTAATATTTGGTGCATATATATTTATGATTGTCAACTCTTCCTTTTGTATTGTTCCATTTGCAAGGACACAGTAACCTTCCTTGTCTCTCTTAATTAGTTTTGCTTTGAGACATACTTCATCTGCAAATAGGATAGCTATCCCTGCTTTTTTTCCATATTTCTCTTGAAGAGGATGTTTTCCATCATTTTACTTTTAGTCTATGCATTTCTTCTTGAATGGTGTGTGTCTTTATACCACTTATTATTGGAATTTTCTTCTTAACCTATTCTGCCAGTCTATTTCTTTTGATAGGTGAATCGTGGCCATTAACATTGATGTGTTATAACTGATATGTAGTGACTTATCCTTGTCATGATATTTTCCTGTTCCAGGCTCTTTTATTTTTAATTAATCCTCCTTCGACCTCTTGGAATTGTGACACTCATCCTTTTCTAGGATATTGTTTAGAATTACTTGGAGTGCTGCTTTGGTATTCATGAAGTTTCTCAGGTGTTCTTGTGAGAGTATCTTATTTCCTCATTGATTTTGAAAGATAGCGTTACAGGATATATAATCTAGGTTGGATTTTTTTTTCTTTTAGGATTTAAAATACTTCACTTCATGTTCTCCCTGACTTGAGGTTTTGTGTTGATTAGTCTGCTGTGATTCTGTTGGGATTTCCTTGTGTACTATTTATTTCTTTACTCTATCTGCTTGTAGTATTTTATTCTTCTGTTGGATTTCTGAGATCTTGAGTATAAGTTTAGATGTACATTTTTTCTTTTAAATCTAGATTCATTGGAGTCCTATATTCCTCACTTATCTCCATGTCAATTTCTTTTCCTCTGCTTGGGAAGTTTTCTGCCATTACTTCTGGAACAGAATTTTTATGTCATTTGTATTTCTCCTAGTGTTTCATGAACTCCTGTCATTCTTGTATTATTCTTCTTTCTGTTATCTAGCAGCTGCTGGATTAATTTCTAATGATCACTTGCTATATTTAAGAAATAAATGTTTTCATTGTCACTAATAACAATCCTGAACTCCATATTTGATATTCTGTGTTCATATTGGCTCGTTCTGCTATAAATACTTTCAATAGAGTTTTAATCTTCTGAATATCTGTTTGGATCCATTTTGTGGCTTCCATTTCCTTCCTATGCTGGTTGTTTATGGTTGTCATCGTGATTCTGAGCTCACCTTTTTTTTTTTTTTAATCTGTTTCTTTTCCAGTCTCTAGTTATGTCTTTCATTCTGCTCATGATCTCTAGGTATCTGGGAAATTATTTCTGTTTTGATTTTTTTCTAGAACTATTGTCATCTACTTTGTTACTTCCATGTTATCAGATCAGGTTGTCCAGGTACTTGATTATCAGATTTTTCCACCTCTTTACCTCAAAAATTTGCATTTGGTGAGCTGGAAGTCTGGGTTTATGACTTCTTTAGGTGTCTTCTCATTTCTATTTTTGTCATTGATGATGTTTTTGGTTCAATTCCTGGGTTAATACTTTAATATTGCTTATTTAGAATCTTTCTTGCTTGTATTTAGAACTCTTATGAAATGATTGCTTCTCAAAGATGTCATGCAGTTATAGCTGGCCTTTTGATTTTGAGTCCTCAATGACTGTTAGGCAATCTCATTTCCAATATACCAGGAAGGACAACTGATTAAATCAATTAAGACACCTTAGACCAAGTGACACAATAAGCATAAATAATAACATGGGCCTCCATTGGAGCAGGCCAGAGAAAACCACCCACCACCAAGATGCACAACCTTTCCCTCTTTCACCTCCAGCATCCCTGACCTCCAACAGAGAAGACCAGAGATAACTGCCCACCATGTGCTGCACAGGGAGCTCACGGCTCCTCCTCCTCAACCTCCAGTACCCCTGGCCTCCATCAGAGCAGACCAGAGAAAATCATCCACTGCCACGCCACATGGGTAGCTTGTGGCTCCTCCTCCTCCACCTCCAGCACCCCAGGTCTCCACTGGAGTAGTCTGAAGAGAATCATCCACTGCCCAGCCATGCAGGCACCTCTGTAACATCCCCAACCTGCTTAAGGGCTTCTTAGCTGTTCTGGTACCTGGATCCATACTGCAGAGACACAAGTGATCATAAAGGCTGTATCACTCAGTTCCTGCCCTAATTCAGATTTCTTTTTTCTTTTTCTTTTCCTCTCTCTCTTTTCTTCACTCAATGGTCATTAGTTTTAAAGGAAAGTGAGTACAATTTGTAGCTTCCTTATTTCTGTTAAATTGTTTTATTCTTGTCTTTGTTCTTGCATTCTTCTTTCCCTCTTGTCTTCAACACTTTCCTAGAGTTTGTGTGATCATCCTGTGTCCTCTGGCTTCACTTGAAATCTTCACCTATTATTTTACGTATCTATTCTTCTCCAAACTCCTTCTAAGTCCCCATCCTGAAGGGTAAAGTTGTTATATTTAAGAGTTTATTCACTATAAATATATTTAAGGCTGTTCCTCAATTTTTATTTTATTCACATGACTAAAGGTGATAGATTAATAAGTGCCAAAATGATCAATTTCTAAGCTGTGCTTGATGCTATTGTGTTGCAAATTTTATCAATTGTGCTAAAAGGACAGCTTTAATGATTTGTCAATTCTGACATTATGAAAAGGAGAGTCAATAGAGACTCAAAACTTAAAAGCAGCTGTATCAGGAAGACCAAAGTACGAACCCAGGAATTAAACCAAGGACAAAAACAAAAGTGAAAATGAAAAACCACTTAAGTAAGACACAAATACAGACTTCCAGTTCACCAACAGCAACAGGGTAATGAAGTGGAAAACTCTGACAATCAACCACCAGGACACTGTGAAATCACAGGAAGTATCAAAATGACCAATCAGGCTCTGGAAAAATTCAAAATAGAAATAATTTCCCAAATAACTACAGAGACGTTGAGCATAGTGAAAGTCATGATTAGAGACACTAAAACAGAAACTGACAAAAAAAAAAGATGAGCTCAGGACCATGATAGAAGCCATGAAGGTCCAGCATAGGAAAGAAATGGAATCCATGAAACACTTTCAAACAGAAATCCAGGAGATTATAACCTCTATTTAAAGCATTCCCAGCAGAATGAATGACTGTGAAGATAGTATTTCAGATATAGAAGGTAGGATTGCAGTCAGTGACCATGAAAAAAAGATAGATGTGATAAAAATAGTAAGGGATCATGAGAAGTCAATCCAACAACTCCTAGATGATGCAAAGAAGAATAACATAAGACTGATAAGAATCCATGAAGTAGCAGGAGAATCGATAAAAGATTTAAAAAATCTATTCAAATAATTAATAAAAGAAAATTTCCAAGAAAGGAAGAATGTGACATACAGATACAGGAGGCATATAGGACTCCATCTAGCCATGATTAAAAAAAAAAGCTAGACCTAGACATATAAGAGTCAAGATCCCAGAAACCCAACAGAAGAACAAAACACTATAACCAGTTAGAGAAAAGAAATGAATTACATACAAAAGAAATCACAGCAGTCTTTTCAACACAAACCCTCAGGTCAAGGAGAGCCTGGAGTGAGGTTTTTCAAGTGGTAAAAGAAAACAACCTTCAACCTAGACTGATGTATCCTTCAAAACCATCTTTCAAAATGGATGGGGAAATAAGATATTTCCATGACAAAGAATACCTGAGAAACTTTATTAATGCCAAACCAGCACTGCAAATAATTCTAAACAATATCCTATAAAAAGACAATGAAGGTCACAACACCATGAGGCCCAACAGAACATACCAATTAGGCAAGGCAAGAAACTAAAGGGAGAGCAGGAAAAATAAAAAGAGCCAAGAATAGGACAACATGACAATGATAAGTCAATATATATCAGTTATAACCATAAATGTCAATGGCTTGATTTCACCAATCAAAAGAAATAGACTGGCAGAAAAGATTAAGAAGTAAAATCCAAAAATATGTTGTATACAAGAAACAAAACTAATTAAAAAATAAATTCATAGATTTAAAGTGAAAGCATGGAAAACAGTTCTCCTTTTCACAGGAGTCCAGAGAACAGCAGGAGCAAGTATCTTATTCACAGACAAAGTAAATATTAAACCAAAACTGATTGAGACAAAGAAGGCCATTATACCCTTGTAAAGGAAACAATCCAAGAGGAAGAGTTAAGAATAATAAATATATATTCACCAAATAGTAATGCCTCCAACTTTATAAAAAATATTAAGTAACATAAAAAAACAAATAAGCACTAATACAGTTGTAGTGGGGGACCTAAATACCCCCTTTCCCAAGCAGACAGATCATCTAGAAATACTAGAACTGAATGAAATACTAGAACTAAGATAGAACTAGAAGTGGAACTGAACTAGAAATAGAAATAGAACAATGAAATACTAGAACTGAACCAAGCTTTTGAACAAATGGACTTAATAGATGTGTACAGAGTATTCCACCCCATGAAATCATAATGTACATTCTTTTCAGCTGCACATAGGTCACTCTCCAAAATAGACCAGATACTAGCTCATAGGGCACATTTAAATAAATGCAAAGTAACTGAAGTTATCCCATGTATATTATAAGACCATAGTGCAATTAAGCCAGAGGTCATTAGCATAAGAAACTGTAAGAACTCCACTAACACATGGACATTGAATGACACTCTCCTGAATAATAAATGGATCACAGATGAAATTAAAGAAGAAATTCATCAGTTTGAACAAGTAAATGATAATGCCAATACAATATACAGGAATCTATGGGACACAAGGAAAGTTCCATGTGGAAAATTCATAGCACTGAATGCCCACACTAGGAAAACAGAATGAGCTCAAATTAACAACCGAATGATGAATTTTAGGCTCCTTCAAAAAGAAGAGAAAGAAAAACCCAAAACTCATAAAAGGAAGGTAATTTTAAATATCAGAACAGAAATGAATGCAATGGAAACTAAGACAACAAAACAAAACACAATGAATCAGAGATGGTTTTTTGAAAGAATAAATAACATTGATTAATTCTTATACAACCTTGTCAAAAAAAAAAAAAAAGAAAGAAAGAAAAGGCTCAGATCCCTGAAATTAAGAATAAAAAAGTTGAAATCACAACAGATCCAGCAGAAATCCAGAAAATCATTGATACCTACTTCGAGAACCTGTGGAATGGAAAACACAGAACAAATGGACATATTTCTTGACATTTATGAATTACCTATGTTGAATGAAGAAGATAAAATATTCTAAACCTCCCAATTACAATCAGTGAAATTGAAAACATAATTAAAAGTTTATCAAAAAAGAGAAGCCCAGGTTCTGATGGATTCACTGCTGAATTCTATAAAACATTGGAACTGCTGGCACTCTCTTTAAACTTTTCAATGAAAAAGAAAGGGAAACAATACTTCCAAATTCATTCCTGAAGCAAGTGTTACTTTGATTCCTAAACCAGGGAAAGACCCAACTAAAAAACAAAACTACAGGCCAATCTCCTTAATGAACATAGATGCAAAAATCCTCAATAAGATACTGGCAAACAGAATACAGAGCATCTTCAAGAAGATCATGCAACCTAACTAAGTCAGATTCATCCCAAGGGTGCAAGGATGGTTCAACATATGTAAATCAATAAATGTAATACATTATAATAACAGAGTCAAGGAAAAAAAATGATCATCTCAGTAGATGAAGAAAAAGCATTTGACAAAATTCAACACCCATTCATGACAAAAACCCCACAAAAAATTGGAATAGATGGTCTTTTTCTCAACTTGATAAAGGCTGTCTATGAAAAACAAACATCCAACATCATATTAAATGGCCAAAAGCTGAAAATCTTCATGCTAAAATCAGGAACAAGACAAGGATATCCACTATCTCCACTCCTTTTCAATATAGTTCTGAAAACATTAGTCAGAGCAATTAGATCTGAGAAAGAAGTTAAATCAATAAAGATAGCAAAGGAAGAAGTTAAACTTTCATTATTTTTTATGATATGATACTCTACAGAGAACACTCTAAAAACTCTGCCTGAAAACGTCTAGACTTAACTGATAGATTTAGCAGAGTACTTGGATGCAATGTCAACACTCAAAAATCAATAGCCTTCTGGTATACAAATAACAGACTCGCTGAGAGTGAAATTAGGAAAATAATAGCTTTAAAAATAGCATCCAAGAAAAAGAAATATCTAGGAGTCAATCTAATAAAGGAAACAAAATGCATCTACAATGAGAACTGCGACACTCTGAAAAAAGAGATTGAAGAGGATATAAGAAAATGGAAAGACATCCCTTGCTGCTGGGTAGGAAGAACCAATATAGTGAAAATGGCCATAGTTCCAAAACTGCTATATATATTGAAAGCAGTCCTGATTGAAATCCCAACAGTGTACTGCAGTGAAGTAGAGAAAGCAATCCAAAAATTCGTTTGGAGTCAGAAGAGACCTAGAATAGCAAAAGCAATTCTAGACAACAAAGACTTAGCAGAGGATACACAATTTGAAATACACTAAAAAGCCACTGTGATAAAAACAGCATAGTACTGGCAAAAAGCAGATGTGACATTCAGTGGAATAGATTAGAAGTTACAAAAACAACTCCATAAATACTCAGCTACCTCATCTTTGACAAATGTAACTATGATCCTCACTGGAGGAAAGATAGCCTCTTTAATAAATGTTGTTGGAAAAACTGGATTTCAACTTGCCAAAGATTAAAAATAGACACCTATGTTTCACCACACATTAAACTGAAATCCAAGTAGATTAAATGTCTAAATATTGCAACAGAAACACTAAACTTGCCAGAAGTTAAGTTAGGTAGAACTCACAAAGATATTGGCATAGGAAAAGAATTTATGAACAGATCCTCAATTACATGGGAAGTAGCACAAGGAATAAACAATGGCAATCTCATGTTGTTTAAAAGCTTCTGCACTTCAAGAGAAACCACCAACTGAGCTAAGAGATGACCTGCAACCTGGGAAAACTTTTTTACCAGCTTTTTCTCAGAGAAATTTCTACTCTCTAGTATATATAAAAAACTAAAAAAAAAAAAAATCAAACCCCAAAATATAAAGACCTTATTAAAAAATGGGCATCTGAAGTGAACAGACATTTGTCAAACAAACTAGTGTAAGCCACAAATAAACTCAAGAAAAAGTATTCGACATCACTGGTAATTCAAGAGATGCAGATGAAGACACCACTGATATTCACCTCATCCCCAAAGGAATGGCTGCTATAAATAAATCAACCAATAACGAATGCTGGTGGGGGACTGGGGAGAAAAGAACACTTCTTCCTTGTTGGTGGGAATGTAGTCTGGTGTAACCACTGTGGAAATCTATATGGACATATCTAAAGCAACTAGGATTAGAAGTCCTATTTGAACCAGCTATTCCTCTGCTGTATGTCTTCCCAAAGGAATCAAAAGTATCACACCACAGGGATAGATGCTCACCCATGTTTATAGTGGCACAGTTTGTAAAAGCTAAAACTTGGAAACAGCCCATTTGCTATTAGCTAGAGATTGCATAAACAAGATATTTTTATAAAATGGAGTATTAATCAGCCATAAAGAATGAGGAACAAGAAATATTCATAGCTAAATCGATGCATATTGAGGACATACTCTTAAGTGATATTAATAAGTCACAAATGTATGCATATGGAATAGTTTATCTGGTGTGAAAAACTAAGTGTAAATAAGGATCAAATATATAATTGGCATTGTGTAATAGGAAAAAAAGGTCTAAAAGATTAGGGAAGTTTGAGGAGTAGGGGAAAGGTAAAAATGGAACAGAAAAAGAATATAACAAAAGAAAAACATAGAAACAATGTCTTTGTTAATTGGGAAGGGTGGAAGGAGTGAAATGAGGGCTTGGAGTGGGGAAAAAATAAGAACCATCATAAACCATGTAAAAGTACAAGATCCCAATAGTGAGTGTAACTGTATTGTCTACCTAAAAATTACCAATAAACTTAATAAAAAAATTAAATGCCAATTTTGATAGCTCTTAATCTGTCACATTTAAGTCATGAACTAAATCAAAATTGAGGACCAGCCCATAATATATTTGCAGTAATTAAATACTTCAATACAGCAAATCTATCCTTCAGGATGAGGACTTAGATCTCTTCAAAGACTTATTTTTTCTTTATTGGGATATTACTAGTAATTGTTTCTTCTAACTTCTGGGATTGTACTGCATAATGGTTATCTACATTAACCTATTGTGCAGTAGCACATCAGAATTTCTGGCTTTTATGAAAGTCTAACTTAGTGCTCATCAATCAATCTGTCTTCATCTCTCTCTCTCTAATTCCCTTCCCAGCCTACAGTAAACATTAACCCATCTGAATTTCTATGATAGCAATTTCTATGATACTATATCTGAGTGAGATTACACTGTAATTCTCTTTCTCTGTCTACCTTATTTCACTTAAACACACTCATCTCAAATTCATGTAAGTATTCTGTACTTATTGCTTTTTAAATTGGAACATATAAAATAATGAGATCAATTATGATGCATTAGAGCATGCCTATAATAAATTTTTCTTATTTTTCTTTCTACTATTTTTTTCTTCTCCCTTCATAATTTCTTTTATCTCAAAGAGACTAAAATTTAGTTTCCTGTTTTTAATATTGCTCCTTTGTTTTTAATATTTGTTTCCTTTTAGACTTCCAATGGAAGAGAAACTATAATTTTTAACTGAGTGGATTATTTCACTTAGTAAGCTGTTCTTCAGTTGCAATAGTATGCTCTAATTCTTTCAAAAATATATCAAGAAGTGAAAATGGAAATAAAGTGTTTGTAAATGGGGAGAGAAGGAGGGAGTGAAGGGAGGGCAGGGACAAGGGGAGAAAATGAGAACCAAGACCTGTCATGTAAAGGTACAGGATCCCAGTAATGAATGTAACTGTACTGTATACCTAAAATGTACAAATAAACTCAATAAAAAGAAAT
>NW_022900950.1:19825011-19985766 GCF_012274545.1 Fukomys damarensis | reverse complement strand
TTTATATATATAAAGAACTGGGATATATATCAAATGATACACATTTTAATGTTTGGAGTATTTTTCATAGTGATGTTTCTAGTTGTTGTAGTAGTATAAACAGATCCCCATCAAATATATAAGAAGGTTTGTTTTTCCCTACATCTTTGCCAGCATTCATTATTTTTGTGTCTTGGTGATTACCATTATGACTGGCATTAGATGGAATTTTAATATAGTTTTGATTTACATTTCTCTAACAGCTAAATATATGGCAGAATACAATTTCAACACACAAAATTTAATAGCTTTCCTGTATACTAATAATTTACCCACTGAGAAAGAAAACATGAAAGTAATTCCATTGATAGAAGTTTAATTATATATACATATGTTTGTAAATATACATATACATATATACATATGTGTGTGTGTGTGTATCAACCTAAAAAATGGAATAAAAGACCTCTGTCATGAAAATTATGGAATGAGAGAAATTAATGATGACAATAAAAATGAAAAGATCTCCAATGTTCTTGCATGGCAGAACCCATTATTGATAAAATGGCTGATATTACTGAAGTGATTACTGAAAGCAGTCCATAGATTTAATGGATTCCTAATATAATACTAGCAATTTTCTTCAATGATCTAGAAAAAAAGTCTTAAAATTCATATAGAACTACAAAGACCTAGAGTAGCCAAAGCAATCCTGAGCCAAAAGCAGTGCTAGTGGTAGCAGAATATTAAATTTTAAATTATACATACAAACCCATAGAAACAAAAGCAGCATTGTCCTGGTTAAGAAGGAAAAAAAAAAAAAAGATGATGAAGAAGACGCTATGCTGATGAGTGTAATAGAACAACAACAAATACAACAACAACAAAAACAACAAACCTAAGCACTGTCAGTCATCAGATTTTTGACAAAGAGGCTAAAAATTTACCGTGACAAAAAGAGAACCTTTTCAACAAATGGTTCAAGGAAAGCTAGATATCCACATGCAGAAAGAGATATATCTCTCACCTTACACTAAAATCAATTCAATATTGTTAAAAAAGCTATAGATAAAACCAGAATGATTGAAACTACTGGAAACTACATGGATAATGTCATGGAGCACTTAAAGCCAGAGGTACAGGAAAAGCCTTTCCCAATACCACAGGAAAATAGAAAAAAAAAAAATGGGGCCACAGCAAATTAAAACACTTCTGCATGGCAAAGAAAACAATCAATAGTGTAAAGAGTGTAAAGAGACAATGAATAGAATGGGAAACTGTTTTATATCTACTCTGTCAAAAGCAGATTATATTTATACTTTATAAACAATTTAAATAAAACACAAAAAAGTAGTCCAATCAATAATGTGCAAATCTCAAGTTCTTCCTTCAAGTTTTCCATAGGACTTCATCAAATGATGTTGAGCTTGCAGTAATTTGAAGACCCAATCAGACTACATGTCAAAGTCGCCTTGCTCACATGTCTGTGGCTGGCAGTGGATGTTGGATATTAGTTAAAATTTCAGCTATTTTCAAGAGGAACATCTTCATACATCTTGGAGTCCTATAACAAAGTAGCTATGTTTTGAAAGGTAACTTGCCAACAAGAAACATCCCAAGTAGGAACATTCCTTACACACCAGGGTATTAAGAATTTATTTACTAAAACAGGGAGCAACTAAAAACATACAGCCTATTTTTAAAAGACTCTTGGATCTCTATTCTATTCTCCATTTGTAATAGCCAAAATCTAGTACATAATAAAATCTGCAAGGGTTTTTCCCATGGGAAAAAGTAGACATTGAGCAAAGACTTCTCATATGAGCAAGATTTCTAAAATAACGTCAGTGGCAGTGAGCAAGATGATTTACATTTTCAATATCCATGTCAGAGAACAGGGATTGGTCACTACTTCTCCATGCAGATTTTCTCCTCTTTGCTTGTGAGGTTAGCTGGAACTAAGAGGTGACACCATAAGGATTGGAGATCCCTTAGGGGTGCCATTCTTTCTGGAAAGCAGTTTTCCTGAAAGGTTGTTCTGGTAGTCACTGCTTTTCCTGCTCAACATCCATTGGCTTTCCCAAAGGACTGCCCTTGGGAAGACAATTTGGGGAATTTCTCTTTTGGAAGACAATTTGCATAGATAGCTACAATTTACATATCTGATGTTTTCCCTTCCCAGTCACCTTTGGTTCTCTGAGCACTTCTACTTTTCCAGCTGGCTGATTGCTATCCTGGAGCCTTTGCAAGCCTGGGCTTGTGACAGAAGATTTGGTGGACAATTTTCACTCTGACTTTTAGTGGTGCTATTCAGCTGCTGGAAAGAGATCTTGAGAGGCTTCCATTTCTGCAGTTGCTGCTTTGCCTTTTACAGACCCGTTTGACATTCGTGTCTCACTGGCTTGACTCAACCATTCAGGTCACACAAGTCTAAGTTTGTAGCCCTGGCTGTTGCAGAACTTTCTGTTCAAAGATAGAATTGGAGAAAATTTTGAACTTAACAATAAAGGGACTATTTCAAGGGGGAAATTAGGGAAGAGAGGGAAATAGGGGTGGTAAAAAGGAAATGCAGTGTGAAGCAATTGAACCTGCAGACACCTAAAGAGCGTTCCACAGGTGATAGAAAAATATACATTCTTTGGCAATGCAAAACCAGAAAATTCTGCAGGATAAACCTCAATAAATAGAAAGCATAGACATCATAGAGGATGTTTTTTAATTGTAGTAGAATAAAATTAGCATTTAGAAAATGTTTTAAATCCATCTTTAACAAGCCAGTACTATAACATAAAACCACACAAAAAATTTAACAAAAAATTTAGGCTGAGGCTAGAAGATCACTTCCAGTGGGAGTCCAGCCTGGGCCACATAGTTAAGTTCAAGGCCAGTCTGCACTACAAAGCCAGGCCTAGCCTCATAAAATATATATAAATAATTTATATATATTTAAGTTATGCATAATATATAATAAAATATCATCATACTTTAATAAGAAATTATGAAATGTACTATCAACTTTAACTCACACTAACATGAATTGCATCTTGGCTTTACTTCTCAGTATTTCTTTTGCATTTCTTTCTTTATTTAATCATTTTTCTCCCCAGATCATAGGATTACAGATATCTGTATAATATAATTTGCTTTGAGAACTCAAACAAACAGTATTGTCAATAGCTTAAATACAATAACTACTAAGGTTCTGGGATTTAAGAAATAGTCAATTACATCAACAAAATATTTTTTAATTCATTAATGGCTTTATTTTGTAGAATTACATTGCCAACCACTTCTAGAATCAACTTCTGAACTTACTAAAAATTCTTAATATTACTTCCTACAATTCTGATTCATTTAGTAAGGAAGAAAATAACTTTGGATTTTGCACATAAACATGTACCTAATGCCATTTTTATGTTTTAGATAACCTAGTTGTCATCTCCTTGAGAAATGAAAAAGATCATCTTCAGATAATATAGGTAAAGTTGTATTTCAATTGCTCTACTTGGTGGTTCAACAAAAGTTTTTGCTTTTGTTTCACTGGGGATCAAATTCAGTAACTTCCACAAACACTCTGTCTTGAACTATATCTCAAATCCTGAGTTATTTTTTGAAGTGTCTAATGTATTCACTTAAGCTATTTCATCACTAATGAATTCCTTGAAAACAATGGTTCATACATTCAGAACAATTAGTTTTTATTTAGCAATGCACTGTTAAAAAAAACATTTGGGTGTATTAATTGTTAGCAAACTATTATCAATATTTTAAATCACCAGTATGTAAACCACTTTGACTATTTAGGCATGATGTTATCTAAACAATATTTATAAATATGATCATGGGACATTTGCCATACACAAATATTAACATTTTCTATAATCTCATAGCATGTGACTAAATGTATCTCAGGTAGATTACATAATAAAGTTTCATAGACCTGAACACCTTTACATAAGAAGAAACATCTGATTAGTCTGTTGCAGGAATACCAATTTAAATGTTAGCCACTAAAAGGCAGTGCAAGAAAAAATGACTACACTGTTACAGGCTTTGGTGACTTTTTTTTTCAGGATATTTAACTCAGCAGCAAATGTAGATATGGCTAATATCCTTTTACATTTTTCAGACCTAATAACATACCCCAGTATTTTTATTAGTCATGTCATTGCAATGCCTCTAGTATACAGTGAGAGACACTGGCCACACCATCACCAGGGCTGATTAAATTAGATTAGGTGACAGAATCAGGTTTCAAATCAGTTTTTTTTTTGCTAGGGTAAAAGCTGGTTCAAATTATAAAATGCTTATGTATAAAGTGGGAGAAATATGTTGGTGATTAGAGATATAAAATAAAATAATTTGAAACATTGAGCCTACTCAATGGATATATTTCAGCAAAAACATAGATGAGTTTAAGGTGGATAAAGAAAAAAATATGACTTTATTTTCTTCCACTCACCACTTTAATGATTATATAAATTCTTTCTGTCTTTAATCCCAGTTGAAAGCACAAGAAGATTATATTATTATTATTATTATTATTATTATTATTATTATTATTATTATTATTTTAGTACTGGGAATTGAACTTGGGTCCTTGCACTTGCGAGGCAGGTGGCAGTGGCACCACTGAACTAAATCCCTGGCCCAGCACCAGAAGATTTTATATGGTTTTATCCAGGTGATATGATGTTTACAGGTGCTGCCCCTTCTCTCTTAAAGAGTACAATAATAAAATTTGGGTTCAGTGTAGAGAAAAGGCACTCAGTGTCTCTGAAATGCAAATTAATGCTGCTGTGTGACAGCAGAACCCTCTCTCTTATTAACACACAGAAAAAATAAGAGAAAATCAGATGTTCCAGTTTCTTCAAGTATTTGTACAAAACGCTTGATACATTCTTATCCTCTCTCTCTCTTTCTCTCTCTCTCTCTCTCTCTCTCTCTCTCTCTCTCCTGCAATGCCCTTTTCATTTTGAAACTACTTAAATTTTTACATGATCTTTCTCACTAGCAACTAAACACAGTGTTATTCCCATCACAAATAAGTTATGTTCTCACTTTGTTATGGTTGCTATTGTATTTTTCCATTGTACTTTAAAACTTGCAGATAATTATCTGTGTTCCTTACCTCATTTGTAATATTCTATGTGTTTAATCAGGCTTACACACTAACATTACACACAGAAAATGTAGCCTTTAAGATGCAAGGCCTTCATAGTTTTTAAGTCAGTAGTCATTCCTTCTCTCTCACGTGCTTCATATTTTAGCAAGATCTGGTGTGCTGGTCATTCTCTCATCAAAATGGAGTTTTTCTCTTAGCCATAAGATTACAGCATCCCCAAACTCCAATCTCTCTTGTCACTGTTTGTTTTCCCTGTCTGAAGGATTCACTTAAAACCCTTGACCTGTCAACAAGCCGCCACACTCTGATATTTCTAGATTTAGTATCCAGAAATGCCAGGGTCTGCTTTCTCAACTGGTCGATTTGATGTACCTTTCGATTGCTCAAGCCAAGAAAACAGAATTCCACTTCCAATTTTGTTATCTCATCTTTCACATGAAATAATTACCAAATCCACTTTGACATCCAACCTAATTCCTATAGTTTGCAATGGTCTGTGTTTACGCTTTTACCGGCTTCATTCAGAGATTTATGTTAATATCCTAACATATCCTATATTCATCTATTATTTTCTATTGCCTTGAGAGTGATTGACCCAAAACTCAAGTTAGATAATGTCACATCCCTGCACAGTATTTTCCACTGACTGCTACTCTTACAATAAAGATACATACCTTCGATATCTAGTTTTGTTTGTTTTTCTTCTTCTTCAAATTCCAAAATTAATTACCTCTCCTATCTAACTAATGCTATCAAGCCTACTATGGTTTGAATATGTTTTGTACTCCCTAATTTATGCAGGGATTTAATCCCAAAACTGTATGTTAATGGCATTAAATGGGGTGAAAATTCATGTGACTTCTGTAATTAGAGGTGGGACCTTTGGAAATAGATTAGCTTCAGACAAGGTCATTAGAATGAGCCTGATTCTTAAATTCCAGTGGCTTTATTTGAAAGACGCAGACCAGAAACAGAAATAGGCACATGCACGTCATGTTTCTAGCCATGTTATGACACGGATCACATTTTGAGACTCTTAACAAGAGTGGCCTCACCCATTCCGGTCCTATGTCTTGCACTCTCACAACTTTAAGTCAAAATAAACCTCTTTCATTTATAAAGAATCTATCTCAGGTATTCTGTTATTATAATGAAAAGCTAATATTCAGCCCCACAAGCTATTTCTCTCTTTCAAAGGATAATGAATATTCCTGCCACAGGACATTTATAATTTATTTTATTCTATCATCCTGTTCTATTCTCCTTTAAGTCTACAGATTTTGCTGGCAATACTATGGAAAATACTGTATCATCACCCTATGATTTCTAATATATTTTCCCTCTTTCTTGGTGCCTTCTAAAAGTTACTCTATTATTTATTTTTTTGCACATTTTTACTCTGATTATAAATTAATCATTATGAAAACGTTGACAATTTTCTTTGTACCTGTTTCCTGTAGGATTCTTGTGTTTAAATTATAGACTATCACATAATAGATGCTCAAAAACATTTAACAAGTGACTAAAAATATTTACATGTTACCATTCTTGCTCCCAAATTTGAACCATTCAACAAACATGATAGTATTGATATTTTTCACCTTAACTACTTTACTGACCATTGTGATGCTGAACTGTAGCTTTACTTAGTATTTTTGTTGCTCTTCCTATATAATAGCTGAAATCATAAATTTTTTTGGTCTTTCAAGATTGTTTTTACTTTTATAGGCCTTTGCAATTTCAATTTTATGTAAATTTTAACATTAGTCATTTTGTCCTTTGAAATAAATAAAAGAGGGAAGAGATAAGCAAAGGGGGAACAGTTGTGATATTGTGACAGGAAAGGTGTCAACAGAATAGACATGTTTATATGTGCTATCTTTCAAGCCAAGTAAATAATATGGATCTCAGCTTAATTGTTTGTTGATATCTCAAAAATGTGTCAGAGCTTCTATCTACTCATTGTGTACATTATTCTTAGATTTATCCTGGTTATTTATTGAAGCACAATATAATTCAATTATATACATGAATAATGATTCAATCTTAATAGTATTTAGTAACATGAGTTTGGGATGCATCACAAGATATCTTCTTTCCTCAGAGAGAGCCATCACAACATAGTATTTGTATAAACTGATTGGTAGTAAAGGTCATAACTAACCATTATTTCATTCTTTCATCTAATATTTCTTTTATGTCAGTTTTCTAACAGAAACAACTCATTTTATTGTGTGTAGGTTATAACTCCTTTTCCCTATGTTTACTGAAATAAACTTGAATTTGGAAATTTTTTGTTAAATATTCTCTGACAAAAAAGGCAGACATAATAGTATACTTGCACTGAGAGATGATTTTCTATTTAGTCTCTTGCATTTTTGTAGCTCTTGTAAGCAGAGAAGCAAGAAGCTTTTGTTCTGGGCCATTTGAAAGAATTCCTCTACAATGGACATCTCTGAAAGATATCTTGTTTCATTGAAGAACAAACACCAAACTTGACATTGACTTTCTTACATAAAAGGGAATATTTGCCTCTGGAACAAGGGAATTGGCACATTTCTTGGCCATGATAAAATATTTGATTGTCTACATTCAGGGCTCCTTTCCTACAATAAAAGCCGCCTGTGCAAGTGTCCATCTGGACACATAGTTTGTACCCCAGAGTTTGGATGCAAGAAGGATTGAAGTAAATATTCTAATGCATATACTTTGTTTACCAAGAGATTTTATTTTTTATACTATTATAAAACTTTAAATTACTTGTTAGACTACAAGTAGACTGAAATTTAAGACTGTTCATAGTTCTTGGGTGCATATGAGTAGTTTATAACATTTTTATGCCTAAGTACCTATTGTATATTACAGCTTGCTTATTCACTCTTCATTTGATGTGAACTTGCTTATTATGAATAAACATAAAGTGGATGTTTACATGCTAATATTTCTGTGAATATATGCTTTCATGTTTTATCCAAATGCCTAGTGATACAATTAGGATCTCATTATATAGTGAAACACGCAATTGCAATAGTTCTATAACAACGTTTTTCCTAATTCTTGCCTTTAGAGTTCTTCATATATTCTCCTTTTTTTATTAGTACATGCTGGCAATCATGGAGTTTACATTTGTCTTGGGGAGTAGGGGACATATTTTTCTTTATTTTTTCAGTCTCTGTCCTCTTCCCACCCAGCTCCCTCTATATCTACTAAATCCCCCTTTCCATTTTAATTCATGTTGTTATTATACTTAGCTCACATTATGACATATAATGCTTGCAAACTACTGCTTTTTAAGAAGTGAAATAGAATAAGAATGTCTCCTGGAAGAATGGCCACAATTTAAGAAAAGAAAAGAGCACTAAGGTATCAGTGAGAAGAGATATTTTTGGTTTTGAAAAATATATTGAAATGAAAATAATATTTCAATGAGATAAATATCAGTTAATAATTTTTAAAAGCTTTTAAAACTTAATTAACTCTCAACATGGCAGACAAAGACGACATATCACAAGGACATCATGAAAAGGATGGAAAATGAAGTAAACATTTTTAAAAAATTGAATTAGCTTTTTGCCCGGTTTACTTCTGATCACTTGTAGTTTCTTTTCAAAATAACAGTACAGGGCTGGGGATTTAGCTGAGTGGTTCTGCGGCCTGCCTCACAAGTACAAGGACCCAAGTTTGATCCCCGGTACCAAAATATAAATTAATAAATAATAATATTACAAGGATTTTGTATTAAAATTCCATTGTATTGATTTTGTGTATATATGAAATTCTTAATATTTACTTGTAGACAACACAAATCCATATTTTAAAAATATTCTATGATACTATATGAAATATTTGAAAGGATACATTGGAATGAGGCAAAGAAGACATATTATATTTTTAAGTTTAAAACTTTTCATGTGATTGAAATTTTCCATGATGAAATTAAGAAAAAAGTATTCCAAATTATAAAATTGAAGTTATATATCTGAAAGAATTTTAGTATTTTGAAAAAAGAAGCAAGTCTTAATAAAGTTATTTTACTGTAAATAAAAGCATTTATAATTTATGTAATACAGTTAATTTTAAAATTACTTTATAGTCCGAATCTCTGAAAAAGTTATGTAAATTATTAACAACATGGGATCATTAAGGCCAGCCAAATTCAATATAATTATAGTCCTTAAAAAGGGAGATTAAATCACAAACAAAAGTGAATATCATGTGAAGATTCATGGAAATATGGTAATGTATAAGCCATGGAAAAGAAGCCAATCTTGCTAATACCTGGATCTCCGATTTCTACACTCCATTATTTTTTTTTTTAAAGTCTGGAAAACAAAGAACAAGACAAACCCAAAGCTTGTAGAAGGGAGAAAATTATAAAGATCAGAGCAGAAATCAATGCAATGGAGATTAAGAGAACAATATAAAAATCAGAAAATACAAAACTATGCACAGGAACTCCTTGCTACGGTTGTGCTATGCCCTGTATTAGAGAGTCTACCAGCAAGAAGTTCTCCCCAAAGTTACTCTCAAAGGACCTCTAAACCCACGAAAGAACTCAACCTATCTTTTGTAAACTATCCTGACTCCGATATTTCATTATAGCAATGCAAAATGAACTAATATATTTATGTTTCTTAACTTTTGGAAAGGAAGAATAAAACTTTTGACTGTTATATATATTTAAGCTCTATATACATAAAATAGTAGATAAAGGTCACTGGTTTTCAAATGAATAAGCAAACTAGGAAAATTAGTCACTCTGAATTCATTAACAGAGGCAAATATTAATCATCAAAGACATGTATAACCTTATGAGTTTCTCAGTGCTGCTACATTCAATTTTAAGCCTTTTATAAAATAGGATTGGTTTATTTTTTGTGGATTTTTTACATAGCTCAACTTTCAATACAAGGCTGTATACATCTATGTTTTTTAATCCGGGTAGTATTTTAAAGTTACTTGAAAAACTTAGAAAAAATAATTCTCAAGACCTTGGTGGCATAATTCTCAAGGATTGTGATTTAATAAGATAGACAGGGCTCCACATACATATTTTTAACAACTTCATGAGACAATTTTTAAGCACAGGATGAATGCACTGAGAGGCTTAGATCATTTTGCTGTTGTTTTTGATATATCACAATATAAAAAATTATTTTTTGATAGTCAAGGACATTTTCTTTTTCTTTTTCATTTTTTAGAACATTTTCTTTTTAAATTTTAGGGGTATATTTGTTGTGAGAAAGCTGGGAAAACAGAAAATTGAAAGCATGTGAAAATATTATAAAAACTAATTATTATTTGAGAATTTTGAATTTTACCAGGGTAGCTTAGAATTCATTACTTAACTTTAAAAACTGGATTTTTTTTTGTAGTTTCAGTTAAAGTCATTACTTTTAGTGCACCTTGATATGCTGGGAAGTTTTGTAGGTTTGTTGTGTATTTGGAATCAAATATTTTTAGAAAAATTTTATAGTAGTTAGTTCTTTATTGTAATGTAAGCTATGAAGCAAAAAGCAATGGAAGAGAGAAAGGTATTGCATTTCATGAAAGGCAGTCATGATCTACATACTCATAGAGACAGCAGTGGCAACTTCACCTCTCCAGAAGTTGGCCTCTTACATGAAGATGGAGGACAAGAAAAAGTGAATGTCATAATTTTTAAATTCTAGGTTTCTGCATTAGTTCAATCAGCTCTGATTCCTTATCCTTTAAAAGATTGAATGGGAAACATTTAATTATAATACAGGACTAAATTTATAATACATTTTCTCCAGTTAATACACAAATTAAACATTTGTTTTAAAATTGCAAAAGAAAAGGGCAGGGGATTTAGCTCAGTGGTTTGGAGGCCTGCCTTGCAAGCACAAGGACCCAAGTTTGATCCCCTGTACAAAAAAAAAGAAAAAAAAAATTGCTAAAGAAAAACTGCCCTATTTTATACCTTGATTTTCAAATCCTCATTTCCATTCTTAAGAGAAAAGCATTGCATTTATTCAATCTCTCTGCGTTTGTGTGTCTACCTGTCTATCTGTCTCTGTCTCTGACTCTGTCTCTCTCTTCTTTGATTGAAAATGTTGAAAATTACAGTAAGAATGGAAATGCAAAATAGAAAGTTTTGGAAATATGCAATATAGAGTAGAAAAAGTTTTAGAAATTCATAGGAGAAAGGATAGGCTTTAACAGTCATTTTCATTCAAGGGATCAACCACTAGTAAAAGTAATAATTTATTATTTTGACTATTTCTTCTATAGGTAGCACATGCTACTTAACAAAATATATGTTTTCTTTGATATGGGAAATGAAATATTTTCTTTCTGTAAGGTTATGAAAAGAAGAAAACTGGCAGATGCAAAAATCAATTATATATTTATAAATGTCTTATCATACAGGAAAGATTGTTATAAAAATATTACATGTCAAGTGGAAGTGTATTTAAAACCAAGACCACTATTGATTTTTCTGTCTTCTTTGATCTTGCATAAACTCAAAATTAATGTCAGAGTTCAAACAAAATTACTTCACTTCTTTACCCTACTTGATCTTTTTCCTTTGCAGTTGCCCAGCACAGGGGAATATCTGTGTAATCAAGTGCAATAAAAATCAATGTTCCCATACTTCATTTTTGAGGGTGGAAAAGTTTTAGAAAATTACAAAAGAGTAAATCATCAAAGAATACATACTTAATGACTATTAATCTTCATACTAAGATTTTAAAGTTAGATATATTGTCTCATATTTATATATTTAAATATAATCACCTGATGCAAATTTTCACTTACCTTATGGATACTGAGCATAAAGATTTTAAAAATACTTTGATGTGGATATTATTATTATTGACCATCACTGTTTTGTTCTCACAGGAAATTAACTTATAAAATAATTTTAATTTATAGTTATTTGTTTACTAAATATTTTTTAAATATTGTCATAACCTAGAAAATATTGTTTTTTTCTAATTAAGGAAAATTTAGATTCTTTCATTTCCCTTTCATTATTTAAATGCAAACTCCATTGTCAAATAAAAAACAAGGCAATGTATATGTGAGCAATTTCCTTTTGCTAAGGACCAGCATTTATATACACTTATTACACAATTACATATGGAGAGAGAACAGAATTTCTCTGTCAGATAGTAACATTTTTTATAGGATAAACTTACATGATTGTTGGTGCTTCTTGGGTCCTTCATCCTCCTAAGAGAATATTGTATGAAATGATATAGACTTCTTTTGAAAAAAAAGTACTAATAATATAACAAGTAAGTTATCTAGTTTCAAATTATAACTCTATTTGTTATTCTCATGGGATTTAGTAATGCTAATGGTTACTGTAAACCTTTCCACTTTCTTCAGTATTTATTAATTATATTTATTTATATTACATTATTATATTAATTATATTATATTATTATACTATGTTAATAATATTTATTAACTAAAAGACAACTAACTATGCCTAATATGTACACACATACATACACTTATTCCATGATATAATCCACATTATGCACATACAAAGCAAAAGTATTATTTACATGTATTATATTCTGTCTTTAGATATTCTTTTGTTTTTTAATTACTACAATTGTCAATCAAATCTTATATTCAACGCTTATGTTTTTAAGAAGTATATTACAGTAAAACATGCTCTGTCATTGATCTTCATCAGAATACTCCCTCTCATTTTTTTTCTCCCTTTCACTTCTAATACAAACTTTCCTCTTTCTTGCTTTCTGAAGCAGCTCTGCAAGTCCTCTCAAGTGAGTGCTTCAATGTCTTTCTGAGGATTGACAAAAAATTCAATGACTCCCCTGAGTGACAAGAGAAATGCAGGCTGGTAAAAGCATAACCCTGTGTCTTCATTCATTTTATTAATCATATCTGACACCTTCCAACTCCTGGCTCTTCTCCAAATTTAAAATGACAATGAAAGATAAAACTTTTTGAATCAATTTAGAACACTGAGACTATGACAATAGCACAACCAAAGACACTGACAAATGAAGATTTCTGGACCTGCTTCAAAAAGTGGCAAGAATGATGGGATGTCGTGTGTTTGTAGTGAAGGAAAGTGTTTTGAGGGAGATTAATGGCAATGCATCTTTCACTGTGTGTGTGTGTGTGTGTATTTAATTTGAATATTCACTGAATCTTTTGATCACGCTTCATATAATAAACCAAGTTCTATATATAATGTCTGGACTCTTTCTGGAAAATATGTTTTTAATACAATTACACAGTTGCTTATCACCCCTTCAAGTTGACCAACTTCTCATCAGGGCTCACCTCTTTGTTAGAGGTGATATGCCACTAAGTCATCAAATGATTCTGTTGTAATATCTCCGTGGGCTCATTTCTATCTGTACGCCTACGGAATGATATGAAGGCTCCACTGAACTGAGGAGCTATCTTTGTTGCCAAAATATTCATTATCATAATGCAATTTCAGCAATTAAAATGCTTTCATGCTGGATTCAGTCTCTCCCTCTGACAATTTATAGCTCACCTTGTTCTGTGTTGAAATCTATTAATTTTTTAAAATAAAGATGTTTGCTTCCCTTTACTGTTGGATCTTGGCCTTGTGATTCTTCACTTTTTTTTTTTTGTCTCCAATGCTTTAAATTTAAATTCTTTCTCTTTCTATTTTCTCCAGGTTTTCAGGAGGAATAATCAGCAGTTCAGGGTGTTAATACTGCTGTCAGCCTGAGACACTAACTTTTTTCCCATGAAATATGAAAATTCAAGCATTTCTCACAGCCATATTACAAGTTCAAAAAATGTAACCATTCAAACTTTGAAAATGTATAGAATATTTTCCATTTTACTTTTGGAATTAGTTAACTCAAAATCTCTCCCACAAATTTTTCTACAAAAGGTTTTGTGAATCAGTGTCACAATTTTACAGATACAAATATATATTCCTTTAGCCTTTACATTTTTTACATAGATTGTTTTCTTCCAGCTTCCATTTCCGTATAATGACAGATTTTGACATCTTGTTACACACACACACACACACACACACACACCCCACCATAAAACAATACCTACCTCAACGTTTGCCAGTCAGATGTGAAGTAACTCAGCTGCTATATCTTAGAAATCTGTAAATAGCTTCAATCTTCCTCTGAGCTATTTCTATGAGAGATAATGCATAATTATCAGGAATATTGTATTTTCTCTTCTGAAAACCTGTAACTGTAGCAAACACCTAAAAAGCATATAAGATGTAAAATATTTCTGGTTCAATAGACACAAAATATTTTATGAACTCTCAGAAGTTCCCCTAAGTAAATCAATAATCAAGTGAGAAAGCTGATGGTAAATATTTGTTTTAACTCATTTAAAACAGGTTTTTGTTCCCAAAACATTGCAATTAATATCAATTTTTAACTTACAAACTGCTTTTTTAGTAATATGTTTTCAGTATATAATGGCCACATTTATCACTGATGATGTGTATGTGGACATAACACATCTTAATTCTATTTTCCCCTTCCCTTCCACAGCTTACTCCTCAGATACAGAACTAAAATTTAGAATACATAGAGACCTGAAAAAAATTAGAATCCCCAAATTTAAAGACCTAATCCAAAAATGGTAATATGAAATGAGTAGACAGTTCTCAGAACAAGAAGTAAAATAGCCAATAAATACATGAAAAAAAATTCAACATCTCTGGCCATATGAGAAAGGTAAATTAAAACACTGCTGAATTTTACAAAACATTTACAGAAGAACTATTGCCATTACTCTTTAAACTTTTCAATGAAATTGAAAGGGAAGCCATACTTCCAAATTCATTCCTGGCAGCAAGTGTTACTTTGATTCCAAAACCAGGGAAAGACCCAACTGAAAAGAGAACTACAGGCCAATCTCCTTAATGAATAAAAAGGCAAAAATCCCTAATTAGATACAGCAATCAGAATACAGAGGGTCACCAAGAAGATCACAAACCCTGACCAAGTTGGATTTATTCCAGGGATGCAAGGATAGTTCAACATACATAAATCAATAAATGTATTACACCATAATAAGAGTCAAGGACAAAAACCATATGATCCTCTCAATAGGTGCAGAAAAAGCATTTGACAAAATTTAACACCCATTCATGATAAAATCCCTGAAGAAAATTGGAATAGATGGTCCATATCCTCAACTTAATAAAGGCTATCTATGAAAAAACAAACAAACAAACAAACAATAAAAACAGCCAGCATCATATTAAATGATCAAACACTGAAAACCTTCGTGTTAAAATCAGAACAAGACAAGGATGCCCACTATTACCACTCCTTTTCAATATAGTTCTGGAAGCATTAGCCACAGCAATTAGACTAGAGAACAAAATTAACTCAATAAAGATAGGAAAGGAAGAAGTTAAACTGTCATTATTTGCTGATGATGTGATACTCTGCGTTGAAGACCCAAACAACTCCACCAAAAGAATTCTAGACTTAATTGACACTTTTATCAGAGTAGCTGGACACTAGGTGAACACTAAAATATCAATAGCTTTCCTGTACACAAATAACAGACTCATTGAGAGAGAAATTAGGAAAGCAATTCCTTTTACAATAGCTTCCAAAAAACTGAAGTATCTAGGAATCACTCTAATGAAAGAAGCAAACAAACTCCTTTTCAAGTATGTATTTTAATATTGTAATTATCCTTTAGGTTTAAAAAACACATCCAATATGATAAACTCAATCTGTTTATTTCTTTCCACATATCTAGAACAGAAATATGTAACTGTTGCTTATCATATGAGCATACTTATTTGAGTATAATTATTTTAACTTTCTCTTATTTCTACTTAGGTTAAAACATTTTTTCTCATTGCATTTTCAGCTATTCTTGGAGGCTCAAAAATTCTTCATTGATCTGTTATATTCATATGATATCGTATTCAATAAGTCATGCAAAATTCACAAGATCATACAAAAGCATTAAAATTTGGAACTTATCAAATATTTTAAATATTGA
Source organism: Fukomys damarensis (assembly GCF_012274545.1). Lineage (NCBI taxonomy): Eukaryota > Metazoa > Chordata > Mammalia > Rodentia > Bathyergidae > Fukomys > Fukomys damarensis. The sequence goes on along the minus strand of NW_022900950.1, from coordinate 19,969,670 downwards.
CTTAATGTAATAATTTGAAAAGTAAAATAAGCTAAATTATGGATGATAATTTACTATATTAGTAGCTTATTTCATTCTAAATTTATCATAGAAAAAGCAAATCCAAAATAGTTATCACTGTATAATTGACTTTTTTTTCAAACACACACTTTCATATGTATAAAGAATATCAGTTCTACTAGTTATCTTAGTTCTGAAATATTATATATTCTAACTATAAGGATGTAATTTATTCACAAAAGACAGTTTTCAGGCTGAATAATGAAGCTGTATAAAACTAGTTTTGCTCTATTAAAGAAACAATAAATTATCTTTTAAGAATACATAACATCCCAAAATGTCATGAAAATTGTTATACCTTCATCAATTGCAGAGCATTAAACATTATTTATCACTGAGTACATTTAAACCACAGTAAATAATCATTTTATTTCCTTCTATGCAATGCCATCTATGAACCACAATGGACCTCAAATATTAAGCTTGAAACACATTTTCTGTAGGAATGTCTGTGTTCTGCATAGCAAATTACATCTGTTAGTATGAGGTTCAACATAATATTTCCACCTAAATATCTTCACTTAAAAATCTGCATCAAACATAAATATTAAAATCTATAATGATAACTTGAGACCTGACAGGACTATTTATATGAAGAAGATCTATAGTTTTGCAAAGATAACTGAATAATCTGAGAAAAACAAAATTTACTTCTAAAACATGTACAGTCATACATAACATGATGATGTTTCAGTAAAGAATGTACTGCATTTGTTACAGTGGTGCTACAGGAATATAATGGAGTTAATAAGTTCCTTTTGTCTAGAGATATGAGAGATGAAACATCCTCTGAATGACATTACTCACCTGATTGTTGTGAGGCTGTTATAAACACATGTGCTGACACATGCAGAAAAATCCAAGTGCAATTTCTCAGTGCAATTATATATAACACGTGATGACAATAAATAGTTATTTAAGTATTTACTATTAAGCTTTTACTGTTATGTAGGAACACATTTTTTAATTATAAATATTGTTGTAAAATACCATGTTGCTTTTCTCTACAACCAACCTCATCCATCTCATGTTTACTGCATATCACAATTGTATCAAGAGATCACGATGAATGGTTGACCTATATATTCTATATACACACGAACATGCTATCACAATAACAAATAATCTAAAATATGTCTTTAAATATATCCTTGTCATCAAGTGAAGCAGGAGTTTACTTAGGGTTTATGTGTGGTTTTTCTTTCAGGTAAGACATGATGTACATGGTAAATCTTAGGGATTATTATGATGTGGTCGTACAGGTGAGGGAGCTGCTCCAGCTGTGTTAACTCTGAATTAGTAAAAGAGTGGGAAAAAATATCTTATGAAAGCATGTTGAAGTTTCAATAGAAACTTTGGTTTCTTTTTTGATAGGTGGAGTGGATGCACTACATAAAATATATAGAATGTACTGCTTTTTTCAGAAGTTCTAGTACAATAATTTCACACTGTTAAAGAACTCATTCTCAGAATCTGCTACTTTTGTGTGATGTTGAAATCGCTACAGTGAACTTTAAATTTCATTTAATTTTACTTTTAGCAGTCATTGCAAATATGTTAGTAACGTTTCTTAATGTTGTTTTATGATTTTAACTGTATAATACATAGGGCCTCAGAGAGATGATGCTGTTACATATCTCAATGGGACATGTTTACAAGAAAACTTCAAGTAAGATCTATAATTTGAGCAAATTCTGACCATGTGAGAGATCCAAAGTTCAGAAATAATAACTTTTATGGTTACACTTGTTTAGGAAAAAATAAGAGGAAATAAGCTAGAGAAATACTTTCATACACAGTGAGAGATGTGGCTATCAACTTTTTACTAGCATTAACTACCCTCAATTAGGATGGAAATATGAGGAGAGAAAGGATCCTAAATGCTCTTCAATAATTTTCCCCCAGCATGTAGGCTAGTGAAAAGGCTATGAGCTCTTGCAAAATGCTCAGTCCGTGCACTGAAGTCTATCAACACTTAAAGATGTCCACATCATAAATAAAATCCAGCGACAGTGTATTTTCTTCAGAAGGCAGAAAATTCACTGTAAAATTGTAATGTAAGGCAGTATACTTGCTTTCATCTCAGACCTAGAATTCTTAGGGAATATAAGGTAGCAGGCCTTTGAGAAATGTTGAAAGGACCTTAGATGGGATGCTAAAGGAAGAAATATTTATTCTAAGATATTGAATAGTATATCAACATAGAAAATAATTTAAAAAATAAAGCTTGCTATTTTAAAAATATTCCAAATATCTTAATGCACATAGAGTTCATGTATAGGGAAATTTGTATTCTGGAACAATGCATGATGGCATGAGGTTGATTGACTGTCATTGTCCTGATCCTCACTAGCTTAGAGTGCTTTGCTGTTTAGTTACAGATGAACAACCATAAGCACTCCTTTCATGTCACACAATCTGGCTGTTAACACAGAATTACCTGACAGCCACCACGTGGAGGCATAGTGCCCATTCTGTGTTTCCCTCCCTCAGCATCCCACGCATAAAAATATGAACTTTATTTATCACAATGTCCTTCACAGCTGAGATATGATCTTGCTCTCTCTATTGCCTGAAAAATTATCCCTATGATATTACTGCTACTTTGCTTCTCACTTCCCCTGAGGCTAATGGGAACAATTTAGTAATTCTGAGAGGAAAAATGTAACACATGTTTTTTTGGCCAAATATCATTCAGAAGATGTACTAATTTTGTAGATGTTTCCATTTAATTACTGATTGTTTTTCCTAGATTTTATAGGCACTGAAACATAATATTCTCAATGTAATATATCAAAACAAAAAATCTTTCATTATCCCTTTCATCTCAATTTAACCATGTAACTACATTATGCTCACTGACTAATAAGAATTTGTAAATAATATTTTCCATACTTTGTATTTTTAAAAACTTCTGATTAATACCTTCACACTGGGCAAAATTTCTAGACATTTTTAGTTTTTAATTTTGAGACACAATTTCACTTACGCTGCTAAGTTGTCCAGGCAGGCCTCAAACTTGCAATTCTCCTGCTACATCCTTTCAGAGCCTGAAAATAAAGGCAAGCAAACAAGTAGAAAGCATTTTTAGCTTCCAACTCCTTTTATGTATGAAATGTTTCTCCAAAATGTGCAGCTAAAATAATTATTTTGGCTTTTACATCATTGCCCCTTGAAAAAAAGGAAGGGTAGAAGACTTAGTTCATATCAATTATAGATTTCAGTGTAGAGGTCTTTTGCTACTTTCACAGATTGATTCCTAGATACTTCATTTTTTTTGGATGCTATTGTGAAAGGGTTTCTCTCTCAGTGAGTCTGTTATTTGTGTATAAGAAGGCTATTGATTTTTGAGTGTTGACCTTGTTTCCAGCTACTCTGTTAAAACTGTGAATTAAGTGTAGAAGTCTTCTGGTGGAATTCTTTGGGTCTTCAATGCAGAGTATCATTTCATCAGCAAATAATTACAGTTTAACTTCTTCCTTTCCTATCTTTATTGCATTAATTTCTTTTTCTTGTCTAATTGCTGTGGCTGGTGTTTTCAGGACTATATTGAAGAGGAGTGGTGATAGTGGGCATCCTTGTCTTCTTCCTGATTTTAATGTGAAGGTTTTCAGTGTTTGGCCATCTAATATGATGTTGGCTGTTGCTTTTTCATAGATAGCCTTTATTAAGTTGAGGATATGGATCATCTGTTCCAATTTTCTGCAGGGATTGTATCATGAATGGGTGTTGAATTTTGTCAAATGTTTTTCCTACATCTATTGAGAGGATTATATGGTTTTTGTCCTTGACTCTGTTATTATAGTGTATTAAAATTATTGATTTATGTATGTTGAACCATCCTTGCATCCCTGGAATAAATCCAACGTGGTTAGAGTTTATGATCTTCTTGATGATCCTATGTATTCTGTTTGCCAGTATCTAATTAAGGATTTTTACATCTATATACATTAAAGGGATTAGCATGTAGTTCGCTTTTTTAGTTGGATCTTTCCCTGGTTTTGGAATCAAAGTAATACGTGCTTCCAGAAAAGAGTTTGGAAGTATTGCTTCCATTTCCCTTTCATTGAAAAGCTCAAAGAGTAATGGAAATAGTTCTTCTTTAAATGTCTTGTAAAATTCAGCAATGAATCCATCAGGACCTGGGATTTTCTTTGTTGGTAAATTTTTAATTACATTTTCAAAACAGCAGCCCCTACCCCAAATATAAAGACCTGATTCAAAAATTATCATCTGAAATGAAAAGACATTTCTCAGACAAATGTGGCAATTCAGCCATCACAACATGAATGTACCTGAGTTGGGGAGTGAGGATTGAGAAAGGACAGAGCACTCAATAGTGTGGAGACAAGAGGTCTGATTTATTTTACAGAAACAGCTCCTTTTAAAGGTACACCAACAGGAAGCACCAAGCAACTATTCATATGCAAAGACTGGATTTTCTGATTCTTAAGAGAAGATCAGATCTTTGGCTGTCTCTCCAAATTCCTCCCATCACAGGGTCAAAGAACAAACAAATTTAGCAAGGTCCTTGAGCACGGCATGGTGGTGTACACCTGTAATCCCATAAAACCAGTCTGGATTACACAGTGAGCTCCAGGTCAGTCTCATCTGCATAGCTGAGACCCTGTCTCAGAAAAACCAAATAAACAAACAGAAAGAGTCCTGGAAAAAGGAACATAGATTGTATCAATGCCTTGGTAGAACAAGAAGTTATTTTACCAGTGCCAAATGCCAGCAGTCCATGGCTGGCTCCCACAGACAAAGAAATAAAAGTAGCAAGCAAATATATGAAAAAATGTTCCACATCACTGGTCATTTGAGAACCACATCACTGGTCATTTGAGAAATGCAGATGAAAGCAACACTGAGATAACACCTCACCCCACAAAGAATGGATGCTATCAAGAAATCAACCAATAACAAATGTTAGTGGGGTTGTGGAAGGAGAGGAATCTTTCTCCATTGTTGGTAGGAGTGCAGACTGGTGCAACCACTATGGAAATCAATATGTAGATACCTCCAAGAGCTGGGACTAGAGGTTCCATTTGACTGAGCCATCCTTCTGCTGGGTATCTTTCTGAAAGAATTAAAAGAATCATATCACAGTGATATATGTGCACCTATGTATATATTGGCACAGTTTGTAATAGCTAAATTGAAAACAGCCCATTTGCCCATCAGTTTGGGACTGGATAAAAAACATGTGGATTTTGTATAAAATGGAATATGACTCAGTCATAAAGAATGAAAAATTAGACTAATTCATAGGAAAATAGACACATATTGAGGATATACTCCTTAGTGAAATAAATAAGTCACACATGTATAAATAATGAATAGTTTCTCTGGTGTGAAAAACTATAATGGTACATAATCTCCTAATGATATAATTGGCAATATGAAATAGGAAGAAAAATGCTAAAGTTTTAGAAGTGGGAAGGGTAAGGGAAAGGTAATAAGGAAAATGAAGAAAAATCTGAGAAAATGAAAAAATTGAAATAAAGTATTTGTAAATAGGGAAGGGAGAAGGGGGGTGAAGGGAAGGCAGGGCTATGGGGAAAAATTAGAACCAAGACCTGTCATGTAAAGGTACAAGATCCCAATGATGAATGCAACTATAGTGTACACTTAAAATATACCAATAAACTCAATGAGAGAAAAAAAAATTATAGAACAAGTAACCTACTCTACTTTCTATTTTCAGGTTACCTTTTTATGTGAGAAATGCAAAATCTGATGCATTTATAATATTATTAGACTGGGCTTGGTGTTGCACGTAGATTAAACTGGTGAAATACAACTATTAACATCTGTCATTTTAATGGATATACACATAACCATTATTGCTACTGATGACTTTTAAAAAGTATATTAAATTTTAAATTATACATTCTATTCATATTTTGATTATGTAATATAAAATATATTGCTGACATAACATTGAAAAATATTTAATTGAGGTTTTATTAAAGGTCAAATTTAAGGATCTATTTGAGTCTTGACTATCACTCATTTCTTTCAACTTCCAATATTTAATGAATATCCAAATATATAATATTACATAAAAAGGGAACTGTAAAAATAGGGTAAAATCATTTAAATTTCCAAATGTAATATATATGGCCTATTAAATAGAATATGTGTTCATTGACATAAGTGTCATAATTTGAGAGAAAATTTTCATTATTTGAGATATAGGCCATTTAAATATTTGGAATGATTGATCAACCTTTATATGAGACAGCTATTTTAAGCATGTGATCTTGCCTTTATTGACTGAGTCTTCTCCATTCCTCTGCAGAGTCAATTTCCATCCCATTCCTTGGTATCATTTCTTATTTTACTACATTCTTCAGTCGCATTATATCCCCATACCATTTTGTCTCTTGACTCTAATTCAGAAGGTGAATATAAAGGTGTAATAAAAGTAAAAATAAAGAATAAAGTAATTCCATTTCAGTAAAGCTTTAACAAATGAATAAAGTGAAATAGTAGAAAAGATAATGCAACTGAGATGTCAACCTGTATTCAAACAAGTAATAATATCAGTGTCACTCAGTGGTAACATAATTACATCCCCTTCACATATTATTTTGAATATAATGATAAAAATCACTACAACCTGGTAAATATTTCAGAGCAATCTAAATTTTCCTTAAATCAAAATAGACACCCCAAAATATCGTATTCCCTTCAACAATATATTTTTAAATCCTGGATTAGAGCAACTTCATCATTTAAAACTACAAAATATTTGCTCTTGAATGAATTCTCTAGTAGAGAATATTACTATAAGATTATGGAACAGAATGCTTTAATGCTACAGGAAAATATCCTGAATACATTTGTTTTGCTATGCATTGTGAATGATATATTTGGTATAGGAAGCTCTCAAAAGCTACACTACATTTTTCATTGGAATAATAAGTAAGGTTATTGGAAGCAGCAATCCATCTCCAGATAATGTCACCATAAAAAAATTCACAAACAACCACAATAAAAGTGGAGAAACAAATATGATATTCTAAAAATATATTTGGCTTCTTTTTGTCAGATAATTTACTTATATACTGAATATTGAGCCTGACATTTCATTAGCAAACATAAAAGTCTATTCTATTTTTTGTAGTGCTGGATATTAAACCCAGAGTTCTATGTATGCTTATAAAGTGCTCTGCCACTGAGTCTCAATCCCAGCCTGGATTAACAACTTTAGCTAAAACTAAGAATACATTCATTTGCATACACTAACTTAGTAGATGGCTAACAGTAATAAATTGACTTTCTTAAAATCTAATTATGCAAACAGTAAGAGGGAACTTTAGCATAATGTGTTAAAATGTGCACATGAATTTGTTTGTTTTTTCATAACAATCCTATACAGTTAACAGAAATGTTGTATATAGAAAAGAATTAAATTTTATTTAATTTTTAAAAAAATATATATCATTTCATGGAAAAATTAGCTCATGTACAAAAGAATACTTTGATATGACAGATTATACAAGAGTAGAGAACCATGCTCTATGTCACTGTTAACTGGTGTCTTAATTCTAATGGTTTCTCAAATGTAGTGAAAATGGAGGTAAGGTTAAATTTAGTAAAGAAATCATAAGTAATAAAAGTAAAAATAAGGAATAGAGCAATTCCATTTCAGTAAGTCTTTAACAAATAAATAAAATGAAATGGTAAAAAAGAAAATGCTGCATCTTACAAAGTAATTTATCTTTATGCTATTTCATTTCTCCTTTACAATAGATTTTGTGTCTCTGTTCTCTCAGTGATATATTCATTATATATCCAATGCAGAGCAAAGTTGGTGAAAGAATCTCTGAAACAGTTATTTCCACAGGATCTTTTAAGTGATATAAGACCAATGTTAAGTAAGCTGAAAGTTCCAAATACAATGTTGACATTGAATGTGGCCAAGAATATGTTTATTACCTGCTTAATAAAATTTCATTAATGCTTTACTATTGTCTTCAGCTACATATATTCAATGATTGCAGATGCATTTCTGTTGATTTAATTCCCAACATTTGAGGAGGACATGCTGTACTCTCTTTTTTTGTGGCTACAAATGCATTGCCCAAAACTTGAAAGCACAATAGGTCACCTGAGGCAGCAAATAGGCTCTCTCACATTGGAGCTATCACATATGGACATAAGGAGAAGCAGTCCAAACACATTCACCAATGCATCAGCTCATCAGCCACGTAAGTCTAAAATACTATACATGAATGCTTATAAAATATTTGCATAAAAGACGACTTTCATATAGCAAAGAAAGGGCTAAATCTAATAATGAAGACATGATACTAATTAAAATGCTTTAGTTTAATCAACAAAGATAAACACCTAGGCCCATTTAATGTACATGGCTAGGAAGCATCATTAGCCCTCCTCTTCAGTCTATCTTTTTTTTTAATTGGATTAAAAAATCTGCCATACTAGAATCTTTCTTATCTACAGCTCTTCTTTTATTCTCTATATAAAAATTTTGGCTTACTTTTCATCAGTTTAATTACTCCACTTTTGGAGAATGGAGGCTCTGTTGTTAATTTCCTTATCTCCAACACTTCGCCAGCTAAATAGCCAAAAGTAGCCCTGGTAAATACTTATAAGATGATAAATGAATAAAAAAGGGAGCACATTAATAATAAATAAATACAAAAGTTATCAAATTTGTTTATATAATCAGGACTAAACATTTTAACTGAAATGCACATCTTTAATAAAATTTGTCTTGAATATAAAATAATGAATATTAATTATGATTATTTTAAGGCTAAGAATAAGAATGTAGGAATGTAAAATAACAAAGAGGTATCTTGAGGACAAACTATTTTTTCCTTACACACACCTTTGTAATATGTTTTATATTTTCATTTTTAATTTTGAAATCTCCTCAGCATATATAATTTATGTGACTCTCCGAAAAGATCTGTAGCACATTAAAAGTTTTTTTTTTCCTATTAGAAATACATTTTTATTGCTCCTAGTTTTTAGGAGGATAGTTTTCCCAAAAGATACACTTAGTTACTTCTTCTTCCATTAAACCTTTAGGGAAATCAGAAGGGAAATGCTTTTCCTGATTATTCTGAGAAGAATGCTAACGTGTGATTGGCCAATATCCCTCCCGCTCTCTAGAGCCTAACTTCTCCCCACAGCCCAGACTCTGGCTCCTCCTCTTACTCACTGTGCAGGAGCTCTCAGCCCATGGGGTATCTTGTCCCATCTGTATACTGTCTACATGTTTCTGGATTTTGAATGAGCCTTTGTTTTTAAAAATTAATTTTATGGAGGGCTGGGGATTTAGCTCAGTGGTTCAGTGGCCTGCCTTGCAAGTACAAGGACCCTAGTTTTAAAAAAAATAATTTTATGGGTACATTTTAGGTATACAATATAACTACATTCATAATTGGAAATTTTTACATTTACATAATACATCTTGGTTCATATTTTTCCCCATTCCCCTGTCCTCCCTTCACTACATCTACCCCTCTCTATTTATGAAGTCTTTGTTTCCATGTTTTTCATTTCTCATATTTATTTTATTCCCTTCTTTCCTTTCCCAACCCCTCCCACTTATTTTCCCCTTTGAACATTTTTTCCTTATTCACACTATATATTATATCATTTGATTCATATTTACACTTTCATTTTCTCACAAAGAGAAACCGGTATTTACATATCTGTTCCATTTATTTCACTTAAGAGTATAGCCTCAATGTGTGTCCATTTAGATACAAATGTCTCTAATTTCTCTTTCTTTATTGCTGACTACTTCATTTTATTTTTTTTAAAGCATTTTCTTTATCCTGTCTCCTGTTGATGGACAGTAGGGCTGTTTCCATGTCTTAATTATTACAATCTGTGCCACTAAGAACATGGGTGCACAAAAATTACTGTAGTATGATTCTTTGAATTATTTGGAAAGATACCCAGCAGAGGACTAGCTGGGTCAAACGTCACCTCTAATCCTACTTCTTTGAGCTATCTCCACGCTGATTTCCACAGTGGTTGCACCAGACTATTCTCCGACCAGAGGTGGAGTAGGGTTCCTTTTTCCTCACAGCCCCATCAGAACTTGTTATTAGTTGGTACCATGATAGCAGCCATTCTTTTTGGAGTGAGATGAAATCTCAGAGTTGTTTTCATTTGCATTTCTAAAACGATAAGTGATGTTGAACATTTTTAATATGTGTATTTGCTCTTTCTACTTCTTTTCTGATAAATGTTCCTTTTAGATGCCCATTTTTTGGATTGGGCCTTTAAATTTGGAAGTTCTGATTTTTTTCAAGTTCTTTATATATGCTACATAGCAAACCTATGTCTGAAGAACAGCTGGTAAATTTTTTCTCCCACATTTTAGGTTGTCTCTTCACTCTGTTAGTAGTTTCTCTTGCTGTGAGAAAGAAGCTTTTTAATAAGAGATACCACTTGTTCTTTGTGCTAGTTCACATGCAAATGAGGTCATGTTCATGAAATATTTTACTACAACAATGCCTTCAAGGCTTCTACATAATCTCTCTTAGAGCCAGTTTAGCTTTCCTGCATTAATATTTATATCTTTAATCCATTTTGACTTTAGTGCATGGTAAGAAATATAGCTCTAGTTTCAATCTTTGGCTAGTTGAAACCTATTTTCAAGCACCATTTATTAAAGAGGCTGTCTTCCAGTGAGGGTGTTTGGCTCCTTTAACAAACATAAGGTGGCTGAGTGTGTCTGGAGTTTCTTCCATATCTTCTAATCTGTTCCACTGGTCCCACGTCTGTTTCTTTGTCACTACCATGCTGATTTTATCACAGTAGCTTTGTAGTATAGTTTCAAGTTGGGGATTGTGATACCCCCTACTTTGGTGCCTAGAATTACTTTTGCTATTCTAGGTCTCTTCTTGTTCAAATTAATTTTTGGATGGATTTCTCAAGGTCTGTGAGGTATGCTGTTGGCATTTCAATTGGTATTGCATTAATTTATATAGCAGTGTTAGAAGTATGGCTATTTTCACTATATTGGTTCTTCCTATTCAGGAATGAGACATTTCTTTCCATTTTCTGATATCCTCTTTGATTTCTTTTTTTTTTTTTTGCTACATTTTTTAGAGTAAAGGTCTTTGATTTCTTTCATTAGGTTGTTTCCTAGCTATTTTTTTTTAACGTTAGTATGTTGGAACTTTTTTCTCCTGTTTCTCTTTCATTGAGTCTGTTGCTCCTGTATGGTAAAGCTATTGAGTTTTCTGTGTTCACCTTGTGCCCAGCTACTCTATTAAATTCGGTTGCTAAATTTAGAAGACTTTTGGTGGAATTCTTGCAGTCTTCTATATAGAATATCATGTCTTCTGCAAATGATGAACAATTAAATTCTTTGCTTAGTATCTTTCTTCCTTTTATTTCTCTTGTGTAATTGCTATGGCTAATGTCTCCAAAGCTATATTTAACAGGATTAGTGATAGTGGACATCCTTCTCTTGTTTATGATTTTTCATGTGAAGAATTTCAGTTTTTTGAACATTTAATATGATATTCGCTGTTGGTCTTTCATAGATGGCTTTTATCAGGTTGAGATAGAGACCATCTATTCCAATTTTCTGTAGGGTTTAATACTATGAATGGTTTTGAATTTTATTAACTGATTTTTCTGCATCTATTGAGATGATCATATTTTGTTCTTGGCTCTATTAATATAGTATATTACATTTATTGACTTGGGTGTGTTGAGCCGTCCCTGCATTACTCTCACAAACCAAGATCATCTACTTGATGATCTTCTGCATTCTATTTGCCAGTATTTTTTTGAGGTTCTTTGGAACTATATTCATTAGTTGGATTGGCCTATAGTTCTCTTTCATAGTTGAGTCTTAATCTGACTTCAGAATCAAGGTGATGCTTACTTCCAAAAAAAAAAAAATTGGGGAGTGTTGCTTCCCTTTCAATTTCATTGAAGATTGAAAAAAAAATAATGGCTATAGTTCACTAAATGAATTGCAGAATTCAGTAGGGAAGTCATCATGATCAAGGCTTTTATTAGTTGGTAAGTTTTTAATAATGTTTTTAATTTTGTTGATTGATATTGGGTTGTTTAAAATTTTTTAGATCTTCATTCAATTTTGGTAATTCATATATAGCTTGGAATCTGTCAATTTCTTCTGTTTTCTATCTTATTGTACTATATGTTCTCAAAGTAGGGATTGAAGATCCTCTGGGTTTCTCTTGATTGATATTGGGTAGTTTAGAATTTTTATGTCTTCTTAGTTCAACTTTGGCATTTATATATATCTAGGAATCTGTGGATTTCATCTATTTTATTTTTGATCTTGCTGGCAAATAGGTTTTCAAAGTATATATTGATGATCCTCTGGATTTCTACTGGATCTGTTGTAATTTCCTCTTTTCATTCCTAGCTGCATGGATTTCCTTCCTAACTGCATGGTATTTATTTTTCTTATTTTGATAAGGGTTTCAAGCATTTGCCAATTATGTTTATTCTTTCAAAGAACCAACTCTTTCCTTTAATGATTTTTTTGTATCATTCTCTTAGCTTCCATTGTATTGATTTCTGCTCTGCTCTTATAATTTCCTCCCGTATATGAGCTTTGTGTTTGTCCTTCTCTTTTTTTTTTTTCCTAGAAGCTTGAGTTTCAGCATCAGGTTGTTTATTTTAGCCTACTGTTTTCCTAATATGAGTAGTCACTACTATTAATTTTGACTGTAAGACTGCTTTCATTCTATCCAATGCATTCCACTATGTTGTGTTGACATTGTCAATTAATTGTAGAAACTGATTTCTTCTTTAATTTACTCTGTAACCCATTGGTTATTCAGAAGTCTGTTGTTCAATATCTATATTTTTATGAGATTCTTGGGGTTTCTTCTGCTCTTGATCTTTAATTTATTGCACTATGGCCTGAAAATATACAAGGGATAACTTCAATTCCTTTGCAGCTACTTACACATGTTCTATGAGTAAGAATGTGGTCTATTTTGGAGAACTGACTGTATGCAGCTGAAAAGAATGTGTATTCTGATTTTGTGGGGTGAAACACTCTGTAAACATGTATTAAGTCCAGTTGTTCAATAATTTGATAGAGTTCTAGTATTTTGTTGATTATTGTTTGTCTAGTTGATCTATTTGTGACAGTGCAATATTGAGGTCTCCACTACTATTGCATTATTTGATTTTTCATGTATTTGTATTTGTTTTATGTAGTTGTGTGCACTATTGTTTGGTGCATATATATTGAGGACTGTCACTTATTCTTCTTGGATTTTTCCCTTTACAAGGATGCCGTGGCCTTCTTTGACTCTTCTAATTAGTGTTGGTTTGATATCCATTTGTTCTGCAAAAGTATAGGTACTCCTGCTTTTTTTTCAGTTTCCTGTTGCATGAAGCATTGTTTTCTATGCTTCAACTTTCAGTCTATGAATGTTTTTCTGAATTAAGTGTATTTCTTCTATAGAGCATATTGTTCCATCTTGCTTCTTGAACCATTCTGCCAGTCTATTTCTTTTGATTGGTGAATTGAGACCATTAACACTGATGGTTATTATAACTGATGCGTATGAATTTAACTTGTCATGAGCTTTCTTTTTGTTGGATTCTCCACCTTTATGTTTATTATCTTGTCATGATTGATGGATTCACTCTATTGGGCTTTCTGGGGTTTTGATCCTCATTGTCTTTTCCTGGAGTATTTCTAACATACTTTTTCTAGCATGTTGTTAACAATGGTTTGTATTCATGAAGTTCCTTGGGTGCTTTTTGTCAGGAATCATTTAGCAGTTCTTGGATTGATTTATCATGGTCCCTTACTACTTTATTCCTTATTTATAGTTTTAGTTTTTCACAACAAATAAACTATTTGGTATTTACACATGTGTGTCCTATTAATTTCATTTAAGAATACGGCCTCAATGTGCATCCAGTTTTTGGAGAATGACCTGTGTGCAGCCAAACAGAATCTATATTCTGATTTTGTGGCATGGAACACTCTGTAGAAATCTGTTAAGTCTATTTGTTCAAAAGTTTGGTTCAGTTTCAATATTTTGTAGTTGATTTTTTCTCCAGATGAGCTGTGTGTTTGTGACAGTGGTGTATTGAGTTCCCCCACTACAGTTGTATTAGTGTTTATTTGGTTTCTCATGTCCTTTCATATTTGTTTTGTATAGTTGGGGGCATTAGTATTTGGTGCATCAGTTCAGGTTGGAGGTTGTTTTCTTTTAAGGCTTGAAATATCATGCTCCAGGCTCTTCTGGATTTGAGGGTTTGTGTTATAAATTGTACTTTGATTCTTTTTTTTTTTTTTTTTTTTTTTATTTTTTTTGAGGTAGGGTTTTACTATGTAGTTGAGACTGACGTGGAACTCATTATGTAGCTCAGACTGGTCTCAAACTCACAGCGACCCTCCACCTCAGCATCCCAAGTGCTGAGATTACAGGCATGCACTACCACGCCGGGATCTACTTTGATTCTGATGGGCTTTCCTTTGCATATGATTTGTTTCTCTTCTCTAACTGCTCATAGCATTTTGTTCTTCTGTTGGGTTTCTGGTATCTTGACTATTATATGTCTAACTGTAGATTTTTAAAATCATGATTAGTTGGAGTCCTATAAGCCTCACATATATGTATGTCAAGTTCTTTTGCTGTTTGGGATGTTTTCTATCATTAATTCTGTGAACATTTTTTTAATGTAATTAGTACTTTCTCCTTTTTCAAGGGCTGCAATCAATCTTGTATTATTTTCTTTGCATTATCTAGGAGCTTTTGGATTGATTTCTCATGTTCCCCTATTATTTTTAAGAAAAATTTCTTTTCATGGTAACTGTCCTCCATCCTGTCTTCTATATCTGATATTCTGTCTTCAGATTGGTTCAGTCTGCTGAGCAAACTTTCACTGGAGTTTTTAATCTCCTGCAAATCTGTTATAGATTCTTTTTGTTTCCTACTGTGAGATTCCATCATGTTCCTCAGCTCCTGTATTTTTTTTTAATCTGTGTCTGCTCTAGAGTTGTTAATTATGACTTGACCTATGGACACAAGCTCTGCTGTTATCGGAGAAATTATTTCCGTTTTTATTTTTTCCAAATCCTCAGTTCATGAAGTCCATGAACCCTAAATCACCTGTCAGGTAATCCTGAGCATGCCTTATATTCAGACAACATTTTAACTTCAGCAAAAAATCAAAAGAGAGAGATAAAAAAATAATGCATGAACATTTTAAAGACAAGCAAGGGAAAAGATGTTATCAAAACAACAAAAAATTCATGAGCATTTAATTTAGAGAAGAAATATTTCCACTTGTAAAGTTAATGTCAGTCATCTTTCTTTAGAATTTCACACATATATTTTGCTTCAAGATAACATATTTTTAAAAAATGCTTAAAATAATATATAAAATAGAAAATTCTTCCGAAATCATTTTGCATTAAGCAGCTTATTTTCTCAATAAAAATTTTATTTCTTTCAACTGATGTTTTAATTGATAACTAAATTAAGAAAATTTTGAATTCATCTATCTCTTGAATTTATTTTCATATGGAAAATTTAAGCTGTAAACTTCCTTCTCTCCCCAAGTAACAGAAAATTTAACACATTAATAAGGACAGTGAGAAAAGGGGCACTATTATGAACTAACTGCTACAATTTTTAATCATGAGATTTAGGTATAAAACTATTAATATTTCTATTTAATTTGGAAATCAATTTTCCAGGCAAAGGGTAGACAACTTTTTTTAAAATTTAAAGCAATCAATTTCCCATATAACTTATTTGAATGCTTTGTTTCTCCTCTGCATTTCACATTGTACTCTGTGGTTTTTTTTCTATGAAAGTGCCGCAAGTATATTCTGATATATATGGGAATATGCTTTGTTATCAAGCTTACTCATCTTTTTTGGGGTTTGAGGCATCTGTGGAGGGAGAAGGTACTTTTCTATTCTCCAAGAACACACTATGAACTCAAAATCTAAACATCTAGAGTAACTTATATTTTACTTTACTTATTTTCTCACTAGACAAAATATCCCTGGGTGTAGAAAATGAATCAGCACTTCTAACAGAAGCTTAGTAGGTAGTGTAAGAGCCCTGGAAAATTCAATTGAACAAATGATGACCAGCTATCAAACTAATTAGTTTCCTATTTGATATTACAATCACACCTTAACTCCTACTCCTGACTTATGCCAAGCTGGACTTTAAATATCTCTAATGTTCTTGTAAACAGCAGTCATGAATGTTCCTGTACATTGCCAATGAAATACTAAATAACAGATCAGAATATTTATGTCATTTTATGTTTCTGAGATAATTTTCTTTATAATGGAAATATTTTTATTAAAATGATTTAATTCCTTGCTCTGAGGATGGATTATTTTGCTTATTATAAAGAAAATCATTTCTTAAATTTTAAAGTGAACAACTTGTCATATACCCTGTACTACTGTGTGTTGTATATTTGATTTAAAATCATACGATGGCAACAAATTTTCACAAAACACATTAAAATTGTATATAAAATAAAACATTTACTGTATTATATTAAATTTAAGAATGTATGAATACATACGAATTAACTATGTGGAATTATTGAGTCTAGAAATGAAGGAACTCAATAATTCAACATTTTTGCTTGTAAGCATTTATGATGAAACTGTTGCATGTTATTAAATAAAAATATCAATATTTGGGCAAGGGATTTAGCTCAGTGGTTCCACTGCCTCCCTCACAATTGCAAGGTCCTGAGGTCAAACCCCAGTACAAAAAAAAAATCAACATCTAACACTATTTCTCTGGTAAGACACCATGCATATAAAAGACTGGCATTCTTTGGCAAGCTGTGATATTGCAGGCTGAAGAACTACAAGAATGTCATCTTTCAGTTTTTCCTCCACTAAAATTGCATAGATACTCAGAGTATCTTTACATATAGGTAAAAAAGTTGTGTTTTGGTATATTTAAATTATGTTATTTTGTAAATAATTCATGAAGCATTAACAATACAAAATAGCCTTTTATTTCTTTTTTAATTTATAGAGAACATATTTAATTTGACAATCATCCAATACATTAAGAAGTAGGCAATTGCTTATGCAAAGGCTTCATTGTTTCAGTTATGATACTGGGATGTTTCTTTGTTTTGATAGGAATTTAATGCATTTCCAAATGATAGAACATAAGTGGAGAAGTTACCGCATTTTCAAGGCAGATGACTATATGAGAAACTATACAAATAGTGCTTGTATTCTGTTCTAATACCTTCAAATTATGTAGGAATATTAATTATAAGAAAATAATTTTAAATATTTTTTCTTTAAATATTATTTAATCGATCTTGTGATAAAAGTTATTTGACTAATTCATCAAACAACTTTTCTAATTTTTGCCAGCTAAAATAAAGTGAGGAAAAGTTTTGATCTCAAATATTTGTATTGATTATTTTAGTATTTTCCTCCTCATTTCTCCATAAAAGCTTATGTTTTTAATTTAGACTTAGCATACATATAATCAAAGTGTTAGTCTAACATATGTGTATATATATATTTTTTCTTTTCCAGTACCAGGAGTCAAACTCAGGACCTTTTGTTTGCCAAGCAGGTGTAGCACCGCTGAGCTAATTCCCTGGCTCTGACATGTATTTATTTTAATAGTAATTTCTAGTAATAATAATTTTATAAGCTAGAGGTTATTTAGCATAGCACTACAAGTAAGGAAATCTGGAGGCATTTTTTAACGTATCTTGGTGTTTATGACATACATTTTCTTACATAGAATATAAGCCTAGTTGTAAATACATAAGCAAATAGATACATTTAAAACAAATGTACTTTGATTTTATTTTGGTTGACTGCAATAGCATAAAATATAGCCATGGAAAAAATAAAAAACATGCACTCATCAGAGTGCAGGAGAAAAGAAATAAAATACCAAGTTAATATATCTTTAACTTTATAAAACTTTAGATTTGTCTTGGCAGAAAATACTTGCTCATGATATTTTCTTTTTCTCATTGAGTTTATTGGTACTTTTTTAGGTATACGGTACAGTTATATTCAACATTGGATTCTTGTACCTTTACATGACAGGTCTTGGTTCTCATTTTTTCTCCATAGCCCTGCCCTCCCTTCACCCTCTCCTCCCTTTCCTATTTACAAAAACTTTATTTCCATTTTTTCATTTTATCAGATATTTTCTTTTCCCTCATTTCCTTTTCCCTACCCTTCCCATTTTCCCTACACCTTTAGCCTTTTTCTTCCTATTTCACATTGTCAATTATACCATTAGGATCACTGGTCATTCCAGAGATGCATGAAAATAACACTGAGATTTCACCTTACCCCAGAAAGAATGGCTGCTATCAAGAAATCAACCAATAACACATGTTGTGGGGAGAAAGGAACCCTTCTCCATTGTTGGTGGGAGTGCAGACTGGTGCAACCACTATGGAAACCCATATGGAGATAACTCGAAAAACTAGGATTAGAGGTTCCATTTGACTCAGCCATCCCTCTTCTGGGTATCTTTCCAAAAGAATTAAAAGAATCATACCACAGTGGTAGATGTGCACCCATGTTTATAGCGGTATTTTTTTTTTTTAAGAAGGAGAAGAGCAAATTATTTGTTTGATTTCTGGAAAGGAAATATTCTCTTGCAGTAAATCAGAAAGCAGAATTCAAAACAAAAAAATAGAGATGAAACAAAACACACACATGCACACACAAACGCACACAACCAAAACACACACCCCAAAACACTCCACACATCTTTTTCATTTTCTTCTAATGAAATACTCAGTTGTGTCAATACAGCTCTTCAAATTAATCCATTAAAATTCTTTGAATTGTTGAACTGAAACACCATGATTATAATTAAATTATCATACATGTTTTCATATATTTTAATTTCCCACCATGCACCTTATTTTTATATTTTAGCACATTAGTTACACTGACTATATGGTGTATTCTGCTAGCTATCAATCAAGAATTTTGATCACAGTTTTAGTTCACTTTTTAATTTTCAGATTTTTTGACTGTTTATGCTATTAAAGCAAGCACCACCACCAAAAAACCCACTCACAGAAATTCCTATGGGAAGCAAGTAAATTTATATCATATTTTCAAAAAAAGACACAAAAAGTAGCCAATAATATCGATCTTTCTCTTTCAATTTTGTCTTTTTATGTTTAAATATCATTTTGTACTTTCATACAAGTCCTATTCAAGTACTCTTCTATTCCTAAATATTTTATTATATGTTTATTATAAATGAATTTCCCTTTATTTAAATTTATTGGTAATTTTTGCTGAAATATATAAAACATATTTGCAAGCTGCCTTTCTCTTTAATCACCTTGTTAAATTCTAAGTGTATTTCATGCACTAAAATTTCTACATGAGTATTAATTTTTATTCATTGTTTTTTGGAAAAATTCAGTTTATTTTCTGTGTCCTATTCTTGTTATTTTAAGCTACTTCCTTATAAATTTTCCTGAAAATTACATGGTGTTAAATATGCAAATGATCATAATAAATGATCTGTCCTTAGCAAAACAGTTTTTTTTTAATTCATTAAGTTAATTTGTACATTTTATGTATACAAGATGATGACATTTATCATTGGGGATTTGTATCTTTACATGATATATCTTGGTTCTTATTTTTTTCCCATTCCCCTGCTAGCTTTATTATTTTAGAAGGATATTGTATTGATCTTTTCATTATTTACACCTAATATTTAGTTCATATGATGCTAATTATTCTTTCCTTTGCATTTTATAGTACATTACATTGTGAATGCTGCCATATGTAAAATGACATTTTACCACATATTGATGTTATCAAAATCCCTATAATTTTTAATGGTATTTGTTGCTTGCATTATGGTTTTTATTTCAATATATTGTTGTGTTACAGCATATTTTGCTTTCAAATAAAGAATTTTTACCTTGCATTACTAATTTTTTTCCTGTCACAATTCATTTGTAATTAGGAGGTTAAGAAAATTTCATGATCTTTAGGAAATTTAACTTACTCTTTCTAGCCTAGTTAATCCCAAAGACTACAGTATCTAGGTATGAGCATACAGGAATGATAGTTCCTTCTGTCCTCAGCTAAGTTCACTCAGGCAGCAAGCTGGTCACTACCTTGTGTTTCAAATTAGCTCACCATTTTTCTAACTGAAAGACATATTTAGTTTTTAATCTCTGCTTTTTTAGGATTTAGAGGTCTTGACACTGCCTCTTTCTTTGCCCATAAGCTACCACTTCTTATCTGATGAAAAAATGACTCAATCTAAAGCTCAACCTTCAATACCATCTATTGTCCTACCTGACTAACTTTAGGAGAAATCATTTAGTTTCAGTCTTCATAATTTGCTGAAAATTTTTAATTTTTATTTCAACAGAACAATATTTATATTAGATGTCTTGTTGATGTGACCTACAGCCTCAAATCATCTCGATCTCCTTGGTCTTTCCATTACAATATTTTTAAATACTGAAAAGAATTTTCAGGAAAAAGTAAAATGAAGAACTTCTCATATGTAAAACAACACATAGCTTTCAAAATGATTTTATCCAAAAACATAAATAAATGTGCTTCTAAAAATGGTAAAATAAAATACAATAATTTGCCTTAGTTAATTTTCTTGCTGCTCAGACAAAATATTCAACACCCAAAGTTAAAGGAGGAAAGGTTTGTTGTAGCTCACAGTTTGTAGAAATTTTGTTTCATAATTGGATGACTTCAAGACAAGGTGGCACTGCAGAGGAGCATCACAGAAGAGAAACAATTCATGGTGGGCAGAAGGCAGCAAAGCAACAAGGCAGCAGAAGGCTGCCTCTACCTTTTATTCCATCCAAGCTAACCACACTTACAGTGGTACCACCCACACCTAGGGTGGGCCTTCCCATTATCCATACCCAGAAATAGGACAAAATATAAGTGGACTAATTTAGAAATCACACATCTTTAATCACAGCATCAACACTTAATTTGAGCATCATATCTTTAATCCCAGGATCATGCCCCGTAGATCTAGCCACCTATAAAAGCCCCACCTATAACTGCATTAGGCTTTGGGGGAACATTTAGATACAATCCATAAGATGATTTTAATTCCTTCATGTTTTACACACATTGATGTCTTTTGCTAATAACCGAGACCATAGAAAATAATTTGAATGTTGTATCTCTAACAGAGATTTTAACTAATATTGTGTGACCTGATTTTGATACTAAATTCCAAAAAAATGATTTTTTGACATTCTTATGCTATATGTGTGATTTTACACTAGAAAATATGATTATTGTTAAACAGCACTTCTGGTAAAATGTGATAGTTAGAGGGGCTTTTTCTGACAATACCAAATCAAAATAATGACTACTGATAAAGCTACTGGGTTGTTGTTCAACTTCAGCAGTGAAGGTACTGTCTAATAAGATTTTTATAGCATATTTTGAAAATTGAGGCATGTTTAGTGTCTCATAAATCGACCAGTAGGTTATGAACTTAGCCATACTGAATTTACTGTATGGGAATTTGTTCCCTAGTTATCCTGATATATTGACTTAGAAGAAATATTCTGCCTGAAATAATTTTCTGTGAATAGAAAGGAATCTCTTGGACATTTCTAGTGAAAAAAAAATTTTTGCTCCATTAAAATCCACCTGAAAATATTGAATATTTTAGACATGTCTATGTTTATCAATATGTATATTTATGAATTAAAATAGATTATATTATGTATCCAATTAATACTCAATTTATCAGGTAAATTAAATAAGTATGCATAATATAGATTTCAGAATAATCTATGGTGGCTCTTTACTTTCATGAACTTTCAACAACAGAGATTGTTTATTACCAAAGATCTAATGAAGATTAATCCAGAAAGTGTAAAATGGATGACTAAAAATCCATTTTACAGATAGATTTTTGGTTGAAAAATTACTTGTGTTATGGTTTAGATGGAGAATGTCCCCCAAATACCTCATGTACCTAGAGGCAGGGCTTTGGAAGGTGATTTTATTGTGGGATCTTTATTAAATACTAGCTGTTAGGAAGTGAGAGCTAGCCATTTGAGCTGATCACTAGGAGCATGACCTAGAAGAGTATAGTGTATCTCCTTTAAAAGTTCCTCCATTCTCTCTCTGCTTTTTGGAAACTACAAAACTAGTAGCTGTCTTCCACCATCTTGAATCTGGAAGGAAACTTCTGAAGCTGATTCACAATAAACCTGAAATCCTTTAAGTAGTAGGTGTCCAGTATTTTGTCACAACAATGAAAAAAGTAACCTATATAGCTTGCTTTCATACACAGAAAATAGATGCAGCTAATACTTTCCTTATGCAATATATTAGTGAAAGAATTAGGGAGTATCTATAAATTAACTAAAGTAATTGAATTTTATTTTTAGTCCAGTAAAGATATAGATAACATCCATAAATTTTTGGATAAAGGAAGTTGAAATTACATGATAATTCACACTATTTTCAAGCTCACCAAATGAAAGGATAGAAACTTTTAAAAATAAAATTATTGAAAGTGTCTTTCTCATGAGAAAGGAAATGATATAACGTTCCTATTTAAATAAAGAACTATTCTAACTTCAACGTGGATGATCTGATAAAATACATGGTGCAATTTTAGTTCTTTAACACTTACTTAAGTTTGCTTTATTGAATAATATGTTGACTATTTTGGAAAGGTTTCATAGGCTGCTGAAATGAATGTATATTCTGTTATTCTTGAGTGGAATACTGGGGTATATATTTATGAAATCCATTAGTTTGAAGGTTTTGCTCAACTCTTACACGCTTGTTAATTTTTTTAATGTAGTTGATCGATCTATTTGTATTAGTGTGCTATTGAAATCTCCATTATAATTGTGTTTATTTTATCTGCTCTTTTATGTCCATTAGTACTTGTTTTATAAAATTGGGTGTGACTTGTTTAGTACATGTATGTTAATAATTGTTATTTCTTCCTGGTGGATTGTTCCCCTAACTAACATGTAGTGAGAGTCTTTGCTTATTTTAATCAGTTACGGCCTAAAGTCCATTTTGTCTGAATATAGCCTAGCTACACCTGCTCTTTGGTGTCCAGTCCATGAGTTTGATTTTGGGGTAAATGTATTTCTTGTATACAAAACACCGTTAGATTTTTCTCCTTGACCCATTCTTCCAGCTAGTGTGTTTAATTAGGGAATTGGAACCATTCACACTGAGACCATTCACACTGAGAGTTACTACTGATGGATAATGATTTATTCCTGTCATAATCTTATGCTTCTACTGCTGATTCTACTTACCTGACCATAATAATATTACAATGAGATATGAATACCCATGTTTTTGCAACACAATTCAGAATAGCTAATCCTTGAAAGTAGACTATATTTCCATTAACAGATGAATAGAAAAAATCTGGTGTATGTACGCAATGGACTATTACCCTGCTATAATGATTGATAAACTTGAGTCATTTGTGGAAAAATGGATGCACCTTGAGACCATATATTAAGTGAAATAAATTATACACACAAGCTTAATTATTGCATTGTTTCTCTCACATGAGAAACACAAAGTATAAATAAAGAGAAAGATAAAACATAAAGATAAGTGATGGAAAGTAATGAGATAGAACTTTATCAAAGAAGAAAGACATAAAAACATGGAGGGAGGTGGAAAGGAGAGGAGGAAAAAGGGATGATAAAAAGAAATAGGATATGTACATATAGGATAATGTACATATACCAGCTCCACACAGGAAATGTAAGCAACATGCAATGCAAACATGTAATAAAAATGAAGAGGATCAAAAGATGGAAGAAGTGAAAGAATGAAAAGTGAAAGAGGATGATAAAGGGAATTAAGTTGTATTTGTACCAGCCCTCTCATAAGAAATGTAAAAATTACATACTCAAACATGTACAGATAAATAAATAGAAAAAAAGAAAAATAACTTTTTGCCATGACCTAAACAGCATAGGGTCTGAATTTGGGGAGAGCAGCGGGAGATGAAGAAGAAACAAAGAAACCATGACTATTCTTGAAGTTTGGGACAAGGTGCAACCATCGCTTGTTGGGAGTTAATGGCCACCTGGAGCACCATGCATTCTTTATTCATAGTGAAAGCCAAATGGGAAGAGAAGGTGGGGCAAATAGTGCCATGTGGCCTAGGCAGAATGCAGTGTGATAGGTTTATGATTGGGGCAAGCACATGAAGGGAACAGGGAAACATACACAATATAGCCATTTCCTGGGGCTGTGCCATCCAGGGTCTACAATGTTATCTAATCCATGGAGGAGGGAGGGAGTAGAGAGGAGGCAATCTTCAGGCTCACAGAATAGTCAGTATGTGTGTATGTACATGTACCTATCTGTTATCTACCTATCTCTCAACACTTAGAGAAATAAACACATATTTGTGAAAAAATATATATATTCATTCCAAGTTTGAATCTTAAACTCTGTAAACTTAGCCAGTTATCACCACTTCTTACACCACACAAAGAACACAATTAAATAATTATGTTCTCCAAATTCTGAGAAAATACTAGGTGATTAAAATTGTTTAAATGATGAAAAATGGAATCAGATTAAGCCTGTAGGCTTACGTGTGTGCCAACAGCAAATCACATCATATATATTCAACCACTGCCTTTTTCATATTGTGGCTAGAAACTGCAGCCGGAGAGGAACTTGATACCTAAGCTTTGCCTTGAAAAAACTTGTATTTCCTAAATAGCTTTCAAAAACAATGCGATTTTCTGCCATCACTGTGTGCTTTTCTGCTATGCTCTAAAAATAAAATATGTCATTTTTTAAAGGAAACTACTCCTTACATAATTTTCATGTGTATTTTGGGAAGGATTGATGTTTCTTTCATATTTGTAGGTATGCTTTTTGTTTCTTGAACAGAATAAAATAATTACATACATTGGGCCATGATGAGTTTGTATCTATATGCCCCTCCCCCCCCCAAAAAATGATGTACTTACAGGTGGAGATTTTTGGAGTTTGCTGAATTAGAGTGAGATATGTTTGGATCATACACTAAATTATTCCACTGCTTAGCTTGACATTGTTCTGGGTGTGGATAATGAGAAGGACCACCCTGGGTGTGGGTGGCACCAAACAATACTTTGGATAGAAAGTAAAGGGACAGAAAGATGCAGACTTGTTGCTTTCTGCCTGCCCTGCCATGGACTATTTCACTTCTACCATTAGTCCGCATACTGCCTTACCTTCGAGCTAGATAACAATGTACTTTAAGGTCTACTAGCCGTAAGATAAAATAAACCTTTCCTTCTTTAACTTTGGTTATCCAATATTTTGTCTTAGCAATGAGAAAAGTAACTATGATAGTATCCAAACTAAGTTGATAGAATTTAATTAAAGCTAAAGATCTTTAGTAATAATTCACGGTATAAACTTCCTTACCTCTTTTAAGCTTATCAGAAGAGACAGTGAAATTTCAACTGTCGAGGCTATGAAAATATGATTACACTTGCTGAGAATCAGGAGGCAGCTGGCTTCAAGAAAGTAGACTTAAAATGACTTGGGGTTATAAAATTATTCCTACTCTTTTCTCCAAATTAATGTAATCTCCATTTCTTGTTCAAATGAATTTGTTTCTCTTATTTTTAAAAGTAAATATTCTTCTATTGTATATTATAAGTTTTAGTCCTGAATGATAAAATAGTACACAAAACTTTATTAGCTGGTAATTTGCAAATGCTGGACATGCACAAAATAGGCATTTGAATTCCCACACAAATAGTCAAAAGTGGTGAATAGGATCACTGAATTCACAGAAGAATACCTGCCATCAAATGATAAAGTGAAAATCTATATGGAAAACACTGTTCAAAAGGGAATGACTGGTGAAGAGTTTTAGGTTCTTTAAGAGCATGTGATAATATAGCCAGAGAGAGCAGTAACAACCTAAAAAGCACTTTCTATCAATAATGCTACAAACATAGTTGTGCAAGAAATAATAAGGGGCATAGAAATTATAACCAAAGAAGATAACTGACTCCATAAAATGAATGTAAACACTATGGATTGCAAATGTGTAGAGTAATACAAAATAAGGAAAGGGAACAAGGGAATAATAGATGGGTGCAGAGTAGAGAGATGTCAGGGAAAGAGGATTTAAAAAAGA
Source organism: Fukomys damarensis (assembly GCF_012274545.1). Classification (NCBI taxonomy): domain Eukaryota; kingdom Metazoa; phylum Chordata; class Mammalia; order Rodentia; family Bathyergidae; genus Fukomys; species Fukomys damarensis. Next base: position 19,943,439 of record NW_022900950.1, on the reverse strand, counting down.
ATTAAGATTTATCACATATACATACTAATTCCTCACAAGAAATGTAAATGTGGTCTGTAGATATGTACTAAATATAAATTCAAAAAAGAAAAAAAATAGAAATAATATATGGCCGAGAAGATTTACTAGAGAGTAACTGTTATCGTTCAGCATTAACTGGTGACATCAAGGATGCTTGTAGAGCTGCACTTTAATGATTCATGATTTCCATGTGAAGCCAGCAAAAACACTCATTGACTGATACTTTAATGCTACTATCTATGAGGGTTGTTTTTAGAGGTGAGTTTAAACACTTTTGTCTGTCTGCTATAGACCTATTAAGTCTTCTGTGTTGAGAAGAAGAAGCAAGAAAGCCTCCACAAAAGCTAACACATAATATATTTTGGGGTTTTGTAGCTCACTTAAATTCTTGTATAATTCCATGAAATTGTTAACCTACAGGGACATTAATTCAAATTAAGCGCTCCGTGGTGCCCAAAGATACAGGATTAATGTATTACTTCACAGCTATATTATCTGAAGATAACAGACTGCATATTTTCTTTGTAAAATTGTGTCTTTATGTTGTGGCATGTATATTTTATGTAAATATTGCTTGCCCTGAATATAAATGAATTGTTAGGAAATATAACAATTTAATGAACATGTGAGACATTTACACAAAAGAATATTGTACTTCAGTAAAGCAAAATATGATTAGTTGTAGACATTAGAATTTATTAGCAGTCACACTTACGTGAAAACACTTTCAATTACCGTTGGATAAAATCACTAAATATATTTGCGTGTCAAACTGAATCAGAATCAAAAGTCAAGGAATAGAATTTCTGTTAGTGCTACCTGAGTGATATTTCACACAAAAGGTTACTTCTCTATCCAGGAAATGTCATCGCTGAAATATTAACTATAAAAATGAATCATATGCAAGCATTAAAATCCTATAGTGAAAGCCAGCTCTTCCAGAAGAGAAGTACCAAGTCAATAATGATGGTTGGCAGACAGACTTTGGAAGTTCATACCCATATTTGACTGAAGCATGAAGCCAGTGTTACATTTTTGTGGGTAGAATTGAGAATCTAGATTTGATTATTTGTGCACCAGAAGGCCTAGATCATGCTGTCTATTTTCTGAAGGAATTGTGATGATCCAAAAAATAGATCCAGCTCTTAATTGATTTTAAAGACAATAATTGTCAAGATTTACTTCAATAAAACAAGGTAATAGTGTAGGCATACACCAGATTTTAAATAATAATTAAATACAATCATATATTTAAATACTACTAAAAATAGCATATAGTCTACCAGTATAAATTATTTATAACTATGACATGAAAAGAAAAAAAAGTTTCCTAAATTTTAAATCTTTATATGATTATGAAAACCATAAAAGATCATAAAGTACATACACAGTGTGAATGCAGGCTGCTTGACTACAAAATGTTCATCATGTATACACCTAACTTATTTGATGAACTGAACAGCATTTCAGAAATTGATATAACTTTATATTTCAATAGATTTTAGAATTGCATTACTGAACCAGAAGTGCTCACACTTCCCCCTACCTACATCCCTGGGAGTGGGCTGGTCAGACCTTCAACCAGAAGAGCAATGACATGTCTGCAATGCACAGATTTCAGGAGTTTAAATTTTTAGAGTGATTTTACCAACACTTTATTTCCATTTTTTCATTTTGCCATATTTTTTTCTTTTCCCTTATTACCTTTCCTTACCCTTCCCATTTTCCCTACACCTTTAGCCCTTTTCTTGGAGGGGAGAAGGGGATGAAGGGAGGGCATTGACAAGGGGAAAAAATGAGAACCAAGACCTGTCACGTAAAGATACAAGATCCCAATAATGAATGTAATTGTACTGTATACCTAAAATGTACCAATAAACTCAATAAAAGAAAAAAAATTTAGAGTGCCAAAACAACTCACAAGAAAACCTGAGAAGAAAAACATTTAGGAATGGATTAGGAATAAATAATTTACACACACACATATAAATGTCTTGTGTGCAAATGTAGTCTCATAAGAATTTAAACTATAATGAAATTTTGATTTTATTCTGATTCTTAAAAGTGAATGATTTTTTATTCTCTCACCTAAATTAGTATAAAATTTGACAAGTTGTTTTGTTTCAGTTGGGAATTTGAAAAAGTTTCTTTCAAATAAGACATTGAAATTTTACAAATAAAAATAGTAGTTTTGAAATATTTATGAATGTTATTGATTCTTCCTTAAAGTACATTTATATCCATAGCACTACATTTGTATTAAAGGTTCCAAGATTTACTTTCTTAGAAAAGGTATATGAAATATATCATGTTAATTCTGCATAAACTATTAAAGAACATTATAAACTTAAAAGCTAATAGTTTTAATATTTTATGAATAACACAGTTCTAAGTACAGTACAGTCAAATGTTACTTAATGATGTTAAAGTGCCTGACCACATATATTATAGTTGCTGACCTTATTAGATGATAATGAAGATGAAAAATACCTATTGCCATTGTGGTGTCATATGATTCAAAGCACCATTCATATGCAGACAGCAATGCTAGTATAAACAAGAAAATATATAGCACACTGCCAGTTCTACATATGCATATAACATAATTAGATACTCTACATAATCCTGGATAATGATAATAAATAATTATGTTACTAGATTTGTGTTTACTGAGTAGCATAGGTAGAATTTAACTGGACCCCAGAAGCCCATGTGGGAAAGGTTTGGTCTCCAGCTTAATGCTATCAGGAAGCTGTTAGAGGCTTTTGCTGTGGAGTTTAGTGGGCGATCTTTAGGGCATTTGGTTTATTCTCTCAAAATATGGAATGCCAGTCTCTTTCTCTTTATCTCTTTTGGCTTTGCAGCCATGAAGTGATTAGTTTTTCACCACCACACACTTCCACCAAGGTGTGCCAGCTCACCCCAGGCTCAAATCAATGGGATCAATTGTTTGCCCAATTAACTGAACAACAAGACTAATGGATTGAAATCTCCAAAACTGTAGACCAATGTGAAACTTTTTTTTGGAAGTTTAATTATTTTTAAAAATTACGTATTTGTCATAATGATGGGAAGCTGTTTTTATCATTTTTAGAGTGCTCTGTTTTTTATTTTAGTGTAAAATATGAGACATTATGTTGGCAATAACCTTAGATACATTGTGCTTGCCAAATCTTATAATTGTGTTTGATACAATAATTTTCTCTTGGGTTTGATATGATCACATATACCTTGTTCATTATGGTCCATGAATATACAAAACCCACAGCAAATATTACCAGTAAGACATCATCATATCTTGCTCAGCTCAAAACAGAATTAAAAGCAAAAGACTACAAAAGTTGGAAAACAAGGATTGTATGCCCATTCCAACACAGCTATCTTCTCAAAGAACAAGAACAAACTGAAGGATCATTTAAAAGATCAGCTGCATTGAATGTAACAAGAATAATGGAAAATAAAAAGGACCTATATTAGATCTGGAGAAACATCTAAGGAGTCTAATTAAAGTGTAGACATACAATCATATCTTAGTACCATGATGTTCACAACCAAAGCAAAATATTTGTGATTTTTGAATGGAAAGTCTGGACACAAATAAAATATCATATTTATTATTATCTCCTGGTGGGTTATACAGTTTAAAAATAATTTTTGCGATATAACATGGAATTGTAAGTGACGAATATGCAGGTCCTTGTGTGGATGCAACTAAAAAACATTTGGAAACTGTGAGTGAGTTCATTATGGAGGAAAATTACTTTTCAGAGTAAGTCTTTACTATGAAAAGACTTTCATATTCAGAAATTGGGTACTTGAAAAAAGTTTCATCTCTAAGTAGGCTAAGTCAATAAAATGTTGTAAGACTTAAAAACAAAATCACAATCTTGCATAAGAGCAGTGTTGAAGTCTACAAATTGAAATCCTTTGTGATCTGACACAATGTTAGCCTCAGAACCTTGAGATGTACTAGTGAACACAACTGACAGTGTAGTATGAGGGAAATAAGAAGTTGTGGATGACTCAACTCATTTCCCAACATGTCCTCCTGAAATACCATGCCAGTGAAATTGAGCAGTACTGTTTGAAGAATATCTCATCTCTTAAGATTTTTCTTCTCTAGCTTTGTGTAAGTCTACTCTATGCTGTTTACACAATGACAAAGGAGACATTTTTCAAATTGTATTGTTTTACTTGACTTATTTTTCACAGTTCATTAATATTATTCTCCTGCCTCTGCAAATGTGCATTTCAATAAGTTTTAAATGTTCTAATAACTTAGTATACATATTCCACTTTCTTTGGAGTAATTGGCAATTTTTGCAATTTCAATGATACAAATTCAGCCCTACAATACTAAAAAAATTGGAAGTACTCATTTCCTGTGTCTTGATACATATAACTTTCTTTCTTGGACATACAGATAACTAGTTGGTTACTATCTGATGATTTCATAAATACATGTGCTCTGCTTGCTTTCTTCCTGGGTCTTATTTTGTTCCAATTATTAATGGACCTCTCCAATTATATCAGTTGTTTCAGTGTATAAATCACTTCCTACATCCCGACAATTTCCTAATTTAGATACTCAATGAATATCACTTTCTTGAGTCCCTGAACCCCAATCCATTTATTTATTTATTTAAACAAACATATGAACTCTGGGAATCTATGACAAATATCAGAAATATTACTGTTTCCATGTTTAAAACATCTGCCCACATCTCCTCACCAATGTGAATTGTTTTATATTTAGCTATACTAATCTTGGTACTTTTTTAACTATGGTGTTTTCCGTCGGTGGATCATTCATCACAAGTGTTATAAATTATAAATATATAAGGTTATTTCGATCACCATTATAGTTCATATTCTGTGTTTGCACATTATTCAGAAGAATTTATATGAAACATGAAGCCATGCTAAACATTCTTACCTTAAACTCATGCCTACAGAATTCTAGTGCAGTCTTTATCCTGGGTAGCCTAAGTAAAGGAATTTGCTAGTCCAAAAACTTTATCAGTATCTTTTGTAATTATTTTAGACTGCTTGCCTCTTCAGACCGCATCAGCTGCTTTAACATGGTATCAACCTAATTTCTTCGCTTTCTTTTTCACAAAGGGTATGAATGGGTGGATGCTATCACAACTTTGTAGAGGCCAATGACTACAATCAGCCTATTACCAGCATGAGCAAACAATTTCTCTGCTTTTGGCTACAGATGAAATTCCAATGTTCTGATGAAAAAACTATCTCCATTTGGGAATGTGAGCTAATCTTGTCTTGTCTATTTAAAAATATATTGCTTAAGGAATTCTTCCTTCTCTGGCAAGCATATAATTTTCTCTTGATAACTTTCTCATGTCACTTATGACCCTGTCATTTTTTTGACTCCAAAGAAATAGAAAATTTTTTCAGGTAAGTTTTCTTTTACTCTGGCTCCAATTCTTCTCTTACTGTTCCCTCTTAAACCCAATTTACTTCATTGCTGTACAAGAACTGCTTTTGTCAAGGTCAACAATGACCTCTATTTTGGAAACTGCAATATCCAATTTTTGTTCACACATTGTTGGAGCCGAAAGCTGCATCTGGTATAATAGCAAACTGCCGTCTCCCTGATCCATTTCACTACTTGGTCTCAGATCTATTCACTGCATCCTAATTTCATTTGTAGATCCTCCCTGCTTTCTTCATCTCCTTAATGATGTGTGGGTGTGAGTGTGTTTCTGTGTGTCTGTATGAAAGTTCCAGTACTACATGTGCACTTATTTCCAGTATGTTAAAAAAATAAATCACTCCCATGGAATCTATCTTGAGTTTTGTATATTGACTGTGTCAAAGTGAGGCAGTCATTCATTTTTAATTAAAAACATTTTTTTGTAGAACCTGGAATTGAACCCAGGAACTTGTGCTTGCCAGGCATGCACAACATCACTGAGCTAAATTCTTGGCCCAAGGAAGTCATTCTGAAATGAAAACAAGTATAAGTATGTAAATAAAATGACTAAAATGTATCTTAGAAAACGAATTTCTATGACTTTCTGTCATTGCCCTAGATAAGCAGAAGTTATAACATGGTAATTATGAAATTATTCAGAGTTCAAGGATTTTCAAATAGCACAAATGAAATGCTGAACTATTTCCAATCTAAACAGGACTGAACTGATGAATTAGAGCTTGAGTTCCTTGCTTTTTCTTACATTTTTAGGTTCACAAACAGTGACAAAAATAATTGAGAATGTTAAGTTATAAGAAGGAAAGATTTATGAGATTCATGATTTTTTAGGTTGCAGTCCATATTTAGCTAGGAAGAAAAAAAAAGAGAAATAAGTCGAGTCTCACCATCTCCTATGAGGACAAGCCTCCAACAGCCTAATTTACTTTTGTTCAATTCCATATACTTTTCCCTTATTACCCTTCCCCTACCCATCCCACCTGCCCTACACCTTTAGCCCCTTGCTTCCCATTTAACAATGTCAGTAATCTTATTAGGATCTTATGTACTATTATAGTTTATTCACACCAAAGAAACTATTCAGTATTTACACACGTGTGACTGATTTATTTCACTTAGGAGTATATCCTCAAAAAATGTGAGAAAATGAAACGATAGAAATAAAATGTTTGTACATGGGGAGGGGAGGAGGGGGTAAAGGGAGGGCAGGGACAAGGGGAAAAAATGAGAACCAAGACCTGTGATGTAAGGTACAAGATCCCAACAATGAATGTAACTGTACTGTATTCCTAAAATCTACCAATAAATTCAATTATTTAATAAAATAAATAAATGAATTCCATATACTAAAGGAACCACACAAAGCATATACAGATATAACAGCACTACTTAGAAGGACCACAAGGAGTGCCTACTCTTCAAGAGCACCACTTAAAGTCCGAGTAAGAGTATATACACTACAACAGTACTGCTTCACAGAAATCTGAGGAATAAGTGTATTCTACAACAGCATGATCCAGCAAGTTCACAAGGGGTGTGCTTAACAGCAGCACCACTCCTGAAGTGTGGGGATAATGTGCTGGATCAGTATTCCGCAGAAGGTACCCAGTGTGTCCAGTAGTGGCAGATTGGACTGCAGTACTCATCAGTGCTTTGACCTGCAGCGAGTTAGAGCACCAAAGGGATTTTATAAAATAAGCCAGATAGGCAGTAACATCACTGGATTGATAGCACTATTGTGTGGACAGCATACAAGTCAGAAGCTGTCTTAGCATATACTAAGGAGAGTAGTTTCAACAGTTAAAATCAGTTTGCTCACTTCCTGGTGTCCTCTGGATAATATTGATTTGGAATATATGATCCTTGTTTACATAGAGTGTTTACTTAACTTGGAAAGAGTCTTAGGAACACAAAATATGTGATTCAGAGACACGTTTCTAATGCCCTAGCTTTTTCTCTGGAACAAAAAAATAAGGGTTCCTTTTTTAATTGCTTCACCCATATTATTTGTTGAGTACAAGAAAGCATTCTGGAGTCAAGCTCTGAATTTGAATCTGCTGCTTACCAGCCCCATGGTCTTGGATAAAATGCACATGATCCCAGGGTTTTAGTTTTTCATTCAAGAAATGGGAGTAATAATATGACTCACTTCACAGACTGGACATGAACATTGACTTTATTCATACATTGTACACAAAGCAAGTACAAGTACAACATGGTTGTTGACTATTATTAATCCTATCTGTGTTTCAATTAGATATATAAAATGCGTTACATTTGGGCATGAACAAGGCAAGGGCAAAAAAATATTAATTCCCTCTGATGACACATCTTAATCTGGTTTTTAACAACTCTTTAATCTGATGAATACTTAATTTTGTAAAAATTCTTCAACACACTTAAGAAGAACAAGGGAATTATGTCAAATGAAGGAAATTTATCCATTTGAAGCTAGAAATCTGTGACTGAGCCCATTTCAGTGTAAGCCTTGAAAGAAGAAATTAACCAAATTAAGATTGTTCTCCTCCAGTTCTGAAAGTGAGATATTCCTGGGGTACAAATCATGCAATCCATACACAGAGGTCAGAGTCGGAGTGCCTTCCCTTGTGCAAATACCAAGGACTCTCGCCCCACCACATGGTTAAGAGCTGTTATGTGGAAGAGTTCTTGTCACTGTGACCACTTCCTCTAGAGAGAGAAATCCAAGCTCATGGGTCATATATTTCAGAAATTTCCTTTTACTTTTTTTTTTTTTTAAGAAAGAGTACTGAATTCATTATTTTGACTGCTTTACTGTTAGGAGTTTTAGATGAACACCCTCATAGAGCCTAGGAAAAACTGACATACCTAATGGACAGTTAAAGGATTTAGTTTTCATCTACCAGTGACTAAGTAAACTATATCTATTATGTAACATTTCCCTAATATTAAAAGGAAAAATGAAACTTTGTTATACCACAGAGCAAGCTCATTTTTGCACTGATACCTTACATGATAACTAAAATCTTTTGCAATTTCTAAAAGTAACAGAGCATGATTTTTCTTCTACATCATATATAAATAGTGAGCACCATGTGATTATTTTTAATTTCAGTTAATTTGATAAACGGGACATTTAAAAAATATTACAGTACAGATGAGACTTTGTTTATATAACAAAATAAACACTTCATCCCGAGGAGTATTCAGTTAACTTCCTTTTCTCCAGCATGCCAAAATAAATCAACAAAGTATCTCTTTTCCACACCAACAACTCTGCTTTCTCTGTCACCATGCCATATTTCTATCTGAAAACACTTTGTGATCCTCTGAAAGAATATTGTTAGGTAACATTTTGAGATGTTATTTATTGATTTAATAAAGTAAAGTAAAGTAAATAAAATGACTGAGTTTCTGAATTGAAAAAAAAAAAGGCAGGAAGGTTTGGCCCCAATTGCACAAGCAATTGTGTATTATCACATCAATAGTGAAAAGATGAAACTCTAGAATTAGGAGATAAAGAAAATGTATTTTTATACTATCAGAGTGGTGCATGGAGAGAGAGAGAGAGAGAGAGAGAGGGAGAGAGGGAGGGAAAAGAGAGATCTACTAAGTATGCTGTGAACGGATGGTAGGTAATATGATGTCTTTAAACATTTTTTGAGATTGGTTTGGATTTCTTTCAAACTTTTCTCAGAGTATAAGTAAATGCACTAGTTAGCATGAATGGATAGTAATGATTATTTAATTTGCTTTTATAGTTTATTCATTTTCTCTTAATCTTAGATGCAAACAAGACTAGTTCAAGTCATAATTTAGCTAATGAAACTATTATCATCTGTCAGTTCAGGTGATCCATTCAGGATTTATTTTTTTATAAACTATACCACTTGCTTTCATTCACAATATGACCAATCAAGTATATTTGATGGGTTCCTTTCAGTATCATTGTGTAATGATACATTTATGACAATTTTAAATAATATAAGTAATATGTCATGTAGTCCGAGACACTGCCTATTTCTCTTCAATCTAATATAGACATACATTGGAAGATTGAAAACGAGTAGAAAACATAAAATGCAACTATTTTATTATTAGACATAATAGATTTATAAATGCATATTAGTAAATGAATAAAACAAATGTAAGGACAAAGTTTTAAATCATGTATACTGGTTATTGAAAGTGAAATTATGTGGAAATAATAACTTCCCATATTGCATGCCCATACACACACTTTAAATAGTGTGTTGACAGATTGTGCCTGAGTAAGAGAAGCTCAACTAAACTGGCTGAGCAATTCCACACTCTAGGCTGTAGGACACCCATCTTGGAGTGGCTTGTCACCTGGATGGACTTAGGAAGAAGTGAAGAACATTCTGCTTCTGTTTCTTCAGAGAAGCTCCAGTCTTTGCTTTTCACTTTGGACATCATTTCCTGGCTTCTAGCCCAGACTCTTCCACTTCTGGAACAGATCCTTCAGCCTTCTGGTAGAGACCCTCAGCCTTCCATCAGACCCGTCGGCCCCCTGATACTGATGCAAACAGGACACTGCAGTGAGCTCCAGACCTTTGACTGGATCCTGTGGTCTCCAGTGTGCAGATAGACACTCTTCATTCTTCCATAGCTGACTGTGGGTGGCCATGATAATCCAGTACTGTAAATTACTATATATTTGTACATCTTGCATTATATCTATTTGTCTAGTAAACACTGATGTGCTAAAGACCCCTGCAGAAAGTGTGTACTCCCTACCTGCTCAGTATGTGACACAAGGTTAAAGGAAAGAATGCACTAAAACAGAGCTAAGAGAGGAGAGGACTGAGACAGCCAATGCTAGATCCCCAGCAAAAGACCCTGGTCAGTCACATCCATTACTTTTTTATTATTCATTGACTGGGGCAATAGAGTGTGACACATGTATAGATGTGCAGTGCATGCAGTTACCATGGAAATTAATGTAAACAAGGCTCATGAATGACAAGACACAACATTTTTGAATTAGGAACAGAATAGACAAAATATATGGTTGAAATTAGAGCATTGTCATTCTAGTAAGAAGGTTTTAGTTATGGGAATGGAATTTGGGTGCAAGTTATTTTGTCTTTGGTACATACGGTTTGGAAGGACTCACTTCTATAAACATGTGGATTACGGGGTTAATTCTTTACAGACAGCTTTGGGCATAATCAATATTATCACTGCTTTGACTGATAGTGTTGGCTTCTTGCTTGCTATCCTTCTTTTCATCATTTCTTTTAGTAATGTTTTTTGATCTAAACTCCTTATGAGTTCAATTTCTACAATTTCTTTGTTGAATTTGGTCCAAAGAAGATAAAATTCAGTTTTCTGTCATTTTTTTTAATAAAACATTGCAAAATAGAATTTGAATCAGCAGAAATGTTATCATTTATAGTTTTATTTTCTTTTTTTACTGTAGCACAATAGCAGATTTACTGAGTTTTTTGTTTGTTTTCTGTGCGTATGCCCTTAGGGAAGTTTTTTTCACGTTAAGATTGTCTTTTGGGGTCATGAAAAGCAGATTACTTTTTTAACTGGACAACTTGATAATGGGTAGAATAGGAGTTGTTTGACATACATTATTCCTGTTTACTTCATTGTTTTGCAAGATACTTACATTTCTCATCAATATTTTCTTTTACTTAACAATTTACTGCAATTCTTCTTTGTTCAGTGACTATTCCCTTACAATCTGTTTCCATCAGAAAATCAATGTAATAAGTGATGGTCTCTATAAACTCCTACTCCATAAATTTTCTGTAGATGAGCAATATAATCATCATTTATCACACTGATAATTTCTAATTAGCTATAGAACATAGTTTATATCACCACTAGAATCTGGAAAATTTTTTGTAAAGTTTTGTTTGAAAAATTGTCTATCACTGAATGGCATGTTTAACTTATTTTTAAAATAATGTTAACAATCGGGGGCCAGGGATTTAGCTCAGCAGTTCAGTGGCCTGCCTTGCAAGCTCAAGGACCCGAGTTCGATCCCCGGTACCAAAAAAAAAGAAAAAAAAATAATAATGTTAACAAGTAAATGACAAAGGCATTATAAAATAGATAACTTACTGCTCATACCACACTTCATAAAAGTTGTGCCTAAACTTGTTTCTTTCTTAGCAGACACTTGTAAAATACAGCATGATTAATAAGGCTAGAAAACTATAAATTAATTATCTCATAGCTAATTAGCTTATATTATAGACAAAGCATACATTTCTAAAATTGCCATTGATGTATATATATGTATGTATATATACATATATATACATACATATATGTGTGTGTGTGTGTGTGTGTGTGGGTGTGTGTATATATATGTAATGCTTTAAAGAGTGAAGGCTATATAGGTACATATTGTCAGTAATAACTTTTAAATCAAAATAAATTTTAAGTATGCAAGTTTTGTGAACAAATACTAGGAGAAACAAATGTCTTCAAATTTTAATAGACTATTATTTCAATTTAAATGTTCTTAATTTGATATGTTTATTTCTATGCCTCTGTACATTTATAGTTCTTAATGTATATATTAGTCCACATATACCAAAGGTTTTCATATCATCTTTTATATTAATTCAGTTTCCCACATATTAATTTCTAGCGCATTCTTAAGAATAAAAATCAAAATGAGTTGTAAACCAAAGTAACAGAACTTCTTTGTGCAACACTGGTGTTAGGACAAGAGTACTCCATTATTTCATCTATAATAAACAACACTGTTGCTCTCGGAAGTGAATTTAGGCAACATTATCAGCAGTGGCTATACTTTGTGGTCTTTTAAAGAAATAACATGAAATATTCCCAGCCTTTACATGGTTATGTACTAATTAACCCACAGCTAATTTACATTTAACATTTATAAAGATATAGAATTAAATATGGTAAATATATTAAAAATTTTTATTTTGGTGGAAGTAAATTTTTGGAGTTTAAAACTTTGAAAGATAGCATCAAGGAAATGAATGGCTTTTTTGTTTACTATGCATTTTCCAGTGAGTCTGTCATAGAGTATAATGGAAAGCATTCCATGTTTTTATTTTAAAAATCTCTCACTTTACTCTTATTTTCCCATGTGACACAGGCAATAATTTAATTGCAAATATGTTTCTGACATTCATTTGAAATTATATTGCATAGATTATTCCTTAGGTTAATTAATATAATGCATAAACAAGAATAAGAAGTATTTCATTTATCCTGTTTAACTCATTTTCAGAATCCATTGTTAATCCCATATCAAGTTCTAATTTTATTATTATTGCGCTATCATATAAAAACTATCCTATGATATTGCTTTTTAACTGAGATAGATAGCATTTGTTTGCAGTATGTAAAGATAAAAAATAAATGAGGTAGATCTGGAAGAAATACTCAGAGAAAACTGCTATATATCAGTGTGGTTTAATGTGTAAGGACAAAGTACTTTTTAAAAATCATTATCCTGTCTCATAATAAAAATAAAAAATTGAGAGCAACAATGAGGAAAATTAAAGTGCCGATGAATTCTTTCCATGAGAGAAAGAATTCCATGTTCTCATATTTTTCTTGTTATAAGTTACAATAACTTTTGAGTTATTGGAAAAGTTCACATTTAAGAACATTTAAATATGATCTGTGTTGCTTTAGGAAGGAAGATTACAAAGAAAAACAGAAAATAGAGGTAGAAAATGATTTTTTTGTTTCTCACTTCATGGAAAAATTCCTTATTTATTTATTTATTTTAAAAATATTTTATTGGTACATTTTAGATATATAATACAGTTATATTCATCATTGAGATCTTGTAACTTTACATAACACCTTGGTTCTTATTTTTTTTCCCATTCATCTAGCCTCCCTTCCCCGCTCCACCCATTCCTATTAACAAAGACTTTGTTTCTAATTTTTGCTTTTCTCTTATTTTTTCGCTTCCCCCTTTATATTTCACCTAGTCCCTCTCATTTGTCCCATACTTTTAAACATTTTCTTTCTTTTTTTAAGAAATTTTATTTATTGGTACATTCTAGGTAGACAGTACAGCTACATTCATCATTGGGATCTTGTACCTTTACATGCCAGGTCTTGGTTCTCATTTTTTCCCCTTGTACCCACCCTCCCTTCACACTTCCCTCCCCCTTTCAAACACTTTATTTCCATTTTTACATTTTCTCATATTTTTTTCCTTTTCCCTTATTCCCCCTTCCCTATCCTTCTCACTGTCCCCACACCTTTGGTCCATTTCTTCCTATTTCTAATTGTTCCATTAGCATCTTCAGTACTATTTTAGTTTTTCACACCAGAGAAACTATTCAGTATTTGCATATGTGTGCCTTATTTATTTCACTTAGAAGTATATCCTCAAAATGTACCCATTTAACTATGAATGAATCTACTTTCTCATTCTTTATGGCTGAGTAGTATTCCATTTTATAGAAAAAACACATCTTCTTATCCAGTTTCCAATTGATGGGCAGATGGGCTGTTTCCAAGTTTTAGCTATTACAAACTGTGCTGCTATAAATATGGGTGTGCATATATTACTGTGGTATGATTCTTTCACTTCTTTTGGAAAGATACCCAACAGAGGGATGACTGGGTCAAATGGAACCTCTAATCCTAGTTCTTTGAGGTATCTCTATATTGACTTCCATAGTGGTTGCACCAGTCTGCACTCCCACCAACAATGGAGAAGGGTTCCTTTCTCCCCACAACCACGCCAACGTTTGTTATTGATTGATTTCTTGATAGCAGCCATTCTTTGTGGGGTGAGGTGAAATCTCAGTGTTGTTTTCATCTGCATCTCTGGAATGACCAGTGATGTGGAACATTTTTTCATATATTTACTTGCTGCTTTTCTTTGTCTGAGAAATGTCTGTTCATTTCAGATGCCCACTTTAGAATTGGGTCTTTATATTTGGGGCGGCTGGTTGTTTTGCATTCTTTATATATTTTAGATAATCATCCTTTATCTGAGGAGCAGATGGTAAAATGTTTTTCCCACATAGTAGGTTGTCTCTTAGTTCTGCTGATGGTTTCTCTTGCAGTGCAGAAGCTTTTTAATAAGATGAAATCCCAGTTGTTGATTCTTCTAGTTCCCATGCTATTGAGGATTTGTTCATAACATCTTTTCCTATGCTAATGTCTTCCAAACTTCTGCCTAACTTATCTTCCAGCAAGTTTAGTGTTTTTGTTTTCTTGTTTAGATCTTTAATCCACATGGATTTTAATTTAGTGCATGGTGACAGATAAGGTTCTAGTTTTAATCTTTTGCAGGTTGAGATCCAGTTTTTCCAACATCATTTATTAAAGAGGCTATCTTTCCTCCAGTGCAGACTGGCAGCTCCTTTGTCAAAGATGAGGTAGCTGAGTGCGTCTGGAGTTGTTTTTGTGTCTTCCAATCTGTTCCAATGATCCTCAAGTCTTCTTCTTTACCAGTACCATGCTGTTTTTATCACAATGGCTTTTTAGTATAGTTTCAGATTGGGAATTGTTATACCCGCTGTCATGTGTCTGTTGCCTAGTATGGCTTTTGCTATTCTAGGTCTCTTATGGTTCTAAATGAATTTTTGGATTCTTCTTTCTAGTTCTGTGAAGTATAGTGTTGGGATTTCAATTGGTATTGCATTGAATCTGTACAGCAGTTTTCATAGTATGGCTATTTTCACTATGTTGATTCTTACTACCCAGGAGCAGGGAACATCTTTCCATTTTCTTAAATCCTTCTTGATCTCTTTTTTCAGAGTGCTGTAGTTTTCATTGTAGAGGTCTTTTGCTTCTTTTGTTAGATTGATTGCCAGATACTTCATTTTTTGGGGGGTGCTATTGTGAAAGGAATTGTTTCCCTAATTTCTTTCTCAGTGAGTCTGTTATTTGTGTACAAGAAGGCTATTGATTTTGGGGTGTTGACCTTGTATCCAGCTACTGTGCCAAAAGTGTCAATTAAGTCAAGAAGTCTTTTGGTGGAGTTTTTTGGGTCTTCAATGTAGAGTATCAAATCATCAGCAAATAATGACAGTTTAACTTCTTTCTTTCCTATCTTTATTGCTTTAATTTCTTTCTCTTGTCTAATTGCTGTGGCTAATGTTTCCAGATCTATATTGAAGAGGAGTGGTGATAGTGGGCATGCTTGTCTTGTTCCTGATTTTAATGTGAAGGTTTTCAGTTTTTGACCATTTAATATGATGTTGGCTGTTGGTTTGTCATAGCCTTAATTGAGACATAGACCATCTATTGCAATTTTTTGCAGAGTTTTTATCATGAATAGGTGTTAAATTTTGTCAAATGCTTTTTCTGAATCTATTGAGATCATGTGGTTCTTGTCCCTGACATTGTTAATATAGTGTATTACATTAATTGATTTATATATGTTGAACAATCCTTGCATCCCTGGAATAGATCTGACTTGGTGGGGATGAATGATTTTCTTGATGCTCCTCTGAACTCTGTTTGCTAGTATCTTATTGAGGATTTTTGCATCTATATTAATTACAGAGATTAGCCTGTAGTTCTCTTTTTTAGTTACATCTTTCCCAGCTTTGGGAATCAAAGTGATATTTGCTTCCAGGAATGAATTTGGAAGTATTGCTTCTCTTTCAATTTCATTGAAAAATATGAAGAACAATGGCAGTAGATCTTCTCTAAATGCTTTGTAAAATTCAGCAGTGAATCCATCAGGACCTGGGCTTTTAATTACATTTTCAATTTCACTGACTGTGATTGGGGTGTTTAAAATGTTTTTATCTTCTTCATTCAAATTTGGTAATTCATAAGTATCTGGAAATATGTCCATTTCTTGTTTGTTTTCCATTTTATTAGAGTATAGGTTCTCATAGTATGTATTAAGGATCCTCTGGTTTTCTGTGGGTCTGTTGTGACTTCGCCTTTTTCATTTCTGATTGCATGATCTGAGCCTTTTCTTTTTTTGAGAAGCTTTGCTAAGAGTTTATCAATTTTATTCATTCTTTCAAAAAAGCAACTCTTTGATTCATTCATTTTTTGTATTGTTTTCTTAGTTTCCATTGCATTGATTTCTGCTCTAATCTTTATAATTTCCTCTCTTGTTCGAGCTTTGTGTTTTTTTTTTTTTTTTTGCTCCTGTTTTTCTAGGAGTCTAAGAGTCATCGTTAGGTTGTTTATTTCAGCTTGCTCTGTTTTCCTAATGTGGGCATTCAGTGCTATGAATTTTCCATGTAAAACTGCTTTCATTGTGTCCCATAGAATCCTGTATGTTGTATTGGCATTTTCGTTTATTTGTAAAAACTGTCTGATTTCTTCTTTGATTTCCTCTGTGATCAATTGATTGTTCACAAGAATGTTGTTCAATTTCCATGTGTTTGTGAAGTTCCTACGGTTTCTTATGCTATTGTTCTCCAGCTTTATTGCACTGTGATCTGATAATATACAGGGAATAACTTCAATTCTTTTGCATTTATCCAAACTGGTTTGTGAGCTAGTATGTGATCTATCTTGGAGAATATCCCATGTGCAGCTGAAAAGAATGTATTTTCTGATTTTGTGGGGTGGAACACTCTATAGACATCTAATAAGCCCATGCGTTCAAAAGCTTTGCTCAGTTCCAGTATTTCATTTTTTATTTTTGCCTAGATGATCTGTCTATTTTTTATAGTGGGGTATTCAGATCCCCCACTAAAATTGTATTGGTGGTTATTTGGTTTTTCATGTTACTTAATATTTGTTTTATATAGTTGGGGGCATTTATATTTGGTGCATATATGTTTATGATTGTCATTTCTTCCTCTTGGATTGTTCCCTTTACAAGAATGTAGTCATCTTCTTTGGCTCTTTTAATCAATTTTGGTTTGAAATTTACTTTGTCTGCAAATAAGGTTGCTACCCCTGCTTTTTTCTGGGCTCCTGTCACATGGAGAATTGTTTTCCATTCTTTTTCACCTTCAGTCTATGGGCTTCTTTTTGCACTAGGTGTGTTTCTTGTATACAACATATTGTTGGATTTTGCTTCTTAATCCATTCTGCCAATCCATTTCTCTGGATTGGTGAATTGAGGCAATTGACATTGGTAGTTATAACTGATATGAACTGACTTATTATTGTCATGTCAATGTCCTTTTGTTGACTCTTTTTATTTTTTGTCCTCTCTTTTTAGTTTCTAGTCTTGGCTATTATATTTGCTCTGTTATGCCTCCTGGTGTTGTGATTTTCATTGTCTTTTTCTAGTATATTATTTAAAATTCTTAGTAGTTCTAGTTTAGTATTCATGAAGTTTCTCAAGTGTTCTTTGTCATGCAAGTATCTTATTTCTCCATCCATTTTGAAAGAGAGTTTTGCAGGATACATCAGTCTTGGTTGTAGGTTGTTTCCTTTTAGGACTTGAAATACCTCACTCCAGGCTTTCCCTGACCTGAGGGTTTGTGTTGAAAAGTCTGCTGTGATTCTGATGGGCTTTCCTTTGTGTGTGATTTGTTTCTTTTCTCTTACAGCTTGTAGTATTTTGTTCTTCTGTTGGGTTTCTGGGATCTTTATTATATATCTAGGTGTAGATTTTTTTTATCATGGATATTTGGGGTCCTATATGCCTCACTTATCTGTATTTCTAATTCTTCCCCTCTGTTTGGGAAGTTTTCTGTAATTCTTTGAACAGCTTTTTTAAGTCATTTGCATTTTCTCCTGGTACTTCACGGATTCCTATCAGTCTTACGTTATTCTTCTTTGCATCATCTAGGAGTTGTTGGATCAATTTCTCACGCTCCCTGACTGTTTTTAAGAGACCTTTCTTTTCATGGGCACTGTCTGCTATCCTGTCTTCTACATCTGAGATTCTATCTTCACAATCTTTTATTCTGTTGCATATGCTTTCAATAGAGTTTTTAATCTCCTGGATATCTGTTTGAATCTGTTTAATGGATTCGATTTATTTCCTATGTTGCGTGTTCATTGTTTCCATTTCTTTCTTATTCTGGGCCTTCATGGTTTCTATTATGTTCCCAAGCTCATCTATTTTTTTGTCAGTTTCTGTTCTGGATTCTCGAATCATGTCTTTTATTTTGCTCACCATCTCTATGGTTATGTGGGAAATAATTTCTATTTTGAATTTTTGTAGAGCTTGATTTATCAGTTTTTTTTACTTCCTTTGCTGTGAGTCCTGAGTGTCCTGGAGGTTCACTATCTGATTTTTCATTCTCCTTTGCCCTATTGTTTGCCATTGGTGGACTGGAAATCTGTCTTTGTGGCTTGCTTAAGTGTTTCTCTTTATTTTTGCTGTTGCCTTGACCTTGATTCAATCTCTGGGTCATTAAATCTTCCTGATATCGTTGCATCTCACCCTTTGATTCTTTAATGACTTATAGACATTCTCATTTTCATAATTGAGAAAAGACTCATCAATTCAATCCCTATCCTGTATCCCTATCAGTGCAATCAGAAACATAATAGGATAAATCACTACCCTTTTTAGCTCACCACGCCTCTGCAGAGTGCATCCTAGGACTGGCTCAGTCAGGGGATCTAATAGCTGGGGGGGTGTGCAATGGTGCTCAGTGGCACCCCCTCCTGCCACTGTGTCTGAGCCAATCAGTGGTGCCCACTGGAAACAGCGTGGCTCCAGAGGAGGATGCACAGGAGAAAGCTAGATATTTTCTTCTTATTAAAAATATCATGTATATATTTTGATCCTTATTTACACTTTTAGTTTTTCACAACAAAGGAATTATTCAGTATTTACTTGCATGTGTCCTGTTAATTTCACTTAAGAGCATGTCCTCAATGTGCATTCACTTAGCTATAAATGTCTCTAGTTTTTCATTTTTGTGGCTGAGTAGTACTCCATTTTATAACCAAAACACATCTTCCTTATTCAGACTACAGTTGATGGGAAATTGGGCTGTTTCCAAGTTTTAGCTATTACAAACTGTCCCAATATGGGTGAGCATATATCACTGTAGTATGATTGTTTTAATTCCTTTGGGAAGATAACCAGCAGAGGAACAGCTGGGTCAAATAGGACTTCTAATCTTAGTTGTTTGAGGTATCTTTATATGGGTTACCACAGTGATTGTACCAGTCTGCACTCCCACCAACAATGAAGGGTTCATATCTCCCCACAACTCCACCAACATTTGTTATTGATTGATTTCTTTATAGCAACCATTTTTACTGGGATGGGGTGGAATCTCAATGTGTTTTTCATCTTCTTGTGTGATTTCTTGATAGCAGCCATTCTTTGTGCAGTGAGATGAAATCTAAGTGTTGTTTTCATCTGCATCGCTGGAATGACCAGTAATGTTGAATATTTTTTCATATGTTTATTTGCTAATTTTGTTTGTTTGTCTGAGAAATGTCTGTTGATTTCCGATTACCACTTTAGAATTGGGTCTTTATATTTGTGGTGGTCTGCATTTTTTTATTAATTTATATATTCTAGATAGTAGACCTTTGTCTGAGGAACAGATGGTAACATTTTTTCCCCCACTGTAGATTATCTTTTAGCTCTGCTTATGATTTATCTGGCAATGCAGAAACTCTTTAAAAAGAGGACATCCTAATTGTTTATTCTTTGTGGTAGTTCATGTGCTACTGAGGATTTATTCATAAAGTCTTTTCCTATGCCAATGTCTTTGAGAGTTCTACTCAAATTATCTTCCAGCAAGTTTAGTGTTTCTGTTTTAATATCTATATCTTTAATCAACTTGGATATTAGTTTAGTACATGGTGAAATATATGGGTCTGGTTGTAATCTTTGGCATGGTGAAATTCAGTTCTTCAAATACCATTTATTGAAGAGGCTACCTTTCCTCTAGTGAGTATGGTTGTTTCCTTTATCAAACTTAAGGTAACTGAGTATGTCAAGAGTTGTTTCTGCATCTTCTAACCTGTTCCACTGATCCTCAAGTCTGTTTCTTTGCCAGTACAATGCTGTTTTTATTACAGTGGCTTTGTAGTATAGTTTCAAATTGGTGATTGTGATATCCCCTGCCATGTCTCTGTTTCCTAGAATTGATTTTGCTCTTCTATTTTCTGATTCCAAATGAATTTTTGGATTGTTTTCTCTAATTCTGTTAATATACCATTGGGATTTCAATAGGGTTTGCATTGAATCTGTAGAGCAGTTTCGGAATTACGGCCATTTCACTATATTGATTTTTGTGTGATTCTCTTAGTCTTCATTGCATTGATTTCTACTCTGATAGTTATAGTTTCTCCCATTTATTAGCTTTGTGTTCATCCTGCTCTTCTTTTTTAGAAGCTTGAGGTTCAGCATCAGGCTGTTTATTTGAAATTGCAAATATGATTTCCTAATAAGAGTATTCACTGGTGTGAATTTCCCTCATAAGACTGCTTTTATTGCATCACATAAATTCTGACATGTTGTATTGGGTTTTCAATTAATTGTAGAAAGTGTCTGATTTCTTTAATTTTCTATGTAACCTATTTGTTGTTCAGGAGTGTGTTGTTCAATTTCCATGTTTCTATGACTTTCATTATTATTCTTCAATTTCATCACACTATTATCTCCTAATATACAGTGCATAATCTGTGTTACTTTGCACTTATTTAAAGATATTCTATGAGCAAGTATGTGATCTATTTTGGATAATGAATTATGGGCAGCTAAAAAGAATGTGTATTCAAATTTTATGGGGTGGAACACTCCATACCCATCTGTTAAGTCCAAAATTGTGCTGGAATAATTGGTTTTCAACTTGCCAAAGATTAAAACTAGACTTATCTCTTACTGTGCAGTAAGCTAAAATAAAAACGGATCAAATGACTATATATTAAAACAGAAACAGTAAACTGGCTGAAAGAGAGGTTAGAAAGAACTCTGGAAGACATTGGTGTAGGAAAACATTTCATGAAAAAACTTCAGTAAAACATATACTAGCACAAAGAATCAACTGGGATCTCATCTTATTAAAAAGCTTCTGCTCAGCAAGAGAAACCACCAACAGTGTGAAGAAACAATCCACAATGTGTGAAAAAAAATTACCAGCTGTTCTTCAGATAAAGATCTTTCTGGACTGTACAAAGAATTTACCAAATCAGACTTCCCAAATGAAAAAATCCAATCCATAATGGACATCTGAAATGAACATACATTTCTCAGATGAAGAAGTAGAAACAGCAAATAAACATATGAGAAAGTGTTCAACATCACTTGTCATTGGAGAGATGAAAATGTAAACAATGCTGTTACTCCACCTTAGTCCAGAAGGACAGCTGCTATCAAAAAAACAACCAATATCAAAAGCTGGTTGGGCTGAGAGAAAAAAAGGAACCCTTCTCCAATGTTGGTGGGAGTGTACACTGGTGCAATCACTGAGGAAATCACTATGCAGATACCTCCAAAAATAGGATTAGAAGTTCCATTTGAGCCAACTGTTACTCTTCTGGATATCTTCCCAAAAGAATTAAAAGAATCCTACCACAGTAATATATGTGCACCTTTGTTTGTAGTGGCATAATTTGTAATAGCTGAAACCTGGAAACAGCCTAATTGCCCAAAAACTGGAAACTTGATAAATAAAATGTGGGATTTTTATGCAATGGAGTACTACTCTGCAATAAAGAATGATAAACTAGACATATTTATAGCTAAATGGATGCATATTGAGGCCATATTCTTAAGTGAAATAAATTGGACACACATGTGTAACTATCAAATAGTTTTTCTGGTATGAGAGACTAAAAGTTTAAATAAGGATCAAAATGCATGATAGATAATGTGAAATAGAAAGAAAGATTCAAAAGGGGAAGGGGAAGAAACAGGAGTAGGGGAAAGAAAAGAAAGAAAAGGAATAAATATGAGATAAGGAAGAAAAGGAAGCCAAGTCTTTATAAATAGGGAGAGGTAGAGTCACTAAAGGGAAGGCAGGGGAATAGAGAACAAATAAGAAACAAGATATATTATGCAAAGGTACAAATTCTCAATTATGAATATCATCATATTGTATACCTAAAATGTACCAACAAATTTAATGAAAAAATTTAAAGTATGTAAATTAAAACTAATGAATGGTAAAAAAATGAAATAAAAATTATAATTATAAAATGTAATTAAAGTGATAAAGCAGAATACATTTTAATGTATTTTATTTAGACTTGCATAGTGTATATTTGATATTAAATATATATAATTGTATTTGTAAACTGCATAATGTAAGAACATTTAAAATAATGTCTGTCTATATGCAATCTCTTTTCTTTAAATATGTTTTAGCTAATGTAGTGGTTCTTAGAAGCATTTATGGATTAATTAAGCATTGGGCCCTGAAACTAAAATGTTTCATATCAACTTCCTATCATTCATTTATAAAAGCTTTACATTTTTTTAGACTTCTAATCATATATGCAGTTCACTTCAAAGGTCATATTCAGATACTTTGCTTATTAAGTTGATAATATAGAATTATGTATAATATGCATTAAGTTTTAGCTTCTGGAAATCAGTCACTGACATTCTTCTATGTTTGAAGAGAGAAAAAATTATAACACAGGCCAAAGACTTTCATTTGGAAACTCAGAAAAAATTTTAATTGTACATTTCTGAAAGGTAAGAAAATCTTTTTTCATTTGTGGTTTCCACATTGCAAGAACTTATGTTGTCTTAATTGTATTGTGTTGCTATAACAAATGTCTGATATTGGGTAATTTATCTAAAAATTACTATTTTTTCTACTCTAGAGACTGGGTAATTCAAGGACAGGGTGATGTAAACACTTTTAAAACTATTGTTAAGTCTATTAAAATTCTTTCTATAGTTTGTCAAATTAAAATTGCTATAAGCCATGAGATGACTGCTAACTTTCAAGTGCATTCTATGCATTATGTTGTTGAATAATTGAAGTGCTACTTCCTTCCATAATACAAGTATATCTCTGGAATTAAATATTCCTAAAGTCCAAGTATTTTCCAAGGACAATATTTTTAACTGTTTTTACAAATACTGTGACTATCCTCTGTCAAAAATCACATCCAAAAGAATAAGTGCATTTTAATGCTAAGGTATCAAAGCATATGTTCATGTATAATCCATAGTATTTCATGCCAAAGTATATTTTCTACATTTTAAACTATTTTCTCTAGAAAATTATTGTTGACAAATCTATTTGAGGTTTTTAAGCAACAAAGTTTATTTTTGGATCTACAATTTTCTTATGCCAAAATATATAATATTTTAAATGTTTAAAGCATTCATTTTTTAAGCAGCACATTTTTGTGTTAAAGTAACTCTGTTTCTATCTAATTGTAATAGTTATAGAGGGGACATATTTAAATTGTAAAGTGTCAGTTTGTTTCACATCTTTCAAAAATGTTACATTAAATATTGACACATTATGACACAGTAGCTCCAGAAACAGGTTGTACAAAATTTAGAAATATAACATTGCACTGAATGCTAAAATATGTACTCCTATTATCTTTCTACATCATTTATTCCTTTTCTCATTTTATTTTTCTAATCTGTCTTATACCTGGGTCTTATGCATTTTTATAAATTGTTTTAAATAATTCTTTTGAAAGAAATGCTGCGTAGGCCCAACTGCTGCTTAAAATGTGTAGGGCTTGAGTTTGCTCATGTGGTGCTGTGTTTCAAGATTAGCTGGGAGATGCACTCTCTCATCTCTGCCTAGTAATACTGAGTATTGAAATCAGTTTAATTATTTCATTTTTGTAAGGATTTAAGCCTAGATGGAGACACAAAACAAAAGGATATAGAAATATAAAATTAATGAATTTTATTGAAACATTTTGCAATCCTTTTCAAGTTATTTATACATATTCTTAACATTATAATTATTATTATTAAATTCTACAGTAAAATTCTCCTTTTCTTTTAATTTAATCATGCAATTCAAAAATCATTTAAAAATTACATTATATGCCTAGATATTTGGAGCATGCAAAAATATTTAAATGGTAAGACATATAAACAAATTAATAGAAATTACATGTTTAAAGACATATGTAAAGTTAGGGAAAAGAAATACAGGAAATATATTTTGTATGAAAAAGTCTGTGAATGCAAAAAGGTGCATTGTTCTCTTCTGGTTATGAAATACATACTGAAAGCTAGGTTGTTTTATGGGAAGACAAAAATTGCTCAAAACAAGATAATAGTTTTTACCTAAAAGAACAAACAAACAGACATTAGTTGCATGCCAAGAGCAGTGATTGACAGATGGTTGTGTTTCAAACTCCCATGTAGAACATAGTGTTAGGATATCTAGAATTTTTTCACACACACAATAAATTTATTAGCTTGTCTACAAGCAACAAATTTTTATTTAATATTCTAATGGAAGTTATCTTTTTTCCATTGTATATTGATATATTTTAGGTATACAATGCAGTTACATTCATCACTAAGATCTTCTAACTTTACATGAAATTTTTTTCTTATTTTTCTCCATTTGTCCACCTTCCATTCACCCCTCGAACCTTTCCTATTTACAAAGATTTTATTTGCATTTTTTATTCTTTTCTTGTATTTTCTTCTTTTCCCTTTATTCCTTTCCCCTACCCCTCACATTCCCCTACTCCTTTAGACCTTTTCTTGTTATTACACAGTATCAGTTATACATTTTGATCCTTGTTTACACTTAATTTTTCACAATAGAGAGACTATTTGGTATTTACACGTGTGTCCTATTAATTTCACTTAAGAGTATGGCCTCAGTGTGCATTCACTTAGCTATAAATGTCTCTAGTTTCTCATTATTTATGGATGAATAGTACTTTATTTTACTTTTAAAAATTCTTTATCCAGTCTCCAGTTATTGGGCAATTGGGCTTTTTCCAAGTTTTAGCTATTACAAACTGTGCCACTATAAACATGGGTGAGCATATATCATTGAGGTATGATTCTTTAGTTCTTTTGGGAAGATACCCAGGGGGGTGTAAACCTGGGTCATATGGGAGCTCTAATCCTAATTGTTTAAGGTATCTCCATATGGATTTCCCAAGTGATTGCATCAGTCTGCACTCCCAACAACAATGAGGAAGTGTTCCTTTCTTCCAACAACCCAACCAGCATTTTTTATTGGTTGATTTCTTGATAGCAGCCATTCTTATAGGGGTGAGGTAGATCTCAGTGTTGTTTTCATCTATATCTCCTGAATGACTAATGATGTTGAACATTTTTTCATGTTTGTTTCTTGCTTTTACTTGTTTGTCTGATAAATGTCTGTTGATTTCAGATGTCTATTTTTAATTGTACCCTTATATTTGGGGAACATGATAGTTTGAGTTCTTTATATATTGTAGATAGTAGACCATTGTCTGAGGAACAGCTGCTAAAATTTTTTCCCACATTTTATGTTGTCTCATCTCTTTTGGTGAGTTATCTTGCAGTGCAGAAGCTTTTTAAAAAGATGTGATTACATTTGTTGATACTTTGTACTAGTGTCAAGCTACTGAGGATTTGTCCATAAAGTCTTTCTCTATGCCAAAGTCTTTGAGAGTTATATCCAACCTATCTTCAGGGAAATTTAGTGTTTCTGTTTTAATATTTATATCTTTAATCCACTTCAAGTTTAGTTTAGTGCATGGTTAAAGATAAGGATCTAGTTTTAATCTTTGCCAAATTGAAATCCAGTTTTTCCAACACCATTTATTAAAGAGGCGATTCTTCCTCCAGTGATGATGGTTGGTTCCTTTTTCAAAGATGAAGTAGCTGAGTATGTCTGAAGTTGTTTCTGCAACTTTTATTGTGTTCCACTGATCCTTAGGCCTGTTTCTTTGCCATTACCATGCTGTTTTATTAAAGTGGCTTTGAAGTATAGTTTCAAGTTGACGATTGTGATACCCCCTGCCATGTCTCTGTTGCATGGAATTGCTTTTGCTTATTTTTTAAAAATAAGTGTTTCACTTATTAGTATGATCTAGGTCAGTCAGGGACTTGCTCTTTGTTACTGGATTGAGCAGAAGGTCAGTGAGTGAGGGACACACACTAAGTGAACTTCCTCAAGTACATAATGCAAATAAGCATGTGATCATTTTGCAAGCTTTAGTCACTCAGGTCACGCCCCATATCACCCCTGCCTATACAGCACTAATCCATCCCTACATTTACAATTGATCTTATCAAGTCAAGTAATTTTAATGAATGCTAATTTTTCCTTCCTTTTAATGGTACATGGACTTCAAAAGACTGCTTGGAGCACTCTGAAGACCTCAGTAATAAATAGTAAGATTCTAAGGGTAAGCAACTTTATAATGCACTGAACCTTTCAGTACAGATTTAAATTAATTTATATTATTCATTTTCCCTTTGCTGAGACCAAATATTTGCCAAACTCAATGTAAAAGAAAGGGGGCTAATATAGACTGCAGTTTAAAAGGGTTTAAAATGCCATGTTGCAAAGGCATGGCCAAGGAAAGCTGCTGACTCTATGACAGGTAGGAATCATAGAAAGAGAAGCAGGGAGCCTGGGATAAGAACACACCCTTCCAAGGTATGCCTCCACTGACATCACTACAACCTGGACCCAGATTCTAATCCATACTTAGGAGTGAGCCCAGAGATAGACCACTGTAAGTATAGCCGCTCTATGCTTCATTTACTTTCCCAAAGCCCCTAAAATGAACACTTAAGATTTTGGGTTATATTTTACATCTAATCGAATACTTAAATCAATTAATATTATATTACACATGGTTTTATATTTTTAAATTATTTTTGACAGTTGGATGTTTTAGTAGTAGAAGTAGACTGGCTTCTAGTGTCACTTTTATCACATTGAAAAACAGGAAGATAAAATGATCAATCATATTTATGTACGTAATTTACCAAGAAATATAATTAAAACAGTAGTTTCAAAAATATAAACACATTTTAAACATATTAGCTTAATTATTTTCATATTGAAACTTTGGTGTGGTGGGCATGACTTTTTATTTCAGTATGGGTTCATTAATAGAAGTAATATGTAAGTAAGATATTCATTAAAAGTCCTATGATACCATTTATAATTATTTTGTTTGTATCTAATGGTACAATATTTGTATTCATCAGCTTATTGTTGCTGGAATAAATGTATATGCCATATACAATTTAAAGGCAAAAGCTTTCTTTTGGCTCATGATTTCAGAGTTTTCCATCCATAGTTGGCTGGCTCCAAGGTAGAGACATCATGGTATACAAGATGGGAGGGAAAAGCCTCTTACTTTATGGCATTCAGAGGCAGATAAAAGACTAAGAGAGACTGAGGAAGGTATGAAAGGACAGGTCAAGAATAGCCGTCCTGAGTCACACTCCCTAATGACCTTCCTCTTCCAAATAGGCTCCACCTCCTGACCGCACTTTCAACTTCAACACATCAAAGGATCAACCTACTTATTATTTAATGCCCTGAGATGCAATCTTTTTCCAAAAGCCCCACTTATGAACACAGAAGCATGGTGGAATAAGGGCAGGGCAGAATAAAGCTACTTAGCTCATGATGGCTAGAAAGCAGAGCAGGAGAATGATGCCAGAAAGGAAGGGCTGAGAAACCTTGTGTACTACTCCAGGTCATACCTTCATAACCCAGGCAGAAGAGTGCTTTGCCACTCCCTTGGGATTTTCTAAATGCAATCAAGTTAGAATGATAATTAACTCACATTTACCCATACTTATTTTTTAGTACTTTTCATTTCTCTAGGTAGTCTAGAAAAAAAAACTTGAATGAAGATTCTGAGAGTATTCAATGGAAAGGCAACCAGTAAAAGTATTACTGTGTGTCATTATTCACTTTATTCATCAAATCTTGATTCCAGCAATTTCTTCATTCCCTAAGTTAAACTCATCATAAATGGAAAACGCTATGAATCACTTCAGGCCATCAAAGCAGCTACCACAGCACAATTAAAGCCACAAAAGAAGATTTTCAGAACTACTTCAGCAAGTGAAAATAATGATGGGATAAGTGTGTACAATAGAAGGGGGATATTTTAGAATTAATAGCAATGTGCCTTTTACTAGCAAAGCATTCACAGTGATAGCAAATTTTGTATGCAGAATTATGTAATCTTGAAATCATTTTCTCCTTTCAAATATATAGAATATAAACTTTGCAACAACTT
Organism: Fukomys damarensis; assembly: GCF_012274545.1. Classification (NCBI taxonomy): domain Eukaryota; kingdom Metazoa; phylum Chordata; class Mammalia; order Rodentia; family Bathyergidae; genus Fukomys; species Fukomys damarensis. Next base: position 19,914,932 of record NW_022900950.1, on the reverse strand, counting down.
GAAATCTTAAAGAACATTTTACAGTATTAAGAAATTTTATAGCATTATGAAAAAGTATAATCACAGTTTAATATAATTATGAGTTAATTTGTGTTAGTTAAAACTTACATTATTTAAAAGATCATATCTAAAATATTAGGATGTTTCCTATGTAATAAAGTCAGGTGTTTGGCTGGTATAGTACCTTCTCTTCTATTGTCTCTCCACTTTTGCTGTTATTTTCAGAATAAATATCAAATTTTCATTTATAAAAATGTATTCCAATGACTTTGGTTGGTACTGCTTTATTAAATTGCTGTTTTGTCATAATTTTAAGTGTTCCTTTTCAGACTAAAAACAATTTTAGAAATTCAATGATGTAGAAAAATAAATAGAAAAATTTTCAATCAGAGACAAATGCATTTTCATTAAACATATTCATTATAGTATAATGAACAATTTTATTTTTTCCCATAATCATTTCAGAGACTATTTAAAGTCATGTAAAATTCTAGGCCCCATTCTAGCATATTTTGTAAACACAAATTCCTCACAAACATATGCAAAGCTTTTATTTAGTTGCTCACATTCATCTTAATATTTCTCTGTTTTATCCTTTTTTTCTGTTTCACTCATACTCTGTTCTTTTCATGAACTAATGCTGCACTTTGGATACAATTCAGGGTCTATTCCATCAAATGTGAGTTTTTGCATCTATTATACCTGTAGTTATATTTTTATTACCTACATACAGTAAGTAACATAGGCTTAAAATGAACATCTTGATAAATTTTGACAGTTACATTCCCAGAAAAAATCGCAAAGCCAAAAAATTAATGTATCTCTCAATTCTAAAAAAATTTGTTCCATTTTTAATCCTTCCATTCTACCTTCATTTATCTCTATCCACACAGACACCACTGATTTTCTTCCTGTCATATTATAATAGTTTTCACTTCCAAGAATATATACAAATGCAGTCATAAAATGTTTATCTGGACTGCTCATCTGCGTAATGATGCTAAGATTATTGATGTCACATGGATCCATAGTTCATCTTTATTGATGAAGAATTTATCATTGTAGGGAAGATTTGTTTATTTTTGTATTCACTTATTATAAACATTAAGAATATTTCCCCTTTGTAGTAATAAAAATAAAATATTAATATTTCTAAACAAGTCATAATTCTATTCAAGGGTTTCAATAACTCCTGTCATAACAACTGATAAAAATACTGAGCAGAAAAGCAACAAAGAAAACGAATTTAAAAAATCAATCTCTGAGTTACACAAGATCTGAACCAAACAATCAACTGCCAAGATATAACTAAGGAATATGGAGCCCTCCACAGTATTTTTGGTTAAGGATTCTCATTAATTATCACAGTTTCTTTAGTACACATAAACCATTCACTAGAATAGACAATACCTTAGATCAGTAATGGTGAAGCTTTTGGAGCTTTCAGTGATGCAAACAGCACACTGTGACACATGTGCTGTAGGTTCACAAGCACTGCCCTGTAGCATAAACCAAGCTAATTAAAAACATAAAATCTCTCAGTATTATCCATGATGACATCTGAAATAACCTAAAGATCAGTAACAGAAAGTATTCACTGAAACTGTTCAAGCCATTAAGTTCAGGAAAATCTCTAACTGTGTAAAAATAATAAAACAATTAAAATAAAACAATGAAATTAAGACAAAATATGAGCTATATGGGATTCATTGAAGGAAACTCTTTCAGGTAAATAGTTATCACAATATGTTATACTGAAAGAAAGTCTTAACTCTCAATGTAAGTTTATAGCATAGAATCCAGAAAAATGGAGCAACATAAACTGAAGGAAACCAGACAGACAAATTAAATTCAAGAGCTGAATTAAATAGAAATTAAAATAGTAAATCAACAGGGAAGAATAAATTCAAAGTACTTTAAAAAATCAAGTTTGATATTTTTAGGAATTTTTTCAAAGATAAAATAAGAAATGAAAATTTTTAATATTAGTATGAAGTTAGTATAGATGGCTAAATATTATAGAAATTAAAAATATAAGAGAAAATATTATGAAAATTTTTGCATTTTATATAAAACAGAGCAGAAAATAGAAAAAGTGCAAAACAAAAAGAGTGCCTCATTTAACCAAGATAAAAAAATATTTGAACAGGTCTTTAGTAGTAAAATTATCAAATTTGCAAATTAAAAGTCCACCTTCTTTAAAAATGTTCCTGTTCCAAATATTTAGAGAAAATATTAAGAAAACATTAATAATTATATACAATTATTTTTTACAAAATGTAAGCCAAGAAGGTATTCAGTTTTTAAGGATAATAGTGTTCTTAGAGGTAAAATAAACACAAGCACAAGAACTCAAGTTCAATCCTCAGTACAAAAAAAATGTCCAGCTCTTTGAGCCAGGCATTTAGCTCAGGTGTTACACCACCTGCTTCACAAGCACAAGGTCCCAAGTTGAATTCCTGAATCCCTGGTACCAAAAAATAAAAGAGAGAGAGAGAGAGAGAGAGAGAGATCAAACATGATATTATTAAAATAAAGAATAACATTGTTCCTTAATATAGACATTAAAGGTCTTCATGCTATACTATCAAATATAATTTAGAAACATATATTATATATTGTACACCATGAGCAAATGGAATTTATCCCAATATCACTATTGAATATTTAAAATTAAGCAATTTAAAGTGGGTGTGTTGGCACATGCCTGTAATCCCAGCACTCAGGAGGCTGAGGCAGGAGGATCGCTGTGAGTTCAAGACTGGCCTGGGCTAAATAGTGAGTTCCAGGTCAGTCTCAACTACATAGTGAGACCCTGTCTCAAAAAACCAATAAATAAATAAATAAAATTAAAATTAAGCAACTTATGATAACAAATGCTACAACAAAGAATGTGTAATAGTATATGATGGAGTGTTGATACATCATTTGACAAAATTCAATATCTATTCATAATAAAATAGAAAACAGGAATATAAGGTAGGATACATTTTCCAGTATGAGAAAAATCCATTACAATTAACATTATATCTAATGATTAAAAAATTAAAAAATTTCCCCTGAAAGCAGGAAAAGCATTAAAGCCTTTCATCACTGTATTCAACATCATAGTACTGGAAGGTCTAGCAAAAGCAATATGCAAACAAAAGGAAAGAAATGCCACAGCAATTGGTTAGGAAGAAATAATAACATCCCTATTTACAGAAGTCATGATTTTCTCCATAGGAAATCCAGGAAAATGTACAAATACTAGAACTGAAAATTGGGTACAGATAGTTTGCAAGATAAACATCAACGCCCAATAAAATGGATTATGGTTCTATACACTAAAAGTGAAAATTCAAAATCCAAACTTAAAGACACAGTACAATTTACAATCTATTCAAAATATGCTTAAGTATGCAGTTAAAAATGCATGTTCATAACTAGTGTGATAAAAAATTAAAATTCTGATAATACTTCAATAAAGACATTGAAAAATTAAACATTGCACATGTAGATAAAATTTTAACAGTAAACATGTCAACTTTTTCCTGTTGATTTTTAGTTTTAATGTAATTTCTAAATATCACCAGAAATTCTTGTGGATTTATGCAGGTTTACTCTATGCTTTACTGTGAATGAAACAGGACAGAAATAGTTAAAACAACCTTGACAGTAAAAAAAAATCAACTGGGAAGTTGGGTAAGTACGTATAACCTCAGCACAAACAGAGGATGAGGCATAATATCACAGTACAAGTCCTGCCAGGGTATGTGAGAAGCTCCAAATTTAAAAGGGGGGGGGCTCGAATGTAGTTTGGTGGTGTAGCCTGGGGTTTGATCCCAAGATTTAAAAAAAAAGAAGAAGATAAAACTGGAAAAAGATCAAGACTGTAGTAAGCCTTAATAAATAGCTGCCATGATCAGCACTGTGTTACTGGAAGATAAATAATTAAATACTTCAGTTAAAAATAATTTCAGAAAACTAAAAAAAACAACTATCGTTGTTTTCTTTTAATATAAATTGGCAATTTAATAGACGAAGAGTAGATTTTTACAGTGTAAATTTTTTTTATATTTGTAGGAAAAATGAACTCTATTTAAATTCATAACATTTGAAAACATAGCTGGATAATATTGGATATATTATTTACATATGAATAATTAGATTGAAAATAAGGTACACAATATAACAGGATATAAACATGCAACAATGAGCAATATAAAAAGTAGAATATAAAAAATAGCCTTGCATTATGTTGTTCTTAGATTTGACATTAGTGACAACCCCTCCAAAAAAAAGAAAAATTGATAAATTTTACTTCATCGAAATGGAAATGAATTTTGTCTTTGAAAATCCTTATAATGGCTGGAGATTTGGCTCAATGGTTCTGCTCCCTGCTCCACAAGAACAAGGGCCTGAATTTGATTCCCCAGTTCTAGGAAAAAAAAAAAGAAGAGAAAACTGAAAATCCTTATGAAAATGGTAAATATAAGGTTCAGAGGAAAGAAAAATTTCCAATTCATATGTATTACATTGAGGATATACAAAGAAATCTTCACTTAATCTGGGAAAAAAACAAACATTGCAATTTCAAAATCAACAAGAGATATCAACAGGCTTTTTAAAAGCTATGAGGAAAGCAAATGAAGATATTCTCTGTCAGCTGCTACTAAGTGTGAAAACTACAAGGTGCAATAATGCAATTTATTTTATCTATCTATCTATCTATCTATCTCTATATTCATGTATAAATGCAAGGAATTACCACAATTATACATGTGACAGTTGAGAGGTATTGAAATTACTCTATTAAAGGAAATTTATTCTACTAAGGAAGTCATACATTGGACATCTTCATCCAATAACACAAGAATGTGCATAACATAAAGTAGGCTATGTTCTGAGCCATAAAATTTACTTCATGAATTAAAAAATAAAAAGTATACAATGTCTATTTTCAAGCCCCAGTGGAATGAGACTACACATAAAGAATAGAAACATAGGTGGAAAATTCCCAAAGGGTAAGAAAGTAAAAGCCATACATCTAAATTAACAAGTAAATCAAAGAAGAAATCTCAGTTATAATTTTAAAATACTCAAAACGAAAAGGATAATAGATTATGACAAATTTTGTCCAGGGAAGTCAATTTTGGAAAATTTTTGGAAAAATTTTAACAGTAGTGCATATATCAAAAAAGAAGAAATATGTAAAATTGTTTAGCTAAAATTAAATCTTAGGACATTAGAAAATGAGCAAATTAAATCCCAAGGAACAATGCATAATAAAAGTAGAGCAAATGTATTGTTTAAAAATAGAAAATAAATAAAGTCAATGAAAACAAAAGCTAGAACTTTGATAAGATTGATACAATCAGTAAGCCTTAATTAATTAAGAAAAAAATGAATTAAGAAAGATCCCACAGATATTAAAATGATAATAAATATAAGATATAAGCTATTCTGTGCCCAGAAATATGACAACCCAGGCAAAGTGATCGAACTGCGCTATTTATTGTTTTTACTTTATTTTTTATTAGTATAGTTTTGCAATATATAATAATTGCATTTATTGTGAGGAGTTTATAGTATATATGTGCATACTATATCTTAATTCTTTTTCTGTTCCTTCCCCTCCCGTCACTTTCTGCTCCAAATATTTAAAAAATACAATCTTCCAAAATAAACACACAATCAGAAGAAATAGATCTGATTACGATCATGCATGTGAAGGAAAACAAATTTACTTTTCAAAACATTCCAAAATCTAAAACACTAGAGACACATGGATTCTCTGGTGAATTCTAGAAATTAATTAACCAAGTAACTTCATTAATTTTCCTAGATATTTTCCAGAATCCAAGGGTAGAGGGACTGGTTCCAAACTCAATCTAATGATTATTTCAATGTAGCAAAATACCAGACAAATACATTACAGAAAAGAAATTAACCAAACTTGGGCTGGTGAAACAGGGCTAATACTCTCAGTTCTCTGGTAGGTTGAGGTAGGAAGCTAAGTTCAAGCTCAGCCAGAAAACTGATTTATCAAGACCCTGTCTCCAAAAAGGAGAAGAAAAAAATGCTGGGAATGTTGCTCAATTCAAAGTTTTGGGGAAAAAATGTCTCATAAACATTAACAAAAAATCCTCAAAGAAGTATTCAAAAATCAAATCCAATATTTTTTAAAGTATTTGTTCCAGGTAGCATACAATACTGTTTGGGCAATCAAATATTTATTAATGTAATATATTACATCAATAGACAAAAAAGAAAAACTAGTATATATCAATCGATGCAGAAAAAACTTCTATTAATTTTTTGGTTCAGTTTAGATATGCATAATGATCACACTCATCATATGTAATTTGTACCTGCACATGATATATTTTTTTATTCTTTTTCCCCTTCCCTCCTGTCCCTTCAATCCCTCTTTCCTTCCTTATTTAGAAAAGTTTTATTTCCATTTTTTCCTTCTATTATTTTTTTCCTTTTCCCTTCTTTCCTTTTAGCCTATACATTCTCTCATTACCTTCCTGATTTGAATGTTTTCTTCCTATTTCACAATATCTAGTATACATTTTGACCCTTATTTACACTTTTGGTTTGTGACATTAGAGAAACCATGTGATATTTGAATATGTGTGCCAATTAATCTCACTTAAGAATATGGTCTCTTGTATGATACTTTATGGCAGAGTAGTATTCCACTGTATTTTTTTAAAAAAATTTTTTTATCCATTCATCAGTTGATGGGCATTTGGGCTGTTTCCAAGATTTAGCTATTACAAGCAATGCTGCTATAAACATGGAAGTGCTATATTACTGTGCATGATGCTTTTGATGGAGACCACCATGAGTGAGCTACAAATTCATAAATTGGCTTTTCATATTAAAAGTCTGAGTCTGTCTATTAGCCCATGATGCCTGGTCTGAAGAGCCAGCAGTTGGTGTGTGGAAAAGGAAGAACTCACCACACCATTGGTCACAGTAGAGGTCTCAATGATGTGTGACCTGTGACATGTTGGATGGCAAGACAATAGTGCAGCTAAATGAGACAGGACTTGCAGAAAACTCCTATAGAAGCAAAAATTAACCCATGGGAAGAAGCAAAATTCATTCCAATCAATGATATGTTTCTGCTAAAATATCTTGTTCCCATACATAGTGAGTTCCAGGTCAGTTTCAACTACTGAGTGAGACCCTGTCTCAAAAAATCAAAAAATAAAATAAAATAAAAATCTTGTTCCCTAGTTGAGAAGACTCTGCTGGAGTTAGTGCTCTCCACTTCACTGTTCATTGCACCACCTCTTACCCCTTCTAGAAACTGCATGAACAATAAATAGTGGCAAATTCCATGAGATAGTATCTTAGCCAGAGAAGGCCTTTGACCATCCTGGATCCCCCCATTCATGCATTAAGATCTTATTTTGTCCTTTTCTTTAATCTACCCACTGTACTCTTGGTCAGGTGATTGGGGGTATGATTAGCCTCCAAAACCTTTTAATTCTTTCAGGAAGTTACTGAGAAAGGGCATTCTGGGTCAAATGGAGCCTCTGGTTTTATTTTTCAGGATCCTCCCACAAATTTCTATTTCATCTCTTTTGATTTGCAGTAGTGATGTTGAATATTTTTCATATATTTATTTGCTGCTTTTACTTCTTCTGAGAGTGTGTATTCATTTCAGATGCACATTTTTTAATTGGATCTTTTAATTTGAGGAATCTTTTTTTTTTTAGTTCTTTATATATTGTATATATTAGTCCTTATCTGAGGAGCAGTTGGGAAAAAAATGTTTCCTACTTTGTGGATTGTCTCTTTACTGTTGCTTGTTTCTTTTTCTGTGCAAAACCTTTTTTATAAGATAAGATCCCAGTTGTTGATTCTTTATGATATTTCCTGTGCAATTATGGTTTTGTTCATAAAGTCTTTGCCCACACCTATGTATTCAAGAGTTCTATCTATTTTATCTTTCAAAAGATTTAGTGCTTCTGTTTTAATATTTACATTTTGATCCAATTTGATTTTAGTTTATTATATCATCAAAGGATATGGATCTAATTTTAGTCTTTTAGAATGTGGAAATCAGTTTTTCCAGCACCATTTATTGAAGAGGCTATACTCCTTTTCCTCCTCTTCTTTCTCCTCTCTTTCACCTCCTCTTCCTCCTCCTTCTTCTACCCATACCATGCTGTTTTTATCACTGTAGCTTTGTAGTGTAATTTCATATCAGGGATTGTGATACTTTGCTATTGTTACCCCAGGTTGCTTTTGCTTTTCTAGATATCTTCTGGATCCAACACATCTTAGGGTTTTCTCCTCTAGTTCTGTGAGGTATTCTGTTGGTATTTTGATCAGAATTTGCTTTAAATCTGTATACAATTTCACTATGTTGATCAATTTTAGTATATTGGCTTCTCCTATCCAAGAAAAAAGTATTTATTTCCATTTTCTGATACTCTCTTTGATCTCCTTTTTCAAATGCTGTAGTTTTCAACTTAAAGTTGTTTTACTTCTTTTGTTAGGGTGATTCCTAAGTATTTCATTTTTTATGCTGTTGTGAAAGGTGCAGTTTACCTAATTATTTTCCACTGAGTTTGTTTGTGTGCAGAAATGCTGTTGATTTTTGAATGTTGACTTTGTACCCAGTTATGCCATTGAACTTGATTATTCGATATAGGAGTCTTTTTCTGGAATTTTTTGGCTCTTCTATGTAGTGCATCATACCATCTGCAAACAATGATAATTAAACATTTTCCTTTCCTATCCTTATTTCTTTCTATTGTCTAATTGTTCTAGTTGATGTTTTATATTTAACAGGAGTGATGAAAGAGGAAATCTTGTCTTCCTCCTGATTTTAGAGTGAAACACTTTCAGATTTTGCCCATTTAGTATCATGTTGACTGTTGGTTTGTCAGAGATGGATTTTATCAGAAAGAAATAAAAGCCAGCTAATTCAATTTTCTGTAGGTTATTTATCATGAATTGGTATTGGACTTTATCAAATGCCTTTTCTGCATTAATTGAGATGATCATGTGCTTTTTTCTATTTGGTTCTGCAAATATGATATATTACATTTATTGATGTGTTGGTAATTTTGATTACATTTTTAATTTCATTGAATGATATTGGTTTATTTAGAATCTTTTTTCTGTAAGTAATAAAATCAAATTTATTTATGACAGCTAACAATGTAAGGAGTCAAAATTAATAAATATATAGGAAATTTAGCCAAAAAAATCTAACAAAAGTTGATATGCAGAAAATTGTACTTAATGTAATGAAAACAATAAAGAACACAATTTTTTATAGTATACCCCCTAGTAGATACCCAGATCCCTTCTGGGTTATATATTTTGTTTTTCCCCATTAAGTTTATTGGTACATTTTAGTGATACAATACATTTACATTTATCACTGTGAACTTATACCTTTACATGACATATCTGGCTATCTTTTCCCCATTCCCTTGCCCTCACTTCACCCTTTCCACCCTTCCCTATTTACAAAGACATTGTTTCATTTTTTTCCTTTTCTCATATTTCTTTTTCTTTTGTACCATTTACCACCCCTCCCATTTCTCCTACTCCTTTAGACCTTTTCTTCCTATTACACGATATCAATTACACATTTTGGTCCTTACACTTTTAGTTTTTTATACTAGAGAAACTATTCAGTATTATTTATTACATGTGTGTCTTATCAGTCTTACTTAGGAGAATGTCCACAATGTCCATCAACTTAGCTATACATGTCTCTAATTTTTTTTTTATGGCTGAATAGTACTACATTTTGTAAAACAAACAAACATACACACACACACACATACACCCACTTCTTTACTCAGACACCAGTTGATGGGCAATTGGGCTGATTTCAAATTTTATCTATTAAAATGGGTGAGCATATATCACTGTGGTATGATTATTTTAATTATTCTGGGAAGAAGACATCCAACAGAGGAATAACCGGGTCAAATGGGACTTTTAATCCTAGTTGTTTGAAGTATCTCCATGTTGATTTTCACAGTGGTTGCACCCTTCTACACTCCAAACTATCTTTATACCTTCTTGATTCAGCTTTCATATGTGTCTATGAATATTTTCATTTATTCTCTATCTTCTATCATTTTAGAATACAGTTTCTAAAAGTGGATGTTAATGATCCAAAGATTTGTGGAATTTGCTGTGATTTCACAGTTTTTGTGGCCAAATATATGGATTTTTGTATTTTATTTCCTTTTTTGGTTAAAGTTGGCTCAAGATTTGCCAATTTCTCTTAAATGTTTCAAAGAAAAAACTTTTTGATTCATTGATTATTTGTATTGATTTCTTAGTCTCAATGAAAAAAATCTTAAAAGGCACCTCATTAATTAAGATATATAGATGAAAATTAAAAATTTGAAAGTTTATTCAGATCAAATTTCACTAAGGAAATGAAAATTGAAAAACAAATATTATTAAATACCCTATTAGAGTGATCCAAATCCAGTACATTGAAAAAAAAAGTATTTGAAAGTTGTGATACCATTGGAATCCTTATTTGCTGCTGGTAAGAATGAAAATGGTATAGACACTGTAAAATTCAGTTTAACAGTGTCAGGCAGAATAGTGCCTTACAGTACTTTCATTTTTAATTACTAAGATTGGGAAGCAATCAAAATGTCCTACATTAGATAATTGCTTAAATATATTATGCTACATTTAAGCAATGAGATATTTTTCCACAGTCAAACTCTAAACCCATTAAAATACATTGAAACTCTTCTAAATCATCATTATTATTTGAAAGAAGACAAGCTGAAAACTTAAATATAGCTTTGTAGTTACGCAGCATTTCAAAATAGTCAAACTACACAGATTCCAAAGAGATCAGTAATTTCTGGGCATAGGGGAATATAAATGGGTGGATGAATAAATATGTGGAACACTAGGAATTTTTTAATATGATGAAACTGCTAGACAGGATATACAGTGGTTGATCTGTCTCTCTCTTTCACTCTCTCTCTCTCTCTCTCTCTATCTCTATCTCTCAATATGCAACTTTAAAAATGAAAACTAATGTAAACTATGGAATATGGCTGAAGGATATGTTAATATGTGTTTATTAATTATAACTGCACTTGTGGAATGCACTACACTTGTGGAAAATATTGATAATTGGGGAGGTTTCACATGGATGTGATCAGGGTGTATATCAACTATTTGTATCTTCTCAGTTTTGTTGGGAATCTAAATATAATTTAATAATAGAGTATATTTTAAATTTTAAAACACTATTTAATGTCACTACATACATATTATATAGGCTAAAATAAGGAACAGGGAAAACATTGAAACCTGGCAAGAAGTTAGAGAAACTGAATTGCTCATATAACGCAGGTAGGAGGGAAAAATGATTTATCTACTTTGGCAGACAGTTTGACAGATATAAATCTTTTGAGAAATTATTTAAAATTTTAAAATATTAAATTACTGTTAATGATTCATATATCATTTTTATACCTTTATGGACCCTCAAAGTAAATTTTTTTTTCAGCTTTAATTGAGTTTATTGGTTCCATTTGACCCAGCCATCCCTCTGCTGGGTATCTTTCCAAAAGAACTAAAAGAATCATATCACAGAGAAGTATGTGCACCCATGTTTATAGCGGCACAGTTTGTAATAGCTAAATTTTGGAAACAGCCCATTTGCCCATCCGCTGGAAACTGGATAAAGAAGATGTGGTCTTTCTATAAAATGGAATATCACTCAGCCATAAAGAATGAGAAAATAGATTCATTCATAGGAAAATGTATACATATTGAAAATATACTCAAAGTAAATTTTTTAATAAGTTGATTTGTTACACCTAGGAAATGTCTGTCATTGTAACTGGTTTTTTAAAAATTCTATTCAATTTAAACAAATTAATTTCATTTCTTTTTGTTCCTATGATCCATTTTAACCTCACTGGTCTTCTTGAATGAACATGTGAGTCTGAATAAATGTAAATTTATTTTCATTAAATCCTAATCATTCTTTTAATATTAAATATCACTACATAGTAAAGAAAATTTTGTGATATTTACTAATTGAAAAAAATCTGCAAGGAACATATTTAATGCCTTATTGCTTCTTAGGTAAATAAACAATATGTTGGTTAAAATACAATGTGCTCCTTTTAATCCTAAAAGATATGATAGACAATGGGCAATAAGAAGAAAAAGGGCAAAGGGGAAGGGGAACTGGGAAAGGTAGGAGAAAGGAAAGAAGGGAATGTAATTAATATGAGAAAATGAAAACAAAGTCTTTGTAGATAGGGAGGAATTAAAGGGAGGAAAGGGGAATGGGGAAAAAATAAGAACCAAGATGGATTACATAAAGGTTCAAATTTACAATGATGAATGTCACTATACTGTATACTTTAAATGTACCAATGATGAATTGAATATCACTATATTTTACACCTTAAATGTACCAATAAAATTAATTTTTAAAAATACAGTGTGTTCGAAATTCAGAGAAAAAGAGCTAGAGACATTGTGCAGATGCCCTGCCAAAGACAGAACCATCACATGGGCCATGCCCCACCAGAGCACAACACATGGGCCACACAGTATCTGAATCCCCATTGTAGAGGCACCAGTGGTCCATAAAGGCTATGATTATTAGCCCCAGAAATTAGGGCAGAAGTGAACAACAGAGAGGGACTCTCTGAGGCTCCTTTGTGAAAATTGAAGCCCACTGGGAAAGTGAAGAAAATATCTGCAATAAAGACACACTGGACCACTGTGGTTAGTGAGTTGGTGGGATCAGCACCATAGAAACCCAAACTTGGTTGGGGGAAGGAGACCTAAAAACTGCAGTAGAACCTCTCAGAGTTCAGTCCCACGGGCTATCAGGGACTTAGGCCCTGCAGCCAAAAATCAGCCTGAATCTTAGTAGAGTACAGCTGGTTTGCTGAGACTAATCAACTTAGGTCTGCATACTGTTGCCCACATTGTCTACCAGGACAGCAGAGAAATATCCTGAGGGATAGATATAGATGATATAGACATAGATATATCTGTTTTCTCTCCTTTTCTCCTTTCTTGTTCTTCTTTTCTCTTCCTCTTTGTTCCTGTTTCATTTTGAATCATTTCTCTCTCTCTCTCTGCTATTCTCTCAAATATCACTATTCTTATAGGAAGGCAAATACAGTTTTTAGCTTCCCTATTGTTTTTAGTTTGTTCTGTTCTTCTCTCTGTTCTTTCACTCTTCTTCCTCCTGTCTTCAACAGTTTTTCTGATCTCCCCATGTCCTCTAGCCTCTTTCTATTCCTCCCTCCTCAACCCCTTACAAATCCTTATCCCAAAGGATAAATTTGCTATATTGAAGAGTTTATTTACTACAAGCATATTTTTGGCTGGCCCTTGATTTTGATCTAGCTCCCACAGTTAAATGTAACAGATTAACAGCTAGCACAAATTGTCATTTTCTAATCTGTGTTTGATGCTATTATTGATGCTGATTGTTTCAATTGGATTAAGGTGTCATGATTGATCTAATCAGTTGTTCTCCCTGGTATACTGAAAATAAGTTTGTCTAAGAATCATTAGAAACTCAAAGCCTAAAAAGATCAGTTATAACTGGAAGCTAATTCTGAGAAGAAATAACTCCATAAGGATTCTAAGCACAAGTAATAAAGAAACTCACAATAAATAATACTGAAGTATCAGCCCAGGAATTAAACCAAAAAAGCGCCAACAACAGAATTAGAAATGATAAGACACCTAAGCAAGGTGCAAAGACAAAGTTTCAGCTCACAAATGGCAAAGTCTGGGGATAACAAGGTGGAAAAATATGATGAACCATGTGGACAATCTGAACTGATAGCTCAGGAAGTAACAAAAGAGATTAAAGGGGCTCTAGAAAAATTCAAAACAGAATAAATTTCTCAGATAACTACAGAGATGGTGAGCAGAATGAAGAACATGATTAGAGACTCTAGAAAAGAAACAGATAAAAAATAGATATACTCAGAACCATAGCTGTAGCCATTAATGCTGACCATAGGAAAGAAATAGAAGATATGGAGATTCACACAGAAATCCAGATTAAAAATTCCATTGAAAGTATTCACAGCAGATTGAGCCAATGTGAAGACAAAATATCATATAGAAGAAAAGATTGTGGTTGGTGACCATGAAAAGAGAGATTTCTTAAAAATAGTAAGGGATCATGAGAAATCAATACAACAGCTGCTAGATGAGGCAAAGAAGAGTAATATAATACTGATAGGAGTCCATGAAAATGCAGTAGAAAGTACAAATGACCAAAAAAAAAAAAAACCCCAATAAAACAGAAAACAAAAAAACAAAAACTGTTCACAGAAGTAAGAGCAGAAAACTTCCCAAACAGAGAAAAAGAATTTGACATACATATAAGTGATGCATATAGGACTCCAAGTAGCCAGGATAAAAAAAAAAGTCTATGTCTAGACATAAAATAGTCAAAATCCCAGAAACCCAACAGATGAACAAAATTCTAAAGGAAGTTAGAGCAAAGAAACAAATCGAATACAAAGCAAAGTCCATCAGAATCACAACAGAATTTTCAATACAAATCCTCAAGTCAAGGATAGCCCAGAGTGAGGTATTTTAAACCCTAAAAGAAAATAACCTTCAACCTACACTGTTGTATACTGCAAAATTATTTTTCAAAATTGATGGGAAAATTTGATATTTTCATAAGGAAGAACACCTGAGATACTTCATGAATACCAAACCAGCAACCCAAACAATTCTAAAGAATAACCTTGAAAAAGACAATGAGGGTCACGACTCCATGAAGCCCAACAGTGTAAAGCCATCAGGCAAGGCAAGATTTAAAGGGAAAGGGAGAAAAATAAAAAGTAAAAAGCTAACAACAATAAAATATCATGATAGGTATGAATCAATATGTATCAATTATAACTTTTAATATTAATGGTATCAATTCACCAATCAAAATAGACTGGCAGAATGAATGAAACAAAATCCAACACTATGTTGTATAAAAGAAACACACTGAATTCAAAAAGAAACTCATAGACTGAAAGTAAAAGCATGGAAAATAGTTCTACATGCAACAGGAACACAGAAAAAAAGCAGGGGTAGCTATGTTATTTGCAGACAAAGTGTATTTCAAAGCGACTAATTAAGAGAAACAAAGAAAGTCACTGCATCCTAGTAAAGGGAACAATCCAAGAGGATGAGAAGAAAATCATAAATATATATGTGCCAAATACTAATACCACCAACTATACAAAACAAATATTAAGGGATATGAAAAAGCAAATAAGCACTAATACAATTGTAGTAGGGGAACTAAATATCCCACTGTCACAAGTAGACATCTAGGCAAATAAATAAATAAATAAATAAAAAGCAAAAACAAAATACTAGAAATGAGTCAAGCTTCATAAAAAATGGATTTAGCAGATGTCTACAGAGTGTTCCACCCCACTAAACTAAAATATACATTTTTCAGCTTCACATAGATTATTATCCAAAAGAGATGACATACTAGCTCATAAGACATGTTTAAATAAATGCAAAAGAACTGAATTTATCCCCTGTACATTGTCAGACCATAATGCAATTAAACTGGAGATTAATTGCATAAGAAATTGCAAAATCCGCTGGGCGTGGTGGTGCATGCCAGTAATCCCAACACTTGGGAAGCTGAGGCAGGAGGATTGCTGTTAGTTCAAGACCAGCCTGGGCTACAGTGTGAGTTCCAGGTCAGTCTCAACTACATAGCGAGACCCTGACTCAAAAAACAAAACAAAACAAAACAAAATAAACTCCAAACCCCCCCCAAAACACAGAAATTTAATAACACTCTCCTGAAAAACCAATGTGTCACTGAGGAAATTAAGGAAGAAATTAGATAGTTGCTACAATTATACGATAATTCCAATAAAACATACAGGAATGTATGGGACACAATTCAACAGTTCTACAAGGGAAGCTCATAGCAGTGAATGCCCATACTAGGAAAACAGAAAGCAGAAATAAACAACCTAATGCTAATCCTCAAGATCCTAGAAAAAGAAAAAAGAAAGAAAAACCTAAATATTATGCATGGGAGGAAATTATAAAGATCAGAATCAATGCAATGGAGACTAAGAGAATGATACAAAAAATTGACAAATAGAAGAGTTGGTTTTTCAAAAGAATAAATAAAATCTATAAACCCTTAGCCAACATTATTTTTAAAAAGTTACAAAAGGCTCAAGTCCATGCAATTAAGAATGAAAATTGTTAAGTCACAACAGATCCAGCAGAAATATAGAGGATCATCAATACCTACTTTGAGAACCTGCACTCAAATATGAGGAAAAACACAGAAGAAATGGTCAGATTCCTAGATACATATGAAAAACAAAAGTTGAACCAAAAGACCTAAATCACAATAATAATCAAATTATAATTAAAATCAGTGGAATTAAAAATTTAAAAACAGAAAAAGCCCATGGACTGATGGCTTCACTGCTGAATTCTACAAGACATTTAGAGAAGAACTATTGCCACTCCTGTTAAAACTCTACAATGAAATTGAAAGGGGAGAAATTCTTCCAAATCCATTCCTGGAAGCAAATTTTACTTTGATTCTAAAATGAGGGAAAGACCTAACCAAAAAAGAGAACTATAGGTCAATTTCCCTAATAAACATAGATGTAAAAATCCACAAGATATTGGGAAACAGAATACAGGGGGTCATCAAGAAGTTCAGATACCTTGACCAAGTCAGATTTATCCTGATGCAAGGATGGTACAACTTATGTGAATCAATAAATGTGTTATACTATATTAACAGAGTCAAGGACAAAAACATATGATCATCTCAATAGAGATGCAGAAAAAGCATTCAACAAAATTCAACACCAATTCATGATAAAAATCTTGCAGAAAAATGGAATAGATGGTATTTATTTCAACCTGATAAAGACTATTTATGAAAATACAATAGCCAACATCATACTAAATGATCAAAAACTGAAAACCTTCCCAGGAAAACTGGGAACAAGACAAGAATGTCCACTATCATCCATATAGTTTTAGAAACATTGGCCACAGCAATTAGACAAGAGAAAGAAATAAAAGGATAAAGATAGGAAAGGAAGAAGTAAAGTTGTCATTATTTGATGAGGACATGATATTCTGCTTAGAAGACCCAAAAAGGCTGCCAAAAGACATCTAGAGTTAATTGATAGATTCAGTAGAATACCTGAATACAAGCTTATCACTGAAAAATGAATAGCCCTCTTGTACACAAGTAATAGACTCACTGAGAAAAATTAGGTAACCATTTCCTTTCACAATAGTACTTCTACAATGAAGACTACAGCACTATGAAAAAAGAAAAGATAAAGGAGTATATAGGAAAATGGAAAGATATCCCTTATTTCTGGGTATTAAGAACAAATATAATGAAAGTGGCTATATTTCCAAAACTGCTATAAAGATCTAATGCAATCCCAATTGAAATCTTAACAGTATATCTCACAAAACTAGAGAAAATAATCCAAAAATTTATTTAGAATCAGAAGAGACCTAGAATAGAAAAAAGAAATTCTAGGCAACAGAGATATGAGAAGAGTATCACAATTCAGTGCCCCAGGCCTTCATTGGGGCAGACTGGTGAGGAATGCCCAGCTGCACAAGGAGCTCCCCAGTGTTCCCTGACCTCAGCAGAGAGACTGGTGAGGAATGCCCAGCTCCATGGTGAGCTCACCAGCACCTCATGCCTTCATTGAAGCAGTTCAGTGAGTACTGCCCAGTTCCATGGGGAGCTCACCAGCTCCCTGTGCCTTCATTGGAGCAGTCAGTGAAGACTTCCCAGCTACACAGGGACCTTGCCAGTGCCCCAGGCTCTCATTGGCTAAGAGCAGTGAGGGATGCCTAACTACATTGGGAGCTCACCAGTGCGCTGGGCCTTCATCAGAGCAGTCTGATGAGGACAGCCCAGCTGTGCATGTGCCTCTGCAGCATTCCCTCCCCTGCTGTGCTCTCAGGCCTCCTGAATTAACAGTGCAGGGACACAGAGGCTCATAAAAGCCATCTTACTGAAGTCCAGAAGATAGAATGGAAGTGATCATCTTCAGTAAAGGCATATCAGACCTGCATAGTTGGTAAATTGGGATCGCCACCTTCTTCAGAACTTGTACTATCTGCAAGGGAAGGGCAGCAGAAACGTGAGGTAGAACCTTGCAGAGCTCAATCCTACAAGAGGTCAAGGAGCTCAAATTGAGCCTTGCAGCCAAAATCCAGCCTGAATCTCAGGGGTCTGCCATCGGCTAGCTGAGACTAATTGACTTATTGCTGCACATCGCTGCCCACATTATCTATTGTGACAGCAGAGATACCTTGAAAGAGGATCATCATTTTTTTTCTTTCTTTTCCTCATATCTTTAATTTTAGCTTTAAAATTTTATTTTTCCCATTCTGCAAATTCTTCCTTTTTTCTGCTTTATCCTGTTCAGTCTCTTGCTCCCCCATGTTATTCTTCATCTCCCTTTTTGTTCCAGCTCCTGACCTAATTCAAATTTCTTTTTTCTTTTTTCTTCTTTCTTTTTCCTTCATTCAAGTGTCACTAGTTTCAAAAGAAAGTGAGCATATTTTATAGCTTCCCTATTACTGTTAAATTGTTCTATTCTTGTATTTGTTCTTGCACTCTGTCTTTCCCTCTTGTCGTCAGCAATTTCCTAGAGGTTGCATGATCATCCTGTGTTCTCTGGCTTCACTTCAAAACTTCTCCTTTTCTTCTACATATTCCTCTCCTCCTAACTGCTTCTAAGTCCCCATTCTGAAGGGCAAAGTTGCTGTATTGAAGAGGTTATTCACTACAAACATATCTTGGGCTGGTCCTCAATTTTGATTTAATTCATGTGATTTAAAGGTTATAGATTAATAACTACCACAAATGTTCAATTTCTAATCTGTGCTTGATGCTATTGTGTTGCTAATTATATTAACTGTGCTAAAGGGAAGTGATTGATTCAATGAGTTTTCCTTCCTGATATTAAGAAAATGAAAGTTTCAATGAGTCATTAGATACTCAAAACATAAAGAGTAACTAAATCAGGAAGATCAAAGAATTAAACCAGGAATTAAACCAAAGGCAGCCCAACAACAAAAATAAAAATGAGAAAACACTTAAGCAAGGAACAAAGATGAACTTCCAGTTCACCAACAGCAAATTCTAGGGGAAATGAAGTGGAAAAGTCTGACAATCACCTGCCAGGACAACCTGAACTCATAGCAGACGAAGTAACAAAACAGATCAATCAGGCTTCACAAAAATTCAAAGCAGAAATAATTTTCCTATAATGATGGTGAGCACAAAGAAAGGCATGATTAGACACTCTAGAAAAGAAACTGAAGAAATAGATAAGCTAAGGATCATGATAGAAGCCATGAATGCCCAGCAGAGCAAAGAAATGGAAACCATGAATGCTCAACATAGGAAAGAAGTAGAATCCATAAAACAGTTTCAAATAGATATCCAGGGGGTTAAAAACTCTACCAAAAGCATTCTCAGTGGGCTAAATGAATGTGAAGACAAAATTTCACATACAGAAGACAGGATTGCAGTCAGTGACAATGGAAAGAAAGATCTCTTAAAAACAGTAAGGGATCATGAGAAATCAATCCAACACCTCCTAGATGATGCAATGAAGAATAACATAAGACTGATAGGAATCCAAGAACTGACCAGAGAAAAGACAAATGATTTAAAAAAGCTGATCACAGAATTACGACCTAAAACTTCCCAAACAGAGAAGAATAATTTGACATACAGATAAGTAAGGCATATGGAACTCCAAGTAACCATGATAAAAAAATCTACAAATACACATATAATAGTAAAGATCCCAGAAACCCAACAGAAGAAAGAAATACTACAAGCAGTTAGAGGAAAGAAACAAATTGCATTCAAAGGAAATGCCATCAGTATCACAGCAGACTTTTCAACACAAACTCTCTGGTCAAGAAATGCCCAGAGAGAGTTATTTCAAATCCTAAGAGAAAATAACCTCCAACCTAGACTACTGTATCCTGAAAAACTCTTTTTTAAAATAGATTGGGAAACAAGATACTTACACAACAAATACCTAAGATACTTCATGAATATCAAACGAGCACTACAAACAATTCTAAATGATATCCTAGAAAAAGATAATGAAGGTCATAACACCATGAGGACCAACAGAGCAAATCAACTAGGTAAGGCAAGAAACTAAAGGGAGCAGAGAAAATTAAAAATAGCCAACAACAGGACTATAACATGACAATGATAAGTTAATCAGTATCAGTTATAATCATCAATATCAATGGCCTCAATGTACCAATCAAAAGAAATACACTGGCAGAATTGATAAAGAAGCAAAACTCAACTATATGTTGTATAAAAGAAACACAGTTAGTCCAATAAGAAATGAATAGATTGAAAGTGAAAGGACAGAAAACATTTTTCCATGCCACAGGACTCCAGAAAAAAGCAGGGGTAGCTATCTCATTCACAGAGAAAGTAAATTTTAAACCAAAACTGAGTAAGAGGGACAAAGAAGGCCATTACATTCTTGAAAATGAAACAATCCAAGAGGAAGAGATGACAATCTTAAATATATATGCACCAAATATTAATACTCCAAAATATATAAAAGAAATATTACGGGACATAAAAAAATAAGAAATAATACAAATGTAGTGGGGGACCTCAATCTCTGAGTGTCATAAATAGATAGATCACCTAGATAAAAAAATCAACAAAGAAATACTAGAATTAAACCAAGCTTTGGAAAAAAAAGGACAATAGACAGCTAGAGTGTTCTACCCCAGAAAATCAGAATATACATTCTTTTTGGCTGCACATGTATCATTCTCCAAAATAGACCACATATAGCTCATAAAACAGGTTTAAATAAATGCAAAAGAATCAAAATTATCCCATGTATATTATCACAGTATAATTGAGCTGGAGATAAATAACATAAGAAACCATAAGAACTTCACAAACAAATGGAAATTGAACAACACTCTCCTGAAGAAGAAGTGGGTCACAGATGAAATTAAATAATAAATTAAGCTGTTTTACAAATATATGATAATTCCAATACAACATTCAGGAATCTATGGGACACAGTGAAAGCAGTGCTATGTGGAAAATTGATAGCCATGAATGCCCACACTAGGAAAACAGAGCGAGCTCAAATAAAGAACCTAATGATAAATCTTAGGTTCCCAGAAAAAGAAGAGCAAAAAAAACCCAAAGTTCATACAAGGCAGGAAATTATAAAGATCAGAGCAGACATCAATGCAATGGAAATGAAGAGGAAAATACAAAAAATCAATTAATTGAAGAGTTGCTTTTTTGAAAGAATAAAAAAAATTGATAAGTCCTCATCCAACTTTGTAAAAAAATGGAAGGAAAAGGCTCAGATCCATGCAGTTAGGAATGAAGTGAAAAGGTGAAGTCTCAACAGATCCAGCAGAAATCCAGAGGATTGTTAATACCTAATAAAATGTAGTCTAATAAAATAGAAAATGCAGGAAAAAAAAGTTGGACAGATTTCTTAATACTTATGAATTACCAAAGTTAAACAAAAATATATAAAAATTCTAAGCATGTCAATCACAACAACTGAAATTGGAAATGTAATTAAAAGTTTACCAACAAAGAAAAGACCAGGTCCTGATGGCTTCACTGCTGAATTCTACAAGAAATTTAAAGAAAAATTATTGTCACTACTCTTTAAAATTTTCAGTGAAATTGAAAGGGAAGCAATACTTCCAAATTCATTCCTGAAGCAAGTGTTACTTTGATTCCAAAACTAGGGGAAGACTCAACCAAAATGGGGAACTACAGGCCAATCTCCCTTAGTGAACATAAATGCAAAAATTCGCAATAAGATACTGGAAAACAGAATACAGAGAGTCAAGTATATCATACACCCTGATCATATTGGATTTATTCCAGGGATGAAAGAATGGTTCAACATACATATATCAATAAATTTAATACACTATATTTACAGAGTCAAAGACAAAAAACATGTGATCATCTCAATAGATGCAGAAAAAGCATTTGAAAAACTTCAACACTCATTCATGACAAAATCTTGCAGAAAATTGGAATAGATGGTCTTTAACTCAACTTGATAAAGGCTATCTTTTGAAAACCAACAGACAACATCATATTAAATGGCCAAAACCTGAAAATCTTTACATTAAAATCAGGAAAAAGACAAGTAGGTAGACTATTATTATTGTTGTTCAATATAATTCTGGAAACATGAGCCACAGCAATTAGACAAGGGAAAGAAATTAAAGCAATAAAGATAGGAAAGGAAGAAGTTAAATTGTCATTATCTGCTGGAGCAATTAGACGGGAAAGAAATTAAAGCAATAAAGATAGGAAAGGAAGAAGTTAAATTGTCATTATCTGCTGGCAATATAATACCCTACATAGAAGACCTAAAAATCTCTGCCAAAAGACTTCTGGACTTAATAGACACTTTCAGCAGAGTAGCTGCATACAAGGTCAACACTGAAAAATCAATAGCCTTCTTGTATGTAAATAACAGACTAACTGACAGAGAAATCAGGGAAACAATTTCTTTCACAATAACATCCAGAAATATGAAGTATCTAGGAATCAATCTAATGAAAGAAGCAAAAGAACTCTACACTGAAAACCCAGCACTCTGAAAAAAGAGATCAAAAAGGATATAAGAAAATGGAAAGATATCTCTTGCTCCTGTGTAGGAACAATCAACATAGTGAAAATGGCCATACCACCAGAATGGCTGTACAGATTCAATGTAATCCCAATTGAAATTCCAATAGTATATTTCACAGAACTATAAAAGAAATCCAAAAATTAATTTTGAACCAGAAGAGACCTGGAATAGCAAAAGCAATTCTAGGCAACAGAGACATGGGTGTATCACAATCCTCAACTTTAACCTATAGTACAAAGCCACTGTGATAAAAACAGCATGGTACAGGCAGAGAAAAAGACCTGAGGATCAGTGGAATAGATTGGAAGACAGAAATGACTCCAGATTTACTCAGCTACCTCATCTTTGACAGAGAAGTCAGCCATCATTACTGGAGGAAAGTTAGCCTTTTTAATAAATGGTGTTGGAAAAACTGGATTTCAACCTGCCAAAGATTAAAACTAGACCTTTATCTTTCACCGCGCACTAAATGAAAATCCAAGTGCAATAAAGATTTAAATAATAAAAAATAATACTAAATTTGCTGAAAGATAAGTTACGCAGAACTGTTGAATAGGTTGGTTTAGGAAATGAGTTTATGAACCAATCCTCAGTAGCATGGAAACTAGCACAAAGTGAAAACAACTGGGATTTAATCTTATTAAAAAGTTTCTGGAAAAGAAAAAAAGCTTCTGCACTGCAGAAGAAACTACCAACAGAGCTAAGAGACAATCTACAATGTGGGAAAAAAATTGTACCAGCTGCTCCTCAGACAAAAGAATATTATCTAGAATATATAAAGAACTAAAAAAATTCACCCCCCTCAAATATAAAGACCCAATTCAAAAATGAGCATTTGAAATGAACAGACATTTATCAGACAGAGAAATAAAAGCAGCAAATAAACATATGAAAAAATGTTCATCATAACTGGTCATTTGAGAGACACAGATGAAAACAACCCTGAGATTCCACATTACCCCAGAAAGAATCGCTGCTATCAAGAAATCAACCAATAACAAATGTTAGTTGGACTGTGGGGAGAAAGGAACCCTTCTTAACTCTTGGTGGGAATGCAGTCTGGTGCAATCACTGTGGAAATCAATATGGAGATACCTCAAAGAACTAGGAGTAGAGATTCCCTTTGACCCAGCTATCCCTCTGCTGGGTTATCTTTCCAAAGGAATTAAAATAATCAAACCACAGTGATATATGCACACCCATATTTATAGCAGCACAACTAAAACTTGGAAACAGCCCATTTTCCCTTAAATTGGAGACTGGCTAGAGAAAATGTGATTTTTCCCCCCTATAAAATGGAGTACTAACTACTAAACTGTAAAAGATGAGAAACTAGAGTCATTCATTGGAAAATGTATGCATGTTGAAGCCATACTCTTAAGTGAAATAAATGACACGTGTAAATACTGAATGGTTTCTCCATTATGAAAAATGAAAAGTGTAAATAAGATCCAAACTATATACCTGACAATGTGAAATAGGAAGAAAGGGGCTTAAGGTGTTGTGGAAGTGGGAAGCGAAGGGGAAAGTAAATAAGAGAAAATAAAAAAAATATGAGAAAAGGAAAAAATGGAAACAAAGTCATTGTAAATAGTGGGGGGAGAGGGTGAAGGGAGGGCAGGGGTATGGGGAAAAATGACAACCAAGATCTGTCATGTAATTGTACAAGATCCAAGTGATAAATGAAAATGTGCTTCCTTCTTAAAAATACCAATAAACTCAATGAAAATAAAAGAATGAGAAACTAGAAACATTTATAGCTAAATGGATGCACATTGAGGCCATACTCTTAAGTGAGAGAAATAGGACACACATGTGCAAATACCAAGTAGCTTTTCTGGTGTGAGAAACTGAAAATATAAATAAGAATTAAAATGAATAATTGATAACGTTAAATAGGAAGTAAAGTTCCAAAGTGGTGGAGGAATTGGGAGTGGTAGGGGAAAGGCAATTGGAGAAAGGAAAAATATGAGAAAAGGAAAAAATGGAAGCATGATCTTTGTAAATAGGGAGGGGTGGAGGAGTTGAAAGGAGGGCAGGGGAATGGGGAAATAATAACAACAAAGACACACCATGTAAAGTTACAAGTTTCCAATGATAAATGTAATTTATTTATACCTAAAATTTACCAATAAAAGAGTTTAAGAAAAAATTCAGAGAGAAAATTTATAACTGATGATATTTTTTAGATACTGTGTCATCAAAGGTGAGCTTGCATAGTAGGAGACTCCCAAATTTACATGTATACACATATTTATGAGATATACATATCCCATGTACCTGTATAAATAAGTGAAAAAAGTTCTATGAAAATGAAAAGAAAATTTGTAATTACTTAAGTACAAGAAGCATTACTCTGTATTTATATTTTGATGGAGTGGCTGGAACATTTTTACTGATTTAATTATTAAAAAGAAAATTATTTGGGAAGAAATTTATGGGACTTTAACCATGTATCAACTATTTATCCATACTTCTATACTACAACTAATATTTCTAAATCATTAAAATGTTATCATTTCCAGTTTCAGTTGAATATTTCTGGATAGAAGTAAGAAAATTACTTCAAACATATTGGTATGAACTTTCAATTGTGTATATATGTAATTCTCTAAAAAGCATCTGCAACTATACTTTTAAAAAATAAATGTGTTGTATTCAGAGCTGTCAAAGCATATATTATCACAAGAAACTGTATTAATTTAAATATCTATTGTAGAGCAATTATAAAAATGTCCCACTCATGTAAAAACATTATATGAGCCAGTTATTTATCATATTACTCATCTTTCTCATTCTGGAAAAAAATACCTGATACCCACAAATAGAAGTTTAATTTAGTTTGTGGTTTCAGAGAAATAAGTCCATGTTCTGTGACTTCAAGGCAGGGACATCAGGGTGGGAGGGCATGGTGAAACAAAACTTCTCCATCCATGGTGACCAGGAATAAGAGCAAGAGAACAGGACAAGAGAAAAAGGACCAAGGACCAGATATAGACCCCAAGAGCATGCCTCTATGACCCACTGAGACCCACTAGAAATGTGCTCTACTAACCTGCTGGGCAGCTCAAAAAACCAACCAATTTGACAATCCACCTACTACTAAGTTACCTTAACTGTCCAAATAACCTTTATAATGGTGTTATTATATTCCGGACCTAGGCAATTACAGTTCATTTTATAGCAATTCCTAAAACCTACTTCTGTGTAAGAATATAGACAGTGAAGAATTTTGTTGTGTGTGATGATGAGAATCATTTAAATATTTCTTCAGTATAAACTTTCCTTCATTTAATTTGAACTCAATTTAGTTTATGAAAATGCTTTCCTTATTCTCCAAGAGAAACTATGTGAACAGTCTACAAACCAATAATCACCACTGGCATTCTCACAAGAATAGGTAGCAATAATATGTGTCTAATAAAATTAATTACATGATGGGTACCAATTTTATACATTATAAAATATTAAGTAATACTTATCAGCATTCCTGCTCAATTGTTTTGCTTGACAAATTTGCCATAATTGCCCTGTCATCTGCTCAACTATTCATGACAGGTCCCTGAAACAAATTCATAATTATTTAAGGGAAAAATAGCAATTGGCTTTTAGTGACCAAATGCAAGTACACTTTTGCGCCGAGAAAAGATCAAGTGAACCAATTCTTTCTATTATTTTGGAACCACTGCTTGGTCTGACAAGTGTCGAGATTTTACTATGTGACATAGATCTGGACAAAAACATGTTCTTCTCAAAATTTATGGTGGGAAAATTGTTTGGATGACTCTTTGATCTCAATCAGATGTTGCAGATTTCACACTTCTGGCATCTAAAGATAATTAGAAAGAATTTCCACTCTTTGCAACTACTGAGTTGGTAGTAATTGTACAGCAGCCTTGGAAACTAACACAATTCTCAGTCAAAATCATACCATTCCAAATGTTGTTCCTAGCTTCTTCTAGCTAACGAATGCCCACATTCCTTGAGATTATAGCTGCAGACCTATAACCTGGGCTCTTTGGTCATGTCACATTCTCTCATGCATGTCCTGTTTTTTTTTTCTTTCTGTTTTTGTGAAGTATCTTTCTTGAATAAATGGGTTTAATTTCATTATCCAATAAGTGTCTACACTTCAAAATTTCTAACTTCATCACATCTTTTCCAATAAAAAGAACTTTTCTGAGGTTTGGGGGCTAGAACTTGATAACACTGGGGGATGGGATATCACAGATCTCCCTTACAGCCGGGCCACAGTCTTATTAAGGTACAATTCATTGTGAGGCACGGCCCCCAGAGGGCTTTCCAGAAGTCCTGTCACAGTAGACAGATTGCATAGCTATCTGAATGTTCCTCTTGTTTATCCCTGTCTACTTCCTTTACCATTTAAAGTCATTAATAAGTTGTTTAAATAAATTTTTTGACCTTTCCTATTTACTAACTCCAGAACTGGCACAAAAGACACTCTAATTCAGTGGCTACAAAGCAGTAATGGAGACTAACATTGGGCCTAGAACACAGACATATACTTGAGAACTCCAGTCTAGCTACTGCTAATTTTTAATACCCACCCATTCAGAAAACTGAACACTGAGAAATTGATATAAATTATTTCTCAATGAATATAGATGCAAAAGTTTTAACAGGATACCATCAAACAATGCAACACATCATCAAAAAGATCATATATTATGACCAAGTAGGTTTAATCCTGGGGATGAAGGATACTATAACATAGGCACATCAATGAATTGCTGTCCTTCACACAAAAAAAGCAAGAACAAAAATCACATGATCAGCTCAATAGATGAAAAAAAACCTTTGACAAAATCCAACACCCATACATGATTAAAAAAAAATAACCTGAAGACTACAGACACAGAAGGACCATATCTTAATCTAATAAAAATCACTCATGACCAATCCACTGCTAACATCATATCAAATCAGAATAAAACTGAAAGTTTTCTCTGTAAAATCAGGAATAAGATAAGGATGTGCAGTATTACCACTCTTCTTGAATATAATCCTTGAAACATTAGCCAAAGAAATCAGGCAAATGAAAGAAATAAAAGGGCTATGTATACAAAATGACAAAGTCAAAGTATAATTATTTGTAGATGACATGATAATCTACTTACAAAATTCAAACAATTACACTAAAAGTCTTACAAATGCTTACCAAAATAAGCAATGTAGCAAGATAAAAAATAAACGCACACACACACACACACACACACACACACACACACAATTCAATAGAGTTCCTAATGACAAACTCACTGAGAAAGCCAGTAGGAAAACAATACCATTCACAATAGCATCAAGAGAAATCAAATACTTAAAAACTAAATTAACAAAGGAAAGGAAAGACCTTTAAAATGAAAACTACATCACTGATACAGGAGAACGAATTGGATATTAGATAAGAGAAAGCTATTCCCTTTTCTTGGATAGTCAGAACCAACACAATCAAAATAGCTATTCTTCCAAAACTGATATAAAGATTTAATGTAATTTCAGTCAAAATATCAACAGCATTTCTCACAGATTTAGAGAAAATAACCCTAAAATTTACATAGAAGAAGAGACCTATAATAGATGAAAGCAATCTTGTGTAACAGAAGCAAAATGAGAAGCGTTAAAATCCTAGATTTGAAGTTATACCGCAAAGTTACTGTAATAAGGGAAAAGAAAAAATGTGTGATAATGAAAAGAAGGAAATAAAATGTTTGTAGAGGAAGAGGGGAGGAGGGGGTGAAGGGATGGCAGGGACAAGGGGAAAGAATGAGAACTAAGACCTGTCATGTAGAGTTACAAGATCCCAACAATGAATGTAACTGTACTGTATCCCTAAAATGTACCAATAAACTCAATTAAAGCTGAAAAAAAATTCTAGTACAGGAACAAAAACAGTAATGTGGATCAGTGGAACATAATAATTTAAAAGAATGAGAAACAATCCCAGAACATTCGACTCTTTGATCTTTGACAAAGGAGGCAAAAACCATACACTGGAAAAATAGCCTCTATAATAAACAGTACTAGAAAATTGGATACCCACATGAAAAAGATTGAGTATAGACCCATATACTATATCATGTACTAAACTAAAAACAAAAGTGTTCAATTATCTATATGTTAAAATAGAAGCATATAATATAATCCATTGGAAGGTATAGTATTTGCAACTCTTGAAGGCATAGATGTAGGTAAAGACTTTCTGGACAGAATCCCAGTGACAGAAGGAAAAATACAAAGAATGAACAAATAGGATCATGTCAAATTAAATGCTCCTGCACTGCAAGTGAAACAATTAACAGAGTAAAAAGATTACTTATAGAATAGGAAAAAAAAAACCGAACATTTTTCCACCTATTCCTTGGACAGAGACTAACATGTAGAATATATAAAGAACTAAAATAATTTTAGATTCAGCATAATAAAATACCCAATCAAGAAATGGTCAACTGATATTTTTTCTTTTCCCTTATTTCTTTTCTCCTACCCTTCCCACTTCCCCTACACCTTTAGCCCTTTTCTTCCTAGTTCACATTATCAGTTATATAATTTGGATCCTATTAACACTTTTAGTTTTTCACACCAGAGAAACTATTCGGTATTTACACATGTGTGTCCTAAATATGAGAAAAAGAAAAAATGGAATCAAAGTCTTTGTAAATAGAGGAGGGTGGGGGGGTGAAGGGAGTTCAGGGGTATGGGGAAAAATGAGAATAAGATCTATCATGTAAAGGTACAAGATCCCAATGATGAATATAACTATACCGTATAAGTGCTGTATAAAAATTACCAATAAACTCATTTAAAAAATAAAGAAAACCAAAAGAAACCCCATATAAATAAAAAAAGAAGTTTTCAACTGAAATGAATAAGCACTTCTCAGAAGAAGACACACAATGGCCAATAAATACATGAAAAAATGTTCCACAGCACTGGCCTTTAGAAAAATGCGAATTAAAACTACACTGAGATACTATCATATCCCAGAAAGAATGACAATCCTCAAAAACTCAAATAACAAATGCTAGTGAGGATGTGGGGAAGAAGGAAATCTTCTAAAATGTTGGTGGGAATGTAAACTAGTACAAATACTATGCAAATAAGTGTAGAGATTCCCTCAAAAAATTAAAAATAGAAATTCATTTGATCCAGCTATCCTCCTGGATATCTTCCCAAAAGAGTTAAAATAATCATATAGGAGGTATATATATACATACTTATATTTATAACAGCCCATTTTATGGTGACTAGATCTTGGGAACAGCACCTAAATTTTTATCCAAAGATGAATGGATAAAACAAATGTTGTATTTATACAAAGCACAGTACTACTCTGTCATACAGAAAGATAAATTTGATGCATTCATGGGTAGATGGATGAAATTGAGAACAAATTGTTAAGTGACACAAGTGAGATACACAATGTTAAATATCACATGGTTTCTCCTATATGAGAAATTCAATATGTATGTATGTATATGTATATATATATATATATGCACACACATACATATATACATATATGTAATATATATATATATATAGCAACAAAGCAGAAGATAGATAAATAGAAAATAAAGACAAGTTCAAATAACTCCTCAAATTATCTATTATATTGTCTGAAAAATATTTTAACATAAATGCTTATTTAATTTATAATACTAGATTCTTCTATTCATTGAAAAGAAAGTTTCTTCCCTTTATTTGTTTATGTTTTCTTTGTAAGTGAAAACCATTTTTTGTTTATGATTTTATTTGGAGCAACATTTTGACCATTCTTTTAAACCATCATACACAGTACTATAATCATTGTTATTTTCTGATTATTTTCCAGTGAAATTTATTTTTCACAGAAGCAAGAAGAGATGTTTACATATTCTTTATTAATATCTATTTGTATTTAAATTGTTATTTCTTTCTCAAACAAATTTCTGAATCTATATATAGATTTATATAGACATATATAATTTCAACATCATATATATAGAGGGGGGAGGCATGAAATTGAACCTTTAAAAAGTTATACCTTGGAGCAAATTAAATGCAATTCAATAGCAATAAGAATCTCTATTTTCTGGCATTGTGTTAGGAATTCCAATTTTGTTACATGAACTGGTAAGACTTTTTTCTTAATTGTGTTTGAACATATCACAGATTTTTTAAAGTAAATTTTTATATTTTATATAAATATTAAAAGGAGATAGCACCCATTAGTTTGAAACAAAGTATAATACATTTAGCATGTTCTTTCTAATTATGTTGAATAATATTAAATAAGAATTCAGTGAGTAATGCTACTACTTTGTTTGGATATCAGTATCTGTTAAACTGTATTCATAAGAAAAAATTTCAAAAATATTTTGCTTGATTACTTAAAACATATTAATTACAAATATATTTGGATAGTTAGCCTAGTAGTGGTTGATAACATTTGTCAATATTTCATATGTCAATATAGAAAATTATCTTTAAAAATACCAAATATTAAACAATTTCTTTTAACTCTAATTTACTATAGTTTTAAAAAAATAATGATTAAACTAAAAACTATAGTGATTAAAACAGATATGTCAGTATCTTTCAAATTAGAGTTCTTTCTAGTACTGACCTTCAGAGTTAGAAATTTTATTTATTTATTTATTTTTTTCATTGAGTTTATTGGTACATTTTAGGTATACAGTACAGTTACACTCATTATTGGGATCTTGTACCTTTACATGACGGGTCTTGGTTCTCATTTTTTCCCCTTATCCCTCCCCTCCCTTCACTCCCTCCTCCCCTCCCCATTTACAAAAACTTCATTTCCATTTGCATTTTCTCATTTTTTTTCTTTTCCCTTATTCCCTTTCCCCTACCCTTCCCACTTTCCCTACACCTTTAGCCCTTTTCTTCCTATTTCACATTGTTAATTATTTCATTAGGATCTTATGTACCATTATAGTTTTTCACACCAGAGAAACTATTCGGTATTTACACATGTGTGACTTATTTATTTCACTTAGGAGTATATCCTCAATATGTATCCATTTTCCTATGAATGAATCTAATTTTTCATTCTTTATGGCTGAGCAGTATTCCATTTTATAGAAAAATCACATCTTCTTTATCCAGTCTCCAACTGACCGGCAAATGGGCTGTTTCCAAGTTTTAGCTATTACAAATTGTACTGCTATGAACATAGGTGCACATATATCTCAGTGATATGATTCTTTTAATTCTTTTGGAAAGATACCCAGCAGACCTGTACATAAACACTAGAATATTTTTTTTCTAATCATACCAATGATATTTAATTTTGAATGAAAATATATATGCATAGTTTGAAGTAGTTCTGTATGAAGGCCAAGACAAAATTGTGGAAATAATTATCCTAATAAATAATCTTGATAGCTTGGATGATGTGAATTTACTTAATAATTCATTTCTACTGTTACTGGTATTATTATTTCAATTTGAACATAAGCATAGACTAAGGTCCTTTTAAATGGTATATAAACAATACATTTGTTAATTCTATACTGATTTAAAATATTTTAATATTTCATTTCAAACCTAAAAGTCATTTCATGAAATAAAATTAAAGTCCTTGGAAACTGATTAAAGCATGTCAATCAGCTAAAATATCAGTCAATCAATTAGCATATAGCATTTAAACACATTTTCTATTATCTTATAATTATATCTTAAATTTTATTGACATGACATAATTAGTTTTAATTGAGCTTTGCCTTTCTAAAGGAAGAAAATCTCTACTGTATGTTCAAAAGATAAGCAGATGTGACAGATGCTGTGATAAGCACTCAATATGAGAAACCAAATACCATGTGATGTAAGTTGTTAATTGCCAAATTTACTACATTGAAGAAAAATTTCCAATGAGAAATGTTCAAACATACATGTTAAATTTTACATTTATGTCCACAAACAAACAGTGGTTAGTTACTCAGTATGAGAAATTTGTCTCTCTCTCTCTTTTTTTTTTTTTTTTTTTTTTTTTTTTTTTTTTTTTTTTTTTGGGTTTTTTTTTTTTTTTTGGTTTTTTTTTTGGTTTCTTTTTTGGTTTTTTGACACATAGTCTCGCTATGTAGTTTAGACTGACCTGGAACCCACTATGTAGCACAGGCTGGTCTTGAACTCAAGGTGATCCTCCTGCCTCAGCCTCCTGAGTGCTGGGATTGCAGGTATGCACCACCACGCCCAGCTTGTCTCATTTATTTACATTCTACTCTCATATTTCTTTTAGATAGGAATTTCAAATGTTTCATCTCAGTCTTTCACCATTTTCCTTTATACTTTGTTAATTTAAAAGCTGGCTCTTTACTTAAACAGGAAAGATAGTAACTGAAATTTGCAACACCCATTGCAGATTTCCAACATCAAGTGCAGTAGGATTCATTTATTTCTTTTCTGCTTCCTTAACTGGTATCAGAGTAACAGTACATTTTTGTCAATATATTTAAAAAAACATTCATTTTATTTTACCTAAAGTCATCAACCTTACATCACTCTCTTGATCTTCATATCATAATTTTTACCTACACAGAATTACTTCTCTTTATATATAAACACTTTGGGTCTGTCATTTTTTTTTTAATTTTATTGAGTTTATTGGTACATTTCAGGGATACAGTACAGTTACATTCATTGTTGGGATCATGTACCTTTACATGGCAAGTCTTGATTCTCATTTTTTCCCTTACCTCTGCCCTCCCTTCACCCCCTCCTCCCCTCCCCATCTATAAAAACTTTATTTTCATCTTTTCATTCTCTCACATTTTTTTCTTTTCCGTTTTTGTTCTTCCCCTACGTATCACACCTTCCCTACATCTTTAGCTCCTTTCTTCAAATTTCTAAATGTCAGTAATCTTATTAGAATCTTATGCATTGTTGCAGAATATTCACACCAGGGAAACTATTTGGTATTTACACATGTGTGACTTATTTATTTCACTTAGGAGTATATCTTCAATATGTATCCATTTTCCTATGAATGAATCTATTCTCTCGCTCTTTATGGCTGAGTAATATTCCATTTTATAGAAAAACCACAACTTCTTTATCCAGTTTCCAACGGATGGGCAAATAGGTTGTTTCCAAGATTTAGCTATTACAAACTGTGCCGCTATAAACATGGGTGTACATACTTCTCTGTGATATGATTCTTTTAGTTCTCTTGGAAAGATACCCAGCAGAGGGATGGCTGGGTCAAATGGAACCTCCAGTCCAAGCTCTTTGAGGTATCTCCATATTGATTTCCATAGTGGTTGCACTAGTCTGCACTCCCACCAACAATGGAGGAGGGTTCCTTTCTCCCCACAACCCCGCCAACATTTGTTATTGTGTGATTTCTTGATAGCAGCCATTCTTTGTGGGGTGAGGTGGAATCTCAGTGTTGTTTTCATCTGCATCTCTCGAATGACCAGTGATGTGGAACATTTTTTCATATATTTTCTTGCCGCTTTTACTTCTTTGTATGAGAAATGTCTGTTCATTTCGGATGCCCATTTTTGAATCGGATCTTTATATTTGGGGGGACTGATTGTTTTGAGTTCTTTATATATCCTTGATAATAGTCCTTTGTCTGAGGTGCAGCTGGTAAAAATTTTTTTCCCACATTGTAGATTGTCTCTTAGTTCTGCTAATGGTTTCTTTTGAAGTACAGAAGCTTTTTAGTAATATGAGATCCCAGTTGTTGATTCTTTCTGCTAGTTCCCGTGCTACTGAGGATTTGTTTATAAAGTCTTTTCCTATGGCTGGGTCTGTCATTTTATTAAAATATTTGCCAAATTTCATTTTTTCTTCTCAAATAATATCACACAACTTTCTTTGCTTCTCTCTCCTTGAAAATTCTGAAATACTGATTCCACCTGATGAGTACAGTGAATGTTTCCCTATGCTCTATAAACTCTTGTCTAATTTTAGGCATGTAGCTTTACCAAAATGTATCTGCCATGCTGATAAAGGACCATTTTGGAATCATCATAGACTTTTCTATGCTTCCTTCCTTTTCTTATAGTACATTACTTGCTCATCTCAGATATCTTTAGTTTCTCCATTCTCTCATTTCAAAATTGGGAACTCAAGGATTCAATCCTTATTCCCCATTCTTTTCTTTGTCTACTCCCTCCTCTGGACATCACACCTTCGAGTTGGATTCCATGTTTGCTTTCATTAATTATGGTTATGCCACCATTCTAGTTCTAGGAAAACTTGGAATCATTATGGATGACCCTCTTTCCCTCAACATGTGTATCTCAGCAATTCTGATACTTCTCAACTAGATCTGTTGATTTCATCTGTTGATGTCTTAGTCTAAAGCATGGAGACTTATTGCAAAAGCTTTTTAACTGTTGCTCTAATTCTTTCCAATTTTTTACAACATACTGAGAATTATATTTTTTAAAATGCAAATCATTTCTCTCCTTGAATTCTGGAATGTTCTTTACCAGTACATCCTTCCCCAACTTCCTTCCCTCCTTCATACTTTTACTCAAATTCCACCTTTTAAGGTTGGCCTTCCCGTTATTATAGCTGATGTTGCATCTAACTCTACCTACTGGAATTCACTTGATAATATGCCTGCTGCTCTAATTTTCTTCTATAGAATTTACAAGCTTCTAGTATAAAGATGAATATAAAGATGGTATAAAGGTGATGTTTTATTTATAATACACTGCATTATTTATTGTACTAATTACTATTCTCTTCTTTTCCCCTAGAATGTTGAGCACAGAGATCCTTTTAAGTTTTTATTATTATATTCTAAGTGCACAGAAGAATGCCTGCACAATCATAAATATGTATTGAATAAATGTTATATTTATTTCAGTATTTATTGAATAAATAACTGCATTTATATAGTATGTAAATATATTCATATATTTGTTATTAATATTACTCTCATAGTGCATTTGCAACCATGTACATAAAACTCAATGAAATGAATTCTAAGTATTTGGATTAAATATTTTAATTTCTTCCTAAACACAATTAGCTCCTTTTAAAGACTGGTTTTTTTTTTGTGTGGGTGTGAGACAGAATATTTACAATATAATTGAAGAAGGGGCAAATTACAATTACAATTTCTACTTTTTATTTTCAAATACTTTAATACCAAGTTGTCAAATTGAATTGAATTTGATACTCTTGAAATTTAGTCATTTTGGGGGGATATTTGAAGGATAACATTAGATTAAAGAATGCATGAATGAATATTTTAATAAAAGTAAATTTAACTAGTAGGTATTATAATTTGTTAAATATTTAATTTAGTGAAAAAATACACTGTTCTATTCCAATTTTAATATGAATGTGTATTGGCTTCTTTTGTTTATATTAAAGTTTAAAATATTTCAGGTATAAACACTCTAGAATTAGTCCTAATAGTAGATACCAATTCTATCACAAACAGAAAGACAAAATCATGACAAAATATTTTCTTCTTTTGTGATTCTTCATAGGTAAAATTTGAGAATTTATTATAATTTAACAAGAAACAGGACTATAAAATTACTAGTTGAAGAAGTGTTATATATAATGATTATAAGAAAGAATGTAGTTGTGTAATAAATATTGGTAAATAAAGTATGACAGATTCGTGTTAGAATTTAGTAGGTCATTTGAAATAACACAAATTACTGACATATTTTAGACAAAATAATAGGAAATTTCATTCACTATGCCTAATGTCTTCCAAATTCTTCCAGTTCAAAGTCTGGAGTTCAGTGCAGTCAGTTTCAGGAGGCTGATGGGTCTGCCACCAACTGGAGCAGTAGCCAGACCTCTTTTTCTCTTGACTATGGGGTCAAGTGGCTATGGACCGAATCCTGAGGAACAATTTCTCTAGGCCACTGCCATTCTGGAGTATGGTGCTCTGAGGCTCTCTTCTCAAGTCAGAGTCTTTCACTTTTGCAATTTTGATTCTGCAAAAGTAGGGATCCTACAATTTCATGTGATTTCTCAGGCAATCTTCTGTTTCTTCTCAGCAATCAAGATCTTGTCTGCTCTATCTTTGCAGTGTACAGCTTTACTGGTTCTTACTTTCTGGACAAACTCACAACATTGTAAATTATTCTGCTGGGCTCTTTGCTCTTGATTCTCAACATGAATCTTGTTAAAAGGCCCCAATAATAGCCATACAACAGCCTCAATATTAGACTTTATTGAAGTTTCTTCTGAACGATTAATTAGTCCACTGCCCTTAATTTCAGGCTCAGGCAAAGACTCTGGACACTAGAAAAATGCAAACAAACTTTCTTCCAAGCCATAACACACATCATCTGGAGTCCAATAGCCAATACATTCCTTTTGCCCAGTAGAACTGCCTGAGCCTAGTGTTTATCAGGAGCATTTCTACCAGTCTTCTGGTCCTCTGGGCTCTTACCAGAAACTCATGAAAATACAGCCTCAGGTGTTCCAGATCTACTTTTTCAGTCATCATCTCCAGACCTTTCTTAACAATTCCCCTCCCAACAAGTCAGTTCCTGAAGTCTCCTAAACCACATGGTCAGGTACAGTCGCAGCAATAACCCCGCTTCTCTGGTATTAAATTTTGTCTTAGTTACTTTTCTGATTGCTGAGACAAAATACCCAACAAATGAAGTTAGAGAGGGAAAGGCATTTTTAGCTCATCGATTGTAGAGGTTTTAATCCATAATCACCTGGCTCCAAGGCTGGGTGACAAGACAGACATGTATCGCAGAGGAGAAACAAATTCGTGGCAGGCAGAAGGCAGCAAAGCAACAAGGGGTGACCACAGCTCTTTTGAGCCCTTCTATCTTATCCAGACTACTTACAGCATGTAGCACTCACGCCCTTAATCCTAGCACCCTTGATTCTAGCACTGCACCATGAATCAATCCCAGGGTCACACACTCTAGATCCACCCACTTCTTTAAAAGCCCTAACTGTGACCACATGGGGTCTTGGGGGAACACCTAGATACAAACCATAACAGGTGGATCACTGGTCCATAGCACTATTGAAAGGTGGTGGAACATTTGAAAAGTGAAGCTTAATAGGAAGAAAATAAGTCATTGCAAGAGTGCACTTGAATGTGATATTCGGACTCTGGTCACTCTCTGTTTATCTCCCAACCACAAGAGGTATGCAGCTTCCGCTGCCGTATACTTTTCCGGGGTGTACTGTCCTGCCACAGACCCTAAAGCAGTCAACTAGATATGAACCAACACTTCTGGAACCACAAGCCAAAATAAACCTTTCCTCCTTATACGTTGATTATCTCAGTTATTTTTTTCAATGACAGAAATCTCAACATGGATAATTTGGCTTTTCTTTTTTATCTACTTCAAAAACAAATTGTGAAAAGATAAAAGGTGGAACAGACAGGAAAAAGAGAATGTGGAATTTGTCTTTAGATCAATCAATAACATAGAAAATAGAGTGATTTGTTTTTGATTTTTTTGAAACATAATCAAGATTCTGCCCATTACAATCTGTCTTGAGATGTGGAGACACTGGTGAAGTTAAGACTGTCTTTTTTCTGCATCTTTAAAAAAGTGGCAGAGCCAATTTTACTGACATCTGTAAAAGTAGAATAATTGTATGGTATCATAAAATAGAAATTCCTAGTTACTCTCTAATGTAGTATGGTCTACAGATATACCACCCTGAACATGCTTGATCTCATCTAATGTAGTATGTATGTACATATATTAGTTAAACTTTTTTCTATTAATGAAATTGTTTATACTTATTTTATTTTTTTGCTTTTTTATTTCATTCCAAAATTTCATATTTGTTCAGTTCATTCAGTGATTCTAACTGTAGAGAATTCTTTATTCTAACATATCTAAAAGTTCAATTGACATCAGAAAAAATATTTTTATTAATATACATTTGCAATATATAACAAACATGTTAGGCATGAGGCACTACATATACATACCACATCTTCATCCTTTTTGCTTCCTCTTTTCTTCCCTATCCTACATATCCCAATTCCTACATCCTCTTTTTATTTCCTAAAACTTGACCTATTTCTTTTCATCCTCCTTTTATGTTTTGGATTTTTCATATAAGAAAAATAATGCGATATTTAACATTGTATGACTGATTTATTAAACAGAATCTTGAATGTAAAACACATTAATTTTTCTACAAATGTATCCCTTTTTATGCTTGAATAATACACCATTGTGTATAAATACCACATTTTAAATCTAGTCATCTGCTGTTGATCTATAGGCTGCTGCCAAGATTTAACTACAGTGTTATGAGCTGTGCTGCTGTAAATCTGGGTATTCATGTATCACTATCATATGATAACTTTAAATCTTCTGGTAAGGTACACAGAATCAATATAGCTGGGCCAAATGGAATTTCTTCCTGTGATTTATCTCAGTGGTGCCAGCACCTGCCTCACAAGCATAAGGTCCTGAGTTCCATCCCTGGTACTGAAAACAAACAAAAAGACAAACAAACAAAAAATAATTTTTAAGGAATATTCATATTTATCACCACACTGGTTGTACTAGACTATATTCCCACCAACAATTGTTTGCTCTACAACCTCACCAATATTTTTTTGGTGTAATGAGTTCTTCCTGATAGTCATTCTTTCTGCATTATGATAGTATTTTAGTCCCTTCTCTTTGCTGGGCCACAATACCCAACACCCCCAATTTAAAGGAGGGAGGACCTATTTTAATTCACATTTAAAGACTCTGGCTCCAAGGCAGATTAGCAATGCCGAAGGCATTGGGCAAAGAAAATCTATTCTTGTCACAGTGGCCAGGAATCAGTGAGAGAAGGAAGGAGCAAGGGAGAGAAGCATCTCCTCCCAGGTCTCTCCAGCCAGTGGCCCATGTTTCTGATCAGATCCCACTTCCTAACTTCACCTTCATTAATAGCACTTCCATTATCCAACCGTCTTTCAAAAGCTCCACTCCTAAATTCATGGGAGTTTAGGGGGTCATTTTTTATCTAAATTATAACAGATGCAATCTGTGAGTTGTTCTGCTTTGCATTTTTCTAATGACCAGTGGTGATGAACAATTTTTCATGTGCCTTTAGTCACTTGTGCTTCTTTGAGAGGTGTCTAGTCATTTCAATGGTCCATTATTGATTGGTTCTTTAGTATTGGGAAGTCTAACTTTCTAATTATTTATGTATTCTAGAAATCAAATTTCTGTCTGAGGAGTACCTGGGTTTTCTTTTTGTTTGTTTGTTTTTTGTTTCACATAGGTCCACTGTTCAATCTGATGGTTGTCTCTTCATTATGTTAGATTTTATTTCAGTAAAAAGATTTTTTTTAATTTGCTATATCCTCATTTGCTAATTATTAATGTCATTTCTTGTGCAAGTGTTCAGTCATAAAGTCCTTTCTTATGCCTATGACTTTAAGAGTTTTAGCTATTTCACCTTTCAGTAGATTTTGTGTTTCAGAAATACAACTGAACAAATAGATGTTAAGAACTGTGAAAAAATGTTTTTCGTTAAATGAGTAGTTACAGTACAGCCATCCCTGAAAGCAGCATAAAGTTTTACTTAAGTATATACCAGAGATATGTGAAAATATATTATTTGATTATACATCATCCATAGCTGCTCAATTAACTGAAGTCTGACCCATTTTAATGACTCCTTGATTAGGCAAGAATATTAATCACATCAAGTGGCTCACTTTACTTGACTAAAAAATAGGAAATCTAACACATACATGTGCCTCCAATGTGTTACACATAGCCACACACACAAGTGCACACACACACACACACACACGCACACACAAGAAAATCCAAGAGATAAATTATCAGATAAAAATAGTGTAGCAAAAATTATTTTAAAATTTCATTAATCCAAATAATATTTTCAATCCAAAATTCATTTTCTGTGTTATTATATGAAATAATAATGCTTTAGTTCATCCCATGACATATCTATGGAAATATTTTAAACTTAGGTTACAGCTTCAAATGTTTGAAAGCTTGGCCACATCTCTCAGAATAGAGCATAAGCTAAAGTCCAAGATTTGGAACGGCTCCTTAAAGCATCTTCAATGATCCGTGTGCAACTGCAGCCTCTGCACATATCTGAGTTCTTCATTTACCATGGTGGTCTCAGATAAGCTTATGAACAATTCTTCCCCAACTTAAATACAGACTTTCCTTCTAAATATAAATGTTCTCTGTGAAAACATGGAAAGCCTTAGAAAGCAACAAAGTTCCAATTTAAACAAGCTGCTAACACTGAATTAACATAAATATTTAAATTATAGTTGATATTCTTTTTACAAGTCTTCTCTGAAAATATACCTTCCAAGATAAAACATAGTTAGAATAAATTACAACTGAATGTGAAAATTATCCTATTATAACTATGAGACTTATTTCCGTATCTTGGTTGAGGACTGGTAGCTTGGAATGCTCACTTAGTAAATAATGCAAACAGTTTTTAGATTTTTAAAGCCATCTCAAATCTTCTTGACGGGTTTTTCATAAATACATGCACTGTCGCTGAAAACCAAACAAAACCAACATTAAAGTTAATGGAATTTTTCCTTATAAGGCACTTTTCATTTTGTCTATCCTGGCAAAAATCGGGATCCCAGATCACAGTATCTTTAAGAAATGTCCATGAATTTATATACTCAGGAAGAGATAAGGACCCTACTTCTGCTTTATTGAAAATATTGAATTTGGACATGTGGCCTTTTTTTCAAACTTGTGAAGACTGAGAACACCTGACCCTTCATGGGTCAGATGATCTGTGTCCCTCCTCGCTGTTTGTCAGAATGTGGTCTGTTCAGCAACATCTCCTGTGAAAACATAGAACATACACTGATCTTTCAAAGTTTTGACCTCCATAGGACTTTATTACATGGAAGAGTTTGAAGAACAGTTAAAAAGACATGTCATGTTAATATTTTGATTGGTACAGCAATGATATTGCCTATAGTTTATCCTTATCTTTTTATTTTTTCTTTCAAAAACAATATAGAATTTCTAAAATACAAATAATTAATAGCATTAAGAATATAATAAATCATGCTTCTTGTCTAAATGTTAACTCAAATATAATCAGTCCTTTTCCTGTGTGATATAATTTATAGATTTAAAAACTTGTTAAATGTAAATTTAAACAAAAGATAATGACATTACAGCTTAAATTAAATAATTTAATAATGTGTGAAAGAAAATTAATTCTAGCAGTAAATGTTATTATAAATTTATAATTATCATCTTGAGACATGCTTAATATTAAATGTAAAATTTACAGATCTTAAATTTTAAAATTTAATAGAATGTAAAACAATTATATAGAAGAATTGATTCTTCAAATTGAAGGTAATTGAAGACATGATTTGTTTTAGACAGAATGCTTATAAAAGACCTCTTACCAAATTTAAAGATTTTTGCTTCTATTTTCAAACAAAAATAGTTAATGAAAAAAAACATGTAAAAACATCCACATATTTCACGATTGTGATCTGACACTTTATTTTCTACTTCTTGAACTATCACTCTTTCTTTATCATGTAGAGTCCAGCTTTTCAACTTCTGCACCCGGCAGTAATGATGCCAGGAGAGACCTAGAAGTGTCACATTCTTGAACTTTGTCACAGTAGTAAGAGGTCATATAATTACATAGACAGCTTCTGTAAAAAGAAAGTTCAGTGGTTTCTGAAATGAAGTCAACATCATGCTATCTAGAGAGAACTTTTACTTTGATGAAAATTGCATAGTATCATTCTTCCCAAGAAACAGTAAGTAAAGTGTCTCATAAACCTATGAATAGTAAAATTTAGGATGCTCTAATTTGGAATTTATCTATAGTTTGTTTGGTTGAAGATTTTGTTAAGGGGTAGCCATGATTCTTGCATCAAATTTCACTTGTTTTGTAATCACATATTTATTTTAACATTAATAAAGTGATTTGTTACAATGGTGAGTTTTGTTTTGTTTTTTTTGTACTTGAGTTCGAACTCAGAACCTTGTGTTTTTGTGTCAGGTGGTGGCACTAATGAGCTAAATCCCCAGCTCCAGTGGTGTGCACTTAATATGTCTTATATTAAGGAACAGAGATTAGCTTCTCTAGAATGTTTTTAACAAATTTTTATTTGTTTCTCCGTAAGGCATGAGTTACTGGAACTTTTTTTTTTCTCTTGAAAGGAACTACTAAACAAAAAAGAAAAGAAGAAGAGGAAATTATCATTTTTCTTTAATGACTTGGAAAATTTTTCAAATAGGAAAGATATGGGCTGGGATGTAGATTGATAGTGGTAGAATGGCTGAATAGCATGAACAAAACCATGTGTTTTATCCCTAACAAAGAGAACAAGAGAGGGAGAGAAAAAAAGACAGAAAGGCAGAGAGAGGTGGAATTGACAGAAAACTGGTTAAAATTAAGAAATTTAGTGTTCAGTAAGTGATTAATGAACAAAATATGACAAGTCATAGTAAAACTAAATACATCCTCTTATATGTTGTGCTTTCACTAAGAACTGATTCAAAAATACTAGTTTCCTAACAGTATGAAAGAAAATTTCATTTTATTTTGTTGTTTCTCTTTTTTATCTATTAGATCAAGTTAAATTTACATTTAATCCGGAGGAAAATATAATATAGACTAAGAATAATATGAACTTTAAACTCTTATGCTATTTATATCTTTCTCCTTGTAAGACTATAATTCACATGCCACAGAAGTTACACAATTGAACTGTCAGTGTATATTAAAATTTGTACCATAATCACTACTAATTTAGAAAATCCTTATCACCCCAAATAGAACTCTGTATCCATAAGACTTCAGTCTTCCTTCCACTTCAAATAACAACAAAAAACTATTATTCTTTTTGCCCACTGATGTTTCCTACTAAAAAAAAAAAAAATATATATATATATATCTTTATATACACACACATATATACATATACATATGATGATTTAAGTAGTTAGGGCTAATAAATTATTCATATTAAAAGTTTGTTTGAAAAAATTTCTCAAAGATGTTCAGAATCTAAGCCTTTCAGTCAAATTCCATAAAGGAAGAGCTCATTTTAACCAGTGAACTCAGAGTTCTAGAACAAGGTTTCTCATTATTTTGCTTGACCTAGTATAATTCTATTTGAACAATATCAACCTCAAAATGTTGTTGGGGAAACTGGATAGGTACAATGGACTATCTGAAACTGGCTAAAAGGATACAACACCGATTTACATGAGTCTCTATTAGTTCAACAGTATTTACAAGAAAGAAAGACATAATAGCTTAAGGGTATGAAAATATTAATTGTCGAAGCATTTTGTCAAACAAAAGCAAGTTATATAGTGTCAAACCATGCATCTAGTTATGAAAGAAGAATATATACTTTGGCTTGTTATTACCTGGTTATAAATACTACAATCAGAGATCTGATCTCATAAGTATGAGTTTAGATCTAATAGAAATGAAAAGAACTCAACTTTTTAATGTCTAGCAACTATAGGAACACATATTACTTGGAGATTTTGAAGATTTTGGGATATACATGGTATCTAATGCAATAGACCATCTTAAATATTGAAGATGATGGGACAATTTTAGACACTGGTCAATTTTGTACCTAATCCAGCAATCTTAAATTATTTTTCACTAGCTCTGTGTGCCTAATTTCTGTAATTCTATGTGTTAGATCTCAATTACTGTGGCAAAATATCTAATAAATAAGCTTCATAAAGGAGAGTTTATTTTGGCTCACAATTTCAGGGGTTGCAGACTCTAGTAAGTTGACCTTCTCATCTTTGGATATTTGACAAAGCAGTGAGTCATTTTATGAGTGGATAGTAGAGGAGACTTACTAGCATGATGCTAGGTGGAAACCAGAGATAAAGAGGAAGGAGCTTATATTTTTCATCTTTGTGGAAGCAATGAT
This sequence comes from Fukomys damarensis, assembly GCF_012274545.1. NCBI lineage: Eukaryota > Metazoa > Chordata > Mammalia > Rodentia > Bathyergidae > Fukomys > Fukomys damarensis. Next base: position 19,870,307 of record NW_022900950.1, on the reverse strand, counting down.
TCAGCCAAGTAAATTATTTTGCCAGAAAGAAATATTCCTAATAGACTGAAATACTTGGGCTACCACTTCTTGGCTATCAGAGTAAAACAAAGAGCAGTACAAAATTCTACCTTTACCATTTATTTTATTTATTGATTTTTTCTTTTTTTTTTTTTGGTACTGGTGATCAAACTCAGGACCTCATGCTTGTGAGGCAGGCAGCAGAACCACTGAGCTAAATTCCGGCCTTTATTTATTGATTCTGTGATGTCTTTGTTTCTAGTTTGAATACAGATGAAATGTTATTCAATTGGTGGCAGCTTAGATTGGTAAATTGCTTTTTTTTGCCTGAATTTAGTAAGTACTGTAAAATTTCTATCTCATCATAAGTGAGAAATGATAGAATCTTGCATGTTAGAAGTTTGTTTTAGTTTTTCTATTTATGAATTTTAATCAGTCATGAAGTTCATAAACACTAGAAAAATCAGTTATTTAATAACTGTGTCTACAGAGCTTGGATTTAATCATGACTATAGTTATAGAACTGAAATGATAAAAAACAAAAACCAAGACATCTTCTTTATCCAGTCTCCAGTTGATGAGCAATTGGGCTGTTTCCAAGTTTTAGCTATTACAAACTGTGCTGTTATGATTGCAGGTGCACATATATCACTACAGTATGATTGTTTTAATTCTTTAGGGAAGATACCCAGCAGGGGAATGGCTGGATCAAATGGGACCTCCAGTCCTAGTCCTTTGAGGTATCACCATACTCTTTCCACAGTAGTTGCACCAGACTACACTCCCACCAGCCGTGAAGCAGGGTTCCTTTTCCCTTCAGGCCCACCAGCATTTGTTATTGGTTGATTTCATGACATCAGCCATAGTTTCCAGAGCGAGCTGGAATCTCAGCGTTATTTTCATTTGTATTTCTTGAAATATAGAATACGACTTAGCCATAAAAATGATAAATTAGAGACATGTATAGCTAAATGGATGCACATTGAGGCAATACCCTTAAATAGGACACACATGTAAACACCAAATAGTTTCATTAGTCTGAGAAACTGAAAGTGTAAATAAGGACTAAAAGGTATAATAGAAAATGTGAAATAGGAAGAAAAGGGACAAAGGGGAAGGGGAAATGGGAGGAGTTGTGGAAAAGAAAGAAGGGAATAGAATTAATATGAGAAAATGAAACATAGTGGATACAAATTATTTGTAGATGTGAGGGAGGGAACGGTTGAAGGGAGGGCAGGGGAATGGGGAAAAAATAAGAAGCAAGATTGATTATGTAAAGGAACAAATTTCCAACAATAAATGTCATTATATTGTACATTAAATGTACCAATAAAATTAATAAAATTAAAAATAAATTATAAGTGTTTCAAATATCTTCATGTCATTAATTCAGAAAACAATTGTTTTAGATCAAGTTTGTAAAATGATTTTTATGCCCTATGTTATATAAATAAATTAAAATACAAAATTTATTAAAGGAATTCTCTTCTAAATGAAATCTGATAAATAAGTATTCATATAATATGCCACAAATTGAAAGAACTTAAGAAAAACAAACATCTAATCCATTCACTAGGGTTGAAAGAAATCCATCTTATAGAGATTTTGAACTTAGAAATAATTTAAAAAAAATTAAATGCATATGCTTAAGGGAATCTTTGAAAACGAATAGATCTGTTTGATCCTCTTGATTAAAAAAAGGCTGGATATTGTGCATTCCTGTAATCCTAGATTCACAAGATCCATCCCTGCCTAGGCTACTTAGTGACTTAGTCATACCCTATCTAAAAAAATAAATGTGGCTTTCAATGTAGCTCAATGCAAAGCCCTCTGTTTCGTGATGAAATTAAATGTGAATAACTATTGTGGAACTATGTGGAATTACAAAATTAAAATTATATAATTTTAATTCTCACATTTAAATGCTTTAGAATGGATCTTCTATTTTGTGTTAATATTTGTATTTTAATGTATAAAAGGATTAATTCTGCAGTTAAAAGTTACTTCATAAGTGTTACTTATCTGGTAAATGCCTTTGTATAGAAGACAGACAGTTCTCAAATATATATTTCCTGGTTTTTCTTTGAAATAGTGTCATTTTACTTAACTTTTAACTAACATATGTTGTTGAAGTCTATGTTAGATCAAGACTTAAAGAAAAATAGAAACTCTTTGTCAAAGGTAATGGGATAGAATTTTGTTTTTCAATATAGGAACAAATTATTGAGTTAGGCACTCACGATATGACGTTAAAAACCACCAGCGCCCACAATATTGGTTATGCCCAAAACATGCTGTAAGCAGTGCAGGCTACTAGGAGTTAAATCCCCATAATGGCTCACTTTAAGAAGCAAGTCTGACTGAAGCTGTGTGACTCAGAAGTATCTCGTGAGCAGTGCAGTAGCGTGCAGGTTAGCATGACCTCGCTGCTAATGGCCATAGCTGAGACCGGAGTAATGGCCTATGAAGCTGTGAGACTAATATAAGATAACATCCATAGCTGAGGCCAGAGTAATCACACCCAAGTTTCATCCCCAAAATTAGTGCCTTCATAGGTTAAAGGGCAATGCTCCAATTAAAACCATATATTTTGTCTATTTTGTTCCCAGTTTGAAAATGCTTTGCCTTCTCTTTAAAGCCTTTCCTGCATTCATTTCATAGTAATTTAACATACTGCATACTATGCACATACAGTATGCTATACACATACTTTATGCTGATTGATGGATAATAAAATTCGGTGGCAGAAACCGGCCAAAGGGAGCATTGGCCACCCCAAATCACACTTTTCTCTTCAGCTCTGTCTTAATTTTTTGTCCAGCCCTCCATCATGTACTGGACATGTGGGGACTAGAGGCTTCACTGAAGGAGTCTCTGGCAAAAAATACTGTACAGCTTTTTTTATATATATAATTCTTTTGATTTTGCTTTTCCATGAGCAAATTTCTAAGTGAAGAAAAATAAAATAAAAGCTAAGAATATTTTTCAAATATAAAATATCTTAAGATTTCCAAGAGGCAGTCGAATATCAGATTTGATATTTCATTTATAAAATAGAGATGCCAGAAATAATTTTGATTTACAAGTCCTTATATCTTAAGTCACTGAACACTATAGAGAAGGATTAATTTCTTACAAAATGTTCAGTTTATGGGAAATTTACCTATGCTCTTCAACTCCACAATATGTTTTTTCAATGAATACACTACTTAATTTTTTGAAGCTATAAAGTACTGAACCTTAAAAGTCAATCTCAGGATGACTTCAGCACAGGTCCTTATGGAGAACTCATGCAAGCCGTGACCAAACTGTAGCATCAGCTCTACTCTTCCAAATGCCTAATCTTGGAAGTATCAGGAGTTCACAACATCTGATGCATTTCCATGATACTCTGTGATTGCCCTTTTCTAAAATAACTCAGTTGAATTTATAACACAGCAGGACCTTCCAGAGAAATGTTAACTAAAGAGAAATCTTTAAGATATCAAGATTGATGGCATTGCATTTTTATTATAGTATCATAACATAATAGGTGAAATATGCATCTTGTACACAATAGTGAAATATACAAAATTCAATTATTTTCTTAGTGAATTGGCTACAATATTTTAGAAATTTTTAAATGAGCTCTACCAAAAACCCCACAGATTCTTAATTTTCTCACTATAAGCCATTGCCCTCTAAATTAAAGGTTAGTATTTTTAGATATGTTTTCATAATTCTTCCAATTTCGATAGGTGATTTATAATGTATTTTACTGATAGCATAAAACTTATCTTCTGCTTGATTTCTTTTAGTAAACTCAGTAGCTAAAGCATTGATGAACTCTGCATGGTTTTAGAAAGATTGTTTTGTATTCTCTGGAATTGTAAATAATGGATTAGTAATGCATAATGTATTCCTAAAAGCTGGTTCTGCCTTGCTTAATGCCATGTGTCAGTTATAATGATGCTGAAATATGTCTTAGAGTGAAAGAAACACTGGTGAATATGCAGCCAGGCAAATTGAGTGTGAATGTCTCAGCTATGTGATTGCTTCACTTTTTGTTGTTGTGGTTGTTGTTGTTTTTTAAGACAGGTTCTCACTATGTAGTTGAAACTGACCTGGAACTCAGTATGTAGTCCAGGCTGGTCTCAAACTCAAAGAGATCCTCCTGCCTCAGCCTCCCGAGTGTGTCACCACACCTGGCTATGACATTCTCTTCGACTATTAGTACTTCCTGAAAAATCTAGTCTAAGGATGAATTTGTAGGAACACAAAACACTCACATAAACAAAATATCCGCCAGAATTTTTTGAGGCTCCAAAATTTGTCCCCTTCAAAAAATTGGATATTTTATTCATGGATAAGACTAAACTAAAAACTGATCTAAAAAGGAGTATTTAATATACTAAATAGATACATACTCCTAGAACTTAATTTGATTGATGAAATTATGATAAATCCACAATAACTATTGTATTTAATTTTGGTTTAAATAATCAAATCCAAATTTATTATATAGCAATTACAATTTCTGAGTCATTGCAGATTTGTTAGTTTTTACCACTTTTTCTTAATTATCACTCAGCAAGTTCTTTGGTTACTTAATAATTGTAACTTTTTAATAAAAATTGTGAATACTTGAGATGAGTACCATTGCACATTCATATTTCACTTGACAAACACTTCTGTTCATGAACAACTGAGTTTGGAAACGCAGTGTTCAGAATTTTGCTTTCCCATTTAAAAACTTGCAATCAGGTGAGGAAGACTATTGAGGCCATTTTCCCCATGTGAATATGGCAGTAGCCATCTTCCCCAGAATCACAGAATGAATGAAATTAATGAACTCAGGCACCATTGAGAAGGAGGATGGGTGTGGCAAAATTGGGTTGAAAATTGGGCAGGATCTGTCAATTGCAAGATCCCAGGGCAGCATTGACTGGAAAAGTGGGAAGGACTATCAATTATAAGATCCCCTGACAACCCCAAAGCCCATGAGATGTGAACTGCATAAAAGAATGCATGCAGACACCTTAAGGATCCCACTATCATAACTAATTTTGCTTTTATCATCTTTTGTTCTTTATCCCTCACTTACCTTTGCTCTCACTTTTGAGATAAACTTTTGGCAGTTTTTGGTTTGTCTCATCCAATTCTTTTTCAAGACAAGAAGGACCTGGAGTGCTTTTGTTTGGGAAGTGACTTTTAAAGGAACTAACCAACAACATTTTGGTAAATCAAAATGGAGTGGGGGCTCAGGTACTAGGGACCAAAGTAAGGCTCATGTTGGGAAAAATTTTTGTTTCTCTCCACAAGTCTTTTTTTCTTCTTTCTCCATTTTCCCCTCTAAACTAGAAAACCCTCCTCTAAACTAGAAATCAGATATTCCTCTCTAGGCACCAGAGAGAGGCTTTTGGGCCTGTTGTGGGGAGAGGGAAAGGTAATATGTTTTTCCAGCCCTTGCATTCACTTCATAGGCATGCATTGTTTTCCTGCACATTTGTTTGTTGTACTTGGAAAGTGACTTGATCTCCACTTACCCCAGTTTTATAAATGGGTTTCTTTTTCAGTTTGTGTTGCATTTCTTTGCTATCTTTTTTTTTTTCTTTTTTGCAATTAGCCTGATCTCCACTTATTCTAGCTTATTAATGACTTTTTCTTGGTTTGTGTTTTGGTGACAGATGCCACCATGTTACCTTGTCATATGGCCAGCAGCCGCATTCCCTTGCCACTGCAGCTGTGGCCCAGGACAGATGTGTGTGCATACAGCAAAGTGGGCACAGGGAGGTCTGCTTTCACCCAGGCAGAGCATGACCATCTTGCTTGGCTTTGTGTTTGTGTATGTGTGTGGGTGTGTGAACGCAGGAAAAAGATAATTGGATTAATCCTTCTAGATTGAAGTTAGTTCCACTTGAACTGTCTGGAGAACAACATCACCCAAAAGCAGAAATCCACTCCTCTGAGCCTCTGGGAGACTTGAGATTTCTCTTTAAAAAGCAAAGTTCCAGTGCTGCTACAGATAAGTAAATAAGATATTGATAAGGTCATGACTTTCAGGCTCTTGATAATTTATCTAACATTATGTCTCTAACACACATTTTTCCCTACAAGAAGTGGAAATCTGACATGCTTCTCACATTTGGGTTAATAGTAAAGTTTATTCCTCCAATAAAACAGCCATCTCAAAGGTTACTAATTCTTTTCTCATTGTTTTCTGACAGGTTTTTCTTTCTTCCACCCAGGTATAAGACACAACACCCCAAAGCAGCTGGAGAGTACATTATCCCTAACAGGTAATATCCACAGCCCCTTCCAGCCTGAAGAAGCTATAGAACACAAACACAACACTCCTTCAGCACCCATAAAGATTTATGGATTTGTATCTCTTGAGGAAAAATGATACAGGAGATAGTGCTTGGCTAGAGAAGTGGAAAGTATCTGTCAATTTGAGACTCGGGGACAGCCTCGGGACCATGTATGTAGAACTTCTGGTGGGATTTTAAGAGATGTGGACTGTACAAAAAGCCCATTGTTGTGATTCTTCATGATAACCTGTCTAGAGCGCCCTTCTAGGGATGAGAGTGCAGTTTCATTTTTTTTTCTTTTGTTCTTTCCTATCATTTGTCTCCTTTCTTTTGTTCTTTAAGCTCTCACCTTTGCTATCACATCTGAAATAAATTTGTGGCACCAGTTTTGGCTTGTCTGGTCCAATTATTTACTCGGAACAAGAAAGACCTGGAAAAGTTGTCTGGACAGCCAATTTTAAAGGAAATACCTTGCAACACCCCTGCACACATGCAAAGTGAACTAAGACAATGAAGTAAATTGAAATGTCTGTCTCCTTGTATGGACATCATCTTTAATGAAAACATTTTAAATCTGCCCTCCTAGCAAAGTCTCCATCCTGGACATTATATTTCTAGTTTTAGTCATCGTATATACCTGTATTTTTTCCCACTAACCAACATTTTCGCCTTGCACCAATTTCTGCAGCCTGGGTAACTGTCTACTCTGTGCTTCTGTCCACTCAAGTTTTAGATGTCACATATAAATGAGATCACTCAGTATTTCTTGCTGTGTTTGACTTATTTCCCTTAACATAATACCTTCCAGGTTCGTCCACGTTGTAGCAAACGGAAGGGTCTCATTTGTGAAAGCTGAACAGTATTCCAGTATACAGAGAAGTTTTGCATTACCTGTGTGAATGTGTATAACCCTTTCTTCACCCATCCCTTGTCACTTATCCAATGGTTTTCCCACAGTGGCTATTATGAATAATTGTGGAATGAACAAGGAAATGTAGATATCTATTAATAATTATGTATTCAATGTCATCTTTAAAAGAGGAGTAAAACACAGCTAAGAAATTGTTTTTTTCCTGGGAACAGTTTAAAATCTATTTAAACTGCTTAGAGGAAAAGGCTGATTTTCATATTCTAATCATATTTGGAGCTCCCATACTTTTGGAGCTTCAGATGCTTTCAGTTATAACGCCAACCACATGATGCTAATCCCTTCTCCAATAGAGCTTTGGGGAACTTAGATTCATTAAAACATAAAAATTTGATTCTTTTTCTGAAATTATCATGTTTCTGTTTACTCAGTAATATTCCTGTAAGAAAGGAGTAACAGATAGAGTACATTGACTTTATACTCACTGTTATAGGCAGCGCAATCCTTCCACTCTCAACATGAAATATCCCACGTCCCAGTCCATGGAACCAGTGAATACGTTGTAACAGGGAAATACAGAAATGAGTTAGTAGGGCCAGGGATTTAGCTCAGCGGTTCTATGGCCTGCCTTGCAAGCACAAGGACCCGAGTTCAATCCCCAGTATCAAAAAACAAAAACAAAACAAAACAAACAAACAAAAAAAGAAATGAGTTAGTGAAGGGAGGGCAGAGGTAAGGGGAAAAAATGAGAACCAAGACTTGTCATGTAGAGGTACAAGATCCCAACAATGAATGTAACTGTACTACATACCTAAAATGTACCAATAAATTCAATTAAAGCTGAAAAAATAAAGAATTAATGTTACTAATCAATTAATGGTAAAAATGAGTTAGAAGGGAGGGCAGAGGTAAGGGGAAAAAATGAGAACCAAGACTTGTCATGTAGAGGTACAAGATCCCAACAATGAATGTAACTGTACTACATACCTAAAATGTACCAATAAATTCAATTAAAGCTGAAAAAATAAAGAATTAATGTTACTAATCAATTAATGGTAAAATAAAAAGAGTACCCTAGGTTATCTTATCTAGGGTTACTAAAATCACAGGAATCAGTATAAGTGCAGAGCATGGGAGAAGACAAGGTCAAAAGGAGGTTATTGGAAAACATTATTTACTGCTATTGGCTTTGAAGATGGAGGAAATGAGTCTCATGCTATATATGGAAAGTGCAACAAAATGGTTTCATGGCCAAAACTCCACAAAGAAATTCACCCTATTTACTTGGTTTTGAGACACATTTCAGACTTGTAAAGAAATGTAATAAGGTAAAATACCCTGCAGATATCTATTAAATCTATATTTGAGTTTGTGGTTCAGGTCTGATTTTCCTTTATTGATCCTTTTATTTAATTGATCTATCTCTTTTTGAAAGTGGGCTTTAAGAGCCTCCATTATGATTGCATTAATACTTATTTGATCTTTGCTGTACAGCAGTTTGTTTTATGAAGTTTAGTGTGTCAATATTTAGTAAATGAATATTTATGAGCATTTTCACTTCTTGTTGGATTGTTGCCTTAACTAGTAGTATATGGCGGCATTTTTTTGTCTCTTCTAATCAATTTTAGCTTGATGTTTATATTGTCTGAGAATGAAACTGATACCCCTGCTTGTTTTCAAGGGTTGGTGCAAGAAATATCATTTTCCAGCCTTTGATTTTTAGGCTATGCATACTTTTTAACATTAGATAACTTTCTTAAATGAAATAGAATGTTGGATTTGTTTTTTATCCAGTCTGTCAAATTGTGTCTCTTAATTGGACAGTTAAGCCCATTAACATTGAGAGCTATTACTGAGAAGTGTTGATTATTTGTATCATTATATTCTTTCTGTATTGGTGACTCCTTTGTTTGTTTTCCTTTTTCTTCTTTTTGTTTATTCATTGACCTTGTTTGATTTTTTTTTATTCCATCTGGGTTTTTAGCTTTATTGGTTTGGTGATTTCTGACTAGGATATTTGTGAATATTTTCTGGAGTGCTGATTTAATATTCATGTATATTTCTTGAGCTGTTCTTTTTCATAAAGTGTCTATTTCTCCATCTGTTTTGAAGGAAAATTTTGCTGTGTATGTTAATCAGGGTTGGAAATTGCTTACTCTTAGAGCTTGAAATACTTCACTCCAAGCTCTTCAGGACTTTAAATTTTGTGTTGAGAAATATAACTTGGTAAGCAAATTTATTTTTAAAAATTATTCCAGTTTTTCTAGGCTTACAAGTATAATTAAACATAATAGAAGCAAGCAATAACTGTTGTACTTTAGAGCTCTATGTGGGAGTTTATGAATGTTGGAAAAATTACCACATACAATATCTAATCTCTTAATAAAGAATAATTAGTTTAGCATTAATTTGTATATCTCAAATTCACTTTGTTCTTTTTTGTGTATCAGCTTCATTTGGGATAATAATTTAGTTGAAAATACAACTGTACTACTTACTTTTACATTTCTGGTTTTCAAAACTTTCTGTTGACACTCATTTATATTTTCCTTTTATTCTGTGGAGTGCATAACTTCCTGTAAGATAACCATTTTTTTATAAACTTATGTGAAAGTTCTGTTTCTTTGTCCATTGAACTGGTAAATGCCTATAATTTATGCATAACAAGTTTCATATTTTCTAGCTTATAGGGAAAAGTATATGTACATTTTAATAATGAAACCAGATCTAGAAAATGTCACCACCACTGTAACAAAAAAATGAATGTCATTATTGGAAGTGACCAAGACGGGGTAACATTTGTTCCCAAGTGACAAGTTGATAAATCTCACAGGAATCCTAAAAGGATAGCTTTGTTAGATTGAGCTCAATTTACCTGAAGTATGAAACAGATTCTACTGAGGCATAGTGAATATGAAATGCACAAGAAACTACTGTAGGATCTACTGATGACAAAATGTGGAAATCAAGAAAGATAGGAAGAAGTGGAGGAATAGAATGAGGGATAAGGAAAAAAGGGAATTACATTTTCTGTATGCTCTATAAGTGAGTTTCCCTCAAACGAATAATTGGGTTTTATCTCAGCTCTCAGGACCACTGTCAACTATTTGAAACCCTCAGAAAGAAAAATAAAGTAGATGTAAAATTGAAGATAATAGGATTTTTTTTTCAAAGATCAAGAGAAATATATTCTGTTTTTCACTGGTATGGCATATAGAACAATAAATTATCTTAAGTTTAAACATTTCAATTCAAGAAGACATGCATGCTTCTGCAATATATTATGAACTATAACTTTTTAAAAGTTTACCATTATCAACAAAATACCAAGCACTTTGCAAGCATTATTTTTTTATTTGAAATAAATCTATAATGTAGGGGGTAATATTTTATCAACAAACACACTAACGTATGAAATAGACAAATTATCAAAAGTTATATCATTCTTTACAGCATTTTCCTCAAGAGTGACTCTTTTATAAAAATATCTCTTTTATTTTTCTATTGTTGTACAACCTTTCTGTATAAATGTTTTTTGGTTCTTTGAATGTACTTTAAGAGAAAATTTGAATGCCTCATATGTTGCTAGATAAATAATTCTTAAGGATAAATATTACTGTGTGGCTGTCAAAAATAGTGAACACACTGTTTGGGTTGCATTTAACACTGCTGAGACATCCAAAGTTAAAGGATGAAAGGTTTATATAACTTACAGTTCGTAGAGTTTTCAGTCCACAGTCAGCTGAGTAGCATGTGGCAGAGTTGCATCTCAGAGGAGAACAGTTCAAGGTCCTTACAAAGTAGCAAAAGCAACAAGAGACCCTTAATAGCATCTTTCTCCTCCTTTTATCTTATCCAGACTACCAGGATTAGGGTGTTGCCAAACTAATCAGTTTAGTGGTTTAGTAATTACATGCCCTTAATCCCAGCATCATACACTTTAGAGTCAGCTACCTCTGAAAAAGCCATTCATGATTGCGTGAGGCTTTGAGGGGATACCTAGACAAAAACCATATTATTCTACCCTGTTCTCTCAAAGAAGACTCATATACATTGGTTTACACAGAACGCAGTGAGTCCATCTATAAAAATGTCCAAAGTTTTAACAGATTCAGTACTGCTGAAAAGTCCAAGTTCAAAGTTTCCTCTGTGATTTAAGACAAATTCCTAGATGTAAGCCCCTATATAAATGAAAAGAAAATTAAACACTTCCAACATTCAGTGGCACCATATAGACATTTCCATTCCAGAGATTACAAATGGGATAGTAAGGACTAGGAATAAAACAAGACCAAATCCATTAGCAAACATTACATCCCACAGTTCCACTTCCAGCATCTAAGGCAATCTGTGGCAAGTTGTGAACTCTAGATGGCTTGGGTGGCTCCACTAGATGGCCCTTCTGGTGGTTCCAGCTCCTATGGCTTTCTCTCTTGGGCTAGTTTTGTCTCATTTTGCAGTTTTCCTCAGATGACCCATGCTCCTGGCTTCTCCAAAATTTCCATGTTTCCACTACACTTTTGGCTTCACACTCAAGTTTCACAAACCCTCTCGGTGGAACACTGTGTAGCCCCCCAGGACATCTTCTGAAATCTGGTTGGAAGCCTTCCTGACCCCAAAACTCTTGCATTCTGCATGTGGCTAAAACCAGCACCACGTGGGTGACTTCAAATCTGCTGGCAGGAGGAACAGCAGCCGTGCTTCCTTCTCTCTTGGCTGTAGGGTGCCAATGAGCCAAATGCGGAGGAACAACTTCCCTAGGGTGCCACAGTGCTGGAACATGATGTTCTAGGGGCTCTCTTCTTAAAGCAGTCTTTCATTTTTGAAATTTTGACGCTCCAAAGAGTGAAGTTTTGCTGCTTTTTGTGATATCCTCAGGCCATCTTTTCTACTCTCCTGTTCCTTTTCAGAGATCAAGATTTATTTTGCTCTATCTTTGTAGGCCACAAATTTATAGTAGCTTCTTTTCTGGCCAAATGCAAAACATTTTAAATCATTCCATGAGGTTCTTTGCTCTTGATTTTAATGAATTTGGCTAAAAGCTCCTGTCAGTAGACATGCCACTACTTCAATATTAGACTGCCTTGAAATTTCTTCTGCCAGATCAACTAGCCCACTGCCCTTAATGTAGGCTCAGGCAAAGACTCTGGACAGGAGCAAAATGAAGACAAATTTTCTGCCAAGGCATAGCACAGTGTGTGGTGTCCAGCAGGAATCTCCTGAGCCTGGTGTTTACCAGCTTTCTAACTTTCTGGGCTCTGACCAGGCTCTCCCATACATGACAGCCTAAGATAGTCCACCTATACTTTTTCAGCTGGAGTCTCGAATCTTCCCTAACTTTTCCCCTCCCACAAGCCATTTCCAAAGGTTCTTTAGTCACATGGCCAGGTATGTTACAGAAATGGCCCCATTTTTCTTGTACCAAATTTTGTATCAGTTACTTTTCTCATTGCTGAGAGGAAATCCCCAACACCCTAAGTTAAATGAGGAAAGATTGACTTAGCTTATTGTTTGAAGAAATTTCTGTTCGTAGTTTCTTGGATCCAAGGCTGAGTGGCACATGGCAGTTTGGCATCTCAGAGAACAACAGTTTTATGCCCCAACGAGGTAGTAAAAGCAACAAGAGACCCTAAAGAGCATCTCTCTATTTCTTTTATCTTATCCAGACTACCAGGATTAGGGTGTTGCCAAACCAATTAGTATACTGGTTTATTAATCACACACGCTTAATCCCAGCAACACACACTCTAGATTCAGCTTCCTCTGAAAAGGCCACATAAGACTGCATGAAGCTTTTGGGGGACACCTAGACCAAAACCATAAAACACATTTTTTAAAGATATGCATAATTGAAAGGAAAACAAAAGAAAAAAATTGAGTCCTTGTGCATTTCTTTGTCAGTGAGCCTAAATGTTGTTGTTTTTGAACCTGGATTGATTTTTGTTCTGTAAAAATAATTATCATATTTCAATTGTAGTGGAATTTGGGGTACTGAAAAAAATAATTTTTATTATAAACCACCTTTTTTAGTCAGTTATTTACACGTCATGTAAAATAAACACTGCAAATTCTAAAAGCATTCCTGTGTTACATATAACATTAAAAAAGATATAAAAAGTTTGATGATGAAAACAAAAATATACTTACATACATTTATTTTATTAGAGGCTCAGGGAGTCAGACTGTTGCTGATGACTTATGTTTATTATCAAAGTGAAAAAAATCCTGCATCTATTCTACCGCTAGTATCAGACAGGGACCCAACTCAACCAGCCTGCTTCCCTTCTTGATATCACATTTAATTTAATCTGTATTGAGGCATATTTTTTAACAAGCAATCCTCTGAACCTTTCTCAAATCAGAATACGTATTTCATTAGTTTATAACCTTTTGTCTGATTACTACTGGTGTTAGTTTGGATTTGATGTCCTTTATCAGTAATAGGACCAGTCAGGACAAGGTTTATTTTTGCTGAGCTTTAAATACTCTTGTCTTTTCCAGTTTCATTAACTGTCCAACATCTTGCAAGTACTAAACAACCTCTAATTACACTGAATGTTGCAGTCAGAATCAGTTCGGTCTTTTTTTTTTTTTTTTTTTTTTTTTTTTTTCTCCGGGCATCAAACTTGGATCTTTGCACTTTCGAGACAGGCGGCAGAACCGCTGAGCTAAATACCCAGTCCTTAGCTAGACAGTTTTGAATGCATATCTAAATTACTATAACATGAAAGGATAATTTAATACACTTGATGGGTAATAAGCTGTATTAGAAAACTGAGAACCTCAGCAAGACTGATTGGAATCTTAAAAAAATGTATAGGATTTTTTAATTGAAATAATGCAAATCACAAAAAGCAATATATCAATAGCTACCTAATCAAGAAAATTAATAAAAGTAATCTTAGTTTGTGGAAAAAACCCATTTTTTTTTTTTGCAGTACTGGGTATTGAATCCAGGGATACTCTATGCCTTTTAAGTGATTTCCAACCCCATTCTTATATCTAGAAGATCCTAAAGAGCTTTACATCAACTAAAATAATGTAAAAACATGACTCTGGAATTATCATGAGGTTAGAGAGACAGGATATATAAGTATATATTCTTTCCTGGATAGATGGATAATAAATACAATTGTGACGTGCAGCTTATTGGAAGAGAGCAGGTACTCAGGTCTTATTATTTACTATAACATTTAATACATTGCCAAGACCCCATAGATAATTAAAAAATATCTGTATGAGTAAAAGTAACTATGCTAATCTTATGAATTACTAAAGGTTTCCTATTACATTAGAAAACTGACGTTCATTTAGATTCCTCCACTGAAAGTAAATCATTTCAGTTTTGCTGTAATTTTGCAGAACCATCTGCATCAGTGAGTACAACATGCTCTGCTAGTTGACAGGAGGCCACATACCCCAGCAGTCAACTGCATGTATGATTACCTAAAATATATTTTAAAAGAAAATCAGATCCTAACAGTCATTAAATCCTTAATAACAGATTTTATTAAAGGAATTTTACAACAGAAGAAAAGCAATAGTATGGAATCTGTCTTAGTATCTTATCAAAGGACATGTGAGGATTTTAGCCTCGTTGTTATCTGAAGGCATGTGGTGAGGGTAGTAGTGTCAATGGATGGAAACTTAGTAAGAGACATCAAATAGGAAAATGTATGACAAACTGATCTAATAAGGTTCTTGGTAAATGTGGGCCAGAATAATCAGACTGTCAAATGAAAGGAATTCTCTTTCTACTGATTTAGCATACTCTTGCCAAGACTGAATGGTGCAGGTCCAGTAAGGATAAGGGCCAAGGTCAAGGCCTAGTAGAAAAGATGGCTCATTGAGCTTGTTCAATGTTTGGTCAAGGTAGCCTGTCAATACATTTTGAGAAGCTGTATCTGACTTCAGTGTACAAGAATAAATATTTTGGGGAGAGGGGGCAAAAAAGCAAACAGTGTTCTTTCTCATTTTCATTATTTAATTTTTTTAGACAATAGTACAGTGTTACAGACAAACCTACTGTAAGATGTGGACATGTTAATGAAAACAAAACTTCATTATGTAGTTTTTATAATGAACATGATAATTGCATTGTGACTAATCAGCAATTTAGTTTTTTTTCAGTTTACTCTCTACTTTTAAAACCTCAGATACTTTTTGAAAGTTATTTCACAATATTCCATACATTTGATACAATGGGAAATCCTCTGGTCTTACAATAATTAATTCTTGCCACTTCATGTAAATTTTTAAAAGTACAGCCGGGCATGGTGGCTCATGCCTGTAATCCCAGCACTCGGGAGGCTGAGGCAGGAGGATCACTATGAGTTTGGGACCAGCTTGAGCTACGTAGTGAGTTCCAGGTCAGTCTCAACTACATAGTGAGACCCTGTCTCAAAAATAAATAAATAAATAAATAAATGATTGTACAGTGAACTACACAAATTCCATTCCTTCATCTAAACTTCTGACCTATCTTGTATACATCCATAGTGAAGGTCAGCAGCACAAACTATTGACCATTTTGAGAATTTATTTTTTCCATATAATCTTTTCTACTTTTACAACCTATGCCATGCAGTTACATATTTTAAATAAATCAAATTTAAGGTAGAAGAAATCAATGTTCAAGCTGCAGCTTCATACAGATTTGGACATGTCTGTCTGTTTATAGTATTAAGGCAAAGCAGCATTTGTGTTCCTAAGTACTTAGAGTAGTGAGAGAGAAGAGAATTATTCAGAAGATTATTGGAAAAGGATTAGTGGCACAATCAGGCAAAGCCATGTGACTCTGCACTTGCTTGATTACACTGCACTTCTGACTGCCGGAATGACACAGATAAACCCAGCATGGTGCAGTGCTTCATGGGGACATTGAGTGATTTATTTCACTCCTTTTTTTCAACATTCGTGAAGCCACAAAGGAATGATTACTTTGTGGAGCTTTTTCAACCTGGACACAAACACAAAATCTGTAACAAAATGAATCAGAACAAGTAAACCAGGTTTACCATGAGTGACAGTTTTTGCATAGAAAATAAATTATAAATTTCAAATTTTAAGGCAGAAATAAATGTACCTTACTCATGTAGTCTCTATATGTACCAATTCCCCAAAATGGATGTAATTATTATCTGTTCAAACATATACTAATTTTAAAAATTAAGGATAATGGACTACTTGTGTTTTAAACATTTGGAGTATTTTGAAGGACAATGTATTTTATTGTAGTTTTTTTAAATGTACACATTAAAAATAAAACAACAATGCAATTTTGTAAAAGCTATCATTAAATCAAGTATCAGGAAATATTTCATAATTTTAGCTTTGTCTCTCCAGAAAGAGTTTTAAAACATGTTACCAAAGGCAAAATTTTTCTCAGATGAGCTAGCAACAACCACCTGCATGGTACAAAGGAAAAATCAAGCAAAACAATCTAGCTTACATTATGCATAGAAAATCAATAAAACTTTTAGTTCAGTGATTGGTTTAATCTGTTTCTGCTGCTATGGCAAAATAACACAGAGTAACATAGGAATAATAAATAAATGATTTGTTTTTGCACAATTTTAGATAGGGAAGTTCAAGATTGAGGCATCAGCATTTATAATGTGTCTACTTTTTCAAATGTTGCTCTTAAATGGCACCTTGAAGGCTACTTCTCTGGGCCCTCATGTGGAATAAGCAAAGACCAAAAGGACTTACTCAGATGCTGCTAGTCTTTGTTAGGTACTAATTCCACCCACAAGCGAAGAGCTATCATATCCTAACTACACTTAAAGTTCCACCTACAAATGCTGTTGCATTGGGAATTAAGTTTCAACACACATTTAAGAGGTGTGATTTTTGATCATGATATACCACTCTGAATGGATTAAGAAATGGCTAGCTGGTTACAAAGGAACTAATTTGGTTGTATCTGGTATGACTGACATATAGGCCAGTAATCCAAGGAAAGAACAACCGTACCAGATGTGGTCAGCTTGTAGTCTGGATGGAATAAAAGGAGAAACAAGGAAGTATGCCCTTTTGTGAAGAGCTTCAGTCTTCACCACCACCTTTGATATCACATTTGAGTCTTCTGTTTCTTCAGCCTTCTAATGCAAGCTCTTACCAATAAATGTACACTGAGATTCCTGGCTTCTGGCCTTTGACTGATGCTTTATCCTTAATCCCTCCTATTCTATGGCTTCCATCTTTTTGAATGGCCAGCTATTGGATTCTCTGTCTTCCCACTGGATGACTATTTTGAATTCTTCCATCTCTGGTCTCCCAGATGGAAATTGTGGGCTCACTTGGTTCTAATCCTAGAACCTTACCTAGTAAATCCTCTTGAATAATTATATATATATTTTAAATTGATTCTGTTACTCTAGAGCAGTGGTGGCAAACCTATGCCACTTGTGCTGCAGTGGGCAGTTTACATTGTTGAAAGCTTTAAAATGTTCTTTGTCACTACTCTAAAGAATCCAAATTTTTATCTTTAAAATCAAATTTTCAAACTACAGCATCACTCAATTCCAATACCCATATTTCTCTAGCTGTGATAGTTGATGTTAATATTCAAAATGGCATGGCCACTGGCGGTAATATAAATTTGGCTACTCTGGGAAGCCATATCAAGGATTTCACCAAACATATTTCTGCTTGGAGTCTGATTTCATATTATCCCATTATCTGTATGCTTTTTTGTATTAGACAATATATATGTAATGAAAAATTGTATAAATTATAACCAAAATTTTGACATAGCATGTGCATTCATATTAAAAAGTAAAAACCTAGCATGAACCATTAAAATTTTAGATACTCTCATTTGTGTTTTGACAATGTCCTCATTATTTAAATTTTCATCAATCAATTATACAATGGATGTTAATACCTGTCTGGTATTTAACATATGGATACAAGACATTTGCTCTCAGAAATAGAAAAATGCTAAACCAGAAAAATGCTAAACCAGAAAAATGAAAGACATTACAATTAGGAAACCATTATATGCTCACTAAGAGCAGATCACAGAAAATATAAACATTTTCCTTAGAACACATATAGGTGATGTGGGAGTCAAAGAACTTTCAAACTAAACAGAGGCCCTGGAAAGCCCAATGGTGAGATGACAAGATGAAAAGAATCCAGAAGATGTTATTATGAGGAATCCTAGAAAGGACTGGTAAGAAACCTACAAAAACACTTATCTTGATTATACCTGTATCAGTTATCAATTGAGTAAATAGATTTTTATTGTTATAATCTTAGATTTTTCTCTCATTTACTATTTTAACATTGGTTAAAATAAAAATAGTATTTTTTTTCTTTTCATGAGAGACAAAGAACATAGGAAATAAAAGAAGCAACCAGAGGAGAAGTTGCTAGAACATAAAAATAAATGATAATTTATATCTTGAAGTGGATGACTGGATCCAGAAATAGCTGTTTCAAAAGTTAGATTATGTACAGACATCAACAACATATTCTACTAGTTGCACAAAGGAATATTTCCCTACTAGAAAAAGTTTTCATAGGGCATTTATTTGATTTTTACCATATAATGTTACTGAATTCATTTTTACCATGTAGTGGTTGATCAGCATAGTTCAAATTTCTTGAATTTTCCCTTGTCGGTCATAAATAAGGGGTTGCAAAACTTAACAAATGCAGGATAAACAAGGTGACCTAAAATATTTCAAGAAAAACCTTTCTAAATGTGAGTATATTGTTCAAATTTTTATCTTTAGCAACTTTTTCCACACGTCATTTTCTTCTATATTCTGTCTTCAACACATACAAAATTTAGCTCTCGGTCCAGGGGTTTCTCAGGTATCCACTAATCCTCATCTACTTGCATATTTTGTAGAGTTATAATACAAAAATACTTATTCTGGGGATCTTGTTCGGTGGAGGCTTTATGGCAATATTTACACAGATATTTTTGGTTGTCATAGCATTTGGAGGCCAGAGACTCAGATACCTATTAAACATGCTACCTTAATGCATGAGACACCCACACCTAACAGAGGATTTGCAGCCCCCAAAACTAAGACGAAAAGTTCAACAACACAGTCATTTATTAAAGTTTCTTATTAAAAGACATTATGTCTTTTTATATTATGTAATTTCTAGTGAATAGCTTCATCTGCAATAACAATTTTACTTAAATCAATATATCACATTGAAACCAGGATAAGTTTTTGAAGTTTCAATTAAGCAATTCTCAATATAGTATTTTCCAAAAACAATCCAATGAATAGATCTGTATGAATTATCAGTCCTATATTATAAACATTTTCAAAATTAAAAAGGTTTAATTTTTTTAATTGTGGGAATTTAATTTTTCTTATGTTATATCAGTACACACTAGGTTCAATTGTACTTATTAGCTAACAAAGTCTATGCATCACACCTATATACCAAAATATTTTTAAAACCCTAAAATATTTACTAATTTTCCTCTATTGAAAATATTTGTCTACTCCAGATACACTTCAGGTGTAGTTTTATATCCCACAAAAATTTTTCCAGGTAAAATTCATATTCAAAAGAAAAATTTTTGGATTAGAATTTGAAGGAGGACAAAGGGATTCTAGAGTAAAACTACAAGCACAACTCAGGAAGTGATTATACTATGTTAATATAAAGAAACAAGTCATAGTGTAAGGTTACAGAATATAATTTTGTGGTTAATTTTATAAAATTGAGACATTAAAATAATCATTATGATTATTATTTTGTAAACCAAAGGTTCATGGGTAGTTATTTTTAAAATATTTTAAGATTAACTATCTGATTTTTATGTTAAACATTGCAAACAGTTGTTTTCTCCCTGTCACTAGATACCTTAAAAAGCAAAATAGTACAACAAAATAATAAATGTTTCCCTTCCAAGACAAGGAAGACATTTTAACAATATATGAGAAAATCAATGGTTTTTTTTTTTTTCAGAACAAAATGTAATAAAGAGAGATTTCTTAAATGAAAGTGTAGAGTATTTCATTTAATGGGCCATTTGTTTTGCAAACATAAACACACAATTTCAAAAATAAGATGTTGTAACATTTTCAAATGGCAAAATGTTGATTTTGGCATCCAGAATAATAGGAATTTAATAGCAGAATTTTAACAAATACAGTAGAAAAACTTTTCTTAACTGATAGATTTTATTGCTAGTGATAATTATTATATTACAAAGGTCAGAAATTTTGAGCATTTTTGGGTGTACCTAACTTGTAAGTTCACTTTTTTTACTAGAACAACAATTCAACTGGTGTACTTATGAAAATAAACTTTGAATTGTACATTTCATTCACAGCTTGATGATTTTCAATAGAATTAATAAATATTTTCCCACATTTTAATAAAAGGGAACTTATTCCAATACATTAGTGTAAATACAGAAAATATTTAGAAAAATGTTCATTTTACCTTCATAAAATTTTTAGCTTTCTTTATATTGGAATATTTGCACATATCAACCTAATATGTCTGTGATATATACATATATATGTGTATATGTTCCCAGAAGCATTTTTAACTTTTTGATTCATTTGATAACAGATTACCAAGCTTAAAATTAACATGTGTG
This sequence comes from Fukomys damarensis, assembly GCF_012274545.1. NCBI lineage: Eukaryota > Metazoa > Chordata > Mammalia > Rodentia > Bathyergidae > Fukomys > Fukomys damarensis. The sequence goes on along the minus strand of NW_022900950.1, from coordinate 19,849,561 downwards.
TTAAAATAAGTTCCAAAATCCAGAAAGATAATAAATTTCAGTCTATTTAATTGCTGAAAAGTGTATTGTGGCTGGGTGTGGTGGTGCATGCCTGTAATCCCAGCACTTGGGAGGCTGAGGCATGAGGATCACTGTAAGTTCAAGACCAGCCTGAGCTATGTAGTGAGTTCCAGGTCAGTCTCAACTACATAGTGAGATCCTCTCTCAAAAAAACAAAATTAAATAAATAAATAAAAAGTGTATTATGAGTATTTTCTAAGTTCAAAAACTCTCCGGATTGATGTTGACCAGAAACCAATATTAAATTATATTTATTTTATATAATTTTTGTGCAAATATTAATTTAATATAACCTAAAGAGCACAAAATGTTAAAACATTGATTTCATTTAGAAATAGTTTAGGCAAACATATTTTTTAAATCGCAGGTAGAAACAGCAAAGTCCACATATTAAAAACAATGAAAATGCTGATTTAAACAATAAAATCTTTTAGATTTGACTTATTTTGAAATATTCAACCCAAAAACTAAAAATTTGTATTTTAAGTCCTAAAAAGAATATATTTCTTCAGAGGATTTAAAGCTTTAGATTCCAGGGGGCTGGGGATTTAGCTCAGTGGTGTCACAGCCTACATTGTAAGCACAGGTCCTGAGTTCGATCTCCAGTGCCAAAAATAAAGGTTGATCCTACTACAGTGACCTGGGGGGAACTATGGCTGTGGCACAAGGGTCCAAGAGTGCCAGTGTGCATGGCAGCTTCCGTGGTGGTGACTGCTAAGGCTGGAACATTTCATACACAGACATCTGCATCAGCCCTGTCCTTTGACTCCTGCTGAAGACTGGCTCAGGCATCTCTGGCTTCTGGTGCTGGGATCTGGAAAGCCAGAGTCTCACCATGGCCTGTATTTCCTGCTTTAGGAAGAAATACATGCATGCTCACTCTCTTAAAACTTTTGGATTTAGAATATTCAAGATTATATCACACACTTCAGTTTTCCCTTACATGAAGTTATGGAACACACACCTATGAGCTACATTTAATCTGATTTTAAATCAGTACAGAAGACTACACTCTAGATTAATGCAATGAAGTGATGGCTTGATCAGTACAGTTTGAATATGGAAGCTATGGGGACAGATGAAGTTGACAAATTAAAAACTAAATTTATATCTGCTTGGAACAACATGAAGTATAGTTGGGTGTTGAAGACAAAGACATATTTTAGTAGAAATTCCCTTGTATTGTTGCTTGGAAAATATTACCATGAATATGATAAGTGAAAATAAAGTGTTAACTGCAAGGTCAGGTTGTACAGTAGAAGACTGTGTGATTATGGGAAATGTAGACGTATTTTGTAAATAAATATTTCATTTCCAGAATCTGGCTGACCTACAGGAAGAATGTCCTCCAACAGAAGGCTCACCATGGATGACAGACTGCAGCTGGGACTTCATACTGAGGACAGGCTAGATGCTGCAGGCCTAAGGCCTCCTTCTCCACTTTGCTGGTAGAGCTTGGACCTTGCCTGATGCTTTAAAAATTGAAAATTCAGACTCTGAGTCATGGAATTCACACACTTTCAAAACGTTTATAGCATCCTTGCAAGCATCATTTTCAGGAGAAAGAGAACTCAAACTCCAACCATTTCTCTGAAGGAAACAATTGGGAAATACTGCAATGACCACAAAGTGCAAAATGAGATTTATCACAGGAAAGTCATCTCTTGGTTTGGTGATTCCCCATTGGCCCTTTGGTATGTGTCAACTAATGCAGTATGGAAAGAGTCTGAAAAAAATGCTGGAGACTGGTATGGACCAGTGGGAATTGCTCACATTTTAAGAAAAGCAGTTGAAGGAGAAGGACAACCTGATTTACAAGGAATAACTATGTTGCAGAAGATTGTATAGTTTACAGTGCAAATGTGATTGATTAACACAGTGCTTCCATGATTTCTGTTAATACAGATGACAAAGATGTTATTCTAGTTTTGTTAGACTTGGTGTAGAGAGAACCAACACTGACTACTTAGAGTTTGTGAAGGGCATTTTAAACCTTGAATATTGTGTGAGTATTATTGGTGGCAAACCTAACCCATCCTATTACTTTGCGGGATTTCAAGATGACAGTTTGATTTACATGGATCCTCACTACTGCCAGTCTTTTGTAGATATCAGCATAAAGGATTTCCCTCTTGAGTCATTCCACTGCCCTTCTCCCAAAAGGATGTCTTTTCAAACAATGGTTTCTAGCTGTACAATAGAAATGTTCAGGACATTCAACAAACTTCTGAAGAAATCACTAAGATGCTGTAAATGTCATATAAGGAGAAGTATCCCTTGTTTACTTTTGTACAGGAACCTCCCAGACACTATGATTTTACATCTACTATGGCCTCTTTTCTCAGAGGATGAAAAGAAAAGATTAAAAAAATTCAGCCCAGAGGAGTTTGTCTTACTGTAGGAACAAACACATATCTGTGCTTGTTGCGAAGGACTTATTTAGCAGGGGAAATGAAGAATAGCAAGTGCATTTGAATCTGTTTTCACAAATAGATTAATTTTACATGTTCTTTAAAAGGTGTTGGAAGTACACAAGTTCAAAGATATTTTTCTGAAGTGACTGAGTGACTCTTGCTTTCTAATAAACATGAAGTGATTCTGGTTTCATCTCTGCCCCCCTGAAATTTGCTAAGGAATCTCCTCCTGGACTGCAAGCCCATACACATAACAGACTGAACCAATCTGAAGACAAGAATTAGAAGACAGGATGAGGTCAGTGACCATGAAAAGAAGGATCTCTCCAAAATAGTAAGGGAACATGAGAAATCAATCCAACAGTTCCTAGATGATACAAAGAAGAAGAATATAAGACTAATATGAGTTCATAAAAAAAAGGAGAAAGTACAGAAGACATTAAAACACTATTCACAGAATTAGTGAAAGAAAACTTCCTAAAAGAGTGAAAGAATTTGGCATACAGAAAAGTGAGCTTTATAGGACTCCAACTAGCCATGACAAAAAAAGAAAAACTACACATAGATATATAATAGTCAAGATCCAAGAAACCCGATAGAAGAGCAAATGCTACTAGCAGTTAGAGAAAAGAAACAAATCACATGCAAAGGAAAGCCCATTAGAACCACAGCAGAATTTTCAATACAAACCCTCATGTCAAGGAGATCCTTGGTTAAGGTATTTCAAGCCCTAAAAAAAACAACCTCCAACTTACACTGATGTCTCCTACAAAACTCTCTTTCAAAATGGATAGGGAAATAAGATACTCTATGATAAAGAACACCTGAGAAACTTCATGAAACTAGCACTACAAACAATTATAAATAATATCCTAGAAAAAGAAATTGAAGATCAAAACTCCATGAGGCCCAACAGAGCAAACCCAGCAGGCATGGCAAGAAATTAAAGGAGAAGGGGAAAAATTAAAAAGAGCCAACAACAGGATAATAAAATGAAGATGTTAAGTCAATACATATCACTTATAACTACTGATGTTAAGGGCCTTAATTCAGCAATCAAAATAAATAGACTGGCAGAATAGATTAAAAAGTAAAATCCATTAATATGCTGTATACAAGAAACACATCTAGCTCAAAAAGAAACTCATAGACTGAAAGTAAAAGGCTGTAAAACAGTTCCCCATGTGACAAGAACCCAGGAAAAAGCAGGGATAGCTACCTTATATGCATACAAATTAGATTTCAAACCAAAACTAATTAAGAGAGACAGAGAACGTCACTAAATTCTTCTAAAGGGAACAATACAATAAGAAGAGATGATAAACATAAATATATAGGTACCAAATACTAATTCCCCTAACTATACAAAGCAAATATTAAGGGACATGAAAAATCAAATAAGCATTAATACAATTGTAGTGGGGGACCTCAATACCTCACTGTCACAAATAGACAGGTCATCTAGGCAAAAAACCAACTACAAAATACTAGAACTGAACCAAGCTGTTGAAAAAATGGACAACAGATTTCTACAGAGTGTTCCACCCCACAAAATCAGAATATATATTATTTCTGGCTGCACATGGGTCATTCTGCAAGAAAGACTACAAAGTAGCTCACAGAACATGTTTAAGTAAATGCAAAGGAGTTAAAGTTATCCCATGTATACTATCAGACCATAGTGAAATTAAACTGGAGATCAATAACAAAAGAAACCACAAGAATGTCACAAACACATGGAAATTGAATAACACTCTCTTGAGCAACCAATAGGTCACAGAGGAAATTAAAGAAGAAAATAGACAGTTTATAAAAATAAATGATAATGCCAATACAGCATACAGGAATGTATGGGACAAAATGAAAGCAGTTTTATGAAGGAAATATATAACATTTAATACCCACATCAGGAAAACAGAGAGAGCTCAAATAAACAATCTAGTACTGAATGTTAAGCTTCTAGAAAATGAAGAGCAACACAAACTGAAAGGTCATACAAGGGAGGAAATTATAAAGATCAGAGTGGAAATTAATGCAATGGGGACTAAGAGAATGATACAAAAAATCAATGAATCAAAACATTGTTTTTTTTTAAAGAATAAATAAAAATTGATAAACCTTTAGCCAACCTTATCAAAAAATGAACAGGAATGGCTCAAATACATGCAATTAGGAAAAAGGGGAAGTCAAAACAGATCCAGCAGAAATACAAAGGGTCATCAATACCTAGTCCAGTACTCTAAGAAATGGAACACACAGAAGAAATGGACAGGTTTCAAAATACATATGAATTACCAAAGTTGAACAAAGAAGATAAAATATTCTAAGCACACCAATTAAAATCAGGGGATATAAGTCCATACTGTTAAGTGAAATATGACAATCTTGAATGGCTACAAATGGTATAATTCCAAGTCTATGACATTCTAGGAAAGGCAAAACTATATGATCAGTGGTTAATCAGTAATGGGAGAGAATAGGGCTGATGAATAGGGAGAGTACAGAGGAGTTTTAGGGCAGTGAAGCTACTCAGTATGATGTGTATTTTGTATATAGTCTATCATGGTGGACATATATTTACCTACTGTAGCAGAATGTAAGCACTATCGTGCTCATTACACATTTATTCAGCAATTTCTAGCTGTTTGGATAGAATACCTTCTATATCTTCTATCTACAGATACCACCCTCAACCTGGATGATGGATATCAATGTAATTGGTGAGGAGAAGGCATCATGACTAATGTCTTCCCAAAAGAAAAAAAAATATCAATGGTATAAAAAGTTTTAATATTTTTATTCAGGATTTGTTTTCTAAATGTGTTCATTTCACATGCAATGAGGAATCATATTCAGTGGCTATTTTAATCTTCTTAACATGTGTCTCAGCAACTAACACTTTGACCCAGGGATGTATCACTGCACCTATCTGGCAAGCTCAAGGTCCTGAGTTTGATCCCCAGTACCGAGAGAAAAAAAAAAGATTGTAAAACATTACCAAGATTTGAAATAATACCAAACATTGAAGATTAGAAATATTGGCATTGATATTTATTCAAACAATGAATAAAAGCAGGAAAGAAAGCTTTGGGAAATAATGACTACAAGGCAATCATCTTAGCAAGGTAGAATTTGTGGTGCTTAATTACTCTAAAATGTATCCATTTTTCAAAATTGATGATTTGTGCATCTTTTATATTTAGTAAATTATTTACATTTGGAAAATAGTCTCAAAATCTTTTATGTGTAGTAATGTGTTTGTCAAGGTTGACTATTATTATTGATACATTACATATGATTGCTTTATTTTCATACTTATCTCTTTATCATTTTTTTCATTTGAACATTCCTGAAAAAATAAGCATATGTACAGTGTACTATCACATAGTTTGAGGCAAAGGAGGCAAAGGTAGCGACTTCAAAAAAGAAAAATAGGGCCAGGGATTTAGGGCAGTGGTTCTGCTGCCTGCCTCTCAAGCACAAGGTCCAGAGTTTTTTCCCTGGTATCAAAAAAAAAAAAGAAAAAGAAAAAGAAAGAAAGAAAAAAATTTAAAAAAGCAAGCAAGCAAGATAACAACTCCACACTGAGATTTTTTTACTCCTTTATTCTTCCAACTTCTTTCTCCTTACTCCTGTCCTTTTACTCTACCATATCCTCTTTCCCATCACTAGGATATTTTCTCTTTCTAGTTTATTCTGATCTTTGAAAACAATTTGCATAAACCCATGTGAATCACGAATATTATTCTTCGATTTTACTTTCACATTTGTGTGCCCTCTAAGAAAAAGACTCCACTTAATTCTGAGGGTTTTTTGTTGTTGTTGTTTGTATTTTTTTGTTTTTGTTTGTTTGTTTGTTTGTTTTTGGTTTTTTAGTTTTTTGAGACAGGATCTCACTATGCAGTTGAGACTGACCTGGAACTCACTATGTTGCTCAGACTGGTCTCGAACTCACAGTGATCCTCCTGCCTCAGCCTCCTGAGTGCTGGGATTACAGGCATGAGCCACCATGCCCAGCAATTCTGAGTTTCTAAACAGATGTTCATTAAAGACATTTGTTTAACAGATGGCTGTTGCAAATTTTTTGTTTGTAATTTACTTATTAAAATATCTCACCAGTTGCAATTTTCTGCAAAACAACACATTAATCACTTAGCTAAAATTATTTCTTAAATGAAAACTATGTCATTTTATTCATATGTTACATACCAATTCATTTTTTAAAATTAATGTGTCAATTTACATACAGCAAAGAAATATCTATCTTCTGAAAGTCTGAAATGCACATGTCCATGGCTTAAAAATCAGTTATAAGAATTTCACTCAGATATTCCAATCTAATATCATTGAAAAGAAGATCTTGTCTCCACAGATTAATAATTTTTGAAGATTTTAAGTAGGTTAAAATGTGTGGGATATTGAAGTATGATCAAGTTTTATGGTTTAATTGATAATAGGCTGAGATTTATGTTGTTTTCACTCTTTTTCCATAAACATTTACTTTTGTTCTTTCTTTTCTCTTGCGTAGACTTTGTTAATGATACTATATCCAGAGTAGACCAAAAACCTGCTTCCACCAAATTCTGCACAAATGATTGGATGTAATCTTTCCAAAAGTACTCTACATTGTATAAGTATTGAACTTTGAGAAGAAGGAAGGGGAAAAAGGAGAGGGTGATATTCCTTCTCAAAATACTCCCTTCTATTTTAAACATGCTGATTACATTGTTTTTACTTCTCTGAAGGAGTTCTTTTGTGAGTCTTTATGATGCATGATATAAAAATAGTCAATGCTACCTAATGAATGCCATTCAACCTCTTTTTAAAAATTTTTAAATGTGTGAGTACAGTGTTTGGCTCAGTGGTTCCTCTGCCTGCCGCACAAGTGCAAGGATCAGAGTTTGATCCCAGGTATCAAACAAAAAAATAAACATTTAAATGTGTTTCCATCCATCTTATTAACTGCATCTGACACCCTGTCACTTCTGGCTCTTCTCCAACATCAAAATGAATATGAATTGTGAATGTGAATGTTCTCAATTTATTTAGAGCACTGAGACAGCTGTGATGAGGAAACTAAAGACATTCATAAAATAAAAATCCAGATCTGCTTCAGAAAGCAGCAAGACAATGAAATAAGAATGTTTAAGTTAAGGGAAAGAGTTTTCAGGGGAATGAATGACAATATGTCTTTTACTGTAGTAAACGTCATTCTTGGTGTATGTGAAAGTTATGAAACTTCATATGTTGATTTTGTATCTGCCATATATTTAGTTATTAGGAAAATGCTTATCTCAATTTAGCTAGTGAACACAATAGTTTATGTCACTTAGAGAAAGCGTTGTTTTGTATTAAACTTAATTCTTCATAAATTTTTAAAGTTGGTTGAAGAACTAGGGTATCTTTTATATTTAGTATGTGATTATTATACAATATAAAAAAATCGATCTGACTATAAAGTGAACAAGTAAATACAGTTGAATGTTAACTTTGAGAACACTCAAAATGTTATATTAGAACATTTTATGTCATTAAAATTATTGTGAATTATATGTAATGTGACAGATAATTATTAAAAACTGTATATGATGGTTTAAATATCTGCATTTACAATCTAAGTAAATAAAGCACAGAGTTGTTACAAAACTTTCCCAATTCACAAAACAATCAAGCAACAGAGTGGAGTTTAATCCGAAACTGATTTGCTTCAAGGTCATCTGTCTGATCTCAGCTGCTGTGAGATGTCTTTAGAAATAATGTGAAATCTACTCTATGTTAAGATGAAGAAAATTAGGTTTTAATGAGGCTTAGATGTTTTATCGTCAAAAATAATTCTACCCACAAAACATCTTTAAATTCCATCTTAAACTTATTAACAATTACATTAATAGGATATCAATAATTCACTTATAATAGTACTACTTCTTAATAAAATGAGCTACATAATATATAGTTTTTGTTTCCTACATATACATATAAATATTTTATCAAGTCTAAATTTTTCCTTGAGTTAAATTTTTAAAGGATTAAATATTTATTCATGAGTGTAAGACTGAGATAGTCAGAAATTACTCAAAATCTTTAACATTTTGAAAGTTAGTAGAAATATACGATAAAATCAATAAATGGAGAAAAGAATGTCTGATGAAGTTTTATGTCTGCTCATGATAAAAATCTTCAGAAGCTGAAATTAAATTTTGGTTTTATAATTGATAGAATTTATAATTCTAAAATTTTATAATTTTTAGAATTTATAATTCTAAAAACTTAAGTAAATAAATAAATTCCAATTAGGCATAAGTATTTATGAAGTTCTCACAAAATACAGGAACCAAGAGAACATAAAAATGACAACATTGTATTAAAGAAAATCAAAGTAAACTCTAAGTGAGATATCACAGCAAACCCCAAAGAATAGTTTAAAAACAAATGAAAGCAAATAGAAAACACTGATTAAACTTTTAGAAATATGCAAATATTTCAGTTGTATCAGTGTTATATGTTACATTTGAACTTGGTAATTTAAGAGTAGTGCTTTTGTTTTTATTTTCTGATCCATGTGTTCATAGTAACTAAAAATCAGGTAACCCAAATTCAATGAAATTTGAAAATAAAATATGCTCCAACTTTTGGTAGAATGATCCCATGTTTGACAAACCTATTTCCTCCAAACCTACATTATTAACTTGTAAGTATTTCTGTTACATACAAATTATCATAATACATGTAGCTTAACCAACAGAAATATATTCTTTCACAATTTAAAGGCTAGAAGACTAAGATAAGGTAGCCATAGGATCCATTCTTTCTTAGAGTTGGGAAGGTGAAATCTATTCCGTGTCTCTTTCCTAGTTTCTGGAAGTTTGCTGCTGGTGTTTGGTGTGCTTCAGTGAGACTAGCTCACCCCCATCTCTTCCTTCTTGTGACATCCTATCTATAGATGTTTACGTGTCAAATATCCTTTTAATTTTTCCTTTTTAATAACTAGTAGCCTTCCCATGCCAATATAATTCCATCTTAAACAATTATATCTGCAATGACTCTCTTCCCAAGTGAAGTCATATTTTGAGGTACTCGAGATTAAAATGTCAACACACTAATTTGAGGAGAAACAATTCATTACAGAGCATCTTCCATCAGAGTGGCAGATTTTAGTACTAAGAAGTTCTAAAATTATGAACAAATGATTGAATGAAAACATCACATTTTTTCTCATAAATTTATTTATTATATTGTTTGAGTCAAGTGACATCTTAGATTGGCTTTGAGATCCACACTTGGGATTGGTGAAGCACACTTCTGGGTTTTTCTGAATACACTATAGAGGTATAGCTTGGATTCATGTCAGCTCCCTCACCCCTTCCACTCTGGCACTTTCTCCTGCTTCTCATCTGGCATGAACTAAGTGGATTTTCTCCTCCATTCCCTTCTGCCATGATATTCCTGCCTTGGAGTTAGCCAACCAGAGACTGAATCTCCTGAAGTCATAGGTTAACTTAAACTCCTCCATCTTTATGTTGTGGGTATTGTGTATTACGTGTCAGTGACAGGAAAGCTAACACCTTTCAATATACAGGTGATGCTCATATTTCATAATTCTATAACTAACAATTCTTCTTATTAACTAAAATTTATTCATAACACCAAAGTCAATACTAGTATTCACAGCAATTCATGCACATTCATGAGAGGAAACATATATGAGGCTCTTGATGCACACCTTCTGTGAGGTACAGCAAACTGACAGATTTGTCTTCTTGCTTCAGTTCTCATGCTATGAAGAGGGATCCTTCTGAAGTCTACTTAGTAAATATGTTCTCTTTGTGCTGCTTATTGGTGTGGAAGTACTGTAATGTAACTAAGTATAGGGATGTTGTTCTATGTCTCATGGATAAACAATACATGATAGATAAGCTTCTGTCAGTCACAAACAATAGTGGAACCGGGCTTAAGTACAGTGTACACAGGTATACTAAAAGTCTGGTGTTTATAAGGTATGTGCAAACATACATGCTCATAAAACAATGCTATATGTATAGATGAATATGTTGTGAACAGAGACTCACAAGAATCTAACTCTTTTTTCCTCTGGAAGAAATGATTCAATATTTGCAGAGGACTGTAATATTGATTATGACTGAATCAGGCTGAAAAGAGTAAACCCCACAATTTTCTTATTTATAGAAGTAAGTCTGGCTGAAGCCTATGGGCTGAGGTCAGAGTAATTCACACTTGAATTCTGTTTCCAAACAACCAAAATCTTCAGACTAGAAGGACAATGTTCTAATTACAAACATATATTTTGTCTATTCTGTTCCTAATTAGAGAATGCTTTGTCTTGTCTTTATGAGCCCTGTTTACATTGATTTCCATAGAAACCACATGTCACTTTTACCCCAATTGATTGCCAATAGAAATCAGTGCCTGGGACTCTCCAATGCCTTCATTGGTTGCACCAGCATTGGTGATCCTGGCACCCTGCTTTCTCTCTTAGTGCGTTCTTTTTCTCAGACCTGCATCATACACTGGGCAGGTGGGCACTGGAAGCTGACTACAGTAGTCTCTGGCAAATATTTTTAAATTAGTCTTCATGATGACTTTATAAGTCAATTAGTAGTGAAAATAATTCAAATCAATTGTGTGTGGGGGTAAAAAATGAACTGAAGTAAAGTTTTCATAAAGGGTAGTGTATGATTCTATGGAAAAAGGATCTGGAAGCAGAGGAAACTGGAGGGAGAGGAAGGAAAAAGTAGGTAAAAGAGATCAAGTTTCAATATGTATATGTACCAATACCCCAGGGTGAATATATTATATTGTTTATTGCAAACATATACTAATAAAAAGAAAAAAAATAAAGTGACAAGAATAATGGGATAAGTGTCTTGGAAGCAAGGAAGAGTATTTTGAGGGAGATTAAATGGCAATGCTTATTGTACTGTAGTGTTTATTTATTTACTTTTTTTATTTCTGGTACTTGGAATTGAACTCAAGATCTTGCACTTGCCAGGCAGGCGCTGGTACCACTGAGCTAAAACCCCAACCCTAGCATTTTTCTAATTTAAAAAGAATAATTCTAAAGAATTATTCTAAATAACTCCAAATCAATGAAAACAGGCAGGGTGGTGATATCATTCACTGAAATGTCATGAAAAGGAATGCTAAGCTATGTGGGCATCCTAATTTGGACTTTGAAAGTATGAACTGGGAAAATCTAAATTCCAATATGCCCCAAAGGGAATAGCTATATATTAGGAAACCAAATGTCCTATTTTACTCTCCAGAAGGAAATGTCCATATCACACAGGTGTCCCACTACTGTAGCACTATTGAAATTCTTTCCAAGACTTTGTTTGATAAGCTCTGCAGTAAGTGATTAGTTTCCTTGTACTGTGCTACAATAAGATCTTTATTTTGTCTAAATTCTATCCTAAGTGCCACTCATTCTTCCAAATCCTATCTAAATTGTCCCTTTTGTTTGGCAAGAGGATATATTTTTATGCCAGTTTTTCCTTTAAAAAAATAAACACAAATTTTGAGATCAATTTAGAGTTTTGATTTTCATATTTTAGAGGAACGATTTCTCCAAAAATCTTTGAAATGCCCTATTAAACATCCTAATAAAAATACAGATTAGGCAATTGCACACAAATCTGGTATATTACTGTAAAATATAAATTCTGAAGTCATTGTAAACACCAGTATTGAAAGCCAGTGGATTAGTCATTGATAAATAATAGCTGACAATGAAGGATTGTGTCCTGATTATGCTAAAATTACATATTAGAAATAAATTCAAATCTAGACAAGGAGATAGAAAGGGACCTTTAATTGAAGATAAAAATGTGATAACCAACCTGACTCCAACTTGTGCTTCAAAGCCATTTTGTACCTGTGCTTGAACAAAGTACTTGGGCTTGAACAAACACCTAAACCCGACCCACCTCCTTCTTGGAGGTGAACTCATTTTAGTTGCAGGATGTTTTGTAGTTCACCTAGTGTGTGTGAAACTTCCTCACCCCCCGACTAACTTGGCATGTCTTCCCTAGAGCAGTACATAACCCTCCTTGTAGATTAAGCCCCCTTTGATTCTGGAGAACCAGAGTCAGCTAGTAGACTAGTAGAGTTAGCTAGTGATTCTATTTGGAAGTGAAGAATCTCAACAGTGTATTACAGGCTTCCTAGGTCAGTGTCTGCCTGTTCTGCTAAGGCTGAGAGTCTACATTCTTCTCTAGCCAATGTGGCAGCTCTAAGTGCCACTGAACCAGCTACCCCAATCCCGAGAAAATTAGAATGTCAATGGGGGCTGCTCACTTTAGTCTGTATGGCCTTGGCGGGTGTGCTATAAAATCCCATCTCTGTGGTCCCTCATACACATAAACTTGAGTAGAACTCACACCAGGATGCACAAGACTTCAGGTCTAGTATCTCCCTCAGGAATTCTGATGCACCTAGTGAGTCCCAAGGTACAAGCTAGCCCAGTGCCATTAGGGGCAAAATAAGGCTTCAAGACCTCCAGAGTCACAGTTTGGATACAAACAGCATGGAAAGGGGAGTTATGCATATCATAAGAAATAGCCAGACAGTTTACATTTCCATAAACTTCACAAATTGTCGAAGTTCACAAACTTTGCATGTTAAGGCAGTATTTGAGGCTTTGATTTGGGCCAAGACTCTCACACCCACATAATAAGGAAGCTTTGCTTTTAGACAGAGCCAACAGTCCTGAGCCAGGACTGACTGAGTCAGGATTAACATACTACATATGGTTCCCAGTGTGGAGAATAGGGAGGGAGGCAGTATACAGATGGGGTGGTCTCCTTTATTGGTAGCTAAGAGCAGATGCTTTGAAGGAGGGATAACAAGGTGAGGCTTAAGTAAGGTGTCCTTTAACTTCATTAAGGGTCCTACTTGTTATCTTGATGCTCAGCTTAGCAACCAAATTCGAAAGGTAATGATTTCCCCTGTGTCAGTAATTAGTCCTCCAGGGGGCCAGAAGTGGAAACCCCAATTCCATCCTGTGGCCCCTTTAGAGTGCTGGGGCCTTTGTATCAGAATCGTTGCTTGGCATCCATGTTTCCAAACTATGATAACATTAGTGACATTTGGTCACCCATTATAGGCGGCAATCTTTACACAGTCCCAGGTAAGGCAGTAGGAATCAGTTGGGGACCCATAACCCTGCTGTCCAAATGTATTGAACCCTGGACACACATAAAAGTCATGGCTTTCCAGGATTATGAACTGATAGTAGTAGCTTCCCCAATCTCTTCTTACTAATCTACAGAGATCAAACTCTGGCAACCTAAGAGGCTGCTGGGGATGGATGGTACCAAAAGTGACATTACCTATAATTTCTTCTGAGTTAGAAGTAGATGAGGAGTACAACTCTTTTCATTGCATTTCCCCAGATTTCAGCCCAAAGACAATAAGGACAAGTGTCCTTATGTATGATCAGACTAGCCTTAGCTTTAAAGGATCAAGTACCAGCTCTGGAGTCCACTGCTTCACCTGCTTGACACACAAATGGTGAACTCATGTTGAGATTCCATCAACCTTAAGGGCTGAGAGTGTCATGATGATAACCATGTAGGGACCCTTCCAGGCTGGAATCAGTCCTTCATTCTGAAAGACCTTGATGAAGACAGTATCCCCAGGCTAGAATGGGTGGCATGGTGTAGAGATGGGCAGGGGCTGAGTAGCTTGTACCAGGGAGTTTTCTATACCTGTTGAAGAGACTGGGGATACTTTAACAGGGATTGGTTAGAAAATTATCCTATATAACCTTAGGGAGCAGGGAAGGAGTCTTCCAAATATAATTTCATAAGGAGTAAACCCAGTTTATAAGGGGTACATCTAACTCTAAGGACAGCCAAAGGCAGCAGGCAGACCCAACCTTCACCAGTTTCTAACATCAGCTTAGAGTAGATTTTAGGGTCCAATTCATTCATTCCACTCACCCCGAGCTTTGTGGTTGGTAGGCACAGTGGAGTTTCCCATTTATACCCAAAGCCCTATAGACTAACTGAGTTATAGAGGCTATGATCCAATGAACAAATCCAATGGACAATGGTAGTCTAAATCTGGGAATTAATTCCTAAAGAAGTTGCTTTGCCACTACAGTGGCAGTCTCCCACTGAGCAGCACATATTTCTGCTCATCCTGAGAAGGTATCTATGAAAACCAGGAGGTAGCAATAGCCACCTAGAGGTGGTTTGATCTCTGTGAAGTCCACTTCCCTGTGTTCTCCAGGACTTCTATCCCAGAATCTGAACCCAAGGAGTGCAGATGGACCCTGGCAGGGATTTATTTGTGTACAGGTTCGCACCTAAGTTAGGCCTGGAAGGCCAGCTCTTGCAGCTTTGAAAAGCAAGATCTTGGAGCTAGAATCTCATCCATTTTGAGCCCCCCAGGTGAGTGACTAAACACAGTTGCTGGATGAGCTGTTGTCCTAATGCCTGGGGGACATAGATGGGACCTTCTGGACATTTCCACCAGCCTTGGGGATCTTTCTTAGTTTGCAGCTGGCTTGCTTCTTTATCTTCTTCATTGTAAGTGGTGCTAGTCAGGAGCAAAGGGGGAAGATGGTTGGTAGGATGAATAAAGGCTTAGCTGGCCTCAGGGCTGCCTCTCTGGCTACAAGTTCTGAAAGTTGATCTCCCCTAGCTTCAGTTGTATTGTCTTTTAGGCAACCCCAAACATGAATGACGGCCACCTTTTTGGAAACAAAAACAAAAACAAAAACGTCTCTAGGAAAGACAATATCTCTTCTCTGTTTTTGACAATCTTGACAGTCTTTCTTTCAGCTGTCAGCAGCCCTCTCTCTTTGTGAATGTTCTCTTGGACATGTAGAGTAGTAAAGGCATAGCTCCTGTCAGTGTATACATTTACATTCTTCTTTTCCTCATCTCAAGACCTGGGCCAAAGTGATCAGTTCTGCCTTTTGGGCAGACAGAAGCTGCGCCCAAGTGACTTGATCAACTGTAGTTACTGCAGCTCCCACCCTCTGCACCCTGCTTACCACCATGCTGCTTCCATCTGTGTGAAGAGGGTGGCATCCACCTCAGGCAAGGGAGTGTCTATGAAATCCAATCAGTCCCCATGGGTCTGGTCCAGCACCTCCTCACAATCTTGAATAGGGATGTCAGAGTCGTCATCTGACTGTGTAGCTGACTGCTGAGAAGACTATGTGAGGCTGGTTAAGCAAGAGGCTTTGGTGCTGGGTGAGGCAGGTGTTTGACATCCATTTGTTAGTAGCATCCCCTGAGCAGAGTCTATACTGAGTAAGGGTCAGTTAGGAATAGGTCCTGTCCAAGAGTCAACTTATCAACCTCCTTGACCAATAAAGCTGTGGCAGATGCACCTAAAAAACATGAAGGCCATCTTGAGACCACTGGATCTAATTTTTTACAGATACAGGCCACAGGGTGCTTCCAGAGTTCCAAGGACTGAGTCAGGACTCCATTAGCAATCCCTCTTACTTCATGGATAAATAGATGAGAAGGCTTAGTAACATCAGACAGTGTCAGAGCCAGAGCTGATACCAAAACTCTTTTGAGATTCTCGAAGGCTTCTTCTTCATCTATTCACCAATCAAGTGGTTGATTTCCTCATGTGGCAGAATGGAGGGGCTGTGTTATCTCAGCAAACCCTGGCATTCATAGGTGACAGTATCCAGCTACATCCAGGAATTTTCATACCTATTTGGGCATCTGGAGGATGGCCTTTTTCCTGGCCTGAGACAAAGCCCTTCTTTCTTCTGAGATTTCATATGATACTTTAAGGGCACAGAGTTATGCTTTCTTGGCTGAGATGCAGTAGCCCAACTTATCTAGTAGATGAATAAGTTCTCATGTACCCTGAAGGCATTCTGAATAGCTAGTAGGAGCTAATAACAAATCATCCACATATTGAAGCAGGGTGAGATTAGGGTGGTGAGATAAAAGACTCACCAAGTCCTTCTGCAGGGTCTCACTGAACAGGGTGGGTGCATTTTTGAATCCTTAAGGCTACCAGGTCCAGGTGAGCTGGGAGGAGGAGTCACTGAAAAGCAAAGACTGGCTGTCTAGCTGGGACCAGGGCACACTGAAAAAGGATCCTTTAAATCTAGCACAGTATATACTTGGTGCTCAGGGAATAGCAAACTCAGGACGTTATAAGAGTAGGAGATAGTAGCACGCAGAGTTACCACTCACTGTTTAACTTCTCTCAAGTCCTGAACCAGCCTATAATCTGATGTCCCCAGTTTCTGTACCAGTAGGAATGGGTGTTCCATGAAGACTTGCAGGGAGTTAAGATCCCAAAGTCCATCAAACTTTTAATGTGAGAGGCTATCCCCTGTCTGGCCTTCTGAGACATGGTGTACTATTGAGCTCTGATCCCAGCAATGGGAATGGGCAGTCCGGTTTGCTCACTAGTGAGCAAGCAGTTTTGGACTGCTCCTGTTGCCCCCTAGATAGGAATGGTTTGTGATGAAATCTTTCCTGGGGGACTTTTTAACACTGACCTCTTGGAGCCAGTGCCCACCAGGAAACAGACTCATTGACTCCTTAGTTCAACATGTACTATGGGCTCCCAGGGACCAAGAGAGAAGGAGACCTAGCCTCCTCAGTCTGAATCTTCTTTTCCCTTGGATGTGGGGAGAAGATAGTACCTTAGCAGAGGTCCCATGAGGGGATTCCTGTTTCCACTGCAAAAGGCACTTTGATTTTTTCCCAATAGTGGGTGTCCTCCTGGCTTTCTAGGCTTCCAACCTTTGGGCTTCCTGGGCTTGGGTCCTGCAGAGTCTCCTATGATGGCTACTGCCAAGATCTTTGCTTGTATCTTTGCTGACCACTCAGCTATGGATATAGACAATTTTTGTTTTTCTGAATCCCTATTATCAAACACCTTTGAACTACTTCTGACAGCTAAGACATGTTAATTCCTGGGAATCCCTCCAATTTTTATAATTTTATACTAATACCAGGGGCAGACTAAATCACATAAGCCAAATTTATAGCTCTATTGTTCCCTGGGGCAGAGAGGTCGAATGGGATATAAATCTGGAAGGCCTCTCTCAATCTCTCCAGGAATGCAGCAGGGGATTCCTCTGGTCCTTGTGTCACTTCAGTGGTTTTTGACAGATTTATAGGTTTCTGAGGTGCTGCTCAAATCCCATTTAACAAACTTTGATGAAAAGTGAGTAAAGCCTGTCTCCACCCTGTAGAAGTTGGATCCCATTCAGGCTGCTCCGAGAACCCTTGCTTTGGCAATTCATAGGCCTCCTCTTCTGAGTGCCCACCCAGTAAGTTTTCTAGCTTCAAACCCTAATCCTCTCCCATTCCTCAGCAGTGAACAGAGTCAATAACAACTGCTGATAGTCATCCCAGGTCAGTAGATGAGACCTAAAGTTCAATTCTATCAGGGAAATCAGAACCTGGGGCTTCTCAGAGAATGAGGAATTTGGGGTTTTCTAATTTTAGAGGTCAGAAGTGAAGAAGTGAATATATACCAGGAACAGGCATGTTCCCAGTCCTGTTCCATTAGGAGGAGGGACCTCCCTCAAAGGCAAGAGAATATCGGGACTGTGTCTTCTAGAGCTGGTGACCTCCTTCCAGAATTGGAGATGCTTTCATATGGGGGGAGAGGTAGCCAGGAAAGTAGAGGAAGAAACAAGGGAGCCAGGGGCAGATGGATCAAGACAGACAGGAGAGTGCGCTGAACTACAGTTATACGGAAGTGGATAAGGGGAGGACTTCCTCAGCATCTGACTGCTGCAGAACTGGTTTCTGTCTCTCTGGAATCCACCTATGGGGAGGAGAACAACTTTTGGAAACAAAGCTGCTTTCAATAGGCTTTTGAAGCACAGGCCTTTGGCCATGGAGGAAGGTGCTGCACTAGAGTAAACCAGGAATCAAGGTAAGGGAACTGAACCAGTGTCCTGGCATGGTTGTCTCTTCCTGGTGTCTCCCACCAACCTGCCATGGTTCTGCTTCTGTAAGATTCTTCTTGCTCTCCTCTGAGTCCTCCCAACCTAAAGCATGATTTAAAAGGAAAAATCAAGCTGCTGCTCAGTGCAGAGGAAATTTCTGGGCACTAGCTCCCTTCGGCCACTTGTCCATATCAAAAATATCCTCTATCACTTAGTAGACTAGGAAATGCATGAGGTCACATTAAGGAAAATTTGAGATTTAACTTGCTAAACTGAAAGTAACATACAAAGAACAAGGTTCTATACTTTCTTTCAGATACCTTCTTCCTCAAGGGCAGACATATGGATGATGGGTATTGTGTATTGATGGGCTTAGAACATTCTTGTTCTTGCTTTTTCTCAGTAAAGTAGAAGAAAGTGGAGAAAGTAGCAAGTAGGTTGAGTACAGTGATGATGGAAGCTAAATTTGGCAAAACAGGAAATGGAGATAATGAATAGAGTGAAAAATAAAATTAATTGGTTTGAAAACTTTGGGAATTTATAGTGTTGAAATAATTGGGGTGAAAATATAGAAAGTGATGTTCTATGTGTACAATGCTTGAAATAATACTTTGATGAGCATGGGCTTTTGTTACTCATAAATCTTGGACATGACAGCAAAATTCACACAGAGCGGTAGCTTAATAAACAACATCAAAGGAGAGTTATAACAAACAATTAATAATTTGATGTATAACAAAAAATTTTTCAAGGGCATTAATTTTATATGACATTTTGGTTAATTATAATTTCATTTAATGAAAATATATATTTGTAAATAGCCTCTTGTGTCATTATTTCTTTGTTGAAAATAAAATTTAACAGTTTTAATATTAAATATTATGCATTGATTTGTGAATACTTTTGAATTTTCCACAATATTTATAACGTTTTAATTCATATTTAAAATGTCAAAGTTGAGTTACCTTTAAAAATGAGTCAAAAATATTTTCTGTTGGTGAATAATTAACATTTTTTTCAGATCATGTTAGCAGGTGTTCTCCTGACACACAATTAATCCTTCATCCTCTTCTGCCCATTAGCATATGCTCCATGTTTTAATCAACACTCTATGGTCCAGATGCAGAAAGTTCACTATAGATATTCTTCACAAATGTCTACTGAATCTCTGGAATTCTCCAGGCTGTAACTTCAAGTAGGAATGGACAAAGGAATAAAGAATTCATGACACACTTTGTCTAGCCAAAATAAATTAAAAATTTGAATAATAAGTGCATAGACTACTCCGTTGATACTTAGCCACCTATAACATGTTAGATTTTTAAAAATTTACTCTGTTATTTATGTTGTTTTCATCTAATAAAATATTTTGAAAATATAATTTTAGAGTGAACCATTGAATATATGGGAAACACTGAACTGTAAAATTTAGAAAGAAGATGTCCTTCTTTACTGGTTTGGTAACTAATTCTTTAATATGCTAAACTAATTTTTGAACTTACAAATTCTTCATTTCAAAACATATACATGGGCCAGGAATTTTGCTCAGTGGTTCCACTGCCTGCCTCACAAGTGCAAGGCCCGAGTTTGATCCTCAGTACCAAAACAAACAAACAAACAAACAGATACATTATACTAACTCTGGTATTATGCTTCAGAAATAAAAGTTTGAAAATTGACAAGAGAATATATTTTTGATGAGAATTTTAACACCATTTATTCTAATGGCTTTTTAAATTATTTCCAATATTTAATTTTGAATTTATATTTTGACAGAACTTATTTAGAAAAATTATATAGGTTTTCAACAAAAAATAATTGAGATTGCATAAAGGGCAAGTAGAGTGCCAAAGCTAGAAGATACACTGTTAGGTAAGATATTGTCCACAAAATCGTAAGGTATTCCATTAGGTATTTAAAGCTTTCCTTCCGTAAATTGAGAATAGCAGAATATTAGAATTTCTTTAGCTGTGATGCCAGTTTTTGTTCTCTGCAACATCTATTTGCTGGAACGTAGCTCAAGTGTAGCCTTCATTGTGCCATTCAGAGGAAATCCTTCTTTTCTCTGGAAAATGATATCCTCCGAGTGAGTTTGACTGTTTTAGATTCCACATATAAATTGAGATTGTATGGCGTTAAAAAACAAAACAAAACACTATTACAACAAAAACAAAACAGTTTTTGCCAGGAAAGAAGGCAATGGTTAAGTTGATACTGATAGTGGATTCCAATATGGCAAAACCTAAACAAAGGCAATATTAAACAACAAATCTGTATTATTGATCTCGGGATCAGGAAATGAATACTAAGGAACGAGCACTGATGGAGCCAACAATAAACACAGAGCTCATGAGAGATGAGTAGTTTGCAGAAACCTAGGGCAGAGTTGTACTACTTAGACATGTTTTGCCTGACCAGCCTCATTCTCTTTTCTTTAGAGACCTGTTTCCCCACTCCAGCCCTCTTGTAAAAGATGCTTTCTGAGCCAAGTGCTACTTTCCTGCTAGTAGCAGTTGTTTCCAGTGGTAGAATCACAGACCCTTTCATGCCCCATCCCCATCCATGGTTACAGCCCACTGGCCCAGGAATTTTACTCTGATTTAAGTGACATTATGAACGTCTGGGAAAGCTGTGACTTCACTGAATTAGTGTGTATATCTGATGCTTAGGATATAATATGTAAACCTAGGATGGTTTAAGGAGCTTTTATACCAAGGAAATGAAAGAACTTTGTTACAGAGAGAAGCATGAAGTTAGAGTTCAGAAGAGAGCAAAGGTAAGAGTTTTTGTACTTTGTTCACATTTTTCCTGGAGTCCGGCCACATTTTATTCAGGTATCCTTAACAGTGGATTCCCAAGTTACAACTGGCCTGACATATGAACAATCTGGGTTGCAGCCAGAGTTTTAGTTTTAACTTATGATCAAAATCTTGATTTATAACCTGAATGCTGGCTGCTTTTGTTTCCAGATGGTCTCAGGTACAAATTTAACCTTTAAAATGTTCTGGAAGGAATAATGCAATATTCTCTCATGTGGGGGGTTAATGGAGAAATTTTAAACCAATGTCTCTCAAAGGACCCTGAGATTTGCATGTATATAGGAGAGAGACTTTGAAGGCTAAATAGCCTTTAATTTACCAAAATGAGTTATAAACCAGCCCTAGGGTATAAGTTGAGTTCATAAGCTAAGGGTCCACTTTATCTAAAAGCCTATAGGCATTATTTTATCTTCTTTCTGTAACATAAAAATATTCTATGTAAAAGAAAAATAAATTGTATAGAGTAAGGGTATAGCATGTTATACATAATCAGTAAACTATTTGTTGAAATGAAAAAAATTCACAGAATTCCTGAGACATTTCAAATATATATGTAAAGTTATGACCTACAATATATTATAGAATCATGAATAAACTATAATAATATTTAAGTGCATAGAATGTTCATTGCCAATTTAAAAAAAAAATTAACTGAATTTATTGGTACATTTTAGGTATACCTTATGGTCACATTCGTCATCGGGAATTTGTACCTGTACATGACATATCTTGGTTCTTGTTTTTTTTCCCATTCCTTTGCCCTTCCTTCAATGCTTCCACTCTTTCCTATATACATAAAGTTTGTTGCCCTTTTTTCCTTCTTTTTTCATTATTTTCCCTTCTTTCCTTTCCCCTGCCTACTTTCTGTTTTTTGTTTGTTTTGTTTTGTACCAGGGAGAGTCCTTGAGCTCGCAAGGCAGGTGGGGGAATCACTGAGCTAACTCCCCAGCTCTCCCCTACCCTCTTTCACTGGTTCACCTTCCCCTTTGAATATTTTCTTCCTATTTCACAATATCTGTTATATATTTTGGTCCTCATTTACACTTTCAGTTTTTCACACCAGAGAAACAGTTCAGTATTTACACATATATTGCCAATTTCATCTGATTTTCATTTAATAATAAACAAAATTAAGGAATCTCCATACAGAAAATACATAGAATCATGCTGAGTAGTTTCCATTAGCAAAGAAAAGCTTCAGGCAGATTCCGCTCTAAGATTTCATATGGCTCAGTGAGAGAAATATCTTCATCTCAGAAAGACAGGGAGGAAAAAGAAAGTCTTGTGTGTGTGTGTGTGTGTGTGTGTGTGTGTGTGTGTGCGCGCTTTAAATAACCTGTATTCATCTCTACCTTTGCCCTTGACACTAGACATTACAGACAAGATAGCAACAGACCTTCTATCTCTATCAATTAGAGCATGATTTCAGCAGGTCTCTACAGGGCATGAGAATTTCCTGTGATGAAACAAAACATGCAATATCTTTGTACACAAAACATAGTATAGATCCAATATTCCAGAACATATATATTATATATGGAAGTGTGACCCCCTAAAATCCACTTGATGAAATCTTAGACTTCATCAAGATATTATCTTGACACCCCTTTATTTATAAGATAATTGAAGCTAAATGATGTCATTACAAGAGGATGAAGAGACACGAGATCCCCTCCCCACTCAAAGAGGAGACACATGCAGGTTATTGTAAAAACAGTACCTCAACTGAAAAATAGGCAAAGACTTCAGCAGACACCAAACCTCAAACCTGAGAACAATCTAACTTTAGACTACTGACCTTCAGAATGGTGAGAAAATAAAAAAAAATTATCAGTCATCTAGAATCTGTGACATTTTCTTATGACAGCTGAACTGAGCAGAATAATAAAATGTATTTTCCAAAGTGTTAGTGAAGATAAAACCAAAGATAAGTTTGCAAACATCAAGAAACATGGTGCAGTTTGTTAACTTGGAATGAAAATATTATATATACATATTTGAGCATTCATTTTTAATTTACAAATATTCTTTCTATTGTCAAGTGCTGTGTAATATGTTGCTACAATTATACATTATGAAAACATTAAATCAGGCTAATTAGCATATATATATCATCTTATACCCTTATTTTTGGGAGGAGAGACATTTGAAATCTATTCAAGTTATTTATAAATGTAAAATATACTTAACTCTAGATATCTCTCTGCATAATAAATCTCAATAATATATCCCTTTTGTCATTTGGAAGCTTTGTACCTTGTAACAAATACCACTCCTATGATTCCTTCCTAGCCTATGTTAATAACTGCTCTGCTCTCTACTTTCCTGATTTCAAATGTTTGAGCTTCTGAATCGAGTGAATATCTTACAGTATTTGTATTTCTGTTCCAGGCTTATTTCACTTAGCACGGTTCCTCCAAGTTTATCTACATTTCCACAAATGATGGAATTTCCTTTTAAAAGTCTAAATGGAATCCCATTAAGTATAAGAAAGTAAACTTCAGCAAACAATTCCATTTACTTATTATTCTTTATTCCCATGGATAAAGTTTCTCAGGGCACCAAAAATAAAGTTTCTATGAAACATAACTCTACTTATATAGTTCAATTTACTCTTTCTCTTTAAGTAATAATTTGACCAATTCAGTATTTTTCCATCTATTTTCTGTTATTATTTTGTTGTGTTTTTTCACAGTTACATTTTAGTCAGGGACAAGAGTAGCTTTTGAGATGCCATGGCTTGAGGAAATTGATTGGAGAAAATTGGGTGTTTAACCTTGGGGGTTTTGGCAAAACTGGTATCTGCTGAAGTGTCTGTGGTCCTGTGTAATCTTGGCCAAGCAGTCTACGCTAATATAGGACGCAAGTGACTTTCTGTTGCAGCTATGTGATTGCCTTTAGTTAGGTCCAGTGCATTTATTAGCTATGTTTCCAGGTCACATGCAGCTGTAGAAACCTGGTAGGACCCTCGCTTCTGCTACTACCTCCTGTGCTGTGCTCCCTTCCCACTGCACTGGACCATGGCAGTGAAATGCACATTCACTCTCCTGTGGTGCTGCGAATGCTCCCTGGACTCCACCCACAGTTGGCTGACAAGTCTCAAACTTGGCAGGCACTTATATCACTCTGGTATATCATATAATTTGGATATTGATCTGGAATGTCTTCAGTGGAGATCAACTATAATAGTACAGAAGATATTCATGGTATAACTGACAATGTGAAATAGGAAGAAAAGGGCTAAGGTAGGGCCAGGGATTTAGCTCAGCGGTTCAGTGGCCTGTCTTGCAAGCACAAGGACCAGAGTTCAATCCCAGGTACCAAAAAAAAAAAAAAAAAAAAAAAAA
>NW_022900950.1:19803441-19824900 GCF_012274545.1 Fukomys damarensis | reverse complement strand
CTGTATGCCTAAAATGTACCAATAAACTCAATGAGAAAAATATATATTAATCTATGTTCTACTAAAGAATTTCTTAAAAAAGAAATCTGTACATTATGGTTATCAACAAAAGTCTCATACTGGCCAGATATTATGATAGTAACACTCTCTATCCTCAGGTGTAAAAACACAACATCAATTCTTCTGAAAACTTTATTTTAATTTAAAATCTTTGAATTTATCACAGAAGTAAATATCACACTATAATTAATGTAACAGAGATAATTTATTTTAGCAAACAAGGTAAAGGCTGGTAGAAAGCTGTTTTGTACTATTTTTAATATCATTATTGTCCTCTTGCTTTTCAGTCTTCTCTGACCTTACCAGCTCATAGCCAATTCGGAGGATACTGGAATTTTAGAGTTTATTTGTAGAGTGAACTACATAGCTTAACCTACAATATATTATCCAAATTACTTTAAACTACACAGTGGCTTAGTAACATGTTAAAATGTTGTTATAAATTTGACAGTCATGCCTTAAATTGTCTGCCAATTTAAAAAAAAGAGAAATAGTTGAGTAAAAAAGAGCATCATTTTTTTCAAAATTGTCAGTACTTGCAAATGAACTCTTATTTTATTTATTTTTACTTTTATTTTTATTGTGGTACTTAAAATCCTTCTAAATTTATCCTTTTAAAATTCAATAGTCAATAACTTTTTTATCTTTCTAATATAAATTTGAAGTGATTATTCTAATCTATCTCCATTGTCTTAATCAGGTTGCCCTAATATGATAGTTAATTGTATGTGTCAACTTAACTGGGTCACAGTATACCCAGGTATTTCTGTAAGCATTCTTTGTGTTTCTGTGTTTGGTTACAAGATTAACTTTTGACTCAGTAGGCTGAATAAAACAGATTTCCCTCCCTAAAATGGATTAGCCTCTCCAGTCAGGTGACGACAGGTACAAAACAAAATGCCCAACCTTTCTAGAATAAGAAAGAATGCATGCCAGACACCCTCTGGACTGGAAGACCAACTTTTCTCTGTCACTTGATCCAACTGAATATCAGCTATTCCTGAATAGTGACTAGGCCAGGCTTTAAACGGAAGCTACACCATTCACAAGTTATAAGAGACAATATGTACACCAGTATGCAATATTCATCTGGATTCATCCAATTTTATTAATTTATTTATTTTTATTTTTTTTTAGGTACTGATGCTAACTAGAAAAACAAATTCAAAGAAAAACAGAGACATTAAGTCGAAAGGTTATTTGGCATGATACATTAAATCAAAACATTATAAATATACAAATATAAATGACTTTGCATAAAATTTATGCATAATTTAAAATCTGAGTACCTTTAATATTTTGTGAAACAGGAGGTAAAAGACAATTTCTCAATAACTCAAACAGAATGTGTTATTTGAGAAAGGAAGGTAGGAACACCTGCCTGTTACAACTGGTATGTATATTACAAAAGTCCAGGAATATATTATAATACTTTATGAGGATGCTGTCAAAACAGTGTGGTTTATGTTTTAGAAGTTTAAAGTTGTCTGGCCAACAAATTATGATGGTTGTCATTTGGTGTATGTTTATGACAACAGACTAGGAGACCCCACTGAGATCCTTGACAGTATTTCTCCTGACTCCAAAGACTGGAGCGGAGAGCAGATCATTTCTCTGGGGCTGCACCAGCCTTGTGCTTAGGGCAGTTTCCAAGCATGATGGTGAAATACATTTGTTCATTACACTAACAATCCTCATCATGTTTTACTGTGAATTTATAAGGAAATTCCTAACAATCATGATGAATACATATATGAATTCATACTGTTAGCTGGCATGAAAGCTGATAAATTCTGAAGGCTTATCATACTGATTCCTTGTGGGAATGTTTTGTGTCTTGATTTGGCCTTGAATCACTTATCAAAACCTAATGAGACCTTTACTTGTTCCTGTATTATTTTATTCAGGAGAGTCAGACATAGATCTTCCTTCAAAGCTGCTGTCAACTAGGAACTGGATTTTTAATATATGTAATTAGACATAGCTGGGCATTTAATTGGTAACCAGAATAACAGATACACATACATTGCTATGAAAAATTTATTCAGAATCTAAGTTTTATCTCAGGCAAAATATGAAACTTTACTTCTTCTAGGCAAGATCCTTGCCTCAGTCTTATTATAAATTATACTTTATGTAATCTACATAGCAAAATTTCAGCAAGGATAATTTAGAATCACAATGATTGACAGAAAAATTTCATGTGAATTTACATTCATTTAGAAGACATCTTAGAATAAGAAAGGAGACAAATTTTAAAATCTCCATATAAATTACATTAGTATGATGAAGCTTCCAAAAATA
This sequence comes from Fukomys damarensis, assembly GCF_012274545.1. Classification (NCBI taxonomy): domain Eukaryota; kingdom Metazoa; phylum Chordata; class Mammalia; order Rodentia; family Bathyergidae; genus Fukomys; species Fukomys damarensis. The sequence continues at coordinate 19,822,536 of NW_022900950.1, read as the reverse complement.
TCACAAGATAAAATATTTAAAACTATATTTTGTATTCCTTCAAGTTGCATCTTGAACCTAATATATTTTATCATATTATTTCATTAACTTCCATGCAAATTTTTTTACTTGTAATGTTTTGATAAGTTTAATTCTTTTTTTCCGTCAGTCAGAAAGTACGGTTATTTTTCTTTGTATTAAAATTCTTTCATCCAGAATAACTTTTTAGAAACAATTTAAAACTCTGGTCTCATGGTGAACTAAAAGCAATTTTCAAGACTTTCCAAAGCCTGGGCATGATAGGCAAATGTTTTCAGAGAGATATAGAGTAATTTTTATAAGAACAGACAATACAAACCTACAATCTTGCTACAATGTAGGTTGTGGATTGTACCCAGATCTCTCTCTCTCAAGAGTTTTTTTTAATGTTATCTGGAAACTAAAATTCCATTTACTTATCAAGATAAAGGGAATTAGGGTGACCTTCAGGATGGCCTTAAAAACTAGAAATGTCATTAAAAAACCAGAGGGAAATGGAGATAGAAGAAAAACAAGACCTTACAAAGACTATTGCCAGTCTTGATACAAAAGTAAATTGTTCCCATTGTGAAAGGATAAAACATGGTTGAATCAATTGTAGTTTTTAGGAATAGTTTCTTTGATACTTTATACAGCATGCAGGATCAGATCCTAAAGGACATAAGACCTCAATGTTCTCAATTTTATGAATAGGTTTAGTCACAAATAAGAGCAATATGAAAGCTGGAAATAATTTAGAAAATACCTCAATGCAAAATATCAGATTCATTTGTGTTAATAACAAAATAAAGCAAAAGACCCAGAATAAACCAACTATCTCATGATTAAAGATCTTAATCTGGAGCCACCTGCTTACGACACCTGTAGATATTTTAAGCACACAGGATACTTCTGACATAATTTTCTGTGCTAGTTGAAAATTCAAATTAAAAAATAATAAATGTTTAAAAGAAACACTTTACTTCCTATTTCACATTGTCAATTATACCATTAGGATCTGAGTTAGGAAGGAAAGGGCTAAAGGTGTAGGAGAAGTGGGAAGGGTAGGAGAAAGGTAATAAGGGAAAAGAAAAAAATATGAGAAGATGAAAAAATGGAAATAAAGTTTTTGTAAATAGGGAAAGGAGGAGGGTGTGAAGGGATGGTAGGGGTAAGGGGAAAAAATGAGAACCAAGACCTGTCATGTAAAGGTACAAGATCCCAATGATGAATGTAACTGTACTGTTTATCTAAAAGGCACCAATAAATTAAATGAAGGGAAAAATGAAAGAAAGAAAAACTTTAAGGAATAAAGACCAACTTTCTCAGTTTATAGATAATTTTTTATTAAAAATAAAGTATAATATCAACGTTCTTGCACTTTTGGGGATCTAATCCAGATCCTTCCCCCTAAATTACATCCTAGACTATTTTTAATTTTTGGACAAAGTTTCACCAAGTCACTAAATTGGCTATGCTGAGCAGAAACTAGTGATTTTCCTGCCTCAGCCCCCACAGAGTGGTAGGATTAGAGACATGTTTCACCCCATCCAGCTCTCAAATTTTTAACCAATAAAGGATACTATTCACAAATCCCATTATCTTACATTCTTGCTTTCATAAATAATCAATTATTTCATTAAAAATCAGTGACTGGTTCTCTGCAATAATTATAAAATATTTCTCATATCTTAGCCAGTTAGGGTCAACACAAGAAAAAACATTCTTGTAACACAAAATTTGTAATTAAGAACTCTATAAGAATTTACTATATCCATTGAATTAACAGTTTAAATGCTGTTGTGGGAAATTCTTCCAGGAGTTCCCCGTGATTCTCCTTATATCTCACTTATTATTCCTTTGTTTTACCCTTGTTTCTCAGAATCTTGAGATCTCAATCAAGCCTGAAATGAAGAACAACATGTTAGATATACTGTGAGACAAAGATTGATTATATTGGAAAACTTTGGTGGCTTAATATATCAAGTTTCAAAAGAATTAATATGATCTTGAAGAAACATTCTGTAAAACTAAATACTGAAGAATGGTTAAACTAATAGTTGAAAAATCTATGAAAAATAATAAACCCTAATGGTAGCAAAGGACAAAGGAATTGTTCTTTTTTCTGAGTCAAGAAACTCACTGGAGATTTTAGGAACATGTTCAGGACTCAGATCAAGATCCGTCAAATTTCTTATACTTGCTGCTGCTGTCAGAAAGGTTTCCTTTATTTCATTCCTGCCACAGACATATAATTTAAATATTATTATTTTCCTATTGAATGTATGTCAATGTATAAAATCTATTAGGCATTTTCTTCATAGAACTATTAAAAATAAAATGTCCTGGACTGTGTAACAGTTGTTTTCTTATATTGTTAAAATTTGTTCTTGTGGCAGTATTTCATGTATTTTATCCCAGAGTTTAAAATGTCAATGTGATTTAATTGTATATATGATCTGTTATTAACTTCAGGCACTTTATAACTCCAATAATATTGTGCAGTTTAATGGTTCCTGAAATATCACAACACAGTATAATAGAATTTTTACTTACACGTCTCAAAGCTATCATTTTTCATGAATAATTTTGATAGATCTGAAAGTCACTACAAGTCATAATTACATAGCAGCAAAGGAATAAAATTTTAGTGTTGATGGAACCTGTACGTCTGGTCCTAAGAAAATGACATGCTCAAAGCTGGTTCATCGTGAAATCACTGTAGAAAACGCAGGCAGACCCCTGAATATTCTAAGAGAAATACTTGAAATCTCATTCCCCAATCACCGTCTGTGACAGCTGTAAAGTATGCAGACCAAACAGATTTAAGATGGAATAATTAACTTCTCTTCAAAGATTCAGAGGTGTTTCCAAAAAAGGATCTCTGAGTTGTTAAATCACCACTATTGGCCACATCGGCATTATGTGGAGTCACAGGCCTTGCATCCTGTATTCACTCCTGTAAAGTTTGTGTAATGGACTGAGAAACAACAATGACTGTATGCCAGGCTCTCTGCTGAGCACTGCACATAGATCATCACATGCGATCAACTCACCATACAAGTTTACAAATAAGAAAAGAAAGACACAAAAATATAAGATATTTTGCAAATTTAAAATAACTAAATCTTTTTAAAATTGAGTTTATTGGTACATTTTAGGTATTCATTATGATCATATTCTCCATTGGGATCTTGCACCTGTGCATAAGATATATCTTAGTTCTTATTTTTTCTTCATTCCTCTTCCCTCTCTTTCAATCCTCCACCCTCCCTATTTAAATGTATATAGATAAAGTTAATAGGAAGAAAAGGTCCAAAGGCAAAGGGAAAGTGGTGGGGAGGGTTAGAAAAGAAGAAAAGAATATGAGAAAAAAGAAAAAAATGAACTTTCAATATACAAGAATTTTGTGATTCGGCATGTGTGAATTTAATTTGTAAAGTATATATAGAGAGAGCAATGTTAAACTCCTAAGCAAACTCCTTTGAAAACAAATTTCAGTGACAGAAAGGAAATGTGTAAACAGCCACAGATAGCAAAATATACACTTTTCAGGAACGATCTAAAGCAAGAGTATGAGGATATAGGTTGGACAATTAAATTGTCATACTTACACTTGCATTTTTGATGTTCCATCATATTACCTTTTGATAACAAAGCATGACTATTCATGTATGTGCGTGTGATAGAGAGAGAGAGAGAGAGAGAGAGAGAGAGAGAGAGAGACAGACAGACAGACACAGAATCAGAGAAAAAAGGGAGAAAATGAAATATGTTGTAGTAAAGCCAGAAAAACTAATACTCTACATATCTGTAAACAGCCTTTGAAGACAGGTACACTGTGCTGAACATGATTTAGATACTTTGCTCCAGGCTTGAAAATGAGCTTCAGCTCTAGATTTACAGAAGCTGATAAATTCTTCTCAGGTTCAGTACTGTAGAAAATTGAAAATTGTTCCATCACTTAATTGCATGCTCAGGAAGCCAGTTGGCTGGTTTATAAATTTACCAATGTTATACCCAGTAAACTGAGTGTGTGTGTGTGTGATGGCAGGAAGGAAAGAAAGTTTAATTTACTCAGAGGTATCATTCATGGTTAATAAATTGTAACAAGCACTAGCAAATAAGAAAAGAGGCAAACTGGCATCCTGGATATTTCAGCTTAAATGTAATGAATTAGCCAGGTCCATTCTCTAGGGAGAGAAAACTAAGGGGTTACAACAGCATTTGCCTCTGAATTTCAAAAGGAGTAAAAATCAGTACAAGTGCAATAAATACCTATTTTCTATGAAAAAATCCAGTAATACATGTATACTTTGATGAAGAGGGTATAAAATGAATAATTGTTCTGTTCTTTTCCTTGAGAGAATATCTATGCTATATCCCGATTATTCACTCTCATGATTACATCCTCTTTCTCTCTCCAGTCTTTACACTCTTAAATGCTTATACAGAGAAATATTAATTCCTTATTTTCTTTGTAAACATTATTCAGTGTCTGTTATTGATTTACATTGTGTTGTACATTAATCAGAATTATTTCCTTGTATTTCTTTCTCTTTTTTGATATAAAGATCTAGTGTAGATGCCCTTGGGTCAAGATAGTGTAGATCCAAATAAATGAATAAATGCCCTTAAAAGATAGACCATCAAAGAAGATATATAGAAAAAATATAAACATTACCAAAATATGTCTAAGATCATATGTCACAAAGAACATGTAAATCAAAACATGATTGAGATACGAGGATCTATCTATTAGAATAGCCAATGTGCAGGACTTTGACAACATCAAATACTGGCAAGAGTGTTGGGGCAACCAGAATTCTCATTCATTGCCGATACAAATGCAAACTAGTGTAGGCACTGCGGTCTGCAGTTTGGCGGTTTCTTGCAAAATCGAATACACCCTTACCATAGGGTGCAGCAAATGTGCTCTTTAGTATTCACTCAAGTAGATGGAACCAAAGACTTTGTAAAACAAACACAAAAAAACTCTTCACATGAATATTTATTGCAATTCAATTCATTTTATTAAAACTTCAGCCAACATGTCCTTTGGTAGGTGAATGACACATTCAGACAAGAGGTCATTAAAAGAAAGGAGCTATCAAGTCAAGAAAAAAATATATAAAGCTTCTAAAACATGCATTACTAAATGCAAGAAGCCAATCTAAGAAGGTTAGGTAACACTTGTTTCCATGTGTACTACCTTATGAAAATAAGTAAATGACTGAAAACTCAAGGTTTCTAGGAATTAAGTGAGAAGAATGGCATAAATAGTGTAAAACAGAAACTTTAGGGCTGTGCAAGCACACTGTATAATACTACAATGGTGGACACATGTCATTATACATTTGTCCAAAAAACATGCTACACTAAGAATGAAGCCTAATGCAAATTTTAGAGTTTGAATGGTCATATACTTTAGGTTTGACTTTATGAATTATAACAAATGTCGTCTCAGATTGGAGATGATGGGAGAGGTCCAAAGTGGCAAGTTACATAGCAAATCTTACTATTTCTTCTCAGTTTTGCTGCACATCTAAAACTGCTCTGAAAAACAATCATGGAAAATGTGTTTTTCATATCTCTTGGAATATTTATTATATTCCTGGAGCATATTAACAATTAGGCTAAATTTTTTGAATTATAAATATTTAATAAAACATGTTTTCAAAGCCAACACAATATCATTAAAATGTGATTTATTTTGATAGCTTCTTTAAAAATATTTCTAAATTATTTCAGTTGAATTGCTATAGATCATTTCCATTAATTTATGATAGAATAGTGTAAGTGCAGTTCAGGCAGGATATATATGCCATCTTTCCTATGTCAGCCACTGGTTCACTAACTCCACTTTTGAAAAGTTTATTGGCAAAGACGTCCTATTTACTTGTTCCGAGTAACACATAAGTTGTTTGCTAAGTGAACTGCAGCACCCTTTCTGTCACATACTAAGGAGAATTGTGGCTTTCATATGGGTTGTGCATAGACATTTCCCCCCTCCGGCTGTAACTGAAGAACAGTGCTTCGACAACTTGTAATTTCTAAACAAAAAGTTAGCTTTGGAGAACTAGTTGACATTTTCGGATTTTAAAAATACAGGGAACAGGCTAGTAGTAAATATGAATTTGAATGTTAAGGGACAGGAAAGCAAAAGAAATCTAATTCTTTAACTTAAAGACTATTTTTGTGTAAATAAAAAAAGATAAATATATTTTTGTGGGAGAATGGAGAAGGGGACTGTAATGCCAATACCTTTCAACTTATGCTAAAGCTCTGGAAAGAATTCTTCATTAAATTTTCTTTCATGTTGTTATTAGACCACTTCGCAAAGGCAGGAGGAAATCTCACTCAAAATTTGATTTGGATGTAGAGACTGATCATGTCATACACTATCCTAGAATATATGCACAATTTATTTTTTTATTATTTATTTACTTACGTTACAGGCTTCTTGTACTTTGAGTTATTTTCAAGCAACAGTTACAAAAGTTTTATTTTTTTATAATACTCTTTATGAGAAAATGAAATTTAAATAAAAATACATTCTCAACAATACAAGAAGGTTACACAAATTTACTGCATTATTTGATAACTTACATTTTCAAACTGGACACTTGTAAAAACAATATTTACTAGCAACATATTAATTTCCAAGTTAAAAATGGAAGCAGAAAGTATCAATTAAGACTGGTAATTTAACTCTAGAATGAGTCTGGTATTTTTCACATACCCTAAGGTTACACCATAAAAGTTATTCACAATTCTGTCTTCATAGGAGGTTTCATTAGAGCAAATTAAAGGTGATTTTGCTTTTTAAAAAATATCTGATTTTCAAAACCTGGCATGAAAGAGCTCTTCTAGTAAAGAATGGAACCAGGCTTCAGAAGATGAAACAAAAGCCACATCATTTGTCAATTTTTTTTTGTTAAAACAAAAAAGCCTAGTTTTGACCTGTGACCATTACCTGTGGATTTAAAAACACTTTTGGCAAATAAAATAGTCTGACTTGATAAAGTTATAATCCTGGGAGTAAAAACCTTTGCTGTTGCCCATTATCTTATCAAATGAATATTAAAAAACAAAGCTAAACAAAAACAAAAGAAGCAACAAATCATCATAATCTCAACTAATGGAAATAACTAAATCAAGATTCAGGACTGGTGTTTTTAGCAAGAGTTCTCCCATATCCTTTGCTGTTCTCCCTGAGGTTGCCAAGATTTGCGAGGAGAAGTAAGCTGCCATGTACTTTAAAAAAGCTTTAGCCCTTTTCTTCCTATTTCATATTGTCAATTATCTCATTAGGATTTTATGTACTATCATAGTTAACTAAAGGCTAAAGGTGTAGGGAAAGTGGGAAGGGCAGGGGAAAGGGAATAAAGGAAAAGAAAAAAATATGAGCAAATGAAAAAATGGAAATAAAGTGTTTGTAAATGGAGAGGGGAGGAGGGTGTGAAGGGAGGGCAGGGACAAGGGGAAAAAATGAGAACCAAGACCTGTCGTGTAAAGGTACAAGATCCCAATAATGAATGTAACTGTACTGTATACCTAAAATGTACCAAGAAACTCAATAAAAAAAAAAGCTTTTGGGCAAAGAAGACAAAGCAAATCAGGTACTGTAAACCTCAAAGCACTCATGAGTAACAACAGAGTGAGGAGGACTCTAAAAGCAAGGTCTGTGGTTGCCTTATTGTCTTACTGACATAGTTTCTTATTTTTGCACAATATATTGCTTTCATAAACGTGGTCTTTGGGAAGAATAGGGAAAACATCCAAACAAGTCCACAACAGCATAAGAAAGTAAAGGAAGCTTACCAGCATGAAGTTCACTGTTGTTAGGGGATGAGCTGCTCTTCCTATGCACACGAGAACCAGGGTGGTTTGAAATCTCCTGCAGCTGCTCGGCTTGCCCAGTTGTAAGGCCCAAGGGCAAGACACAGGGGAGAAACCTAAAAGCTGTTGGTAGCCAGGCATCAAAAATAGACGTGAACTGTTACAAACATCAAGCATGCAGTCACCAGAAAGTTCATCTAATAAATATCACCTCTCATTTTTCTTCTCCCTCCACTTTTACTACTTCTAATTAGGTTTTGAAGTTACCTTGTGTTGTCTGAATCTCTGTGACAGATTAAATCATTCTATTACTATACTCTAGTCTTGATTTTATATTCTCTTCTTCACAGTTTCTAAAGTATATCAATAAGTACAATTTCCCCCATTGTATTCAAAAATCTTTCAGTGCTCAAATAAAGCTGAAGGAATATCGTTAGTACTACATTTGACATATGCAATATAATCATCTTTTTATCTATCATCCATCAACTCAATCTCTTCAAATACATAGCACTTTAATATGATGGTTACATGTTATTATTATACCATATTTATCACGCTGAATGCCTGGTTTATGAAATAGCTACAACAAATGCTCAATAGTTAAATCTTTAAGGCTCAAAACCATGAAGATCTCAGTCATCAGTGGAAGCTCCATGTTTATAGGAATAATTTTTTGAAATGTCATCAAATCCGTAATATAGAATTAAATTAAAACCTCAGATCATTCAAAATATATCTTTCAGTTTTTGAAATTCAGAAACTACATTTTTCACACAATGGTTAGAAAGTGATATTATTTCACTCAGGTTAATTTCCTTTTGCTGGCATTCAGTAGGTCTTTTGCCTATATATTCTTAGGATTCTCCTGAAGAACACAAAAGACACTGTTCATTTTTCAATAAAATTGAACTAAAGTTTGAGTTTTTATAAAACCTTATGAATATACAAAACATTAACATGTTATAACATGTAGAAAGTTGTCAAGAAAAATTTTTGAACTGTACACGTTGGACAGAAAACTATATACTGTCAGTATTTTTCAAGAATTTTTAACTTTAAATTCAACCGCATACACAGTAATATCTCAGTGCGTGAACACTTCTGTTTGTGAGCAATGTGGCTCCAAAACGCAGCTTTTGGCATATTTTGCTTCCATTTGCGAACTTCGCATCTGGTGGCAGACATGCCTCTGATATTGTTGCAGCTTCTTTCATTTGATATCATGGTCACAGACAGACCTGTGTACCCTTGCTGTGAGACATTTTTGTGTGTGATTTAGGACATATGTACTGCACAGTATTATTCCATCCAGCGTGGCTCCAAAGAAAGTGCAGAGCAGTTATGAAAGTGACAGGAAAAATAATGAAGGTAACAAGAAATTGCAGAGAAAGAATAGTAAGAGAAAGGTTTTGAAGACTATAAGCACTAAGCTGAAAATGAAATTGTCGGAAAGCATAAGCATGGTATTCGTGTGACTGATCTGCCATTGGAGTACAAGATGATGAAGGTGAAAATCTCAAGTATTTTGAAGACTAAAGATGCCATCAAAGGAATAGATGTGGTGAAAGGACTACATATGTTAACCAAGTAGAGGACACAAAAGCAGGAAGAGGTGAATAAACTTTTGTTTGGTTGAAAGAGAAATAGCTGGAAGGTGATAGCATTAGTGAAGCTATGATCTGTGAAAAAACACAATTATTTACTGTAGGAAAAGTCTTTGTACAGGTGCAAATAATAGTGCATTTACAGCCAGTAGAGGATATCTTGATAAATTCCATAAGAGAAGTGGCATCCACAGTGTGTGAGGACATGGTGAGGGTTCCAGTTCTAACAAAGCCACCGCAGAAGCGTATAAGAAAGAATTGATGGAATTCAAGAAGGCAGAATGCATCACACAACAAGTGTTCAACTGCAATGAAAACAAGGCTTTTCTGGAAGGAGATGCAGAACGGAACCTATATCATGAAGGAGGAGAAGGCACTGCCAGGGCACAAGCCTATGAAGGACAGAATGACTTATTGCTGAGTGTGAATGCAAGCACCAATCTGAAGATTAAACCCCTGCTGCGGTATCTTTTCCAAACCCCTCATTCATTGAAAGAACAGAATGGGAACAAGGCCAGATTTCCTGTCCTATGAGGAGCAATGTGAAAGCTTGGGTTACAAGGCCATTCTTTTTTTTTTTTCTTTTATTGAGTTTATTGGTACATTTTAGGTATACAGTACAGTTACATTCATCATTGGGATCTTGTACCTTTACATGACAAGTCTTGGTTCTTATTTTTTTGCCCTTGCCCATGCTCTCCCTTCGCCCCCCCCTCCCCTCCCCATTTACAAACACTTTATTTCCATTTTTTCATTTTGTCATATTTTTCTTTTCCCTTATTACCTTTCCTCTACCCTTCCCATTTTCCCTATACCTTTAGCCCTTTTCTTCCTATTTCACATAGTCAGTTATCTCGTTAGGATCTTATGTACTATTATAGTTTTTCACACCAGAAAAACCATTTGATATTTACAGATGTGTGACTTATTTACTTCACTTAGGAGTATATCCTCAATATGTATCCATTTTCCTATGAATGAATCTAATTTATCATTCTTTATGGCTGAGGGATGGCTGTACAAAGTGTTTGCATCCATCATTAAGAGATATCTTTCTGACAACCAACTGCCTAAAACTTGTCTTCTTTTGATGGGCAATGTCCTTGTTACACCCTGCAGCCTTGGTGGATGACATGGATGCAGAGTATGGCTTCAAAAAGATCAAGTTCCTCACCCCCAACATGACACCTCTTCTGCAGCCCAAGTGATCTGCAACTTCAAGAAGCTACACACAAAAGTGGTCTTCACCAGGTGTTTTAATGCCACTAAAGAGACATCCTTGACTCTGAGAGAATCCTGAAAGAAACATTTTGATACCCTCCACTACATCAACCTCATTGAGAAAGATTGGGAAGATGTCACTTACTGGACCTTAACTTCAGGCTGGAGGAAACTATGAACAGAATGGGTCACATTTGAAGGGCCTGGTTCACAGGTAGTGGAGGAGATTGTGTCCATGGGCAAGGGTATGGATTTGGACGTTGATGCTGCAGATATAGAGGAGGTGTTGAAAGCCAAAAGGAGGAGCTGATGACAGAAGAACTTGCTAAACTCGAGTGAACAGCATAAGGGTCTTGTTGAGGATCACTTCACTGAGGAAGAGGAAGTCAGGGAGGAGGTCAGCAGTGATGTGATAAAATCCATTATGGAAAAGTGGAAAGAGTTCCAGATTTCTTTGAGAAGGACCACTGAAGCATAACTAATGAACAGAGTGGTGAATCTCATGAATGATAACGTGGTCTCTTATTTCCAAAGAGTTACGAAGCACAGAAAAAAGTGATATTAGATAGATTTTTTTTTTCAAAATTCACCCAATAGCTAAGAGATAAAGAAAAGAGGAAACAACTAAAGGAAATCTTTCCTTATGAAGGGGGATGCTCCCTCCAAACAATAACATCTTCCCTACCTACCTTCCTGCCCTCCATGCCAGAAGTCATCTAAATCAAGTTTAGTGTTCTTTTTTCACACTGTACGGTGTTTTGTTTCAAATTTTTGTGGTTAAAAAATACATATGGATCAGAACAGATTAACTTTATTTACCTTATGGGAAAGTTTGAGTCAGTTTGAAGAATCATGGACAAAATCATGGAAAGAATCAAGTTCATCAACTTAGGTAGCACTGTGTACTGTTTGATTTCAAGGAAAATAATATCATTTTTTTCATAAATGATTTTCTGTATATTAAAATAGAGAGATAAAATATCCAGTTTATATGGAGTTCTTATTTTCAGTATTCGTTTACTCATTTGGCAACATTTAATGTACTCTTGGCTTACATAACAATGATAATTAACATCATCATATTTGGCAGATGCTTAATACCTGGAGAAAAAATTTGCATGCTTATTGAAAAATAATTTTGCTCCCTGAGTTGTACCTAGACATTCTGCCAAATTGACAAACTGCCTGGAATAAAGAGTAGAAATTAAAATCTCTGCTTTAATTTTTGAGTAATTAGTATATACTCTAAAATAGACAATGATAAGCCAGTAAATTGAATTGAGAACTAAAATAACCATGAAACTTTTATTTATACATTACTAATAAAAAACTTTTAACAGTTAGTCAACATAATGAGTCCAAACTATTAAACACTTTCCAACAATTATTTTATTTATTTATATTCAATAATTTTATACAATGACAAACTTCAACTGCAATATGTGCTATGTTCTTTATATGTATGACCATATACTGCTTTATAAATTTGGTAAATTGAGGTAATTCTTCAAATTTATATGTCTACAAATGTAGAATGTGTTTGTATCTTTACTAAACTGATTTTTAGAATCTAAAATATTAAGAAATATATGGCACACTTGTCTTGCTAAACATATGTGAATCAGCCATACAGATTTTTAGCTTTAAAATCCTAGTGACATAATATTATAATTAAAATATAATAACTGTTTGATTTCATATTTTATCTTAAGTAATATGCTCTAAAGGTGAGAAATTTTCTCATAATGATTTTGAATACCATACATATTGTAATTATCCAGAGAACCATTTTAAGACCATTAAACACTCTACATTTTAGTATTTATTTTATTTTGTATTACTTATTGTACTCTGTTATCTTGTTTGAACTGAGACAAGAAATAAATTATAATTTGAAATTTTCACAATATAGATATCAACTCCAATACTGTTAGTGATCATCATTGCTTTCCCCTTCTCTTCAAATATCATTGCTATCTACAATGGACCTACCAAGTGACAGCCCCAGGTTCTCCCCAGAGGGAAGAGATTACATCTCTGAATGCACCCTTTTCCAGAAAAATTGGTGCTATCACCAAAAATAAACTCATGGAATTTTTTTTATAAAGCTTCGTGTGCATTGATAGCAAGTAGTATGACTTTAGATGTAGGGAAAGACTCTTTAATGTCCTTACTCAGGAATACCATTGTTTGATCAGTTGATTAGTGGTTAATGATTCATCTGAGAAAAAGTTTTCAGTCAGTTTCAAATTATGGATGATTTTTTGGTACAGAAGATTTGGTCACTTGAGGCAAGGCAGTTGATAGCAAATATAAACATCTGTTATAGTACAGTTTACATGGATAAAGAAAAATGTTCAACTGAAAACTCTGTAAGTTCTTTTTACTTATTTTGTGGAATACAAGGACACCTATATTGTCTTCAGTATATGTTTATTTTAGTAGTGTAGTGTTGGTCTCAAAGATCTAAATTTGCGTGTATTAAAATGATCTCAAATACTATATATATATATTATTTATATATATAAAACATTTCATCATCTTATAAATATTAGTCTCATACTTTTATTTTTGCCTTTGTTAGGTGATCCTTTTCCTGGAACTTTTCAGAATCAGCAATGTTTTGAAAACTGCTGACTGCTAATTGTCTACAAATGCCCAAAGAATGGGTTCTAACCTCAAGTGATCAAAAGTGAGATTTTTCACCCACCTCTGAAAAACTAGAGGTCTCAATATTCTACTTCTGGAGCCATTTCAGTTCATTTCTCTATTTTAGTTATTGTACAAGCGTAAGGCCAAAGTAATAATAATTCTGAAAATAGCAAAATGGTATTATTTTCTAAACAATTCTTTAATGCTGCAAATAAAACTCATAATAGTTGCCTCAGTTCACAATGTGGAAATATAAAAAAGAAAAAAATTAAAGCAGAAAAGAAAAAAGGGACAAAAGGATAATGCTATCCTTTTACTCAGACTGTAGTTGGTTTTCTTTGGAATACATTTAAGCAGTTAGAAGGAAAAGAAAAGGTATTCTGATCTGTAGAAGATATTTATAAAAGATTTGTTCTGAGATCCTAAACAGAGCAGCTGTTTATTTTGTTTACTGACAGATGCAGAAGGCTACTGGACAAATGAAGCTTTTCCCTGATCTTGGTGAAGATATGAGGGGCAGAAAGAAAAACGAAAGGTGTTCACAGGAAGACGTACAGCTCCATGGAACAGAGTGCAGCCTGAACTCGTGAAAAGGCCCTCATTCCCCACCCCAGAAAAGACTTCATTGACCTACAACAAATTTGCTTTACTTCATTGAGCTAAGGCACCAAATTCTGTAACTAATAAGATCTCAAGATGCTAGAGATAATCCTTGTGAAACTACACCACCACTTCCAGTCATCAAGGTGGGTATCAAGGCAAGTCAATGCTATTAGAAGGGTATTACATACACTAAATGTCAAGAAAATTTGGAAACATTCTATTAGTATTGTCAAATAAATGAACAGATTTTTCCCAAAAAGTCTTAAGTATAATTTTTGTCAGTATATTTACAGCTTAAATTCAATAGAGCAGCAAATGTTTGTTGATAGAAGCAATGTGTGTAGTATTTCCATTTCTGTTTTCTTGTGAGAAGTTACTGTATTATATGAAAATGTTTTTAAAATGCATTGGCTATTTTTACTTAATAAAAACAGTTAAAATCATGAAATATCCTTATAGTATTATTCAGAATCTCTTGACATTTCATTGAGTACTAGAAATTAATGAATATTTCTAACAAGTAAAAAGTTTGGAGATCAAAGTATATTAGAATATTTTACTTTTCCATATTAACAAATCCCTGCTGTTCTGTAATTCTCTATCCTTTCCTGTGATGTATATATTGATACCTCACAGTCACCTACTACAGAAATATAATGGACACTGTAGCTGGTACACTACAACACAAATCACCACATTTGTATGGAAGGAAACTTTCCTTACACTGTTCCAAACCAATAACTATACATGGCATGAAAATTAAACTAAGAAAGCATATTCCTGAGAGACTCAAAGTTCTCTTGAGTTCACCTCAAGGGGTCGCCAAAATCTTAATGACCTTTGCTTAGCATATCGTTTCTTCCACAAAACCACCTTTCCTTGCTTTCATTCTCCTTCAGTCAAGATCAGCTGTTCATGGTGATTCAAGTGTTCTCTCGATTTTTCTCATCCCTCAATTGTCTTTCACTCATATTTCTTCTGATAAATTTGCTGAAAACTTTTGTTATATTTGGATTTCTGCTTACCTAAGAATCTATATCAGTACATTTACTATATGGCAAGTAGTTTTCTATGTGTTACAAAGTAACACTTTCATAGTTTTGTATATATATATAGAGAGAGGGGGGGGAGACAGAGAGAGAGACAGAGAGAGACAGACAGACAGACAGAAGGAGGAAGGGAGGGAAGAGAGAGAAAGAGAGAGGGAGGAAGGGAGGGAGGGAGGGAGAGATACATTTTATAAAGGAAATAAAGGATTTAGGCAGAACCTTGGAGGTTGGATAGGATTACAATTCTGTATCACATATTTATGTCAACCAAGCAAATATAGAGTTAAGTGAAAATTTTAATCAGAAGTTTCTTCATGCAAATGAGTTAATATAATTATATTAATTTATTAAGGTAGTATGGTTTCTAACTGCAGGACACATAATGTCAGTTTTCTGTTCCTATATCACAATTTTAGTTTTTTTCTTTCAAAATTTGTGAAGTATTTTAAACTGAATATAAAATGATAGCCCTGTCACTTTCCAAATCCGTATTCAGTAATTTCACATTGGGGACTTGGAAAGGTCAAGGTATGATTTTTTTTCACTATGGGGAAAGGTCAATTTTACAAAATGATTTTTTGTGGGAGAGATTTGATTTGTTTTCTTGTTTTCTGAAAAGTGAGTTGTTAAATATTAGCCAGTGTAATTTTAACCATTTAATATTAATATTTAATATTTAAACATTTACCAGTTGATGTTTATCCTCAAGCAGACTTGGTTTAACAAATGGAAATAAATACATTCCATATTCACATAGATAATTTTACAGCTATTTTATTTCAACTGCATTTACTACGGCCTAACATATTCTTGGATGTGAACTCTCAGCACAAACTATTCCTCAGGAGACATGGCCCAGCTCTTTCCCCATCTCTTCCCATTAGTCTTGAAAATCTCCCGATGGACTCAATCCTCTCTTCTTCAGGGGATGGTAATGTCACAGCATACAGACACAAAGGTGCAGCCTTCTCCTGAAGCCTCTGCTAGTAAGGTCTCACAAGAAGGACAAGTGGAGAGGAAAATTACATATCTTCGAACAATCCCTTTGTGAAGCCTTCTCTGACCTTCCGTATTTAGCAAGTCACAGCATTGGCCCACAGCTGTTTCATATTTCCTTTTTGTCTGCTCATAATCATATTTCAGTTGCTAATTCAACTCAACATTCCTGAACCTAGGTATAAGTCCCTCTGAATTGTGCCCCCACAAAATGTCTCAGAATAATTATAAGGTGGTATCAGAATAATTATCACTAAGATCCTGTCAATAGCTTAGTTGAGCAAAAGTCTTTCTCTTGCATTTTATTTGGTTTCACCTTTCTAACGCTTTAGCTTTAAATATTCCTAAGGGTTTCTGCCTTGCAAAATCCTCACTGAAAACCTAGATCAATCAACTCTGCCCTCTACACCCTCTCACATCAACCACCACTTTTCCCCTGTAGCATCTACTGCAGATAGATTCAATTAATTAGTTGTGTGATTCTCCATGCAATATGGAAAGCTTCCTTAAGAGGTACTTTTCACTTCTACATTCTGCTAAACATCACATGATGTCACTATGGCAGAGCTTGACATAGAAGCAGCTTGGTAAACATCTGCTAAGTAAATGAGTAAAGAACCACTGAAAAATGCAAAAATAAGCCCTTCAGGCACCTGGGAAGTATTATGTCAAAGTATTTTTGTTGAATGAACATCTCCAGTAATCACATCAACTCCAAACTGAAAAAAGGGATAACATCATTATTGTGAAGGCAATAACCACTTTGACAATAGCAATACATCAGATATATTCAGCATGAAACGTATTTTTCACTAAATGCTGCTGGAGTAAACACAATGCCAAAACCAACTTTATTAAAAAAGTACATTCTACAGACTTTTGTAAAGTACAATGGCATTTTGCAAAATAAAATAAGACAAACGCCACTTGTCAATGTGAGCTACCTATATGTTTCTTCCAAAACTGGAAATTTTGCTACACTTAAAAAAAAAAAAGAATCAGAAATAAAAGAAAATCATACACAAGTTGTCATTTGAAACATTGTGATAGAAAGAATGTCATCTGGAATATCTACTAGTAAGTAATTGATGTTAGAATTTTCTAACTAAGGACTAGCAGTTATTGACAATATCTGTTTTGCATAAAATATTTGAAGAAATGTATTTTTGGGGTGGTCAAATATATGATCAACAATTACCAAAAATTATTTATTACTATTAGAAGCCAACACAACATATTTTTTCTGGGAAGAGATAAATTTATAACATACTAATCAACTGCTGTGTGGTAGGTGAATGGCAAAAGGGCTTGCATAAAGTACAGCTATGAAAAGTTTACCTTTTAGAAGCAGTATCATCCAAGAAAGAGAGATGCATTCTGGGATACTACATTAATAGGGTACATTAAATGGAATAACATGACTTTCAATTTCAATTCACTCAATGGATTTGAATTTAGAAATTAGGAGATGAAACCTTTTTATTTCATGCTATGTAGCATCAAAGAAAACATAAAAAATTAGCAGCAGTATTACACTATTATAAGTGGAGGCTCTTGTTATAAAGAGAAACTTTTAAAATACATCAAGTAAAAAGTGCTTATTTTATGATTTAACCAAAATGTTGCATTGTAACCAATTAGAGCATTATCGAATGCTGTCTCAAACCTGAATTTCTTTGTGACTAAACTGAAGGAAAGGACAATAGTTGAGTTTTGTCTTGAAAGCGTTCTAAGTTATATAGGAAATAGGGAGAAGTACAAATAATTCCCCAAATTATTTAATCCATAGTTTCAAACATATTTTAAGATATGTGCCAATTTATTTCATAAAAAAGTTATTCATTAAAAAAAGTTTTATTTATCTGATTTTGGTGGGGGTTTTTTGTAAGAAAGAGAGTGTCTATCGGTTATGACTTATACACTGAGTAACATTTGGCCATTCATTTAGTACCCTGATACACAGTATATTAACAAAACAAAACAGAAAAAAGAAAAATACATTTGCTTTCAAAATCACCTCCTTAAAACAAATTAAATCAAAACTCACGGTAATTTCTAATACAGATATCTATACAGTTGAGATTTAAAAATAAAATTTTCTGACAAAAAATGCACATCTACAAGTGAGATATAGTGTACAGTGTAAGCAACTAGTTACATTTATCCAGAGTAAAGTTAAGGGGCCGGCGATTTAGCTCAGCGGTTCGGTGGCCTGCCTTGCAAGCACAAGGACCCGAGTCCAATCCCGGTACCAAAACAAACAAACAAACAAACAAACACAACCAAAACAGAGTAAAGTTAAAATGCTGCTGGCTTGAGGAAATGTTGCCTGTAAACTAAGGACTGTAGAACCACACCCATCAGCCCAGCATCTCCCAGCTATTAACACCTTGTTAATTAGTATCCAAACCCCGGAAAACCTAGTGAGGGTCCCTGAAGTGTTACAGGATAAATTATCACCTAGGGACCCGGTGCAGTAGTACCACAGGAAAACATTAGTGTCAAAGTGCATTATGACAGCATTTCCAAAATAATGGCAAACGTGTCTAATAAAATTTTAAATGTCATTAGATTTTACCAAATATCAACATGAAAATAAATTATCCATATGTAAAAAATTACAACCAGCAAAACTTTCACGATAGTGTATACAATCTCATAGTCATCAAGAAAGTACCATTACTGTTACCCAAAATACACTTTATCTTAAAAAGAAAGGAAAGGTTAACTGAAAACGAGTGTGGATGTCTGTACCGTTTCACTTCAAGCCTGCAACACTTTGTCCTGCTGGGAGTGCTACTGCGGAGTCCTCACTCCAGATCGCTGAGGAGGGTTTCTGGGAGAAGACAGCGGGTCGCCTGTCACAGTCACCTCGGGTGCAGCGAGTTCGGGGATCCTCCTTCCCTGAAGTTGCCCCGCAGTCCGGGGTCACCCAGTCCCCGCGAGCACCGGGACACCAGGTCCCCGCGGACACAGTGGGCGGGCAATTGTGCAAGGCAGGCAGCACCTCCCACAGCTCTGTGGCCCCGGGTCCTCTGCCGGACCACTTTGTCCCCGCCGTGTCCCCGCCGTGTCCCCGCCTTGCCCCCGAGAACCCCCAGGAACGCCTTAGGCGCAGGTGCCTCCAG
>NW_022900950.1:19775185-19803362 GCF_012274545.1 Fukomys damarensis | reverse complement strand
CCCCGGCAGGGACTAGGAGAGCACCGACAGCTCCGGTAGGTAGGAGATGGTGGCTTGGAGCTGAGGCACCCTGGAGAACAGTGTCAGTCCCTAAGGCGCAGTGGGAGGGCGGCTGTTTCTGGAGCTTCAACGTGGGGCGCAGTCATACCCAGATTGACGTCCCACTGCTAGGGACGTGAGTAAGAAGAGACAAGTTGCTAATCTCATAAAGGCAATGAAAACCATGAGCGAACTAGGGTGACACAGCCTCGCGGTGTAATAATCAAGATCGGATCTTCCCACTGGTATTCGTGACCCCCTCCCACCGGTCCTCAAATTTGCATGTAGCTGGGGCCAGAATCAGCAGACAGAGAGAGAGCGCTCCTCCAAGGAAATACCGAGGTGCTGCTTCTGGGTCCTGGGCAGAATCCAAACATGTGATTGATGCAAGAGAGTATTTCACTGAGTGAGCAGAATGACCGGAGGGGTGGGTGAGCTGTGCATTTTCCCAGTCTCTAGCAGGCAAAACATGAACCGTAATAGAAATAATGCACTTTTTTTTTTGTTCTCCGACCCTAGTATGTGCTCGTATTTGTCAGTCCTTTTTCCTCCCTTTTCCTTTCCCACAGAGCACAGAAGAATCAGTTACCTTCCGTTTTCAACCTCTTTGCTGCATGTGCCACAACTTCTGCTCTGACCACAGGTGACATAAGAATAATGAGCAGACAAGCAGAGACAGAGATGTTCACCCCTCTCCGAACGTATCCCATCACTTGGCAGGAAAAAGCATACACTCACAATTTATATCTCTTAAATCTGAGACTCTGAAAATACTGAGTGTACGGGAAAGAACTTACATTTAGAGAAATCTTTCATGAAAAAAGTTTAAAAAATCAAATTTAAAGGTTCCTTTTAGGCAATGTTTATAATATGTATTCCTACTACATAATATTGTCAGAATAGGATCTGGAATGCATCTGGAAGACTTCATAAAATAGTTGCAAAGTGTTATTATTTACTAATTTCTCATTAATAAGTTTCATTTGTACCAAAATGAAATTTTCTAATAAGAAAAGTCAAAGGAGATAAATCGACTTCAGTTTTGTTGCTGTTAGTTGTTGCTGCTATTTTCTTTTCTTCTCATTCTTTATACCATTTCAGAAATTCAAGAGATCTGAATAAAATCAAGCAATGAGTCCTTTATATGTATTATACGGCACTATTATAAAAATGGGAGCCATTAGTTAATGCAGTTTTCATGATGGCAAGGCTCTGGTAAAGGTAATAACTTCCAATCCTTATGAATTATAAAGTTTTCAAAATAGACAACAAAACTGTCCAAATGCTGCTCAACAACGGAAATGTCTGATTCTAACTGTAGCAAGAGCAGCATTGGTGAATCGTTCTTCAATGTTCTCTACCCCCCTACATCATGTTGAGGTCTCAGCATTTCTAGGTAAGGAAAATGGATGGGGTTGGCTCAGGCCCCTGGGAACCCAGAGATCCCATGGAAGGGGTCTTGTTTGGGATATAGGCACTGCCTGAAAACAGCTTCCAGGCTATGTGATTTTGCTGTCACTAGATAGATGGTGTCTCCCACTCGTTCTAAGCACCTAGGGTTCCCTAGACAACTGCTTGAGTGCTTCTGTGCCAGCTTGTGCTTGGTGCTTGGTTCATATCTGTAGCTTCAGTCTGGGTTACTCTCCAAGACTTCTCACCACGATAATTTGTGACCATGGTTATGATCTGTAGTCTCTCTGTTTCTCTTTTCACCCAACTGTAAAATATGAACTTCATAAGGCTGATGCATGAATTAAATGATTAAGTGTAGAATTGAACCTTAATTTACAAATATTTAGTAAATATTAAACTATGGAATATCTGCATACAGGACTATACCTCTCTTTTTACAAGTGAGATACACAAAGCTTAGAGATACATCGACTTGTTGAACTTGTCAGTCTCTGTTCAATTCCTTAGACTAAAATTGTCATTTCCCTTATTACAAACAGCTTTTCTTCCTGTCCCTACTTTTCCAAATAGCCTCTTTAATAAATGGTGTTGGAAAAACTGGATCTCAACCTTCCAAAGATTAAAACTAGACCCTTATCTGTCACCATGCACTAAATTAAAATCCAGGTGGATTAAAGATCTAAACATAAAAACAAAAACACTAAACTTGCTGGAAGAAAAGTTAGGCAGAACTCTGGAAGACATTGGCATAGGAAAAGACTTTATGAACAAATACTCAGTAGCATGGGAACTAGCAGAAAGAATCAACAACTGGGATTTCATCTTATTAAAAAGCTTCTGCACTGCAAAAGAAGCCATCAACAGAATTAAGAGACAACCTACAATGTGGGAAAAAAATTTTACCAGCTGCTCCTCAGACAAAGGACTATTATCTAAAATATATAAGGAACTCAAAACAACCCCCCCAAATATAAAGACCCCATTCTAAAGTGGGCATCTGAAATGAACAGACATTTCTCATACAAAGAAATAAAAGCAGCAAGTAAATATATGAAAAAATTCTCCACATCACTGGTCATTCCAGAGATGCAGATGGAAACAACACTGAGATTTCATCTCACCCCACAAAGAATGGCTGCTATCGAGAAAACACACAATAACAAATGTTGGCACAGTTGTGGGGAGAAAGGAACCTTCTCCATTATTGGTGGGAGTGCAGACTGGTGCAACCACTATGGAAGTCAATATGGAGATACCTCAAAGAACTAGGATTAGAGGTTCCATTTGACCCAGCCATCCCTCTGTTGGGTATCTTTCCAAAAGAAGTGAAAGAAACATACCACAGTGATATATGCACACCCATCTTTATAGCGGCACAGTTTGTAATAGCTATAACTTGGAAACAGCCCATCTGCCCATCAATTGGAAACTGGATAAAAAAGATGTGTTTTTTCTATAAAATGGAATACTACTTAGCCATAAAGAATAAGAAAGTAGATTCATTCATGCTTAAATGGGTACATTTTGGAGATATACTTCTAAGTGAAATAAATAAGGCACACATATGCAAATACCGAATAGTTTCTCTGGTGTGAAAAACTAAAATAGTACTCAAGATCCCAATGGGACAATTAGCAAATAGGAAGAAAAGGACCAAAGGTATAGGGACAGTGAGAAGGATAGGGAAAGGGGAATAAGGGAAAGGGAAAAAAAATATGAGAAAATATAAAAATGGAATTAAAGTGTTTGAAAGGGGCAGGGAGGGTGAAGGCAGGGTGGGGACAAGGGGAAAAAATGAGAACTAAGACCTGGCATGTAAAGGTACAAGATCCCAGTAATGAATGTAGCTAGCTGTACTGTCTACCTAGAATATACCAATAAACTAAATTTAAAAAAAGAATTAATTAGAATTTTCATTAAAATATGCATCCTGAATTCTAGCACCACATTAAAATTTAGAATATCTAATAGAGATAGGAGGATCTGTACTTCTATCAAGATGAGTCTTAAGTACCCATATTATTCTTTCATCTAAGTTTTTCTCATGTATAAACCAGAGTTTTTCAGTCTGAAAGCTATATCTATTTTGGGTCATAGTATTGTTTTTGTGGACTATATAGGCTGTTGAAAGGCATCTCTGGAATCTTTCAACTATTCTCAGTTATGGCAGTCAGAAACATCTTCACACCTTGCCAAATGTCAACTGAGTAACAAAGTGACCCAGTTGGAACAATTACTGTAAAGTGAAATTTTTCAAGAGCCTAAATTTTTCTTCTAGTTCCACTTAGTTCAAAGATATTTAAGATTAATGTTAGGGCCAACAGTCACTTTTGTTATGATTTATTAAGATAGACTCAATCAAAGAAAAATAAACAATCATCACATAACATTGCAATTACTTTGAAAATATTATATTCTAATTCCTTTCTACTGTATATTTAATTGCACTATTTTTCTGTACAAAATATTGCAAGAATTTAAGATCCAGGGATTTATTTTGTTTCTGGCTAAAAATGTATAAAATAAAATTAGTTTAATACATTATAATTTTTAGAGTGATGCAGTATTCATGGCAAAAAGTAAACAAGTGATTATTGCAGTCTATTTTCGGTCACTACAACTAATTAATGCCAAATGAACAATTTATAAAAAATGAATGTTTGGTTTACAATTCAGATGGTCTGAATTCAGTGAGCCATATCTAGTGAGGGTTTGAGTGCCAACAGAGACTCTCAACCTTGTTCTGAGTTGGTGAAGGACATCAATTGGTGATTGAGCAAGCTTGAGTAGTTAAGTTTCTTTTCTACTTTTTATAAAGTCATAAATCAGAGGACAGCCCACAAGAACTCATGTAATCCTAATTTCTCTCCAGAGACTCCACTTCCACACAGCATTAACCCATCACATTGAGGACATACTTTCAACATTAGTTTGGTGGGAGCAAACATGAAGGTCGAAGCAGAGAAAAAGGAGGACTTCCAATAATCTTAAAAATAACACTGCAAGAAATTTTATGACATTTCACAACTGTTCTTTGTTTATATAAGATTTCAGAATTGACAGAATGCACTCATGATGAATCTGGAATGATAATTTAGGCCTCAATATGATTTTTAGGTAGAAACAGATAATAAAAGAAACAATCATGTGAAATAATTAAAGAAAAAATGATGATGAATTATACATTTTTTAAAAGTATATTTAGAAATAAAGATTCCCTATCAACTTCAGCAGGACAATGAATCTAACAAAATATCTCTGAGAATAATTTAGCTTTGTTTCCAAATGTTGGTAAGTATCAAATGAACCTGTGTTTGCTCTCAATAACTAGTGCAACAAACATGCATAATTTCTGTATATATGAAGAAAATACAGGTCAAAATGTCTTCCAGATTTATTTTTAATTCAGAGAAAGTTAAATGTAGAATAGAAATCACCACTTTTCAGTAGAGAAACCTGAGGTGACTAATATCTGGGACATTTGAAACACTTTCACCTTTGGTCATGCTCTGTTCCACATATCCAAATCTTTATAGAAGTGAGATTGATTTTTAAAATTATACAAAGAGTACTTTTAAAGTGAAAACAGATGATAAAGCTGAGAATAATAAGAGGAATTTCTGTAGAAAAAGGAAAGCAGGTATTCGCATTGGGATGAAAGCCACTTAAGAGAAGAGAATTTTTTAAAACTTTGGTTTCAACCTCACATTTTATTTTCCAATTATCATTCTTAAGGTATTCTTCCATTTGTAAGAGCTGCAACAATGATCTTGGTTTAGACATGAGATGCTAATTTGTAATTCATCCTTCATGAGTTCTAATTAAGGAAAAGTTATTTTATTTCTAAAATGCTTAGTTAATAATGATTTTAATATGAATACAGTATAGACATTAAAACAGTTTGTCATGTGCATATTACTGTGAAATATCAAGGCATAAAATACTTTTTAAATTTTTAGCACAGTAGGAAAAAGAGAAGATATGGTTCTAAGGATATATATTTTATGGGAAAGACTATTTAATGTATGTATGAAATAATGCAAAATCTTTTTTTCAAAAACTATGACTTTAGATTACAGCATTGTGGGAATTTTTGTAATCGTCCTGTATAAAATTTTAATCTATGTGATCTCTTAAGAAAACACATTAAACTAATCAACATGAACCTTCTAAAGAGTGGAATCCTTTCTAAACTTTCTCATATTAGCCTTGAAACATCTCCAGGAATGATGATAATTCAAAGAGAGAAATTAAATGATCATATGTGAGAAATCAAGCCAGGTGCGGTGTCACATGCTTGCCTGAACTATATCCTGAGTTAAAGGCCAGCCTGAACTATATATTGAGATCCTATCTCAAAAATATAAATAAATTTCTTGACTCGGTGGTGCACACCTGAAATTCCAGCATTGGTGACTGAAGCAGGAGGATTGTCATGAATCTGAGGTCAACTTGGGCCACATAGTGAGTTCAAGGCCAACCTGTCTCAAAAAACAAAGCACAACTAAGAAAACACAAAAATACAAATAAATAAATAAACAAACAAATAAATAAGTGGTCAGTCACAGACTGAAATTTTGCTTAAAACAAATAATTATTAATGACTCAATTAGCACACAATCTGTTGATCTTTCATGGAATATAAAGATCCTAAATTTTTCTTCACCAAAAATGATTCATTAAATTTTCAGTCCTGATACATAATATGATGAAAATATTACTGGCAGTAAATTTTGATGGCTAAAGCCTGAAACTATTTTGCTTTATTATGCCATTATGCCAGATTATACAATAGCTTTACGTTAAAATTCTTGCCCTAGGGCTCACATAATTTTTAAGTTGATATTTACATTTCAAATTCGTTGTATTATATTATTTTGTGTACATGTGCATGATTTTGATGCCTGATGAAACTTTGATTGAGTAAAAGCATGTTTGCAAAGAAAATAACCTTTTAATATGAATAATTTTGGTGAATAAAACCATGTATTAATGAATAAAGTAATTGTCAGTTAGGATTTTTTATACAGCATTGAATTTCATGGTCAAGCTTATCTCAATTCATAACTCTATAGATTATAATCTATCTCCTACTTACACCCACTAACATTTCCCCACTACATATTTCTGCATTCTACTGAAAAGATTAAATTTAAAAGAGAAGGACTTCTTGATATTTTTTGATAATTAAAAAAATTAGAGCAGTTTGGCTTAGAAATTAAGCAAACAATGCATACAGTGCCCTTATAGCTCCTCTCTTCCTGACTTATACTTTTCACTGTTTTCAACATTTTCCTTTAGTATGGTATATTTGTGACAATTAATAAACCAATATGGATGAGTTATTACTTAGTAAAATCCATGATACAATTTATTCAAAACCATGTATTGATTATTCTATTTCCTTATTTTCATGTGAGCTTTTCTCTGATGTATATTAAATCGTGATATAGGATATAATTAGTTCCACCAATTTCTACATTATTGCACCATTATATCTCTTTTTTATCATTGCAAAAGTCCCTATGTTTTTCTTAAGAATATTCTTTTTGCTTTTTTATTCTTCTAGGTAAGGCTCAGATATTGAATCTCTTTACATTTTCAAGTATTAAATGCCCCAATATTATTTTAAATAATAACATTAAAATATAAAATATTTCAGTTTCATCAATGTGAGTGAATATTTGTTTCAATATAGGAAATGGCACATCATTAGAAATTCAGTTTAAGAAAAGCTGCTAATTTTCTTTATATAGATTCTACAGATTAAAATTATTTTCATTTATTTACACTGTTACTACAAATGAAGATTATATTTCACATTTACTCTTTGCTTTAAGTGGTTTTCTTTGCAATTGCTTTATCATATTTGTAAAATTGGGATAATAGTAACATGTCAAGATCAATTGCTTCTAGTTTAATCTGACCAAGACAATGACTTCTCTTTTCCAAGGCATTTATAAGCAATGCTGTAGAAAAAATTTGTTTTCTATAAATTAAGTTGATTAAATACCATGTTATTTTGAAACAGTTGAGAATGTTAAGCAGCAAAGAGTTACTTGATAATTAGAAATTCTTACAATATTAAAGTTCATTGAAAAAATAATTTTGTGGTAAGTGGATGATTTTATGACAATTATTTTAATAGATATAGTACCTTGATTTAAGTCAAGATTTATCTCACTCACTCTTTTTATCATTGTAGTAGTGCTGTCTCATTTTGAATATTTCTCACATATAGTTGGTAGTCAGAAATACAGAACTGCTTATACTACCCTCATCCTATCTAATATACCTAGGTAAAAACGTTATGCTTTTACACTCAAGATAAATGCACATTTAAACAATAATGAGGTAATATTTTTTCACATTAGTCTAAACTTTATAACTGCCAACTAAGTACTAGTAGATTTCTAAAAATTTAGTACATTTAATTGTAGCAGTGTTCCTGGGCATTTTTTTTTTTTTTGTAAAGTCTCATTTATGTGCTTTTCCTCAATAATTGGTGAAAGTGAATTTGAGGAGCTATTTCAGAAGAAGAAATTGAACTGAAAACACTGTATAGAAATAAAGTTAAGAATGGTCAAACAATAGTTTATCATTTAATTGATAATAATTAAAACATTAAAGCACAGAAAATTTTTCAATATAATGGTAAGAGCTAAAGGCCAAAATCAGGAAAATCTTATCTAGGACGTCACTGTGAACAAGTCAAAATACCAATGCAAAACTCCTATTTTATAAAATCTAGGTAAGAAAATTACATCCATATCAAGGGGGAGGTGGAAGGGTAAGTTCTGGGACAGCCGCTCCAAGCCCCTTCTCCCTCCAACCTGCTTGGGGACAATCGGAGAGGACTGGTTAGCCACGCCTTCACCCCACCTGTGCTGCAATCACCATCCAGCAGAAGGTGGAAGGTGGAGGTCCCGGACAGCCACTCAGAGAACCTTCTAACTCCAGCCTGCCTGTGGCCAATTGGTGAGGGCTAGTTTGCAGCACCCTCCGCCCCACCCGCACCCCCACCACACTCTCAGGCCTCCTGACTGCGCCAGTCCTTGGGTCCACTCTGCAGAGGTACAGGTTCAAAAAGGGCATTTTTCTGAGCTCCAGTCTTTGAATACATTCAAACAAAGGACAGAGGGAACCTGTAGTAGAACTTTGTGGAAATCAACCCTGCAGGAGGTCAGGGAACTCAATTTGGGCCTTGCAGCCTGAAATCAGTTTGAATCTCAGGGGTCTGCCAATGGCTAGATGCGATTAAAGAACTTAGTTCTGCATATGGCTGTGCACATTGTATATTATGACAGCAGAGATATAGTCTGAAAGAGGCCCTTCAAATTCTTTTTCTTCTTTCTTTTCCTTATTCCACTCTGCAAATTCTTTCTTTTTTCTATCCTCTTTTTTCCAACTCAGTCTCTTGCTCCCCCATATTATTCCAGATTAAGAGAGACAAAGAAGGCCATTTCATCCTTGTAAAAGAAACAATTCAAGAGGAAGAGTTGACAATCATAAACATATATGCACCAAATATTAATGCCCCAACTATATAAAACAAATACTAAGTAACATGAAAAAACAAATAAGCACTAATACAATTGTAGTAGGGGATATAAATTCCTCACTATCAGAAATAGACAGATCATCTAGGTAAAAAATCAATAATGAAATACTAAAACAGAACCACACTTTTGAACACATGGACTTAAAAGACATCTATAGAGTGTTACACCCTACAAAATCAGAATACACATTCTTTTCAGCTGCACATGGGTCATTTTCCAAAATAGAAAATATACTAGCTTATAGAACAAGTTTGAATAAATGCAAATGAATCAAAGTTATCACCCATATATTATTAGATCGTAGTGCAATCAAGCTGGAGATCAATAGCATTAAAAAAGTGTAAGAACCCACAAACATGTGCAGATTTAACAATATTCTCCTGAATAATCAATGGGTCACAGAGGGAATCAATGAAGAAATTAGACATTTTTTACAAATGAATGACAATGCCAATATAGCATAAAGGAATCTATGGGACACAATGAAAATAGCTCTACATGGAAAATTTGTAGCAATGAATGCCCACATTAGGAAAAGAGAGTGAATTCAAATAACCAACGTAATGATGAATCTTAGACTTCTAGAAAAAGAAAAGCAAGAAAAACCAAAAGCTCATACAAGAGGAAATTATAAAGATTAGAGCAGAAATCAATGCAATGGAAACTGAGAAAACAATACTAAAAATAAAGGAATTGAAGAATTTGTTTTTTGAAAGAATAAATAAAATTGATAAACCCTAAGCTAATCTTATCCAAAAAAGGAAAGTAAAGGTTCAGATTCACACAATTAGGAAGAAAGAAGGTGAAGTCCCAAGAGATCCATCAGAAATCCAGAGGATAGTTAATACCTACTTTGAGAACCTATACTCTAATAAAATGGAAAACACAGAAGAAATTGACAGATTTCTTGATACTTTTGAATTACCAATGTTGAACGAAGAAGATAAAAAATTCTAAACGCCTCAATTACAATCAGTGAAATTGAAACTGTAATTAAAAGTTTACCAACAAAGAAAAGCCCAGGTCCTGAAGGATTCACTGCTGAATTTTACAAGACATTTAGAGAAGAACTACTGGCACAACTGTTTAAACTTTTAAATGAAATTGAAAGGGAAGCAATACTTCCAAATTCATTCCTGGAAACAAGTATTACTTTGATTCCCAAAACAGGTAAAGACCCAAATAAAAAAAAGAGCTATAGGGTGAATAGCTTAATGAATATAGATGCAAAAATCATTAATAAGATACTAGCAAACAGCATGCAGAGAATCATCAAGAAGATCATACATCCTGACAAAGTAAGATTTACTCCAGGGATACAAGTTTGGTTTGACATAAGTAAGTCACTAAATGTAATACACTATATTAACAGAGTCAAGGGCAAAAAATATATGTTCCTCTCAATAGATTCAGAAAAAGCAAAATTAAACACCCATTTATGATAAAACTCTGTAAAAATTGGAATAGATGATCTATGTCTCAATAAAGGCTATGACAAAGCAATAGACAACATCATATTAAATGGCCAAAAACTGAAAACCTTCTTAGTGAAATCAGTAACAAGACAAGGATACCCACTATCACCACTCCTGTTCAATATAGTTCTGGTAACATTAGCCACAGCATTAGACAAGAGGAAGAAATTAAAGCAATAAAGATAGGAAAAGAAGAATTTGAACTGTTATTATTTGCTGACGATATTATACTCTACATTGAAGACCCAAAACCTTCCACCAAAAGACTTCTAGACTTAATTGACAATTTCAGCAGAGTAACTAGACACAAGGTCAAAACTAAAAAATCAGTAGCCTTCTTGTACACAAATAACAGATTAAGGGAGAAATTAGAGAAGTGATTCCTTTCACAATAGTATTTTTAAAAATGAAGTATCTAGAATTAATCTAAAGAAAGAAGCAAAAGACCTCAACACTGAAAACTACAGCATTCTGAAAAAAGAGATCGAAGAGGATGTAAGAAAATGGGAAGATGTCCCCTGCTCCTGGGTAGGAAGAATCAACATAGTGAAAATGGCCATACTACCACAACTGCTATGTAGATTCAATGCAACGCTGAGTGAAATTCCAACAGAATATTTCACAGAACTAGAAAAAATAATTCAAAAATTTATTTGGAACCAGAGAGATGTAGAATAGCAAAAGCCATCCTAGGCAACAGAGACATGGCAGCAGGTATAACAATTCCCAATTTGAAACTACATTACAAAGCCACTCTGATAAAAACAGCACAGTACTGGCCCCCCCCAAAAAACAAAACAGACCTGAGGATCACTGGAATAGATTGGAAGATACAGAAACAATTCCAGATGTACTCAGCTACTTCATCTTTGACAAAGGAGCCAACCATCCTCACTGGAGGAAATATAGCCTCTTTAATAAATGTTGTTGGAAAAACTGGATTTCAACCTGCCAAAGATTAAAACTAGACCCTTATCTTTCACCATGCACTAAAGTAAAATCCAAGTGTATTAAAGATCTAAATATTTAAAAAAAAAGTCGCTAAATTTGCTGGAAGATAAGTACAGCAGAACTCTTGAATACATTGGCATAGGAAAAGACTTTATGAACAAATCCTCAGTAGCACAGGAACTAGCAGAAAGAATCAACAACTGGGATCTCATATTATTAAAAAGCATCGTCACTACAAAAGAAACCATCAACAGAACTAAGAGACAACCTATAACGTGGAAAAAAAAATTTGCCAGCTGCTCCTCAGACAAAGGACTACTATCTAGAATATATAGAGAATTCAAAACAACCACACCCACCCAGACCTGATTCAAAAATGGGCATCTGAAATGAACAGACATTTTTCAGACAAAGAAGTAAAAGCAGCAAGTAAATATATGAAAAAAATGTCCCACACCACTGGTCATTGGAGCAATGCAGGGGAAAAAAACACTGAGACTCCACCTCACCCCACAAAGAATGGCTGCTATCAGTAAATCAACCAATAACTAATGTTGGTGGGGTTGTGGGGAGAAAGGAACCCTTCTCCATTGTTGGTGGTAGTGCAGACGGGTGCAACCACTATGGAAGTCAATATGGAGATACCTCAAAGAACTAGGATTAGAGGTTCCATTTGACCCAGCTATCCATTTGCTGGGTATCTTTCCAAAAGAATTAAAAGAATCATACCACAGTGATATATGTGCACCTATGTTGATAGAAGCACAGTTTGTAATAGCTAAAATGTGGAAACAGCCCATTTGGCCATCAATTGGAAACTAGATAAAGAAGGTGTGGTTTTTCTATTAAATGGAATACTACTCAGCCATAAAGAATGAGAAATTAGAGTCAATCATAGGAAAATGGATACGTATTGAGGATATACTCCTAAGTGAAATAAATAAGTCACACATTCATAACTACCAAACAATTTCTCTGGTGTGAAAAACTATAATGGTACATAAAATCATAGTGATATAATTGACAATGTGAAATAAGAAGAAAAGGGTTAAAGTTGTAGGAGAAGTGGGAAAGGTAATAAGGGAAAAGAAAAACAAAACATGAGAAAATGAAAATATTGAAATAAAGTATTTGTAAATTGGGAGGGGAGGAGAGGGTGAAGGGAGGACAGGGGTAAGGGGAAAAAATGAGAAGCAAGACCTGTCATGTAAAGGTGCAAGATCCCAATGATGAATGTAACTGTACTGTATACCTAAAAGGTGCCAATAAACCCAATGAGAAAAAAAAAATTACATCTTAATACACTTGCACACACACACACACACACAAATCATTTGTTGCTAAACTTTAAAATTATAAAATTTTAAAAAGTATAAATGTTTTCACATTTATATTAAACTTTATCATCTGAAGAATTTAGCTTTTATTTAAGTTAATCTTAGAATTTAATCTTTCTTGAAATATTCCATGAAAATATATTTCCTTCATTTTACTCCATGTCTACTATTAAATCTATATCTTATTTTGTAGAAAATGTAGCTTATATTGGATTATTTCTGCTACTTGAATTTAGTGTAAATATATATGTTGATTAAGCTCTGTGTTAAAACATTTTAATGTAGAGCTGGGGATTTAGCTTAGCGGTTCGGTGGCCTGCTTTGCAAGCGCAAGGACCCGAGTTCAAACCCCGGTACCAAAAAAATGAATAAATAAATAAACCAAAAAACATTTAAATGTAAACATATATCTATGCAAAAATACATAAATGTTTACAAAATATGTATGATTTGGGATAAAAATGCAATACTAATCACATAGTTAACACATAGGATATTAAACAGAGGAAAATTATATTTTATAAGAAAGTATATAGAACAAATCCATGAACTTAATTAGTAGAAAAATCATATAAATCAACACATCAATACAAGTAAATAATCACATCTCATCCTTTTTATAACTCACAATAACAATGCAAATTCAAATGTCTACACAAAGCAGGGTGGAGATATGAATAAGTAAACCACCTTAGTTTCTCTGAACCTTTGGGCCCCCACCAAGAATGTCCCACAGGGAGCCTGATCCTACATTTGCTACCGGCTGTACAAGAGAAGAGGCGACAAGCTTAATAGGCAAGACACCAGGACATTAATGGGAAGTCTGTTTTTGTCTCTTTAATGTTAAAAATGTACATAAAATTACTCACTGAGCCAAGCTAAAATTTCTGTTTTTAGATTCTACCTACCGTCAGATGGTTTCTGACTTCTTGTTTTAGTTCTAATCTTTTTATTTTACAAAAGACATAACTTTTGAAAGTTGAAGCCTACTAGAGATCACAACTCATTTCTCATGGAGGAAGCAATAGCTCTTATGCTTTCATAGGCCAAACTTTTCCGTCTGTCTCTGTGTCTCTGTGTCTGTCTCTCTCAGTTTGTTTCAAGTGCACACATGCATGCACACTCAAATGCCAGAGATAAAATCTTAGGATAAATATTCCTGCAAAAATGCATTTTAATTTTTCCATGGGCATAATGATGAAAAATATATATTAATATTCCCGAATATTTGAAACTACAGAATATACAGACCCTTTTATGCTGTAAATATTTTGTGATTCTTGAATCTCAAAATTCTAAATCTTCTCTTCAATATAATCACCCAAACTTTCACATTGTCCTTCAGAACAAAACAATAATCTCAAGAGTGAAGAATTTGGCTAATGGTAAAGCCAAACAGCCCCTTAAAAGCAGAAACAACAATAAATGGAAATTTATTCATCTTCCTACATCTTGAATATCATTGGTATTTAAAAACAATTATTTACATGGAGTTGTTTGTACCTCATAAATTATTTATCAAATGTTTACTCCAAAGGTGGGAATTCAGAATGTTGACATCTGTGTTTTGCTACACTTATCAAATTTACAAATGAGGTGCAATACAATTTATGCTTCATAATTATTTCCACATAATTGATTGTATATCCTCCAAGCTAATTCTAAAACATCACATGTATGTGGCATTATCTTTTTGACATCAATTTTCTTTTCTCAACCTTTTTCTCTCCTGTCTTAGCATTTTTACATGTCAATTAACTTAATGGTATATTCATTTAAAATAATAGCATCAAATAGTCTGAATGAAAGGAATATGGGAAAAGTAAACCTGTTGGTTCTGAGCCTTTTTGACTGTCAACCTGGTGCTCCTTCTTTTGGCATTTTTTCTTCAAAGTATTCTGTTTACTGATCTGGAATGATTCCCAAAACCACTATACTAATTGGATCATTCAATGGCTAAAAACTGTCAAATTTATTCTCTTTCCCTAGAATTTTATGTAAAAACTCTTCTTCAAATATTTCCAACTTTAATTTTAATCTGATACTATTCCCCATGTTTCACATATTAAATACAGTTACAAAACATTAGATCATTAATTATATTTATAATTATAATTGTAATTATAATCATAATTGTATTATTTTTCTAGCCAATCTTTCAGGTGATCATTTCCCTACCTGGACTTCCCAATAATTCCTTTTCAACATTTAGCAAAATAATGTCTACATATTTTGCCTTATTATGCAAGGTATCAAGGCTTTATTTCTCTTTTTTTTCCAGACCAAAAATTAAAGTTATTCATTGGCATTTGTCTGCTGGGCTTTGTTTTTCTTTCATAATGACCCAAAGTTAGTAGTATAATAATTTCACTGAGGGAAGAGAAGGGACAAGACTACCTTGTGTATGGGAGGGAAAGATTGAGAGAGAAACTGACCAACAGTCCAGTGAGAGAAGACAAAGTTCGACAGATAGCATTATTTGAGACCTGTGCTTCCTCCCTAGATGTATCAAGGCTGGTAGAAAATTTTCAAAAGACAGCAAAGATATTTCTGCTACATTTGTGAAGAAGAAACTTCAAGTGCTTAGTTTCCAGAACAAGCATTAATTATCTGTTCAACCTGGCATGGAAGTGATAGTCAAATGTATTCAAGGGACGGAGTCGTGACCATATTTAACTTGAACACATTGGCTTTGAATTTTTCTTATAACTAATTATGAAGAATAAGATATTAATGTATATAAGTAGATTTCTTTCAGTGTTCAGGACAATTAAAAATATCTTTAATCTTTTTCTGAAATATTTCTAGCTGAACACATTCCTTTTATTCTAAACTTGCCCTTTTTGGTGCTTATAATTTTTCATATTGAAAAATATATTTTAAAAATTTCTTAAAAGAATATTTTAGAGAGCTGTTGGTTGCAAATAGTCATTATGATTTCAAACAAACTACTATAACAAGTGGAAAATTTTTCTCTTTCTCTTGGCATCTCAGGTGAACCAGAATTGCTTCCTAAGCAGTGTTGCTAAGCAACATCAGTGATTTCTAAATTTCATGCTTTATTTCATTAAAAGTGCATGACATGTTCAGAATAACTATGAAATGCAGCACATTTGATAAATGAACAATGGTCTTGAAGCTCAGTTAATGTTCTCATGGGAATGGTCCATTTTTCTTGGTCAAGTTTTCTTAGTGAACAAATTTTATATCACATTAGCACTGAAAATAATCCAAAACAGAAAAGAAATGAATCCCATTAAAACTTACAGACATTTTCAAACTGCAAAAATCCATTTCACTCAAAAATTGAAAATACAAGCCAGGTTCTGTACGTTCTATTGATTTCTGCACTATATGTTCCCTAATCCCTGCTCTTTGATGTCCAATCTATACAACTGGGCACTTTAAACCTCTACATCTAGGTTATACAGTGTTTAAGGTTCTGAGATAAATCGTACACTTAGTTCACTACACAGATGTTCTTTCTGTGAGGCTGGCTCTAGCCCAAGGCAGGTAATTAGATTTTTGTCTTGTTTCTAAGAACTGTCATGCTCTTGGTGATCTTGGTGGTTTCTGCCTGGTTCTTTAGTTTTATTGCTTACTCCAAAAATACACTGCATGATTTGTGCATAGTCTATCACTTAATACAGAAAAAAAAACTGTTGAATTTTTCAGAATAATTTGTTTAAAAATGGTACATTTTACTTTGAAAAGTAAATATTTGTCACATTGTCCCTACATTTTTAGTTAAATTTGTAAGTCCAGTACATGATCTAATTGTTTTTGACTATTGTACTACATGTTGGTCATTGCTTTTCTCATTAAAATGAGACATATGAAATTTCTGGACTATATCCTTAGGAAAAAATTTATTATAATGCAAACACATAGTTTCAGAAAATATTAGCTACTGCTTTCAAGTACTACTGACACACTGCAATATATACTTTTTCATTCTATTTCAGTATATTCTTTTGATAAATGGCATAGAAAACTATGTATTGATTCTACAGCCAACTAATAAGGCATACTACACAATTTGAATAACAATATACAAGTAAGAATCTGACACCAGGGGTAGCCCATCACCCCAGTGGTGGTAATGAATTTAGCACAGAACAGTATCACATCACAGAAAATGCAACAATTCTGGGCGTGAACATAGAGATGGAAGAATTGTCATATGTCTGGGTCTTAAGGGTCTCACTTTCACTAGAGAAAAGAAAGAGGAGGTCTACAAATAAACTAGGCCTTGGGTGATATTATTTGTGTCACTGTATCAAGCTTTGTTTGAAATCACACATTTCTTGACTTTCAGTTATATACCCCCATAAACTCCCCTTATATTTACATGGTTGTATTACTTTCAATTGTTTTCCCATTGTAGATAACTTTATTTATATATGAGTGTCTATAGAATGTTTTTATGCAAATTCCCTGAAAGTTGACCTCATTAAATAGAATTTAAATTATGTTACAATTTTATTTAGATATCATTTAATTATTGAAAAGGTCTTTAATAAAGACCATTTTTCAAGGATCTGAAGTATTCTTGTCAACTATCCACATGTTAGGAAGTAAAGTCATGCATTCTCAGTTTATCGCTGGATTCAGTGAAATCTATGTCAAGCCACATTACTCTTATAATTTGTTTTCTATCATTCCTCCAGTAGAGCTTATGAAAGGGTCTGTTCAAATTCAAAATTTGTAACAAACCTGAAAAGGAGTTAAAGAAATTATTTTTCTCCAAAGAGATGTATCATGAAACTTGGAGGGAGATGATTCTAATGCTCTCTGGACCACCATGCCTGGCAAGATGTATTAAGGAAACCTGTCCGCAGAGGGATAAAATTATGGCATGATAGAAACATTGCAAGGACATTATGGAGTTAGAAGTCAGCGGGGGTGCAAATAGTCCTTCTTTCAATTTAAATATTTTATTTTATTCTGCGTGATGTAGAAGCAGACTTCCCAGATAATGAGGTAACAAACTGCCTTCCATTTTGCTCGTTGCCTTTTGTTGGTTTTGACAACTAAAAGGTTTGTCTCCATAGGAGTGATATTTCTGGGTGGGGCCAGAGTTGTGGTTCTTACTGTGACCCTTTTCAAAATATAAGCACTAGGCACCTACCGTCTCTACCTCTCCTTCTGCCTGTCCCTGACTCAGATCCAAATGACAGACTTCCAGGTCTATTTGAAGGATACAATGCTACTGAGTTCCAAGGGCATCTGAAAACACTAGGCTGCTAATAACAAATTAATCATATTAGGAATATATATATAATATTTGTATTATATATATATTTTTTCTTTATTAGTATAAAAACATGGTAGTACTATTTATTAGGCATAGTTTTTGTCATTATTTTAATATAAACTACTCAAAAGTAAGGGATGAAAGTCTCAGAAAATACCTTAGAGTAAAAAATATTTTACTGTTTTAGACACAAATATTAATCCAAAAGCCAAAGCATTTTTTTTCCTTGAGATCAGGCCAAGTTTGGAGAAGTTTTCTGTTCTTCCCCAGAGTGTAACCAGACTCTTCACATAAATAATCTCCCCTTACACTTAGGGTATGTGGTCATGTCTCAGTGCTGATACTGTCATACAGAGACACAAGAGGAGCTGGAAACAATGCAGGTGATCCTGAGCCCTGACCTTTGTGGAAACGATGTATGATCAATATAGGAAAGGGTCCCATCAAAGGCCATCTCTGGGGAATTATGGCAGCATGTAGCTGTACCTGCCACACTGATCTTTAGAAAGGCTGCATGCTCACAGGCTGCTATACTCTACAGCCTAAATTGGCATTCACAAGCCTGCTGATCTGTTTCATATTTTCTAGAAATGATAGCAGAGCATTGATGCTTTATATTCTTCAAAAAATGGGGAGAAATCCTCTGCCATTTTGTGAGATCTGATTCCATGGAGATTAAACAGATCTAGCTATCTACCTCCATGTATTCCTGATTAAATGCTCAGAGATATTCTTTGTTGAATTAGAAGATGAGGCCATCAGAAATTTATCCTGAGGTTGATCTGTCAGTAAGGAACGTGGGGAAACACTATGTGACATAGATGGTACTTGGAGCTATAAAAGCTGGGGTCATATCTTTATTTATTTATTCAATAGCTTATTCCCATTACTTAGTTTATAATGGTTTATTAATAAATGATAGCAATTAGAGCTTTAATAATATTATTGCTACTAATAATACTACCATTATTACTACTGTGATTACACTCTTACTTAATCCATTCTGAGACTGCATTTTACAAAGATAAGAATGTGTAGTCTTTGAGATGAACATAAGGTTTAGTGTTCTATCCCACAGTAAATTATATCAGTGCAGACTGTGATGATATATATCATTAACTCCATAGGATATTTTAAAAAGTGTTACTATATGATGAAATAAGTCTGTAGTATTGGTTAAATTTTTCTCAGGTATATATTCCAAATGCCCATGAAGCCATGTGCCTCAATTGACATGGATGGGAAAAAAATAAAACAATTTACCCTAACTCATGTTACTTTAATTCAAGTTTTCTCACCTCATGATATTTTAAATGCAAGCTCTTTAACAGGGTTTGTTCTTACTGAGGAAACTTTGAATTTGTTAAGAACAACTTTAGCATGGAAGTTACAGATATTCATAGACATTTTTATTGTTTCTCAAATAAAGGTGAAGGCAAAGATTGGGAAGTATGTAGGTTGTGCCATAGGCAAAGTGCTCTTGTCTTCGTTACAATTACATTTCAAGTAATTTCAATTTGGCCCCAGCAGCTCAAGAGATTGGTTTACATTTGGGGAAATGCACAAAACTTGCCAGATGATAAATTTTTATAGTTACTTTACACGATGTATTGGAGTAACAATAACATCTACAGAATGCATACACATACACACAGACACACACACATATGTATGATACATATGATAGGTCTTTTAAATTGGTGCCTCGTAAGCCTTACTAAATCAATCAGGTTTGGAAACATATATTTTATATACAATTACTATTGTTATTTCACTTTTCTTGTAAAAATTACAGAATTTTACAAGTATCCCATATCACTATCTCAGGTTTTTATTTGAACAGAAACAATGAGTCCTTATAGGAAAGACAAAAATCAGAAAGAAATGAGGATCCTGCTGAGTTTTTTTAACCAATGGCTGGGAACAAGAAAGAAAGCTGTCTAGGGACTATGTCTTCTTACTACATTGATACAGAAGTACAATTAAAATGTTTACTTATTTTAAATAAATTTTAACAGAGTTCTATTGTGAATTCATGTGTGTGTATGTGTGTGTGCATTTGTGTGTGTGTGTGTGTATGTGTGAGTACATGTTTGCCTGTTTTTTAATGAACTTTAGACACCGAACTTTAAAATAACACAAAGCACATCCATGGTAAAATCTAATAAGTTTAGTTTTGAAAATGGTAGGAGCTCTGGAAATGTAGGAGAGTAGGGAGAGTCTTTGCACAGGAATGATTTATTACATTGATATACAATAAATACAAAGATAATGACAGACATTATCTCCATAAATATATGAGCTTAGTTATGGAATATCAGATGCTATCATAAGAGCTTTTTTAAGTGGGCATGATATTAATTTCTTTTTAAATCCAAAGTGCTTTACACTGATTTTAATGCTAGTGATGAGATCATTGATTTTGAGATTCTACTTTTCATGCATAGACTGACCTTTAGCTAAAACTCTTACACTTTCTCTATGTGACCTCAAAAGTTATTTGTTGAGCTAAAAATAATTTGCCTGTTTATGTACTGAGAGTATCTTTTTTTCTATCTCCTGCTTTTGGCCATCCTAACTGTATTGTGCACTATTTTTTAAAAATGACATAAGCATTCGTTGAAAAATATCTAGAGATCAAGAACAGTGCTAGGGCTTGTCCAGCAAGGATCTATGTGTGGGGAGTGCTCATGGAACCTTGTTCTAGGTCTCACAAAGGTTGGTATACAAGCCAGAGCCTGACTCCACTCAGCTCTCTTGATTTCCTGTTTGAGATATGATCTCTCACAGCCCCTGTTCTTTCATCAGTGACATCTACCAAGATGTGGCACAGCCAAGGGGCTCCTGAAGGGGCTCCTGCTACCCCTGAGCTCATGCCAGCACCATATCTTTGAAGATTCAAAAGTATGAGCAACAAAAACCAGTTTTTCTCAATAAGTTATTTGTCTCATATTTACTGTAGTAATTGATGGCTGATTCATAGAAAGTAAGACAAGACACAAAGAAAGCATGGTTTGTAGCACTAGGGTTTAGTAGAG
Organism: Fukomys damarensis; assembly: GCF_012274545.1. Taxonomy (NCBI): domain Eukaryota; kingdom Metazoa; phylum Chordata; class Mammalia; order Rodentia; family Bathyergidae; genus Fukomys; species Fukomys damarensis. The sequence continues at coordinate 19,782,290 of NW_022900950.1, read as the reverse complement.
CAATATTTCATTATTTTGAGGAACTTTTGATAGACGGTAATTAGCGGTGCCAGCAGATTGAGTGGAGAAGAATTTTTCACTTGTTTAACAAATATCAAGCCACTAAAAGCATTTGCTGTAAATAAATTTGGTGTTTGGTACACACAGAGGGCTGCAGATCATCCTCTCTTCTGCCAACCCTCCTAGAGTCAACTCCAACAGCAATGGGGGCTGTCACTGATGCTACTGAACTTCCCATAGAAGCCTTTCCCTTTTTCTGCTTTATCTTACTTCACAAAAAGGAAATGTGTCTCTATAAAGACCTTTGACTATGAATATAATAAAAGTATCTCCTGACCTAGAAGTATGAATTAAAATAAAAGTTTCTGCTAAGCAGTTTTGGAAACTGTGTCAGTAAATAAACTCACAGGTCAATGGCTTAGCCTGTTTCTGTGCAGGTGAAATTAAAATATTATATGTGATAAACGATAATTCCAAACAGTCTCACATAATCTCCTCTTGCTCCTCGTCACTCACCTGGGCTGTATTCTGTGCATCCCTGGCCTGCACCCTTTATTCTTTGAGCACTGCTTTGTTTGTTTATATAACAATATATTTCGGATATAACTTCATTTCATTGTGTTGCTTTTCTTAAATTTTTTTCACTTGAGAACGCTAAGGGATATTTCATTATTCATACAAGTATGAATTAATACGCACATAATAAAACACTTATTTTTTCCTAGCTCCCTTTTGTAAAAAGGGTAAAGAAATTTTCTTCCTTCATCCTTCTGGCCTGGGCAGACTGCACCCGCTCCTTACCTTGGAAGAGGCATTTCAGTTCCTCACCCTCTCCAGATCAGGCTTAGCCCTCCCCATGAGGGCCTGTGCTCCTTCTGGTTCAGACACTGACCTCCCCACACGTCACGGAAGCCGGATTTCTTGTTCCAGACAACATAAAATCTGAAATATTGAACAGTAGGCACACACAATCACATGTAAAACAAGCAGTGGAAAAAGCGAAGTAAAATGGAGAATCTACATACATAGGAAACAAAAGATTTAAAACACCTAGAAATAAAATATGCACTAAAGGAGGAATGGTTTCTACTGCGAAGGGAGACAAAAATGCCTATTCTTGAAGTACATGGAAATATTTTCTAAGGTTCATACTTCATTTATTTTCTTCTGCAAACTTATTTAGATATCATTATAAAGATAATTATATATACATATTACCTATGCACACTTGTGCCTGTCTGTGTGTTTGTTTCAGTATATACATATGTGTATATATTTTAATTAAATAAATGTGCAAAAGAAAGACTAGAAAATTTAGAGAAACTGTATTGTGGAGCAAATCAAGCAGATTATGCTATCCCAGAAGAGTGGTCAAAGGGATATTATGGCCTTAGTAGATATCCAGCTATATATGAATATATATAAGATGTGATAAAATACAGTGAATGAGTAGTTTTTTATCATAATAAAAGATGTGGCCAGTAATCCCTCTCCATGTGTGCTTTCTCACTTTGAATTGACTTAAAATTCTTGCCACTTTCTGAAGCAGAAAGTTCTTTAGTTGTGATATTGTGGCTGCCTCCGTGTTCTGAATGGATTCAAAATATTTCCCTTTCGTGGTGCCAGATTCAGTGAACAAAGTGGATAAGGACTCAGCATAATGCCTTTATAAGTCTGCCTTTCTACTGGACAGCAGCCACTAGTAGCATTTACTGTATTCTCATCCTCATATATCACAATGATATATGTGTGAACACACAAACATATACACACATCTTTTGTGTTCGTATACATCTATACATGTGTAATATATTTCTGGATGGCATTTTGAGTTAATGATAAATATATTTACTGCTTAATTATTGTTGGCAAACTAAGTAACTAAATCATAAAGAATGCAAGAGTTTCTGGATAGCAAAGGGAAAGGTAAGTTCTGGGTAGAAAGCACAGCTAACGCAAACACAAAATAGACACTTTTAGAACTACAAGTGATTTCAAATTTTATTAGTATTTTGAATAAGCACATTATAAAAGTCAGTGTTTTCTCAGATTTTTTTCCCTTATTTCCTTACCCTTAAAGTACAAGTAAACTCAATGAGAAAAAAAAAAAAAAAAAAGCCAATGCCAATGTTGAATGAGTCTTTCCAGTACAGACAATATAATTATCCATTTTGTGATACTATGCACTTTCTTATGGGAAATCATTGAAAAATTAAAAGCAAGAGATTAATAAGACTATATTTAAAAGGGTAAAATATGATATAACAAATACAAATAATTACATATGATTATTAACAAACCTCATTCATATTAGCTTTCCATGTTTCTTCCTCCTCTCTGGGGTAACTCTTTTATGCTACTGAGATTTGCTTTCAGTACTCAGCACAAGAATACCTTGAACAGAAAAACCATGAAATAAATCCTAGGAGAAAATGTTAAGGTAAGATCCATTCAGTGTAATGTCAGTGGTTACTATGGACAAAATGCTTGTGTTTATCCAAATCTGTGTCTTGAAATCTTCCCCTCCAAGGTAATAGAGGAGGGAGATGGCCTCTGAGGGATGATTAGATCAAGTAGAGTAAGTATCCACAAATGCTGTTAGTACCACGAATGGGACTTAATTAGGCCAGCATGCTCCAGTGTGTGCTGACTCAGCTACAAAATGCAATCTGTGAAGCAGAAAGTGAGTTCTACTGGAGAGGAGTCTTTCAGTCCTTTGGTCACAGACCTCCAGGGTCCAGGAGGGACTTCTGTTCGTAAGTCACGCAACTTATGGTATTTGTTTCAACAGCCTCAAAGAACTAAGAAAATGGCAGAGGGAAAAAGTATTACGTTAGGAAGTATGTGGTGTTTTTTCCTCTTGGCATTGTTAATTTAAGTTTTAATATTACAAAGAAGGAAAATCTATGACTTACTCAGAAACTAGAGAATGATATCCGTTTTCTGTCCACAAGTACTATTTTTAGATAGAATGTCAGTATTCTGTTGCTTCTGTAAAAATATAACAAATGTAGAGTTCAATAACATGAGATAATTAGCTTTTGTTTCTGATATTAGAAATCTGACACTTGTTCCACCACATTAAAATCGAGGTGTCAGCAAGAATTTGTTGCTTTCTAGAGCCCTAGGGGAGAATGAACTTCCTTATAATTTCCAGGTTCTAGAGCCTGCCTACAGTCTTTGGTATATGTACCCTTTTCTCTATTTATAAAGCCAAACACATAGCATCTCTCTATTAGCGTAACATCTCTGACTGTGATTTCTCTGTATCTATGAATACACTTGGGAAATTTCCCCACATTACAAGACCTGTGTGTTTAGATTGGTCTAACTTCCATAATCGAGTGTGAATTCACCAAATATAGATTCTTAAGTCAATCAAATTTGAAGTCTCATTTATCATATATGAAAACACATTTCCATGTCACAGGGAATGAGATGTAATTAGATTTAGAGGCCTATCGCACTTAAATTTCTATTTCTGAGAATTTGTTCCTTGATATCTTCCATTAGGTAAAATTTTTTATTCTCCAACAAGTATGCACATATGTATTATACTTAGAATTTAACATACCAGCAATTCATATGAAATTTTCTTTCTGCAGTATGTCACACAATTCCAGATTTTATATCTATAGTAAGAAATATGTACTTGTTATATCTCTGTTCAATACTAATGTTTTAAAATTTTACATATAAATTTTAGTAATTAATTTCACATTATTGTGTTTTATAATGTATTATCCTATATAGTATTTATTTACACAATAATTTCACTTGAAAATAGAAAGAAAATAAATGTGTGTAAAACAATGCTCTGTGTATGCCATACACATGTTATTTCAATTTGAAATAGAATTTGTATGACCTGGTGCTTTCTATATCCTAAAGAGGGATATATACAGGCTAATTTTTTCAGGCTCAGGAGCCAAAGCATGAAACAAAATGCAAAAAACTGGTTGAAAAAATGTACCTTCTTCCCAGAATATGGCCAAAATAATGTGAAACTTAGTATTGTATTTCTTAAATCAAATGTTCTTTCCATTTTCCATGTAATTTTTTAAAAATTTAATTTATTGGTACATTCTAGGTAGACAGCACTGTTACATTCGTCACTGGGATCTTGTACCTTTACATGACAGGTCTTGGTTCTCATTTTTTCCCCCTGTAATTTTTTAACACTGGAGATTCCAGCATCAAATCAGATGGATCTAAAAGAAGATTCAGTAAATATCTTAAGTGAGTATTATTTTTCAGTCCAAGGACAGATTTATTTGTTGTCCCCCAACTTCGTGAGGTGGCAAAGTGATTACCCTGAAGCTGTTGAATTGGTGAAGGGAGCAAAAAGCACCATTGTGCTACACATTTAACCAATATAAGTGATCAGTGCTAGACTCCTACCACGCAGTTTCTGGGGTCAGTGACATGATGATTTCACTTTCCTTCTTGCTGACATATTTCAATTACTGGTCCCAGATTTTTTTCTTTTTCTTCATAGAGCCAGGTGTTGTAAGATTTCTACCTTACAATGGGCTTTGTGGAAATTTCCTCTTCCAATCTTTTGTTGGAGTATTTATGGTTAATGTCTGAGTATTTTGAATGGGAAAGAGAACAAAGGCTGTCAGAAAATGTTACACATCCCCAAAAAATAGTAAGAACAGAAATAATTTAAAAAGTGAAAAATTAAGAGTAATTTCCAGACTCATCTTTATAAATAGCCTGAAAGAGTTGACCCTGTGGAAGCACGCGTGGATACACAGAGCGTGGTGTGCTGGCAGGTCTGCTTCTCTTGGGAGTAAATCCTGGAAGTCACTATTTTTGCACAGTGACCTCTTCCCAATGAGGCCTATCAGAGTTGTCTTGGAGATGACCTGATAAGTCCTGGGTCTTGTGAAGGCTCTTTCTTGGAACGATAAAATAATGAGTAGGAAGTCATTCATACTGCTGCTGAGTGAGGTTCAGCACCCATAGGACCAAGTCAGGCAGCAGGTTCAGTTCAAATGCTGAGATATGAAACAAACTTTAGGAATGAGATTTTGGTATTTTGTTCTTTAACTTAATAGATTTTAAATACTGTGCCCCTCCCAATCCACTTTGAAGGCTTTGTGGCACACAAAAAAATTGTTAGTTAAAGCTTAAGAGATTTAATATACAGATAACATGCACCTTGTTTTTCTTTTAAAATGGTGAAAAATATAACAAAACAACCAGAGAAACAAGCTCGGCCACAGAAGTTAGATGGAAGAATATATAAATGACAAATTACGAGTTTATAAAGGCAGAGAGCTATGCATCAGCCTGTGCTCAGTTACAGAGTATCTGGTGTGGAACAAATTACTACCTGTGTCATCTTCCTAATATAGAAAATACAATAGTAATACCGACTTATTATAGCTATTACTTGAATCAATTGAAATTATGTATTAATTTGACTATTGTAATAAAATAATTTGTAACTATGCAACTGTTATTATTTTACAATGAAAAAATACTTCTATGGAGATTACTTGTATGTTTAAAATTTCATGTAATTCCACTCCTTTCAAAACAATACAATATCATGATAATTATCTTGTCACATCTGAAATATAAAAAACAAATTTTCCAATCATGAGACAAGTTTCCCTAATTTGTCCTCAGTAACCATCTTGACCTCTAGTGTCTTAGTCTCAAGTGTTAGAGCACACCATTCACAAATTTAACTCAATGAAGAACGAAAGTAGTAAATACTTATTGATTAAGTATTGCAATGAATTAGAAGTTGAGACACTATATAGGATTGGATATAGATCTTGGAAGACTTTATCCTGGTTGTGCATTTGTAAAGCAAAATATTTTAATGGTGTTTGTTTAAAGCTTAGCCATTTTTGATAGTATGATCCAAATGAACATCTGCTTATCTCAGCAGTAAGCTTCTGACTCAGAGCTTAAATTAACTTTGAAGAAGTGTTTTCTGTTTTGTTTTCCTCATTTGACTGTAATCTTCTTCCCACCAGAAGTCATTTTGTAGTGATGTACAGGTTCAATATGTTCTATACATAACACAACATAGGGCCACAATGTACAGAAGTGAAGCAAATGGTGTCTGAAGAGAGTTGGCAGCAATTATATTTGCTGTACTGCAGTCTTGACAGGCATCCTGGTCCCTGGTGGCAAAGTTAACATGCTTTGGCAGGAGCTGCAATAGCAGCTCTGGGTGATTAAATCTCAGTCTTTCTGTCAGGAAATTGTCTATGATGCCTTTTACCACAATTATGTTAGTGCTCATTACAAACCTCTTTACTTTTCTATAGACAGACATTACCAATTAACAATGCTTTTAGAACATATTTTATTGTCAACCCCTTTGCCTATCTACAGTAAGTGACAGTGAGGATCATATGCTCATTAAGAGGAAGATAAGGCACAGAGAACATATTTCTGGGGACTCTGACCATTTTAAGTGTCTTTCAAGTCTAAACTGACATGTTTGTTTTGTTTATAATCAAGATAATGAATTTTTCATCGCTATGTTGGATATAAGATTGTTTTGAGTACTTTGGACATGTTATGTCTTGTTCTGGTTGCCTTTTTTTTTCTGAAAAGTCAGTTGGAAATATTATTGGTTCTCTTGTACACATTAAGATTGTTGTCTCTTTTTGTTTTAAAAACTTTATCTTTCTCTTTAAACATTTAAAAAATATATACCTGGAGTGTAGATTTCTTGGTTTTGCTCTCATTTATTTCATATTAAGATTCTTAAAAGGTATTTTGAAGTTTTCTGTCACTTAATGTCAGCCATTAATTCTTAGAATACTTTTTTTTTATTTTTCCTGTTTCTTTCTCCTCACCTCATGTGCTTGGTTGTCTCATTATGTGCGTGATTATCCATACAAAAGGATCTAATATTCTTTTGGTTGGCTACTTTCCATTGATCTATCTTGAAATTCATTGATTCTTCTGCTTCAAACCTACTATTGGACTCTATGGAAAGAAAGTGTCATTTCAATTATTTTACATTTCAAATACTGAAATTTTGTTTTATTTTTGTAGCTCGTACCTCCTTACATACATTCTCTATTTGATAAGACTTCATCATCTTTTTACTTTTTTTTTTTTTTTTTTT
>NW_022900950.1:19772509-19775095 GCF_012274545.1 Fukomys damarensis | reverse complement strand
GGTATACCGGACTGAACTTGGGTCCTTGTGCTTGCAAGGCAGGGCACTGAACTGCTGAGCTAAATCCCCGGCCCTATCTTTTTACTTTTTAAAACTAGGTTTCCATGATTTCAGAGAACAGATTTAATAATTCAATATTTTTTTTCTATTAAATCTTCTCTCTGGGCCATCTCAGAGGCAGTTTTGTTGATGCCCTTATTTCCTGTTTCTAGTCAGATTTTCTCGCTCATTTGCATTCCTCATAACACTTTTTGAAAAATTAGAAATTTAGATATTACAGTAACTAAATACTGGCCAGTGTTTAGATCTTATTTGTTACTGTTGTTTATTAGTTTATTTATTTATTAATTTTTTTGGTTTTATGCCATAGATGGACTACTTTTCCAAGTCTATTTCTCATAAAATGTGATGTCTATGATGCCCGTGGAGTTTGCACAAGATCACCTGGAGAGGACAGGTTCTTCCTGTTCAGCTTCCTGCTTTTATCAGTATAATGCTGAATTTTTAGATGCCACCAACAGACTTCTTACTCTTCAATTGAGACAAGTTTCTGGGGTCATAAAGTGATCCATATGTGATACCATTAAATTTACGCTGGATTTTATAGGTTCTTTGATACATGCTGTCATATGAGAAAGGTACTTTCCAGCTGTAGAGTCTCCTGGTTCTTTCTGGTAAACTAGTGAGTCTAGTGCTTAGCTTCTGTTTTCCTGGAGTTAGAACACTGCTTGTCATTGTTTGTCACCAAATGGATGCTTTAAGAGATTCTTTTAGGACTGAATTTTCTGTTGTTTTTTTTTTTCTGTTTGTTTGTTTGTTTGTTTTTTGCATGGTCATTTTCTGTGGGGAGAATTCAAAAGTTCTTGACTCTAATGATACATATCTTCTTTTGGGAAATTCTCTGAGCTATTTCTCTGGAGTGGTGGTCAGGGATACTTGTCTTTTGTCTGAGTACAATCGTCCCTTTATGAATAGTGAAGGAGATGGGGGTGGTGGCCTCTGTCCTTCTGGTTTGACTCTTCTAGCATAGAATGTCTGCTTCATAAGCACCCTAACATCCCAGTAGTCCTGTCCATTAATCCTGAGTGAAGCTCCCACCCCATGAGAAAGGTGATGGTGTACAGGGATTTCTTGGGCTTTAATCTCTGTGCATCAGCTTGGAGAAATCTAGAAAATGATGGCGGCCTCACTCTTTGATAGTCTTCAACTTGTAGCTGGAAGACAGGAAGCCCCGTTTCCTTAGCCACTCCCAGAAATGGAGTTTCTGTCACACTGGGGGCTTTACAAGTCTGCCACAATGTAACAGACTCTTCTTGTTTGCTCAGAAGTTTAGCAGATTTTATTGAATAAAGGAGTACTTATTTTCTGTATACTGCCAGGCTTACTTTGAGGGGCTTTATGTGCTTATGTATTGCTTTATTTTTATTTAACATTTTCAATCATTTTTATTTGACTGGTGAATGTGTTCTGAGGGTTTCTCACATTGCTATTCCAGAATTCAAGATTTTTCTTCAAATAAGTTAATTCAGGAAAGTTTTGTGAGATCAAATTGAAAACCATTTGTGATATAAGATGATAGAAAAACATATTAGAATTTATTGTAAAGAAATGGTCATTAACATTCTGTGCCAAAAACAGTACCAATTTTAATCTGAAGTTGTTGAGCTACTGTTTCATATTTGGAACAGGAAGGTCAACAGATATTTAAACATCTTGGTTCTAACAAATATATATTAATATCTAGACACAGAATTATCAAATCCTTCCCAGGTAATGTATTTGCATGGTAAAACCAAGTATACATATAAACAAAAAATATGCACTTCTCGATGAAGTAAAATTTTCAAAGTCTGGAACTAGTTAAAAATTATCAGACCAGAAATGATGTCTCAAAATGGGACACTATGACAAGAAAAGCAATACAACTAATCAGTGCAAATAAATCCAAAATTGATACGTTTGAATTAATAGGCAAGAATTTTAAAATTATTATTACTGTATGCAATAAGGTCCACATGTAAGTAGAAATACAGAGACTATATAAGGGCCCACAATCAAGCTTTGGAGATGAAAATCTGCATTGCTTGGGTTGTAAAAAATGTACTTGGTGGGATAAGTGATAAATAAGAAATGAAGAAAACAGCTAATAAGCATGAAGATAAAACTGTAAAAACTATCCAAAAACATAAAAAGAAAAGAAATCAGAATAATACAAAAACACATATATGATCTTGGGATAAGTTTCAGGCATCCTAATTAATATACATGTAAAAAGCTGGAAGAAGCATAAAATATTTTAATAAATAAAATATTTTCTAAAATTTCAACATATAGCAACTCAAAGATCCAAGCACTATGTAGATCAAGAAAACAATAACAACACATCATAATATTGTAATCAATAGTATACAATTTGGAAAACAAATGATAGAAAACCTCAAAAGAAGCAAAAAAAGATGTAATACACCAATGAATAAAAATAAGAATTGCAAGGGCCGGGGAATTAGCTCAGCTGCTCAGTGGCCCGCCTTGCAAGCACAAGGACCCAAGTTCAATCCCCGGTACCAAAAAAAAAAAAAAAAAAAG
>NW_022900950.1:19744805-19772107 GCF_012274545.1 Fukomys damarensis | reverse complement strand
CAAAAAAAAAAAAAAAAAAAGGAATTGCAGCATATTTCTTGTTATAAGCAAATTGAATTAGGAAATAGTAGAAAAATATTTTTAACATGAGAAAAATTAAAGAACAATTTAAACCCAAAGTTTCATACCCTGAAAACTGTTTCTTAGTCATTAAGGAAAAATACTTTTCCAGGCATGCAAAATGTGAAACAATTGATCACTAGCCGATCTGCACAAGGGACATTAAGGAAAGACCTTTATAGGGAAGCATTCTCATATGAGTTGGAAACATAGATAAACTGAAATAAGATACACCAAAACTAGCAAATGTGTCAGTAAATATGAGATGTTTTATTATACAGATATCTTTAAAAGATAACTGACTTTTAGAGCAAAAATAATAACAATGTATAGCAGTACTTATGTGTAAAATTCATAAAGAATTAGAATAGATAGAAAAAGGAGAAAAATATATATATAATTTTAAAAGTTCTTTAAAATATTCATTATGAGGCTGGGGATTTAGCTCAGTGGTTCTTACACCTGCATCAGAAGCACAAGGACCCAAGTTTGATCCCAGGTTCCAAAAAAAACAAACAAAATTCTCATGATCAGTTAAAGATATGAACTAGAAAGCCCCATAATCCCTGAAATAAATGGGCACAAAAATTTATCTTAAAATAAAAAAGGGAATTGAAAAAAAATTAAATCTCAATTGCAAAGAAGGCAAAATAAGCAAGAAGGAGAACAAAAAGAAAAGTAATAATAAAAGAGTGGAATAAAATATAACTGTCTCAATAATCACATTTAATGTATATTGTGTAAAAAAACAGCCATTAATGGCAGATATTTTCAAAGTAGACTTTATAAAAAAAGAGAAATTCAACTCTGTACTACCTACAAGAAATATATAGGAGATGAGGTCAAAAGAAAATTACTGTACAAATAAACTTTATTGGGAGGAGAAGCATATCAATTTCTCAACCTAAATAACTCGAAAGAAACAAAATTAGTCATTTAAATTGATAAAGACAGCCCAAAAAGTGAAGAATAATGAAGATTCAGGTGGGAATAAAAGACATGGAAAGAGCCTAATGACCCTGAGTGCTTGTTTGTCTCTAGGAGGCTTTAGATTCATAGGAGTGAAAAAGTCAGTAGCATTTGTTCAACTTCAAAGTATATCAAAGCGGCTTGCTCTTTCTTTGTTTTTCCTTACCCCAACTTTTCTTTCTTTTCAGCCTTCCTTTCCTCAGTTATTTCTTGATTTCATCCATTTTAATTTTCTCATGTCTTATCAAATTATCTTATACTCACTTTTTTATTAATTTATTTCTTGGCCCTTTTACATGCTTTCACTGTTCCTTCTCTATTTTTTCTTTGTCACTTGATTTCTTCTCTATTTTATATTGAGCATATTTATGTGCTAAATATTGTAATAAAGGCATCATAATTTTATAGTTATTTTATAGCATTGAAAAATTGTTGACCATTGCTTACTGTCTGAGATATGCTAAAATGTTTTTTGTCTTTATTAAATTTATTGATACATATTAGGTATACAACACAGTTACATTCATCATTAGGATCTTGTACCTTTACATGACTTATCAGGTTCTTATTTTTCCCCATTCCCCAGCCTTTCCCTCAGCCCCTCCACCCTTCCCTGTTTACAAAGACACTATTTCCATGTTTTTCCTTTTCACAAAAGTTTTCTTTTCTTTTTTGACCTTTCCCCTAGTTTTCCATCTTCCTCTACTCTTTTAGACTTTTCTTCCTATTACATATGCTCAAATATTTTGCAATAATACTATCTGATGTAAGGCTGGGCATGGTGTTGCATTCCTGTAATCCCAGCATTCAGCAGACTGAAGCAGGAGAATTGCCTTGGGTTTGAGCCTAGTCTTGGGCACCCAATGAGTTCAAGGCCAACCTGGACTACATAGAAAGATGCTGTCTGAGACAAAAAAAAAAAAAGGTGTAACAGCAAGTGGCATTTTTAAAGATTTAGATTACGAAAAATAAATTCAGATCATATTCTGAGCAAATATTCTGATGAAGTTGCAAAATTAATTTCCTCATTATGGCCTTCTTTAATTTACCTACTTGAATTAATAATAACATTTTTAATTTTTACCAGCTGTACCTCAGACAAAGGACTATTATCAAGGATATATAAAGAACTCAAAACAATCAGTCCCCCCAAATATAAAGACCCGATCCAAAAATGGGCATCCGAAATGAACAGACATTTCTCATACAAAGAAGTGAAAGCAGCAAGAAAATATATGAAAAAATGTTCCACATCACTGGTCATTCGAGAGATGCAGATGAAAACAACACTGAGATTCCACCTCACCCCACAAAGAATGGCTGCTATCAAGAAATCACACAATAACAAATGTTGGCGGGGTTGTGGGGAGAAAGGAACCCTCCTCCATTGTTGGTGGGAGTGCAGACTAGTGCAACCACTATGGAAATCAATATGGAGATACCTCAAAGAGCTTGGACTGGAGGTTCCATTTGACCCAGCCATCCCTCTGTTGGGTATCTTTCCAAGAGAACTAAAAGAATCATATCACAGAGAAGTATGTGCACCCATGTTTATAGCGGCACAGTTTGTAATAGCTAAATCTTGGAAACAACCTATTTGCCCATCCGTTGGAAACTGGATAAAGAAGTTGTGGTTTTTCTATAAAATGGAATATTACTCAGCCATAAAGAGCGAGAGAATAGATTCATTCATAGGAAAATGGATACATATTGAAGATATACTCCTAAGTGAAATAAATAAGTCCCACATGTGTAAATACCAAATAGTTTCCCTGGTGTGAATATTCTGCAACAATGCATAAGATTCTAATAAGATTACTGACATTTAGAAATGGGAAGAAAGGAGCTAAAGGTGTAGGGAAGGTGTGATATGTAGGGGAAGAACAAAAAGGGAAAAGAAAAAAATGTGAGAGAATGAAAAGATGAAAATAAAGCGTTTGTAGATGGGGAGGGGAGGAGGGGGTGAAGGGAGGGCAGAGGTAAGGGGAAAAAATGAGAATCAAGACTTGCCATGTAAAGGTACATGATCCCAACAATGAATGTGACTGTACTGTATCCCTAAATGTACCAATAAACTCAATAATAATAAAAAAAATAACATTTTTAACTTTAACAGAAGGCCCTAATCAAGGAGGTTTGTGCTGAAAACAATTCATTAATCAAAATAGAAATTCAATTATTCATCTATAATATGATATATTAAACTCACTGGACAATGCAAGGATAAATTTATGTCTTATGTAATGTTTTAACAATCTTAATAAACTCTTTTAATATGTAAAGTCAGCTGCTTTCATTTTTATTTTTGGGTTCTGTACTAGTCAGAGTTACAAAATGGCCCTTCTCATCTTCCTGACCCAATTTTCAGGCCTGAATCTGAGAACTGAAAAAATATCAAGAGCCTATGATGTTAGATTACAAAGGAAAAATTTCCTTTGATTTCGAGTAAAGCAAAGAATTATTATCTCATTTGACCTATGATCTATGTAAGCCACATGAGCCATTTAAAAGCAAAGAGTTTTCTCTGGGGCAGGGGATTTAGCTCAGTGGTTCTGCCACCTACCTTGCAAGCACAAGGACCTGAGATTGATCCCCAGTACCCCTCCAAAAATGTTTTCTCTGGCTGATATTAAAAGGAAAGACAGAGAATTTTCCAAATATGATCAGTATTTGATGAGCGGATCCTAGATCTAGAGATGGAGAGGGCCAGGTAGAAAGGATCTTTGAGTAGCTGATAGTGGATAAAAGCAATCCTTGACTGACAGCCAGCAAGCAAAGTAGATCTCTCTTCTATAGCTTCAAGGAACTGGATTCTGCCAATAATCTCAATAAGCCTGGAAGAGGTCTTTTCCCCAAGCTGGAGATAAAGGGAAACTTGGCCAATGCCTTGAATTAGTCTTGTGGGATCCTAAACAGAAAACCCAGTCGAACCTGCTTATAATTCTGACTCACAAATGAGATAATTAATAGATATTGTCTCAAATTGCTCAGTTTATGGTATTTTTTGTTTTGGTATCAATGGCAAAATAGTAGGGTTTCTTTAGAATTTTTATATGTTTCTATATATCTACATATATTTTCAAAGACACAAATGAACAAGCAAATAGCAATATAAGTTCATCTGAAATGTTTTATTTAATATTTTATGCATAAATAAAAACATTGTCATAAAAGCCGATCTTTCTTGGTCCCTAATATGCTAATTTTATTAGAAATGGATTACTATATGGAGTATTACTCAGCCATAAAGAATGAGACATTAGATTCATTCATAGGAAAATGGATACATTTTGAGAATATACTCCTAAGTGAAATAAATAAGTCACAGGTGTGTAAATACTGAATAGTTTCTCTGGTGTGAATAAACTGTAATAGTACATAAGATCCTAATGAGATGACTGACATTGTGAAATGGGAAGAAAAAGGCTAAAAGTGTAGGGAAGGTGGGATGGGTAGGGGAAGCATAATAAGGAAAAAGAAAAAAATGTGAGAAAATGAAAATAAATAAATAAAGTGTTTGTAAATGGAGAGGGGAGGAGGGGTGAAGGGAGGGAAGAGACAAGGGGAAAAAATGAGAACCAAGACCTGTCATGTAAAGGCACAACATCCCAATGATGAATGTAACTCTACTGTATACCTAAAATGTACCAATAAACTCAATGAGAAAAAAAGTGTTACGTGCATGTAGTAACTCCTCGTAGAAATATAAACATTCTGTACTTTAAACATGTACTGATTTAAAAAGTTCAGAAGAGCCTTCAAATGTATTTAGCAAAGGCTTCATGATTAATTATTAAAAAGGAAATCATTCAGCAATACAAAAACAGACAGCATATCTATCTACACCTCAGCATCCTAATCTGTTGGGAATTGAACCCAGGGATCTAGGCATGCTAGGTAAGACTTCTGCCTTGGAGCTACATTTCCAGCCCTTTCCCAATTTATTAAACAAATGTTTCATACTAGTTTTATCAACTCTTCCAACAAAATAAAAATTCTAATTAAATAATTTCTTTAATAAGTACTAATCCAGAAAAAGATGCATTCTCTAAAGTCCGGGGTTTCTTACAGAAATAGGTTTTCCTATGATACATCAAGCTCGAAAAGAATAGTTTAAAAATGTATAACTGAGTGAACAGAAGATTTGATGAGGATTTGTATAGGTTTTGTTTTCACTAAAGATGAAAAGAGTCTGTGGAGAAAATCTTGTACATGTGAAACTAACAGATGTTCCAGACCCAGAATTTTGTATTTAACCACAGAAAATCATGATTATAAATCACCTGGTCTGTTTCATAAACCTCTGATACAACTAGAGAATAAATTAATATGCTCATGCTATAAATGACCCAACACACTGTAACTACAATGTATTGATTATAAAACCATTTTAATTTCTTTACAACTTTGAGCGTATAAAACAGACCTGTTTAACTTGTATAATAAAATCGTCTTTTTTCTAGAAAAGCAGATTTAATTACTCAAGCACACTGGCACTTGCAGTGTTGTTTTGACATTCAGTAGGTCATGCTGTTTCCTAGAAATAGTATTTTACATGGAGGTAAGAGAAATATCTGTTTAAAAATTCCCAAGACTGTAGTTTTATTACTTTCTCCTTCCAAGCAAAACAAAATACTTTTTAAAAATGTCTTTGAGTTTATTGGTACTTTTTAGGTATACAGTACAGTTACATTCATCATTGGGATCTTGTACCTTTACGTGACAGGTCTTGGTTCTCATTTTATCCCCACGCGCCTCCCCTTTGTATGTCCCTTCACCATTCCCTATTTACAAAGACTCAAAACAAAATACTTTTTTTTTGGTACCGGGGATTGAATTTGGGTCCTTGCGCTTGCAAGGCAGGCCACCGAACCGCTGAGCTAAATCCCCGGCCCAACAAAATACTTTTTAAGAAGTAATTCTCCATAGAGAAATTTTTCAAAGCTTTATCTTTGCACATGTCTAAAGTAGTTTGAGTACTATATTTAAACAGTCCTGAAAAAGTTTTGCAGATGCTTCACAGTACTAGGATATATGGGAATTTGACACCCTTTTCTCCTAAGGTGTTCATGTACTTTGTATTTATCAAGATTATTCTTTCATCTATCAACAATCCATAATCTATATTTCTAATTTTATTTTTTTCAGGACAAAGTGAAAATTGTGCAAAGTCTATCAAATTATCTATTTAGTACCTATTTCAATTTTGGTACATTTGATTTTTAGTTACTAAATTTACTCCTAATAAAGTACAACAGTGCCTTTTTGGTTTTATCAAAGTAATCAATTCCAGAGAGGAATACTAAAATTGCCAGTTGAAGGCAATTGTAAAAGAAAATGTATTTTGTTTGTTCATTTTGAAAAGGAACTGGGTCTACAGGAATATCTCTCTTTTGATAACCTCAGCAAACTTGGCACATGTGGTCATCAGTCAGTTACCTGTCAGATAGATAAAGCACACCTTCTACATAAAGACAGGACTGGCCTAGTAGTTCTATTTGAACAGAGTTCCTGTCACAGTTAGCTAAGGTGAAATAGAGATATAAATATTTCCCTGTCAAAAGATGATGTAAACACTGTCCTACATGTCACACACACACACACACACACACACAAACACACACACACACGCACACACTAATAATGGGGTTATTGAGTTAGAAAGAATATGTTATGCTAATTCATTGATTTTGTAAATGTTATGCATTTGATATTTTCAAAGTGGTTCAGGAAACAATATAATCTTTGAAAAATTCAGAATACATACAAGCTTTATATAAAGAGGGAAGCTCACTGTGTACATTTTTTTAAAGTAGACACTTTTGAAGATACTGAGGAAGCATATTCAATATATTAATTTGAAGTGTTTGATTACAGAAAAAGTGTTTAGATGTGCTTGCAAGTCTAACAGAAATGGTATACTCTTTGATTCTTACTGCCTTACCAATGTGTATGTGGGTGGAAAATATTCACATTTAAACATTTTAAAGACGGATATATATAAAATGAAAATACATACTTGTGTGTATTCTACTATTATTTGGGACTATTTACTTTGACTGCAACTCTTACTTTTCCCAATAAACTTTTCCCAATGATTAAAACAAATAAATACATAACTTACTGAAGTTTATTACTTCAAAGTGATATACTAATTCAACATGTACCCTTCTCTATGTGTCTTTCTTTGATGATCATTTTATTTGTAAAATTTGATAATTGGGTACAACACTTTGATTTTTTTATTCACTGTAAAGTATTATATTCACTTTTATGTTTATTTTCTTTATTAATTTTTGGAGTTTTATTCTTGTTTTTATTATATCTTTGATAAATAACCATTAAAAACTATAATATAGATTTTTTTCAGCTTTAATTGAGTTTATTGGTACATTTTAGAGATACAGTACAGTTACATTCATCATTGGGATCCTGTAGCTCTACATGACAGGTCTTGAGTCTAATATTTTCCCCTTGTCCCTGCCCTCCCTTCACCCTCTCCTCCCCTCCCCATCTACAAACACTTTATTAATTTTACTGGTACATTTTAGGTATATGATATAATGGCATTTATATTGGAGAGTTGTACCTTTATGTGATGTATTTGATTATTTTTCCCCATTCCCCTGCCCTCCATTCAACCCCTCCGCCCTCTCCATTTACGAAACCTTGTTTCCATTTTTTCATTTTCTCATATTAATTTCATCCTCCTTTCCTTTCCCCTACCCCTCCCACTTCCCCTTCACCTTTGCACTTTTTCTTCCTGTTTCACATTATCTATTATACATTTTGATTCTTATTTATACTTTCAGTTTTTCACTCTAGAGAAACTATTCAGTATTTACACACGTGTCCTATTTATTTCACAGAAGTGTATGAGCTCAATGTGCATCTATTTATTTATAAATGTCTCTAATTTTTAATTCTCTATGTCTGAGTAGTACCCCATTTTATTTTTTTAAAAACCCCACATTTTCCTTATCCAGTCTCCAGTTGATGTGCAGTTGGTCTATTTTCATGTTTTAGCTATTATAAACTGTGCTGCTATGAACATGGATGCAAATATATCACTGAGGTGTTATTCTTTTAATTCTTTTGGGAAGATATCCAGCAGGAGAACAGCTGGGTCACATGGGACCTCTAGTCCTAGTTCTTTGAGGTATCTCCATACTGATTTCCACAGTGGTTTCACCATTCTACATTAAGTTGGAACAAGAGACCTAGAATAGCAAAAGCAATTCTAGGCAATAAAGACAAGGTAGGGGGTATCACAATCCCCAGCTTGAAACTGCTGCGAAGCTACTGTGATAAAAACAGCAAAGAAACTGACCTGATGATCAGTAGAACAGATTAGAGATGCAGAAATAAGTCTCGACACACTCAGCCACCTCACCTTTGACAAAGGTGCAAACACCCTCACTGGAGAAAAGACAGTCTATTTAATAAACAGTGCTGCAAAAATTGAGTTTCAACTGGCCAAAGACTAAAACTACACCTATATCTCTCACCATGCACTAAACTAAAATTAAAATGGATTAGATAACTAAATATCAAAATAGAAACACTAAACTGGCTGGAAGAGAGGTTAGGTAGAATTCTGAAGACATTGGCATAGGAAAAGATTTTATGAACAAAACCTCAGTTGCACATGAACTAGCATAAAGAATCAACAAGTGGGATCTCTTCTTATTAAAAAGATTCTGCACAACAAGAGAAACCAACAACAGTGTGAAGTGACAACCCACAATGTGGGAAAAAAAATCTACTCATCCTCTTCCTTTTAGTTATAGACACCCCCCCCCAGCCTTTCTTTCACAGTGGTTATCTTTCCACTTCCAGAGCTAAACTACAAGATCTTTTTTTGGAGGGGGATACTTACTGTAATAACAGGTAGGGATTCCTGCAAGTAATCATCATGAAAATGGGAATCAATCACTGTGGTCCCCAGGACTGTTTATTCTTACATAAAGCTATAATCATTCCCCAGATACAATTTAACATTTCTAAGTTTTCCTAGTAATACTTACACTGTCTTCTCCTTCAAGCAACATTATATCATTGTAATTCCTCAAGTATTCCTGTCTCTAGATTTCAGCATGGTGGTTTAGACTACAACTCATATTCCTAACTGATTTTAGAGTTTTTTCAACTTTTTAATGTTTTAAGACAAGAGTATTGACTTCTAAGCTCGCCGTATCAGAGCTGTGACTAGAATTGTGTACTTTCTGTGTTAATAAAAGTCAACTGAAGAAGAAATCAGTTTCCTTATAAATATACTAATGAAAGATTAAAGAAACATAAGTAATTGCTGCTATTATATAGAAGCCATGCCAAATTTGATTTCAGTGACTTCTTTATTGAATACTCCAAGGTTTACTTGTTTGATTATTGACCATTCTAGGACCTCTCCATATTAAACAACAATACATCATTCTTTTGGAAATACTGAGAGAGTAGAATTTACAAGCATAAAAATGATAACTATATATGGAAATGCACATTGATTACTCAGTTTAGTAATTCCAGTACATACATATTTACATATATTTTAAGACATCATATGACATGTTATATAAGATATAAAAATTCCTTATTTTAAAAAGTAAAATAAAAAATAAAATTAGAAATATACCTGCATGATGTAGATGGGGAGGGGAGGAGGGGGTGAAGGGAGGGCAGGGGTAAGGGGAAAAAATGAGAACCAAGACCTGTCATGTAGAGGTACAAGATCCCAACAATGAATGTAACTGTACTGTATCCCTAAAATGTACCAATAAACTCAATTAAAGCTGAAAAAAAAAGAAATATAGCTGAATGATAGAGCCCCATGACAAACACATGTAAGGCCTTGGATTAGATTCCCAGAACCACCAGAATTAATAATAATAAGGAAGATAAGACATTTTACTTTTCCTGAGAAAGAGTACATTTGATTTTTAAATTTACACAGCTGTTTATACTGCAGATCTTATGACATCAGAACTGAATTTAGGTCTGATATCTTTATTTGCTTAGCAGAATATGTAGTACATTTAATCACGGTGCTTTTTCTATAGCTTCTCTGTGGCTGTCCCTTGGAGATACAGGCGGTAAACAAAACTTTTCATCTTTAAGATCACACCTCTTCACAGATAGTAAATATTTATCTTTTCTTGCAACAGTTTCACTGCAAGTGACAGATTTCTCTCTCCCTCCTTATTATTTATATCATTTCAAATTCCCAGGAAATATTACTTCTAACAAATGGCCAATGACTAGGTTACTCCTGTTCTTAGTATAGAACCTGCATCAAAAGAGCTAAGATGCAGTCTTCTCTGTGTTCTAGGACAACTTTTAATTTGGGTTGATTCAAAAAGCCTTTAGAAAGTCACTTAGGTGCTCTGTTTCTTCTCAGATACTGACCATCAAGACATGGGCCACACCAGGTAAGTTTTAAGATCACATTACTAGGTTCAGCATGTAACATAGGCATTGGAGCTTGACAAGAAGTCAGAGCAGCACTGAAAACATTTGCATAATGACTGAACAGTACCCTCACAGTATAATAGAAAGCAAATATTTAACTTGATGAAAATAGCTTTGATTATGTTACTAAAATGTCTGCAGAAAGAAACTGATTTTACAAACCATTCAAAATATCTCAGACTTTGTCATTTACAGCTAGTTATAAAATCCTATAAGAAATTTAATGTTGGAGACTAGTTTTTTCTTCATTTGATTTTAATGTACCTACTATAAATTAAAAAGTTAAAAGGTACAAGCATGAAGTACTGACTTTTAATTTAAAAAAATTACTATGTCAAAAAATACACCAAGATGGCTAAGAATAGGATAAAAGAAAGAATTGAAGAGTAGAAAACATTAAGTGAGCATTTTATATTCCATTAATTCAGATTAATTTGCAGTAAATAACCCATATTCTCTCAAGTTGAAAAGCTGTGCTTTGTTCACAGGTTCTCATTTTTTTCTTCCAGCTTTATAAAATTACTTCACATAAATATAATGATAAATGAATACAATTACTCTTTCAGAATAATTTCCTGTGGAACTTCATGTGAGTATCAGACAGTAAACATCAAACACTAGCTTCCTGTTTCTACTTATCATTTATCCTCCTTTCTCCTCCACTATGTGCTTCTAAATGATGATAACAAAAATTTCAAAATACGCAATCTGCATTATCAATACTGATCACATCTCTGTCCTCCAAATACATATTTCTCTAGGTCCAACTGGGCCATCTCTAGAGACTTTATAGTCTAAATATTTACCTCTCTGTGTCTTTAAAAAGATGAAGGTAAATTTTGTTATTTTTTCAGCATAAGCTTAAACATTGCAGGTTCTCAAATTTATTAATTTAAATTTAACTATTTAAACAGTTTTTTTCTAAACATGGTAATAAAATAATGGTGAATCAGTGTGAAGTATTTGTTTTAAAAATGTGTACGAAATAGCTTTACAAACTGAAATACATTAGGAAAGTAGGAGATATGATTGAAGATGTAAAGAGCAAAGCATATGCTATAAATTCTCTGAGCTCTACCAGTTTCCACCTTCTAAAGAGATTATTTTTGATTGTTTCATTATTGACTATCACATTAACATCTAATTTATCTGTCAAAATATCTTAAATATGAAATTCAAGTTGCATTTCAGGATTTCTTATTTGTTTGTTTGTTTTGGTGCTGAGAATTGAATCCAGGATCTCTTGAATAGTAGACAAGTGCTCACTACTGATTTGCAGTCGTATGTCTAAGTATAATTATTTTTTTCCTCTCTTCTCTTAAATTGATTTAAAATACACTATTTATGAGTAGAAAACTGAAATTTGGGAATACTACTGGATTGCTTTTTTATATCCTTTGTATTCTTAGTCGTCTGTTTAAATTGCTAACAAATGTTTACAATTTTCAGTCATGAATATGGCTTTAACTGAGAATATTTTAATGTCATTCATTAAATAGCAAAAAATCTAAGTCAATTAAATTTCGATTAATGATTAGTTGTTTTTCTTGACATATGTTGAGAATATAAAAAGCCATGTTCAGTGGAAAATATATACATAGGAAATCAATTAAAATGAAGGCGATATCTCATATATTACCTAACAGCATTATATTATGTGGTAGAATAGACATTAACTACATTTGTGTGTATGTAGTGACTTTTGCAAAAAAGATGAATGTAAATTGTCATTTAAGATTATATTACCAGTGAGAAATAGATATATGAGTCCCTAGAATTTTAGGTTTCTTCATTTCAATAAGTTGCTTAGATAAAGCTGGACCTAAGTTGGACAAAATTAGATAGGATATGCAAACATCTGAATGGTGCTAAACAGAAGAAAACACTTCTATATATATACTGTGTTTACATCCTGGGAATACTTAGCACACTGAATGAAAAAATCAGATTATCTTTCTCAGCCAATTGAGATAATATTGAATAAATAAATCAACACTAAGTAAGAAGGGACACATTTCTCCCACTTCTGTGCTTAACATTCAAACCTGTATAGTGGCTAAAGAATTGTTTGCCTGACATTCTTCTGTTCTCCTAAAACTAAATACTATGAATGTATTTATGCCTGAGGGTTTTTCATGGCTTGAACTAGAATAACCACTGGAATACTCCAAGTGCATGTGAGAATGAGGTCATCCAGGAGGTCATAACAGTGATGTTTGTATCAATCACTTGATGTGAAAATAGGAAATATTTGACAAGTGAATATTTCACACTTCCCTCACTAACACCAATCTAGACCAGGAATGGAGTTCTTTTTCTTAATAAGATGCTTTATTTTTTACATCTTTCTGTGCAAAAATTTCCATTTCTTGGTAATCCTGATGCTTGCTAAATGATAAATTACTCTGAAAAGGTATATTAAGATAAAAGAGGTGGTAAGAGAAAATCTATTTATACAGTCTTTGTGACAGATATTTCCAGCAGCTATCTTTCTTTAAAAAAATAAAGTATTTACCTACTCTGGTCATGATCAGGAGACAAAATATAAAATGAGTGGTTACCACAACAGAAATTTGCTTTTTAAAATGAATGTAGTTCTTTTTGTGAGTTTTCAAAGCCTTTAAAGTAAAGACAGTGAATGAAAGTGCCAACGCACAGGTACACTCACAGAAATGCGGAAGTCGCTCACATCAGTATGAGTAACTAAGATGTTTGACCTTTACACCAATGTAAAATTATGAAACTGTACTGTGGATCATTCTGGGCAAGCAAAAATAAGTGAGTATAATACATCTGGATGAGCAAATGGAACATATCTGATAGCACCACCCCCTTTCTTTTGCAAGAGTGTGAAGGTTAAGGAGTAATATTCATTTTTTCAAGGAGGGACACTGCTACAACTACTGGTTTTCTTAACCTCTCTTTTATGAGAAACAAAGTGATGTGTTATTTCAAAATTCCTTATGAATTTATTGATTTTATAAGTGACATCAGCATAATAGGTGACCTACAAGTACAAGAAAACCTCTTTAGTACACAAGAATAAAAACTGTTGAAGCATCTGGTACTTAATCCCAAACTAAAAGTTACTAATCAATCTTCAGTAACAGCCAGGACTTGGACTCCTAAAAGAACCTAACTTCG
This sequence comes from Fukomys damarensis, assembly GCF_012274545.1. NCBI lineage: Eukaryota > Metazoa > Chordata > Mammalia > Rodentia > Bathyergidae > Fukomys > Fukomys damarensis. The sequence continues at coordinate 19,758,469 of NW_022900950.1, read as the reverse complement.
TATTCCTGAGTTCCCCAGGTATAAATTTATAGTGACACTGGTCATGGTAAAACAAAGAAACTGCAGTCAGTTTTAAAAAGTACAACTTTGTAATTTAATTGACACCGTACTTTGTAATTTAATTGAGCTGAAAAGGCACTTGGAAAGAATTGTTCATAAATATTTAAAAGGACTGAAGGCAATAATTAAGATTCTATTACATTAATGTGACTAATTTAGTTTGTTTTTTCTCCAATTAAAAAAAATCATTTACTGAACAAAACAGTTTTTCCCTTTGCCAGCTTTAATTTTTGCAGCCTTGTAGTTTTCATTTAGCTTCTTCTGTCTATGTATGCACTTGTAAATGCTGCTAATTCATCAATACTTAAGTCCAATTTACATAGTAAATAAGTTAAAGCTAAAGTAGCTGATTGCAGACACAAAGTAGCATATTAGTAATTCTGTTCATTGCTTTTTCCTTAATGGGTTTTATAAGTTCATTCTTTATTACATTGATCAATTGATCATTGGGACGGAAAGGAAAATTGAAAGTCAGTTACACTTACATTGAAATTAGAAATAGTAGCAATGTTACATACTATTTCAACAGTACTGAATAAGATATGTCAGATGAATGGCACATAACTGAAATACTGTACATGCTTTCATTTCACCTAATTTCAATCACAGGTGAAAAGTGTGTTGTCATACAAGTTTGCATTTATTTTTTTCTGTTTAAGAGAATGTAGTTAACAACATTACCTGATCTCTTCTATTCAAAATCCAATAACTGAAGTGAATATTCAAATATCAAAGTTTTATTTGTTTTTTGATAACTGCCTTTCAGAAGTGGAAAGTACTGAATATAAACCAATGAATTTTTAACCAGAATTGATCGTGTGTGTGTGTGTGTGTGTGTGTGTGTGCAGACCATGGAAGCATAGTAATTTTGTTACCCCATTAAAAATAGATTGGTACAGGGCTGGGGATTTAGCTCAGCGGTTCAGTAGCCTGCCTTGCAAGCTCAAGGACCCTAGTTCAATCCCCAGTACAAAAAAAAATGGATTGGTACATAGCAAGAATGATTTACTAGTGGTTGTGATACTACTGTTACATATTGCTTTGTATATATTAAAGATACAAACACATATATATCTATAGTAATAATTTCTTTATTTTACATATACACAGTATTTTAGATGAGAGGTTAAGATAATTTGGGGGAATTATATTCCTCAGCTATTAATTGAATATGTATAGAACTTGCAATGTTCTTTGGCAAATACATGAAAACCATTTTTACTTTAGCAAGCCATAAATATTTTTATATGAAATATACATGAATTCTCTTCTTTACTTTTGTGGTTTTTGTCCAGTAACTTTCTTGATTGCTGCATGATTTTAAAGCACATTGTTGTATACCATTTGTGATGTATTATAATTCAAAAAATGTAAAGAAATCAGTTTAACTCAATAATGTTCAAAGAATGGAATGGTGGCACCCAGGCATTCCCAGCATTCTGGGAGACTGAGGCAAGAGAATCCTGAGTTTGAGACCAGCTTGAGAAATTTAAGGACTTACCATGACCTTACTCAAAAAGAAAAAGAAAAAAAGAAAAAAAAAGTGGGCTGGGGTGGGGCTAGTGAATTTACTCAGTGTGAAGGCCCTGGATTCCAACACTAGTACCACAGGAGAAAAAAAAAAAAGATTTTTTTTCAAAGGTGAATTCCTCTTTTTCAACCATCTTAGCATTCTTGACTCTTAATACTTCAATACTAATATTAATGGCTGCCAACAGCCTGTGTGCTACTAGTTTGCTGCAGGTCTATGCTTTTTATTTACACTCTTTCACTTTGGAAATAACCAGATAGAGAGGATACTGTGATTTTTTTTTTCATTGTAAACATGAAGAAATAGAGGCTCAGAGTTCATACTTTTATAGCCTTTGCACTAAGATGGAGTTCAAATAAGTGCTTTTCCATTTGTCAGCTGTTTTCGCTGGTTCTCACTATTAACCTCATTAAATTCTGAGTGACTGTAAAATAGAAATTATGATGTCTATATCATAAGGCAAGAAGGGCATTGGGATACTGAAATGAGATACTGGCAAATGCTGCTATAAACATGGGTGAGCATATATCACTGTGGTATGATTCTTTTAATTCTTTTGGGAAGATACCCAGCAGGGGAATAGCTGGTTCAAATGGGACTTCTAATCCTAGCTATTTGAGGTATCACCATATTGATTTTCACAGTGGTTGCACCAGTCTGTACTCTCACCAACACGCATGTGTAAATACTGCATAGTTTCTCTGCTGTGATAAACTAAAAGTGTAAATAAGGATCAAAATGTGTAATTAATATTGTGTAATAGAAAGAAAAGGTCTAAAAATGTAGGGGAAGTGTGAGGAGTAGGGGGAAGATAAAAGGGAAAAGAAAAATATGAGCAAAGCAAACTAATGGAAACAAAGTCTTCATAAGTAGGGAAGGGTAAAAGGGATGAAGGGAGGGAAGGGGGATGGGGAAAAATTAAGAACCAAGATACATCATGTAAAGGTACAAGATCCCAACAATGACTACTGCATTATATACCTAAAATGTACCAATAAAAATTTTTAAAAATTAAAAATGAGATAATGTGTAATTGATAAAAACATGAGCAGATACCTAACATTATAGGTCCTAAGCACTTTATTCTTGATTTTTATTTAATTTATTCCCATAGAGTCTAGAAATCTGTCAATAATCTTTCTTTTCTTTTGTGTCCTTTTATTCATGTCATCAATTTCTCCTTATTCACCAGAATTTACCTCCAAACAACAAATACAATAATTTCATGGGATCTAATGCAAGCAAATGCTAATGTCTGTATACATAATCTATACAATTAAAATATTTAATATTGCTGTATGCTATAATTTGTTATTTTCTTACCTCATATACTTGCCAAATTATCTAACAATAATAGAAATCATATTAGAAATCTATCTACTACCTTAAAATAATATAGTAGGCAGAGTTTAATGAGGGTAAAAGAAGAATGAAGAGACAGAGAAAAAAGGAAAGGGAAAGAATTACAATACATTCTTTATCCTATTCTTCAGTCTACTGAATTCTGAGACCTCGAGGCAGTGTCTTGCAAATTGATTATTCATTATTATATTTACTTTTACTTTGCTAACTAATATACTAATAGTACTGCTTCTTAAATTTATTTTTAGCATTGTGAGTTATTTATTTTATGTGAGGGAAGATGAAATTGTTTTATTTTTTCACATATTTCTCCCCACATCCAACAGCACCATTCTCGGGCCACTTTTGGACTTCTGTCTTGTATCTTTACCTTCTGTCCTCTGTTTAATCCCAAATACTCAGGTCTGTGTCTTCCTATTCTTGCCTACATTCTTTTGGAGGTCACTCATTCACAAACATTTCTTGGAAATCAAAAGGGAAGTTTATTAAAGTCCTTATATATCTGAAACTAAATTGATTATGGCCTCAACCTTAGTTAATATTTGGCTATGGAATTTTGGATTTAAGTCAATTTTTAACAACCTTTTGAATCTATGCATTATTAAATGGAGTTTCTCAGGATTACAAATGAACAGTCTGATGATGTCTTAATATATATATATCACTGTATGTAACTAGCTTTCTTTAACCCCTTGGATTTCTTTCATTGTCCTTGTGTTGTGAATTAGCCTGTATTACCTGCAAAGATAAAATTTCCAATTATAGTGATAACCAATTATTGTGACATTTTAATATAGAATCAAATATTTATGTTATTCCTTTAAAATATTTATTTGATAATTACCTCCCAGCTTTGTTAGTTCAGTATTTCCTTTTTGTTGTTGTTTTGAGAGAGGCTTACTATTTAGCCCAGGCTGGCCTTGAACTCATGATCCCCCTGCCTCAGCAATCTAAGGGAAAGAATTACAGGTGTGTGCCAATAAGTTTGGTCCTCAATCTTTCACGCTTAGAAGATGTGCATTGTATGTTTTCTATAATATTCTTTTTTCACTTTCTATCTCTTCTTTTGTGTGTTGGGGAGATTTCCTCAGTCATCATGTTATAAGGTTCCATCAAATATTCACTGACTGTGACTATTAGTAAAACTTTAAAGAGAAGTGAAAGGTTGATATATGCCACAACATAGCTGAATATTCATAGCATACTAAGTGAAAGAGGACAAACACAAAAACTACATATTTTATGTTATTGAGTAGAGAATATGTAGAATCGGTAAAACTACACAGACAGATATTAGGTCAGTGGTACTCTACAATTACATATTATGTAGACAGAGAGAGTGAATAATAATAGAACAGAGCTTAAGAGTGAATAAACATTCTAAATTAAATATGGTTTCATATATACAACTCTGTGAATACAGTAAGAACTAAGAACTCATATACTATGAGTCAGCAAATTGTATGACATGTGAATCATTTCTCAATAAAGTTTATGTATGAATATAATGTCTAAAACATTTTAGTGAGCCTTGAAAACATGCTAAATGGAAGTTAGCAAACATACATCACAATATATGATTCTATTTTTAAGATGTGTCCTGAGCATGCAAATCTATACAGACTAAAAACAGATCAGAGCTTATATAGGGCTGGGAGATTAGGCAAAATGGATAGATGCTGCAAGTAGATACGGAGTTTCCTTTGGTGGCGAAGAAAACATACAATGTATCTACGATAACAGTTACACAGCTCTTAATACACTAAAAATAATTAGTTTAATAAATTGTAGTATATGTAAATTATAACTTTTTTTTTTTTTTGGTACCGGAGATGGAACTCGTGCCCTTGTGCTTGCGAGGTAGGGGTGCAACCACTGAGACAAACCCCGTCCTCAATTATTTATCAAAAAAGAAAGAAAGAAAGAAAGAAAGAAAGAAAGAAAGAAAGAAAGAAAGAAAGAAAGAAAGAAAGAAAGAAAGAAAGAAAGAAAGAAAAAACCAGCTAGGATTTTGTGTGCCTGTATATGGAGGGTGGTTATTTAAGAATGCCTTCACTTGTGCCAGGGATTTAGCTCAGCGGTGCCACCACCTTCCTGGAAAGCTCCAAGTCCCGAGAGTTCAATCCTTGGTACAAGAAACAAAAACAAAAACAAAGAAAAAGAATATCTCCATTTCATAATGAAGTTCTGTTTGGATCTACACGCTGTCCATAGTGTCAAGAGCCATATATAGTCCAACAATATATTTTGTTCGTACTCTTTGGATTAGTTAATTTTCTCATTGCTGAGACAAAATACCTGACATGTAAAGCACAGAGAAAAGATTTATTCTGACTCATAATTTGTAGAGGTTTCAGTTCAGAGTCGACTGGCTCCAAAGCAGGCAGAATGGTAGAGGCACTGCAGAGAAGAAATAGTCCATAGCATGACGGGCGAGAAGGCAGTGAACAGCCGAAGCCTTGCGAAGCAGCAAGCCTGCCAGTCTTCTTCTCTCCCTTTGTATTCCACACAGTAGGTGAGCCTGTCGATTGGTGCTAACCACGACTGAGATGGAGCTTCCACTACAGACCCCCTTATTCAAAGCATCGTACTCTTAATCCCATCATCACACTAATACAATCACCTTCAAAACTCCCAACCTGTGACTGCACGAGCATTCGGGAGAACAAATCAGGGCCTTTGCCTGGTTAGCTCCATCCGTCTCAAGCCTTTCTGCAGTACCTTCTTAGCTGGGTTCTTTCTGCAACATGAGCTCCTTTTCTGCATGCTTTTAGCCGCAGGTATTCTGTATTATGTCATTCACACTTGATCCATTTACTCCTCATATTTTGCCTCTCTCATGTTATGTCTTCTATCTCCAGTATTTCTTCGTCATGCACATGCATATCTCTGTCAGTAAATATATAAACTTATGTATGCATATACATAGCTACACTTATTTATTGTTATCCTATATTTTAAGAAAAAAGAAGAGTAATAAATAAGTCAGCTTTAGAAAGAAAAGGGCTAGGAAAAGTGGGAAGGGTAGTGGAAAGGTAATAAGGGAAAAGAAAAAAATAGGAGAAAATGAAAACATGGAAATAAAGGGTTTGTAAATGGGAGGGGAGTAGGTATGAAGGGAGGGCAGGGAAAAGGGGAAAAAATGAGAACCAAGACCTGTCATGTAAAGATACAAGATCCCAATAATGAATGTAACTGTACTTTATACCTAAAAATGTACCAATAAACTCAATGAGAAAAAAAAGAAATAAATAAGTCACACATATAAATACCAGATAGTTTCTCTGGTCTAAAAATACTATTATTGTACATAAGATCCTAATGGCATAATTGACAATGTGAAATAGGAAGCAAAGGGCTAAAGGTGTAGGGGAAGTAGGAAGGCAAGATCCCAATGATTAATGTAACTGTACTGTATACCTGAAATGTATCAATAAACTCAATGAGAAAAAAAAAAGAAAAAGAGCAAGAAGAGTAAAAATATGTGTTGTCTTTAGTGGAATCTCCTTTTTCTGTCATTCTCTCACAAGGAATTATCAATGGCAAAATGCTTATAATCAAATCTAATAATCAGCTCAACTTTTTCCTTTTTATTTGAAAGTGACTTGTTATATCTTTTATTCTTTACTGACCTTTTACCCTATGTATTCTGTGAATCTATTATTCAAATTATCTTCAAAGTTTTATTATAAATTTTACTACAAATATATTACAGCTACTTTCTTCAACAGCTTCTTAACTTTGTTTTGACAGAGCAAGAATGGAGAGACTTCAGCATGTTTTTTTAATCTGAATATTCCTATGACTTTCTGCAATTTAAAACTGGTTTTCAACTGACATTTAAAACACAAGTTTTGTACATATTTATGAGATACTATGTGAGATTTTAATATGCATCTATATTGCATAATGTTTAAACGTGATTAAATATATCTCATTAAACATGTATCATTTTTAATGTTTTTGTCTCTTTTTTGACTCCTGGTATTCAGAAAACAAAGCAGAGGAAGAAGCCAGGATAAAGGAATCAAAAACTGTATCTAATTCTCAAAGTCACTTTCCTTGATTCATATCTTCCGTTTGTCAGTCACTTTCTAATTATCTGTTCAATACCTACGGACTAAACAATGGCTCACTGACCTCACAGTCTAGGAATCTAGGTCCAATCAAGTTGACAGCTAGAATTAATTAACTCAGTTAATCAGGCTCTTTTCACCTTTTTCAAAAACCAGTTGACTATAGATGCATGAGTTTACTTCCAGATATCTCTCTCTCTCTCCCTCTCTCTCTCACCTGCATATCTTTCCCTCCACTTTCCTCTTGGCAATGTTGTTCTGTTTTGACAATAATAGCTTTTGGTATATTTTGAAGTCAGATAACATAAGGTGTCTTCCCTTGTTCCTTTTGCTCATGTGATGAAGTACATATAATGTTAACATACCTAACTGTACTTGTCAAGCTAATCAATCTAAAAAAGTGTAGTTAAGTTGATCAGCACCTATGAAGAACAAAATCATTTCCTAATAAAGGAATAGAATCATAACTAGATAGTAGTGCCAATATTTTTATGTCTCAGTTATCAAGTAAAATAAAAAATGGCAGTTTTAAAATTCATTATATCCTGAATAACTATCTGTCACTTAAGTTTATTCTGAAATAGTTAAGATACCTACTACCTACTTCAGGTATCTCTCTTCTCATATAGTAATAAGAATGAAGCATAAGAAAATTGTTATTAAAATATGTGAAGATTAAGCTACAGTGTATTATTAGTGGAAAGTATAGAGATTTTATTTATTTATTTTGTTGGTGGTACTGGGGTTCGAACTCATGTCTTTGCACTTGTGAGGCAGGCCACAGAAACACTGAGCTAAATCCCTGGCCGTAAGTACAGAGATTTTTGCAGTGACATTTATTTGAGCATCAAACTAATAATTTAAATAAGTAAAAATAACATGAAATATATTATTTGTTTTACATATTTTAAATTAATGAAAATGACACTTAAACTATGATTATCTGCATAACAAAGTTGTACCTTAACTTTTTTGGGGGGGGTGGCTACTGGGAATCAAACCCAGGGCCTCACGCTTGCCTGGCAGGTGCTTCACCACTGGGCTGCATCCCCAGCCCCCAAATTTCACTTTTAAGGTATGGAATATGTCTTAAAATTTAGAGTAAATAAAAATAAAACATTCAGATTTCTTAACAGTTACAGAAGTAGTGCATAATTAACACATAGCTAAAGTTTTGTATGAAGAACACATGCCTATAACTTAATATTTAGCATGATCATATTTTTAAACTTTAGTGCTTAGTGGTACATGCAGTTTTTTATCTGTTGTTATAATTAAAATTTCCCTTATTATTAATATTTTGAATGCCTTTTTATGTACTCATTTACAATTCATGTATTATCGTTTAATTAATTTTCTATTCAAATTTTTGAGCATATTTGTATTGAACTATTGCATCTTTTACTGAGCTAAAATGGAACTTGTTTATTTTGAAGACCAAGCCATTCAAGTAAGTCTACTGTACAGTATTTCTTTTAGTATTTAGTCTTCACATATTTATTTACATATGTAATTTGTTTATGTATTTGTTTACTAGCATGGTTTCTTTTTGAGCATGTCTTATATACAAAATATTTGATTATAGGTACTTTTTTGTTTTTGTTTTCATGGTACCAGGGATTGAACTCATGACCTTGTGCTTGTGAGGCAAATGCAATGCCACTGATCTAAATCCTGGGCCCCTGGGTATTTTTTCTCCCACAGTTTCTGTTAGGCTGGCATTAATTTTAAGTGTTATTTTCACTGTGCGTTCTACCTTATCAAATTTTTGCTTCCAGTAGTTTCAAAATATATTTTTTCTGACTTGTAACCAAGTCATGATGAATTACATATCAATGTTTCTGATATTCCTGTCAGAAAAAGTGTTCCCTTTTGTTTGTCTTTTCTTAAGAATATTTCCAATATTTTGCAGTAATTTTTATATGATCATCAAGCTTCCTATGTAGTGTTTTTCTATTGACTTATCTTCTAATTTATTACTCTTGTCTTTGCTTACAAAGTATTATAATTGTTTGCTTCTTTGCTAATTTTAATAATTTTGTATCTCCTCTCTAGTTCAATTTGATATTTTATAATTAATGGGTCTTTCCATAACTTTTTATAATTTGGAGGCCTATAAATACAGACTTCATAAAGTTAATGTTTAATAACTTAATTTCTCCTACCTTTCTCTTGTCTAAGTCATTTGTTCTACTTTGTGTTGCATCCCCAATAGCATTTATAAAAATTATAGATAATATTTTGATTTTTTATTTTTCTCTGGACACAATTTAGCATAGTTTTGAGGGATCACAGTTTCATGAAGTCACAGAAGATTATACCATTTTAGGTACAGTTTGGTAAATAAGAAACTCCTATGTTTCACTTTCCTCTTTCTGCACAATTTTTAAGTGTTGATTTCTATGGTTAGGACATTCTTTTCTTACCCAATAATTAAATTTCTTTATCCCTCAAATAATAATCTTATTATTAAATCAGCATGAAGCTTTTGTTCTGTCCCTAGGACAGTATTAAGAAGCTGTTCATGTCATATTCAACTGAACATACTACTTCTGTACTTTTACAGATATATTATTTTATGTTGGTTTATGTGTGTATACATCTTCCACCTGGATTCTAAACTCTTTGAGGATAAAAGCTGTGTAGTTTGCATTTTGTGTTCACATATTTATGTGAAAGGGTAAACACTTTTAATACAATATGAGTATTATATGTATTATTCATTTCAATAGTTTTTGAGCAGATATATTGTGTTTTGTATATCCTTTGTGTGTGTGTGTGTGTGTGTGTGTGTGTGTGTGTGTGTGTGTGTGGTCGGGGATCGAACTCATGTCTTTGCGCTTGTGAGGCAGGCCTCCGAATGGCTGAGCTAAATCCCCAGCCCTGTATATCCATTTTTGAGGACAGCTAAATGAATAAGCTCTCTTTCAAGCCTTCCAGTACGCTACATTGTATTATATTTACAGAGTAATATAACTTGACTGTGTAATGCAGTGTGCTGAATATTAATATAAACTAGTTTTGATCCAGAATGTGGATCCAAAGTTTAATTTCTGTGGAAGAAAAATGGTGTTAGAAATTATGTCCCAGAAGAAGAATTATGTGAACTAAGGATAAATGATGAATGCATTAGCTATTTTTGACAAAACAGATAAGAAGTTACTCAGAGAGAGAAAAGCATACGCAAAAATTTGGAAACGTGAAAGTACTGGGTTTCAGAAATTATTCTGCACATAGTAAAGTTGAGCATTAAGAAGCTCAATTTTTAGAGAATTTTTTGACACGATAAGGAATCTCTTCTTAACTTTTGTCAGTGGAACTACATAAAGGAGGAAAATATCAATGAATTTTTATTTTAAATAATAACTTTAGTCATAATAGTGTGAAAGATGCGTGGAGGCAGGGATGACATTGTGGTATCTCTGATAAAAATAATGAAATGAAAAAAGTACTGTGGATGAAGAAAAGAAAATAGGATTGAAAATATTATGATGACTTGAAACAGATACTCACTGTGGGCTTTTTACTGAAGTCTGGTTTGGGGTACCTTTATAATTGGCATCCTGACTGCAGTCCAGTTGTTCACTCATTCACTATGGCAGTCAATACCTAGCTTCTGCTATGTATAGGCAGCTCTAAACCCATTACTGGAGATCCATCAGTGAAAATGTGAATAAAATTATTTCCTTTCGTCATGGTCTTATATTCTGATGGAATGCAAGGAAATTCATTCTTAAATGTGGGCATCTTGAAGATTCAACATATTAATCTGTATAAAATTTCATTACTTGCTTCTTATTTTCCCCCACTCCCCTGCACTTCCTTCACCCCCTCCACTCTTCCCTATCTACAAAGACATCATGTAAAGTTACAAGATCCCAATGATAATAAATGTAACTGCACTGTATACCTAAAAAGTACTAATAAACCTAATGGAAAATAAATAAATAAATAAGTAAAATTACCTATCGATCCTACCCAGGTAAAAATGATGAGAGTAATTATGTTCTTACTGTATTTTATATTCCCTTATTTCTTAGTTTCAACACATCCTTTCTTCTTTGTCTCATTTAATTAAAGATGACTTATGAGTAGGTGGGTAGATTTATATATCTAATTAATTTTAGACCACTGTGAGAGGAGAATAAGGGTCCTAGTTTTACATGTGGCTGGGAGGAAGCACACTTTTTTTCTTGTGGTAAATTTCAGTATTCCTTTACCATGTTCAGTGCCAGATTCTGACAAGACAGCATGTAAGGAATGACGCAAGACACTGCTAGCATTTACAATAAAATTAAGGGAGGGCAGGGACAAGGGGAAAAAATGAGAACCAAGACCTGTCTTGTAAAGGTACAAGATCCCAGTAATGAATGTAACTGTACTGTATACCTAGAATGTACCGATAAACTCAATAAAGAGAAAAAAATTAAATTAAATCTTATTTTGAGAAAGACAACAAAATCACTTACGTGGGCAGTCAACTGTATACACTCACTGCCATTAAGAGTAATTTTAACTATTTTTTTACTGGTATCTTCAGATTTCTTCTGTTGCAACACAAAATTTAGTTTGTGCAAAGAAATTAATTTTAGTCAGTTTTGATAAACACAGCATGCACATGTAAGTTATAAGAATCCACAAACTAAAACTAAATACTATTCTTGTACTTGGATAACTATTTTATCAATTTATAGTTAACAGAAAGATATTGTTCTTTAAAATGCAAATTTAATAATAGTATGTATGAACTAGGTCTTTAATAAAATATTTGACTAGAATATGACTCCTGTAAGTTATCTCTTTTTCATCCTCTGAATAAAGTTTATTCTCCATTTAAAATAATAAAAATGTATCTCATGTAAAAGATTTCAGATTTTTGATTTGCATTTGTAAAGAGGTTCCATGAGAGGTTCTTGGAAAATGCTGATATTTTGAAACTAGTCAGTGACTAATGTATATAGTGGGATGATGAGTATTTTTGTAAAAATGCCCCAAGACAATATTGATTAGCAATGAAAAAACAGTTTTCATCAGTTATAACTTCTAATAAAGAGTTTCTATGTTGCTTTGATTTGCAGGAGTAGTAAAAATTAGGGCAATAGTGACATATTTTGTTGATGTGTTTGAGGTCTTATGGCAAGTTTAATATTGATAGTTGAGACTTCAGTTCTCTATAAGTAAAATTAAAACAACAAAAGCTAACCAGAATTAATTGTTAAGATATGACATATTGGTTACAAGTTGTGTGTAAATAATAAGGTAATGAAAAGTTGCATTTCTATAGTATTTCACTACTTCAAAACTTACATATATGATTCATTGTATTTTAGTTTTCAATGGTAATAAAGATGAAAAGTTTAATAATTCCCTGATTGGCATGATAATACCACATGATTTAATGGAAAATGAGGGTTGAAAGTTAGAAATACCTCTATGCATAGTTGCCCTTCTGCAGGCTCTTCCCTTTACCATGCATGTTGCTGATGTTTTTCTGTAGTTATCTGCACATTTTGACACACTGCTTCACATAAACAACATAACTAATAATTAAAATATTCATGTGAGTGTTTACCATGTTTACTGCCTTTTTTACCTACAGAATTCTTTCCTAATATATATTTAATGAACCTTAGAAATGGGTAGATGTATTGACCAAAACTCCTCTAGTCTCTAGGAGTTGTCAGGTCCTAGGTAAAGTCAGTACTTTCTGAAGAGATGCTAATAGACAGGATTTTATTAGCCTGGTTTGCTGATTGAGCTGAACCCTTTTCAATGACTACATCTTGTTTCCTACTATTTTTTTTTTTTTTGTACCTGGGATCAAACTCGGGTCCTTGAGCTTGCGAGGCAGGCCACTGAACCGCTGAGCTAAATCCCCTGCTCCTACTACTTTCATTGAGTTAATAGAAAAGAGCATCATTGAGTTAATAGGAAGAAAGTACATTACTATCATTGGATTTGTTTTTCATGGCTAAAGAGTGGAACAAGTAGTCCAGACCTGTCACTTACATTAACATATGAACACAAATGAACGAGCACATATGCACTTTTAAATATTTTAAAATTACAAACCAATACATGAATCTAAATAAAATGTGTTCTAGCAAATATATATTCATAGCAAGCAAATGAGTTACAGCATAATTAATAAAGTATTATTTCCAGTCACCTTGTACAATCCTGGCAATGTGTTGTTATTTTGAATGGAACCATGAATAAAAGGGGTCATTGGAATTACTGATAAAGAATGTTTGAGCATGCAATATTCTTTTGCTTCATTGTAATCTAGAGGAATAGTTTTCTGTGATAATTTGTCATTCTTCTTTCTTAACCACCTTCATTGCTTAAAACCTACATAAACACATACCACACAACTTGGTCTATTATTGAACCTGCAAATGGCATAAATCAAATGTATCTTACTGCCTCAACATAGCTGCAATATATTTTCATTTCAAAGCACAAGAGGCAAGGAAAATGAATTCCATTACTATGGAATATAATGATATCTAAAGCAAGTATTTATAGTTAAAAGTTTTCTGTGCCAGACTTTGATACAAGACTCAGGAAAAGTTTTAGCTTGAACATATATAACAAAAGTGTAAGAGAAGAGAACAGAGGAGAGGAGAGGGGAG
>NW_022900950.1:19700957-19744740 GCF_012274545.1 Fukomys damarensis | reverse complement strand
AGGGGAGGGGAGGGGAAGGGAGGGGAAGAGAAGAGAAGAAGCTAGGGAAGAAGAAAGGGGAGGAGGGGAAAAGAGGGGAGAGGAGAGGAGAGGGGAGGGGAGAGGATAACACCTAATTTAGCTTCCCAATCCTAACTTTAAGGCACATGTTAGAGACTCCTCTTACCATACCGCGTCACTGACATAGTTTTTCTTTTGCCTTCAAATGCATTGCATTGTTCCTTATTATAACAAATGTCCCTTTTTGCACTGCCCTCTTTTTTCTAGGTAGCTTTTTTATGCCCCCTAAAACATTTAGTGTTTACACAAGACCATTTCCCAAGGGGCTTATTATTTTGCTTTTTAACACAACTTTCTTGAGAGTCTCTCAAGAAAAAAGTACTATAATTTACACACACACACACACACACACACACACACACACACACATATATATTCTTTCCCATATATTTTGTGGACTCTATGAAATGAAGATACACCCAAACTTCATACCTAAAGACTTAAGAATTGTTTTTCAATTTTTGACATCTGCAGTCTACTGGGAAGAACTATAAGGAGTTATGTAATATTGTAAGATATTACAAATACTCTGACTTTTGGGAGCTGCGGACACAGAGCTACACATAGTTTGAGAAGTGTAATATAATCAGAAAAATATACTGAAGAAAAGCTGGATTTAGTGTTGCCATTTCATTGTCATTTGCACCAAAATGTTTCATAAACATTTTCATAGTTATTGAGAAACTTGTATTAATATAGAATTACCTGTTGGCATTAAAATTTGACTGACATGAGTGTAGTTAGTTAAATCTTAAATTTACTAGTACTGGCTTTCACTATAAGGTTGCTGCAGCAAATCAACTCAGTTGCTACTGTTTCTGAGTAAAATTTGTCCACGTTTTTGTATTTTTATCCAATACTATCTTTAGAGAAAAGGATAGAGAAAAGGAGAATGATCGTGATTGAACTGATGTTTAACAGGAGAGGAAATGATAAGAAATGCTGATTTATCAGAGTACAGTGTATGAGGTAATAAATGGCTATGAGGTAATAAATTGCAGTAGTACAAAAACATTATGCTGAAAATAGACTATAAAAAGTAACTATAATGTTAATCAGTATTGCTATTTATAATGTCAAAATAATTTCTGAGTATTGAAACTAGTAAGTACATTTGCTTTATTAGCAGTAATATGTCAATGTTTTGATATCTCCTAGCGTTATAGATGGTGCCTATAGAGTAAAACTTATTAAAATATTCATTTTTAACATTCTGAAGACATAGGTAACAGCAAGTGCTTCTTCTCTGCCTCTATATTTTTCTGTGTTCAGTGGCACAATGTTGTTAATAACTGTTGCCTCAATTTAACTCTGAGAAATTGAGGACCATCAAATCTGAGAGAGTAAGTGGTTCTGAAAATCAAAGTTTGCTCTCTAACAAAAGGTACAGCTCCTGTTTCAAGTGAGGAGGAAAATGATATTTCATTGAATGTCAAAGGGATATTTTAGTTTCTTCTTGCATCAGACACCTTTTAAGTATAGAATAGATGATGCATATGGATAGTCTACATGCTTCTTGAGTCAAATCATCTCCTTCTTTGGGATAGAAAGACATACAGAGAAAAGTGAAGACAGTTGAAAGATCTTTTTACATTTTAATACAAGAAGAATTTTGACCTCTTTTTAATTAAAACCTCAACAATCTCTGTGCATTTCACATACTCCAACTAAACAATTATAAATATCATGCTGTGAAAACTTGAAAATTTTGTATTTAAAAAAGTATTTTAAAATGAGCATTATTTATACATACTTCATATTGAATATTATCTATTTTACCACATTTTTAAAAATAAAATTCAGGAGATACAGTTCAAAAAAGAATTTGAGGAATTTGCATTTGCAGTTTAAAATTAAGCTGTATTTTTTATATTTTATATTATTTATAATATGGGCCTGTAAAGCAACTGAAGTAGCTTATTTTTGTTCAGTCACAGAATATCATTGCTTCATTCTAAGTGAATCATAATCTACAACCCTCAAGTGTTTGCTCTGTTGGGCCGTTCATATCCCTCTATTGTCGTAAGAGGTGAAAACTCTTAGCTCACTTCTGACAAACAGCCCTGGTTTTGTCTTTGAATAATATAATCTGGTGTTGTTGTTGCTGTTGTTAAGTTTTTTGGTACTTTTCTTGTGTACAGTACAGTTACATTCATCATTGGGCTCTTGTATCTTGGTTCTTCCCCCTCCCCACCAAGCTTGCACATGAAAGAAAGAGCCTATTCCAAGGAGGGGTCTATCTATGAGTACAAAATCCTGACCTCCCAGTTCCCTTAAAAACAACACTGTGGAGACATTTTGATTCACAGGAGTGTTCTAGGTCTTCCCCAAGCATGAACTGTAGATCAAATTCTCCAAGTACAGAATCCTGCTTCCTCACTTCCTTCCTAAGCGGTAAGCATAACACACATTCATCCTGCTACACTATGTATCAGAGACTGGTTTTCAGATAATCTAGCCTGCAACATTTTCTTTTTGGTAAGAAATATAACACCTTTATTAAGTTCATAGTTCATTAACATGTAATAAAACTTCCAGCTCTAGACAAGAAGGTAAACTCAGTATACTACTCATTTTTCGTGCAAAAAATTACACAAAATATGTGAAACGATTTTATCCCTGAAAGGCCCATGAGAATAGCTTAACTTTATTCTCACTGTGATGACCTAACTCTCAGATTTTATAATAATATTTATCTTGTTATGGAGCCAAGTAACATTACTGATTTTTAGTTTAACCCAACTTTCTTTTATTATGTTGATAAAATTGATATCGTCCATGAATGTTTTTATGTTGGGGCTGGAATCTGAAAATTCATCAGATTCTTTCTGATATTACTATTTCCTATTGAGAATATTTCAAGTTATTAAATATTTTCTTGAATTAGAAGTTGGTATTTCTTCCAACATATGAGATATCTCTAAAATGATTAATTCTAAGTAAGTTATATTTTAGTTATCAAAGCAATATTTAAGTCATCAGTTATTTTACTTAAATTATCTCTGTTGGAAAACACAAAATAGTTTTGTTCCACATATTAGGTAAAAAAAGACTAAGGAGAGAGAGTTACTGCAGAACATACTTATTTCTCCTCTCTCTAGCTGATGAGGGAAGAAATATGGAATGATATCTTGGATAAATGACATTAAACATACAGAGTAGAACAGTTTCTAATAAGTAGGAGGACTAGAGTTGCAGTGTCTGCTTAATCTCCATCCAACTCTGTATTCAGTAGATGTGGGATATTGGCCACATTAAATTACTTGTTCCCAGATTGACTGGAATGATCATCACCATAGCATCTATGTCTGAGTATGTTATCTGTTTGCCTTTATATGTCTGCATATATGTCACTGATCTTGCTAACAGCTTCTCTTCATCAGTTCATCTATCATATTTGAGACATTTCAAAATTAGACTGAACCAGTTGCCCCATTCAGTCATATATATATATGAAGATTTTCTGTAGTATAACTTGATTTAGTTTTGGGTCTGCTGTATTTTACAATTTAAGTGTTTTTCAACATCATTTAGGAATATATTCATTTTATTTCATTGACATGTTTTAATTAATTTAAAGCAAATGTTGATTTTACCTAAAGTAAAAGGTCATAATTCAAACTAATTCAGGCTTTAAATTGTTGAACAAGTAGAGAAATGAAAGCAGAGACAAAATATGGTTCATAGTCTTTGAGGAAACTCAGATTTTCCAGTCCATTAATAAAATTATTGAGCTTAAAGTAAGACATATCAGACTCAGGCTACCGCTATGAGGCTAAAACCTTTTTTTCTTAGGTTTCTGAACTGCTTTTCTTGGTGTGTAATTAAAAAATCTAAAACACATTTAAAATCCTGACTTAATTACTGGAATTAAAATTCAATTATTTTACATCTAGTATTTAGAGCATAACCAAATGTTGGACACATTAGCAAATATTTTATTATGGTTTGTTAGTTTGTGTGGGTAACAAAGGTAAATGTAATGCAAAAGCAATGATGTAAATAACAATTCAGAATTTTGATAATAAATATCTGTGTTGTGGACCAAATTGGAATATATTTCCCATGGAAAAAAATCAAAGCACTTAATTCTTAAACTTAAATTGTGTGTGTATGTGTGTGTATGTAACTAGCAATGAATTATTTTTGGTTGTTCATCCTCTTATTATAAATGAGTTGGATATTTAATACAAATTAGAAAAATAAAGCAAAATCTACTTTTAGGTATACAGTAAATCTGAAATGTGAGTGCAAGTTAGATTCTATTTACATTCAGATTTCTATCAGACTAGAGAATTTGTAATTTGACCAAATGAAGTCACAGTGGAATATATTAATACCAAGAGTGGCTGGGCATCCTTCTACTATTGATCAAATTTGTTCTGTCATTTTCTGTTTTAGAAAGCAAATTGGTAACTAGATTATACAAAATTTAATAAAATATATGACATGCATAGAATTAGGAAGAAATAATACTGTTCTTGGCTGTATTGCTAAATATGTTTTATATAATTGTATCTAAAATAATCCTAGTACTGGCTACCAAATCATTCTAAACTGCTAACAAAATAATCAGATATTAATGTATTTATTTAATGGTCTGTGCTTGTTGCCATTCTTCAGGCCTTCCTTAAATTCCTAACAAAATATCTTTGAAAGTAGGAAAAAAATAGGACCATATATACATAGATATGCACACAAAACACTTTTAAAAGAGTAATTATCAACATATCATTAGAATTTAAAGGTATTACCCCCTCATGTGAGTATAATAAAATTTGACATTGAAATTCTTGTGATATGATCCCTTCAGAAAAATGAGTAATTAAAAGCCTAAGGGAGGGTTTATAGAGATACTTCAATTAGTATGCATGCCAGTGTTTCTACTGAGAAATAACCCAATTTTGTAAGAAACCTCAACATTAAGGTGACTTTGACCAGACTATATCTATTCTCTTTTTCTCTATCCACATTGATTTCAATATCAGAAGGGAAGTTCTTCCTCCAGAATGTGTTATTGAAAACATTACAGTTATGGTAATCTTGCAAGTGAAATAAAGAAATCGACTTAGTAATCACACAGACTAAGGTTTTTAGTTTTCCTATATCCATTTGTTTATAAAACAACATATCATTCTTTCAATGGGATAATCTTGTACAAAAGAAATGAGTAGGAAACCTTAAAGTATCTGTGCATCAGGATTTATATTAGCATAACAACATTAGTGTAGACAATAGTGAGCTTTTTTATGTTATGTTTTGATCTAAATGTTTGTTTCTGTCATCTAGTTTAATCCTCAGAAAATATTAGCAGCAATCTCACTTTATAGTTTAGAAAGTTTAGATTGAAGTAACTTGTTAATGATTAAAATTATGGAAGTTAACATCTGGAATCTAATTTTGTTTGAATATAGCATCTAATATCTACTGTATAACTCTGTTTTTCTAAATGTATCTTCATCTTGCTGAATTTGTTTTATGTATAATTTTGAAAGAGAAAGAGATTGCATCAAAACAACATTATAATTATCTCTGATCTAGCTGGAGTCATTGCAGAAGTTTTTTTTTTTATTTATCTCAAGTTAATTTAAAATATTTTAACAATGCTTTCATAATAAAGGAAATCCACTTGTTTCATCGAATAACGTAGTAAAACAGATTGGAGTAATTTAAATATACCAGTCCTATAAGTGATATTACAAGCCCTACACTTTATTCAGTAAAAATTCACAGTCACGAAGTTACACTTTGCTTTTCCCTCAGAGCCTCAGTTCCTTTAGCAGTCACCTCACACTATATCATGAGAGGATAGTGGATGCCAAATATACAGCAAGTTATTCAGATCAAAAAAGCATAAGTTGTAGATTGTTAAGCATGGGGTTTGAAAATTCAAAGAGAAAATTTTAAAAAGTCATAAATGGTGTTTTACTGAAATAACAGGAGGACTAAGAAGAGTAATTGTATAAGGTTATTAAAGGAAGAACATCATAAAGGAAGAAAAAGTATGTATTGTTCAGTTATAAGTTAACTCTAAACAATAATGTTAGTGCGATGAGGGAAATTTAATATTAAACAAAATTATGTTTATTAGTTTGAAAATAGTATAATAGAAATGTGATAATTGCAGTTATATTTACTCACACATGAAATCAGAAACTATTTGAAGATTACCTTAAAATCACCATGAGACAAGAATGTTAACGTGCTGATAATATGCTCACATATATTTATTAACTACCATAACAAGGTGAAAGAACATGAAGGAACAAAAATACATTATTATAATTATAATGAACTCTTTTGAAAGGAGATTAATGGAATAACCAAGATGAACACAAGTTTTCTTCTGTGCTTTTTGAGGTAGTCTCTCTTCTTCTACTATTAGACAAGTTATTGGTTCTCTCTAAAATTCTGTAATGTTTCTGATTATAGATGTAAAGACTGATGTTCCATGATAGCATTTTGTAAAGATTATGAATGAGAATAATAACTTTTAAGTACATAAAATAGTGAGTAATATAAGGTATTGTACTTCAGATTTATTAGCTACTGATGTTACATCCAAGAATAGTGGCCACAATAAATATTAATAAGTTTTTTATAGTTTTTTAGAATCAAAGGGTACACCGGTTTAATGTCTTTTTCATATAAAATTTAGTTGAAAGACTCTTTATTTGAATTCTGGCCATATCTTAGATACAGAACTGAGCCTGGATTTAAAAAATAAAACTAAAAACAAGACAAAGACTTACTCTGCCTATTTTAAGACATGTGTGATCTGTGGTAAAGAGGAAAGAACCAGAGAAATGGAATAAATAACACTTTACAAATTCCTAAGGAATCAAAACTACCACCAGTTGAAATGACTTTCCTGTGTTTAGGTTACTTGTTGATGTCAATCAGAATACTGCATTTCCTATTTTCAGATTTTCCAAGACATAAGCCCTTGCTCCACTTGGACATTAAACTGTTTGCCCCGATTTTAATGCAGGTTAAAATTGAAGAAAAATCGTCTCAGAATACCACAACAAGGTACATAAATTAATTTCTACAAATAAATTGCATTTGCGAGGTCCCAGGCTCATTTTTCAGCACTATTTAACTACATAAAAATAGTTGGCACAGAATCTGGAAAGGTGCATGATAAATATGTCTTGGAGGATGGAATGAGTAAACAAGCATATTTATATTTCACTAGTTTTTCCTGGTATATTTCATAACTGTGTATGTTGATGCAAAGAAACACCACTCTTCCATAATTTTATTTTCTTTAAGAGATAAAATTCAGATTGTAGAAATATGGGCAAGATTGGAGTGGGACAAATGTGGAAAACCTTTTTGAGACTTTTTGATCCCTTGTCATCTGCTTAGTAGTCTTCCCATCCATTCTCCAGCATTTAAAAAGCTTTCTAATTGTTTGCACATCACTTAGTAATTACTGGTGCCACTTTCCCTCGGCAGCCCAACTGCAGACTGGTATTTGCTAGTAAAGTCAAACCTCAAGACATAATAGGAATACCTGAAAATTACTAACGATAAAGCCCACAAGGAATGACCATGAGCCTAGATAATTAGAAGATGGTATTTCTTCCACAAACAGCACTAACTCTACTATCTATGAAAGTCAAGGATAAATGAAGATATCTTTAAAAAGACGTTTGCTCTTCGGTTCTTATTAAATATATATTTTTTGCCTTGCTTTCTACATCAGAATAATTATTTAAGTGCTATGTTTTGAATATATCATTAAGCAATAACTATTACAATGATTTGAGAACTTACATAAACATCCAAATAATGGACAAGTGAATGCTGTCAAAAGACATGTTTCATAAAGACCAATAATAGGTTTTTAAATTTTAAAATTACATTTTAAATCATTACATTTTCAATAACGCTTTTTATGACTTGCTTACTTTATTCCCTCTTTCCTGCGAAAGCTTGAAAATTGAAGTAGGTTAACAAGATGGGGACGATGAAAGTTCTTCCTCCACAACAATACTTCCACACTGTATTTTAGTCAATAGTGCAACCTTTTACGGGTCTCTAATCTGCCCCACAGCTGTCAAATAATTGATGCGGTTGTTGCTTAACAAGTATTTAGGTGCCTGGGTCTTTGGGTTTGTGAACAAAAAGGGAAGGAAAAGCCAGGTGCACATGGATATGCAGTACTGCTGGGAGGTCAAATTTACTAGTATTTGCATAAAGTATTTGTTAAGCAAAGTATTATTCAAAGGAAAATTTTAGTAGAAAACATTAATTTTGAATTCGGACATTTGGCAGTTGCATAGTGAGTTAGCAAAATTACTGATGGGGGAACATTCATATGTTTAAAAATCACAAAAAACAAAATCCTCTTCAAGTACCAATAAAAACCCTGTTATCCAGGTGTTTCATATTTTTTTATAATATTGAAAATAAATTTGGGTAAATCAGCAATATCTTGTGAATTGCCTTTTGGCTGTATCTTCTGTCTCTTTTTCTCTATTTCTAGATAAATTCAGACAAAATACTTCAATATTTTCACAAAAGTAATATCACAACTACTCAGTGGTAAGACTCCAGTGTTCTTGCTTTATTCCATTGTCTTCTATTCTGGATCATTTCTAGACCTATCAATCATACTATATTTTTCTATTTTTAGACTGAATTAGCTGTATTATATAAATTTTCTTTTTCACTTCATAAATTATATACAAGATTTTTTTCATTAATTTTAAATTTTACCTCATTTTTTTATTGTCTTGTGATTAGTATTGAAAATCAGAAAACTATGAACACAACTTCTGTTGAAATTAAATTTCACATAATATATTCATCACCATTAAAGTAAATAATAAAAATATTCAGTTGTTTTTATAAAAAAAATTTGTATTCTAATGTTTAACTTCTAGATAGATTAGATATTTTTAAAACTTTATTTCTTATTTATGATTCTCTTTTAGTTATATTTTAGATACCTTTAAGTTATATTTTGGGCTTATGAAAATGTCTCTGGATATAACTATTTGAACTAAACATGAGTGTATTAACTTTTTGTAGATTATAAAACTCTATAATTCCATGTAATGATAAAATGTGAGAAGTCAATGCATTCATGTTTATTATCAAGACAACTATATTAATCTTACTTTGTCTTTTTTATATTATTTTTTCTGATTTTATCTTTTCCTTTTCAGATGTTGGTAATAGGATATGTGTTTTATCCTCTGTTATAAGGATTTTTATTATGAAATTATTAGCATTTTCATGTTTATTTTATTTAATGATATATGACAAGAATGATGTCTATCTTATCTAATATAATGAGATTAATAGCACACTCAATTCTTCCTTTTAATCCATTCTTTTTCTCAACTATATGTATTAATTTTAACTTAATTTTTTCCTGTTTTGCTGTAACACCTATTACTATTTTTTCCATTTCATGTTTTGGAATACATAGTTTTAATATTAATTTTAAATGCAAAAAAATAATTACAAATACAATTTGTAAGATGTCATACCTCTAAGTTTAGCAATTAATGCAATATGCTGTTAGTACTAAATTTAGGATTTTTTTCAGTTTCCATGCATTATTATTTTATATTTCTCACTGAAACATTTCATGTTTCTAGCACTTTTCCTAATTTAACATGAGAAAATATCTTTTCTGTCTTATTTTTCTCTTCGTTCTTTTTACTCACCTGTAAATGCAGCCCTTTTTAGTATTCTAGATGTTTTTTACATACTCAAGAACTACCAATTCTTTACTTCTTTATCTTCTCTGACTCATTCCATGTATTGCACATCTCAAATATTTCAGGGTGAGCTGAAAAACTTTCCTTTTAGCATGTTAATGTATCTAACAGTGGAACCAAAATTTTAAGTAGATCCAGATAACTTATTATTTTTAAAATTTCTAAGCTTTAATAATTCACATAAAGTTGGTTAGATGATAACTGGGCAAGAAGAGATACAAATGTTCATAACTAGTTGCAAATTTCATAGAAAACTAAAACTTATTAATAATATACTATATGTCATAGATGTTAAAAAACTCTATGGGCATAATGTTAAAAATTTGATTAGTGAGAAAACTAAAATGATAAATTCATTTTTATTAATGCTACTCAAGTACCTTATTGATTGAGACTATTCTTCTCCAAGATAGTTTTTTATGTGCTATATCTCATTTGTTTGAATTCTAACAGCACTCATGCATGATAGCATGGCAGGGTGTTAGTCAACTTTCCATTGCTGATACACAATGCCTGATGACCACGTCTAAAAGAAGTAGTTGATTTTGGTTCAGGGGTTTAGTCCATGGTCAGTGGACTCCCAAGCTTTAGGGTAAAAGTTCATGGTGCAATATGCCTTCTCTCCTTGTGGCAGCCAGAAAACGAAGTGAAAGAAGTGCATAAGAAAAAACAAAACCTTCAAAGTCTCTCTCAGGGACTTACTTCCTTCAAGTAGGCCCACACCCTAATAGCCCATTTAGTCATAAAGTATATTAATGCATTGGTGTTGTTAGTGCCCTTATAATCCAACTATTTCTCTAGTTGTCCCTTAAATTGACAATCAAGATGAATAAGTACAAGCAGTGAGTCAGAATTATTAAATACTTTATCTTCAGCCACTGCATTAAAGCCTTGTGATCAGAGCTGAATTTTAGCAGGCCTGCTGACTTGAAAGCTAATTGCCTTTCCATGTACCAGTTTGATGTTTTTAAGTGTCCAGAAAAGTGAAAATGTAATATAGGCCATGTTATGCTACGTAGGTCTTAAAGAATGTGCTTTTACTCTACCTTTTTAAATGTAAGGATAATTCTAGTTGGAGAAAAGATTCGGGTTCCTTGATTTGGAAATCACTGTAAGCCAAAGACCAAACATGGACAAAAGAGAGTTTCTGTTTGTCTCAAGTAATGTATCTCTTGCCTTTTATTCTTCCAGTCCTCCCACCACCCTCCCTCTATTCCTCTTCTCTTCACAAATATCTGGATATTTACCTAAACCTGCTCAATCAAAGACTACTTGGTTTTCCCCTTTTAAATTTCTACTCAGTTGTTCAATTATTCTTTCCAAAATGTGCACAGTATCCATTGATTAGTTCTTGCTCATAATTCGTCCAGAATTCCACTGAGTGCTTGAAATACTAAAGAAAAACGTTTTTCCTGCCTAAAAGGAAAAGCTCAAGGGTGAGATGTGAATGAAGAATTTAAGGGCAGCAATACATAGAAGGAATACATACAATAAATAACAATATTATACAGTTTTATTCATATTACCAGATTCCTTCTGAAATATAATGCTTTCATTGCCCTTGATTTACAAAAAGTGAATTACCTAAAGTAGTATAATAAATCAAATAAGAATAAAGAATATACTACTCTTCCTTACAAAAGTACCATGCTAAAATTTTTTCTAGAAGATGAATTTATAGATTTAGGACTAATATTAACAATGTGATTGAAGCTAATTATAAAAGATCAAAATGAAAACTATTTGCCAGATGGTGGGATGTGGGGGATTTCTTTCTAGGTTGTTGGTGTCCTGAATAAAAAACCAGATAAGGCATTCAGAAAAAGTAATGGAAAGGTAAATTTCTTAAAGGTGGAAAACAAGAATGCACTACAAGGTAAGAGTGTGCCTATGAATAGACTCAGTGGCCCTGATGATGAAAGAGAGAGGCATTTTTTTATCTGAAAATATGGGACTGGCCTCTCCCTCATTCAACTAAGGTCCTGGAACAGGTCTGTCATCAAAACTCCACTTGGCAGCTGATTTAAAATACCCTCTCAAAAGACTTGCTTTGCTTCCCACCAGATGTAAATGAAGAATTCAAAATAGCGTTTTTCTGTTTCATTCCATGTAGAGTACTCATGAGCTACGGAATCATACTGAATCATCTGTTCTGTTCATATTCCCTGGGTCTTCCTGGGCAGGGAATTTCTGATCAGTTATTTGATCTCTTACCCCAAACCTAATCTTAACTATGTAATATTATGATTCAACCCATATAATATATAAAATGGTCATTAAAGTTCATCTCTCTCATACTAAATTTATAGTTATTTTAATAGTTTTATGTCACTTAATATATCATTGTCAAATATAAAAGTAACCTATTTTTCCAGAGTGCTATAGTTTTCAGACGAGTGGTCTTTGATTTCTTCATTAGGTTGATTTCTAGGGATTTCATTGTTTTGGATGCTATTGTGAAAGGGATTTTTGTCTCCAGGTTCTCTCTCCGTGAGTCTGTTGTTAATATACAGGAAGGCTACTTATTTTTGTGTTTTGAACTTGTATTCAGGTACTTTACTGAATTTGGTTATTAAGTCTAGAAGACTTTTGGTGGAGTTCTTGGGGTCTTTTATATAGAGTACCATGTCATATGCGAATAATGCAATTTAAATTCATTTCCTATCTTTATTTCTTTCTCTCATATAATTGCTATGGCTAATATTTCCAAAACTATATTGAACAGGAGTGGTGACAGTGGACATCCATGTTTTATTCCTGATTTTAATTTGAAAAATTTCAGTTTTTGATCATTTAGTATAATATTGGCTGTTGGTTTTTCATAGGTGGCTTTTATCAGATTGAAGTAGAGACTGTCTATTCCAATTTTTGTAGGGTTTTTATCATGAATGTGTATTGGATTTTGTCAAAAATTTTTTCTGCATCTTTTGAGATGATCATATGTATTTTTTGTCCTTAGATCATTTGTTGATTTGTGTATGTTAAACCATTCCTGATTCCCTGGGATGAATCCCACTTGGTTAGGTTGTATGATGTTCTTGATGATCTTCTGCATTCTGTTTGCCAGTATCTCACTGAGGATTTTTGCATCTATGTTAATTGGTGAGATTGGCCTATAGTTCCCTTTTTCAGTTGGATCTTTCTCTGCTTTTGAGATCAAAGTGATGCTTGCTTCTCATTAATCTATTTGGGAGTATTGCTTCCCATTCAATTTCATTTTGAAGAATTAAAAAAGGAATGGCAATAGTTCTTCTCTAAATGTCTTGTAAAATTCAGCAGTGATGGCATCGGGCCCAGGCTTTTCTTAGTCGGTAAGTTTTTAATTACATTTTCAATTTCATTGGTTGTTATTGGGTTGTTTAGAATTTTTAGGTATTCTTCATTCAACTTTGGTAATTCATACATATCTAGAAATCTGTCCATTTCTTCCGTTTTCCATCTTATCAGTGCATAGGTTCTCAAACTGCATATTGATGATCCTCTGAATTTCTACTGGGTTTGTTGTAATTTCACCCTTTTCATTCCTAATTACATGGTGTTGCATCTTTTCTTTCCTTTTTTGATAGGTTTGGCTAAGGGTTTGTCAATTTTATTTATTCTTAGGAAGAATCAACTCTTTGTTTTATTGATTTTTTTTTTTTGTATGGTTCTCTTAGTCTCCATTGCGTTGATTTGTGGTCTAATCCTTATGATTTCCTGCCTTTTATGAGCTTTGGGTTTGTCCTGTTCTTCTTTTTCTAAAAGCCTGAGGTTAAGCATCAAGTTGTTTGTTTGAGCTTACTTTGTTTTCCTAATACTAGTATTCACTGCTATGAATTTCTCTTATAAGGCTACTTTCATTGTGTCCTATAGATTCTGATGTGTTGCATGGACATGCTCATTTAATTGTGGAAAATGTCTGATTTTTTCTTTAATTTCTTCTGTGGCCCATTAGTTATTCAGAACTGTGCTGTTGAATTTCCATGTATTTATGAAATTCTTGTGATTTCTTTTGCTATTGATCTCCAACTTCATCTCATTATGGTCTGATAATATACAAGGGATAACTTCAGTTCCTTTGCACTTATATGAATATGTTTTATGAGCAAGTATGTGGTCCATTTTGGAGAATGGCCAGCGTGCTGCTGAATGATTTTGTGGGGTGGAACAATTTGTAGACATGAATTAATTTCATTTTTTCAAGAGTTTGGTTGTGTTCTAGCATGTCATTGTTTATTTTTTGCCTAGTCAATTTATCTATTTGTGACAGTGGAGTATTGTAGTCCCCATTTTATTAGTTCTTATTTGGTTTTTCATGTCTGTTATTATTTGTTTTATATAGTTAGGTGCACCAGCATTTGGTGCACATATATTTACAATCATCATCTCTTCCTCTTGGATTTTTCCATTAACAAAAATGTGGTGCCTTTTTTGTCTCTTATTCAGTTGTTTCTCTAGTTCTGTGAAATATACTGTTGTTTCTCTAGTTCTGTGAAATATACTGTTGGAGTTTCAATTGAGTTTGCATTGAACATGTATAACACTTTTGGAATTGTTGCCATTTTCATTATATTGGTTCTTCCTACCCAGGAACAAGGAATGTCTTTCTATTTTCTTATATCCTCTTCTATCTCTTTTTTCAGAGTGCTATAATTTTCAAGTGTAGAGGTCTTTGGCTTCTTTCATTAGATTGATTCCTAGATATTTCATTTTTTAAATGCTATTGTGAAATGAATTGTTTCCCTAATTTCTCTCTCAGTGAGTCTGTTATTTGTGTGCAAGAAGTCTATTAATTTTTGAATGTTGACCTTGTATCCAGCTATTCTGCTGAAAGTGCCTATTAAGTCTAGAAGTCTTTTAGCAGAGTTTTTTGGGTCTTCTATGTAGAGTATCCTATCATCAGCAAATAATGACAGTTTAACTTCTTCCTTTCCTATCTTTATTCTGTTAATTTATTTCTCATGTCTAATTGCTTTGGTTAATATTTCCAGAACTATATGAAAAGGAATGCTGATAGTGGACAAGCTTGTCTTGTTCCTGATTTTAGGGTGAAGGATTTTAGTTTTTGAACATTTAGTATGATATTGGCTGTTGGCTTTTCATAGATAGCCTTTATCAAGTTGACAAAAACACCATCTATTCCAATTTTCTGAAATTTCTGTTTTTAATCATGAAGGGTATTGAATTTGTCAAATGCTTTTTATGGATCTACTGAGATGATCATATGGTTTTTGTCCTTGCCTCTGTTAATATAGCGTATTGCATTTACTGATTTACATATGTCAAACCATCCTTGCATCCCTGGGATAAATCTGACTTGGTCAAGGTGTATGACCTTCTTGATGACCATCTGTATTCTGTTTGCCAGTATCTTATTGAGAATTTTTCATATATGTTCATTAGGAAGATTGGCCTGTAATTCTATTTTGTGGTTGGGACTTTCCCTGGTTTTAGAACCAAAGTAACACTTGCTTCCAGGAATGAATTTGAAAGCATTCAATTTCATTAGAAATTTTAAAGAGTAGTGGCAGCAGTTCTCTAAATGTCCTGTAGAATTCAATAGTGAAGCCATAAGGACCTGGGGTTTTCTTTGTTGGTAATTTTTAAATTATATTTTCAATTTCACTGATTGTAATTTGGTGGTTAGAGTTTTTATATCTAGGTGTTCAATTTCAAAAATAGCATGCCTCATGATAGACTTCACAGTTGCAAAATTTTTGACACAAATGATGTTATAAATTTTATTACTAGAATCTTTCCTCTATTACCTTCTTAATTTCACAAGTAATATCATTTAATCTAAAGATAAACTTGTCTCAACCTGAAACTGCTTACTTATGTCATGGTGGCTTGGAAGCTGAGAATAAAGGGAAAAACCTGGTAGGATTATACACACTTCCAATTTATAAATGGGAATAATGTGTCTTGTTTAATTCTTTTCTGGAATTATTGAAATCAATTAATTTGTAACATAAATGAAACCAAGGATCCAGTACAGAGTTTATGAATTTAAAAAACCCAAATAAAGTATTACACTTACAGAGTTTCCATCTGTTCTCAGCACATAACATCCTAACATATTGCCATTCTCTCAATTTGTGCCATAATGAAATCCTCTCTTCTTTTGGCACATCACTATAGTAAAAAGTATATTTCCTTCACTGTGATTCAGAGAATAAGATAAAAAATGTGAATTTCATATTTTTCTGGGAATGCCAGCTCTATGAACAATAGTCAAATAAGACTTAGCTTTAACCAATTGACAGACTGCATGGGTGGAAATCATAATGTGAGCAAAACTGAGTATATCAAGAAAATGCTTGCACACCCACACTTTTTTAAACAATTACTAAAAAAAGATTTCAAAGTGTCTTCCTCTGCTGAAGCCTATGGCAGAATTTCCAACCTGTATAATTCACTTGATTTCTTTCACTTGAGACCCATTTTAAAATCCTGTGGAATTGAGTGTTGTGTGAAAAGGAAAAAGATGAAGGATATATCCAGTTTGAGAGGCAACTTTGACTTGAACTTACAAATAAGTACATAGCAGAAAAGGTGAAAAGGAAATCAAAGACTACTATTCTCAAATTTACTATACCTCCTTTGATTTTCTGTATTTCTAAAATTCCTACCATAATGTATGCATTTGCCCTCCAAAGTAATATTTTATAGAATATGCAAAGAGTCTAACAAATGGGGTCTTTCATATGGGAGATGATAATAGCTATTGTTTTATCAAACTCAGAAGTCTTAGAATTTTACATACTTTTTAACAAATTTTCTTTATTCTCACAGATCTTTCAAAGGATGAAAATTTCTTAATCTAATTTAAAAAGGAATACTTTGCATAATTGATAGACTACAAAGATGATGTAGCTAAGTGTGTGTGGTTTTATTCACTCTATAATATTGTCTCTTATGCTTAGCTCTGTTACTGCCATAATTCTGACACATTATATATATAAAAAAATATATATATATTTGGTACTGCAGATTGAACTCGGGTCCTTGCACTTGCAAGGCAGGCCATCAAACTGCTGAGCTAAATACCAGTCCCTATGACACATTATATGACCAGAGGACCTTTAAGGATCCTGATGATGAAAACAAGATAGGAATAATAAAATTTTTATTTGAAATTTGATCCTATATTATTCTTTTTCTTCTCTTTTACCTCAGTTTCCTTAACTGTGAAATGGCAAGAATATCTACCTTTCATTGCTTTCAAAAAAGTTTCAAGGAAGCAATAAGAAGATTGATGTAGAAATAGAAGTAATTACACTTACTTGCAATTTTGTTCTTACAGCGTGGCCCATTGAAATAGTCCTATGCATCATTTTTTAAAATGGAAACATGCTTCCCTAATGTCAGCAAGGAACCTAATTACTTTCTTTTTGGTATTAGAAGTTCAAATTCTTAAAGCATATTTTCCTCTTCATATATTTTTTCTCTTCATAAATGAGAATTTGAATATTGCTGAAGATCCTTCAAAACATTTCCCAAGTATTATCTATTTTTATGCAAAATTTCTAGGTTGAAAGAGATGCCCAAACAGTGTGATCAGTGCAGATGTTTTTTTCTGGAATGTCTGTAATCTCTGTTGTTCTTGGTTTTATATATTTAGTAGTACTAAACTGTATCATTAAAATTTTATAGACATCCACCTCTCAGTAATACTGGATTTTTAATATGTCTACGGAAATCTCTAGATCATAAATTTATAAATGGTTGGTGTAAATTTCAAAATACATCTTATCCCATTTACAAATCAATGTAAACAGAAATTTCAGCCTTATCAGTGTTAAACCATTATGGATTGAAGGACAAAGAGACAGAAATGTAAAAAATCCCAAATTTATGTTAGCACATGTACATACATGAGTCGCTGTATGTCCATATATGCTAATCCGAAATTTGGACTCACCAATGTCATTTGTAGAAACATTAATATATTGAAATATTGCCTGTATCAATTATTAAACAAAATAATTTTTACTAACTCAACCTCTTTTACCCCTTTCAAAAAGAATAATATTTATATTCAGTTTCCATAATACATTCAAAATAGTCACTTAAAAACATGGGAAACAATTTTGCATTATACAAGCTAATTTGAAAACATATTGGGAAAGAATGAATTAAGAGCACTCAAAGAAAAAAACACTCTCAGAACTAATTTTATAGTGTCTGATAAATTAGTTAAGATGGTGTCTTGGAAAATACCATCTGACTGGGTGACATTGAAGCTCAAGTTCATTTTATCAGGTATGTTATAAAGATATATATTAGCTACAAAAATAATTAGCTTCTTTAAGATTGCCAGAAGCAAAGCTACTCTAGTAGCCTAATCATAACTATCCTAAATTATAAAATATAAAAATCCAAATAGAAATTTGTTTAAAATTAATAAATAGAACTTTAGTGCTGTGTTTTATCCTTTTGAATAGATACTTAAGATTCTAGGTTGAGCCTGATCTTATCTATGAAAAGACCTGCTTCAGTAACACTGTATAAAACAGTAATGCTCTATATGTTATTAATGCATTAGAAATTCTTTATAATTTCTTCTATTAATGAATATTTATCCTTATATAACCAGGAGTCACTATGAGTGTGTCAGCCTTATGTTTACAATAGCTTAGATAGAAAATGTCATAATTTAAACACAAATTAGAACTTTGCTAAATGATATAGGAAATAAATGTTTTAATGTTATATAACATTTTTTTTCCTTTTTGTCACTATCAATGAAATATAATCCTTACAGTCAGTTTTATTCCTGTAGGATCATTTATTGGATTACTTATTCCAGCTGTTCTCTACATTATGCAGGAAGTTACACCACAGTCTCCCTGGCTTAGTGTCCTTTTGTAGCTCATATGCAGTATGTGTGGTCGCTGGGGTCCCTGCTGCTAACAGGAGAGGACAAAAGAAGGGACTCAACACAGCAATTTCATAGTGTGGGTTCCAGACCAAGAATGTGATGAAGCTGTCTTAGGAAACACTTTATTGAAAGTCAAGATTATAAACTCTGCCTCCATAATATCAGATATTTTGACAAGGTAACAGTATCTTGATATGTTTTTCTTGGGCTTAGAAATGCGGCTGCCATCACAGAAAATTATTTAAAAACTACAGTCTGTTGAGCAGAGACTGAAGTGCTTCACCTCTGAGCTACATCTCAGCTAACAAAGTGAAGATCAAGTAGTTTTGCTTGAATGAGTTTTTTTTGTTTTTTTTTTTTTGTGTTTTTTGTTTTTTGTTTTGTACCAGGGATTGAACTCGGGTCCTTGTGCTTGCCAGGCAGGTCCCCAAAACACTGAGCTAAATCCCCGGCCCAAGATCAAGTAGTTTTAAACTAAAATGATGTTCACCTGTAGTACTTACAAAAATAAATAGGTATAGTTGAAACGGGAGTATATGAAGATACATTCTGAGTAAACAGCATCAGAAAGTAAAATAATTATTGAATAGATTCCCAAATCCAAGCAGATTATATGTTTTTGAAATCCCTTTCAGTCTTATAAATCAATAATTTAATTTTTGAACTCACACCAAAGTGAGTCTTGAGACGGAGCTGTATAACCCTATGTGAAATGGTTTCCATGACTACTTAACTCAATTGAGATCCCAATACTACCATTTATCAGTTACATGACTGTGAATATAGGCAGATTATGAAATCTTGCTTCCATTTCACTATATGTATGCTGAGAAGAGAACTATCTTCAAAATGTTTTAATATAATTTAAAAGGATGACTCATGTAATGAGTTTAGAGGCTATCAGCATCATAATTTTCAGTGTTATTGTTATGTTAAATGTATCATAGGCATTTTTAATATGCACATGGTGTCAAATTTACCAAATTCACTGTTTAAAATTAGTATTCTCAGAAACCAATACATTATTAATCTCTGCTTTGACTTTTTTTTTTTTTTTTTTTTGAGACAGGGTCTCATTATGTAGTTCAGACTGCCCTGGAACTCACTGTGTATGTAGCCCAGGCTGGTCTCAAACTCAAAGCAATCCTCCTGCCTCAGCCTCCCAAGTGCTGGAATTACAGGTGTGCACCACCACCCCCAGCTTTTTTGCTTTGACTTTTAATAATATTTGTGATGTTAGAATTTTAGACCCAAGCCTCCATGTTTTCCAAATGTAGCTCACATTATACTAAGTAAAAAGTAATTGGATTTTTAAAAATTGTATATTTATTATGTGTGTGCTATATTTTCATGGTTTTTGGAGATAGGAACAGGATCAGGAAACATTAGTATGTAATATAATTCAAACATGTACTAATAAAAACAAAAAAATCAGAAGGAGCTCTCTTTGTTTAGAGCATATATTTCACCCTTGTTTGCTCTGAAGAAATAATTTGTTAATCTTTTCTAAGGTATGGAACATTACTAGATTAATAATTAATAAAATTAGTAGATTAATAAATTGGAGTAAAGGCTAAAATGACATAAATCACTGATAAAAAGGCATTAATATAAACAAGAAACAAGAGGAATAAAAGATTGAATAACCATGAATAAAGAATATTGAATTTGTAGATCTCTTGGGGTAAATCTGAAAAGAATGTTTGCATTGTTTTAAGTTTCTTTTTGAACCTTTTTATTCCACGGCAGTACCAGCTGGACTGTGTGTTAGAAACTTTATTTTTTCTAGAGCATTTCCAAGTGCCATTATACAAGTCGTTCCTTAGGAGTCTTGACTACAGTACTCTGTAGGTTGAATCCCTGCGGAAACCCAAGCAAGGATGTTTTATTGTTTCTAAGTGAAATAAAATATAATGTGAATACATTGTCCCTGGTAGGTAAGCTTATTTTTAATCAGCTCTCTCAAATAGCATATTTTATATATTGTAAAATAAAGATTTAATAAGCTGACATGCAGTTAGAATTGAAATAATAACTATCCCCAAAAATGACAGATTCTAGGTAAAATATGGCTTGCAAAAGAAATCTATATTTATTGCCTGGAAAGTGGCAGAGCAAATGGGATTGAATCTGGCATAATGTACTATTGCCCTCTTCCATCTGCTTGGGATCTGATGCAGAAATCAATATATATTTTGCCTGCAGAAATGTGAGGCAGTCCTTGGACTTAGACACAGGGCCTCTTGATGGCTGACGTGATGAAAGAATAATCAAGGTCTTTTGTAGAAGCTTTATTTTCTAACCTAGCGTGAAAAGTTTTGCTTCACAAGATTTTTCTGAATAAACTTTTGTCTTTATATTTTTCAGTTCTTCCAAATCTATTACAGGGTAGTTTGATGAATTATATGTTTTAGACTCCCAGCTGGATTTAATAAAGACTATTTAAATACATTACCTTAAAAGTTACCAGTAGTACAATGCAACCTTTCTTAAATTATCAATAAATATTTATGATGGAACATTACAATGCAGTTGGAAGATCATCTTAGGACATCTGCTTTGAGGGAAAGAAAGTATTATATGATTTGTATTACTGCCTTGCCAAAAATTTTATAGATCTGAGGATTATTTCAAATGCATTTAAATTTATTGATAGACAATTTTCTTTCTGACTAAAGCTAAAAATGATTAAGCTTGTGTTGAAATACAATTCCAAATATTAAAGGAATTAGTGTTCTTTAATAATGTCATGTATATTAGTGTAATATGCTATGAAATTGAAGCAGGTATAATTCTTCAAATAAATATTAAAAGCTTGCTGAAGACAAAAGAAAATGGTTCTCATTCCATACTGCAGTGTGATCATGAAATAATCATCTTAAGAAATGTTATTTTTTATTTTTCTTTTGTTTAAGTGTTGTCAGTAATGTGACCTTCAGGATTGATGATGACAATAATACTTCAAGCCCCTTTTCCCAGGTTTCTGTCCTGCAGAAACTGTTTCTTTTCTGACACTGTTTTATTCTCCATTATTTTATATCAAAATATCTAGACTACATTTTATTCAATAGTAAATACCTGCTGAGAAGGTATAATAATGGATAATTGATAAAATAAAGAAATAAAACTACTGTAAAACAAATGGTGAATTGATATTGTTATTAAAAATATTATAGTGGGACTGGGGTTTAGCTCAATGGTTCCTCCACCAGCCTCACAAGCTCAAGGTCCAAATTCGATCCCCAGTACTCCCTCCCCTGCAAAGTGCTATAGAATAAGGATGCCACCAATGCACATTGTTTTCCTACTGGGCAGTGGAGAAAGGGCTGCAAGTAATGAAATAAGTGACAGTAGATAAAGAAAAACTCTTCAATGAATCTTATCAATAAAAGTGTAGTAAGAAAGACTATTTAGGACCATAATGGTAGATATAGGAATCTCTACAATGGGAATTTGCAGTTGGGGAGAGAGACAAGGCTCAACTCCGAATATAGCAGGGGCAAGTGGGAATTCGTAGCTAAGGAGTGGACAGGGTTGGTAGATCGGGAAATTACTAAGAGAAAATATCAAGGTGCGAGGGATTCTAGCAAGACTGACCTAGCAGTGACCAGATATCAGCTGGGAAAAGGTGAAGGATGAGAACTCACATATAGGTCAGATATCAAGAATGATCAGATACTGAGCATAGGAGGTTCCTGATAAGCTGACAAATGTGGGCCCTTTGCTAAGCATGGTTTTTACAAGGAGGTACACAGATGGGATCAAGTTGGGACCAGGGGCTGAACAAAACCTTGGTCAAGCAAGGAAGCTTTGTCCCTTTGTACATTTCCTGTGCCTGTGTCTTTGTCTCTGTCTGCACCTGTCTGTCACTGTTTCTCTCCCTCTCCTGTCTCTCCCTCCCCCTCCTTCTTTCTCTCTCTCCTGTCTCTCTGCTTCTCTATCTCCCATATTGTTACTTAGAATACATTAAAAATACATGTGTTCTGAAGGTACAGCAATATTTGAATGAAAATTAACAGTAAATTTGATGAACTTCCTCACACTATTCTGTGATTACATCCATTATACTTGAGAGAAAATGATGTGAAACAGCACCATTTTCATATAGCAGCCTCTAAAAATCTGTCACAATTTTAAAACACTTTTCACAAAATTTAATTTTATGTCAATGAACAGCCTAGTGGGATTAATCAGCAGTTTAGCAGCCTCTAAAAATCTGTCACAATTTTAAAACACTTCTCACAAAATTTAATTTTATATCAATGAACAGCCTATTGTCATTAATCAACAGCTTCATTCACAATGACATCTTTGGGGGGGCAGTGATAGAAATCAGGACCTTACACTTGTGAGGCAGGCAAGGTGCCACTGAACTAAATGCTCATGAAAATGACATCCTTGCATAGGGATTATTTATTCAAATCCAAATCATAGTTAACATGAAGGGCAAATAATAAAATGTGAAGATATCCTTTTATCATACTTACCATGGTACTCTAACTTTGCTGACCTTGACATTCATGAGTAGTTTCTACCCTCTTAAGAATGATTTGGTAACTGGTACAAAATCTCTTTGTTCCCTCTATTGTTTTTCTGATAAAATGTAATGAAAAGGTGTCTGTGGGAAAGACCTAGAAAAATTAAGCTAGCAAAGACAATTGATGTTAGAAGCTTGATATACAGTGGAAACTGAACAAATGTTAATAATTATCAATAAAGTTAATGAGCTTATCTGTGAGTCCTAAATATTTTATATTTATTATATATTGTTATATTTAATTGTATATGTAGAGATCTTTAATCAAAGTAATCATTGTCTCAAACATACATGAAGCAGAACTGCTCCCAGCACGTCTGATAAGGAAAAGAAAGCAAGAGGAAGGGTCATAGGCCAAACTGTCCCTCTCAAGGTCATGTCCCCAGGGACCTAGTGACTCCCACTGGCCCCCACATTTTAAAAGGTCTACTCACTGCCAATGGTGTCACACTCAGGGCAAAGCTTTTACCACATATACCTGTGTAAGACATTGCAGGTCCAAACTGTCATGATATTTCTAAGGTCCAAGACAGCATCACACTGGTTCCAGACTGGGTGTGTCACACTGATGTCACTGTTTCCCAAAAAGCAAGCCTGAAATTGTTTACATGGCAGTTATGAACTTGAGATACAACAAGAACATCAAAGTTTTCTTTTTGCTAATAAGTAGAAAAATTTTACACATGTAGACTGTATTCACCTATCCCATTTTGAAAATCTGAATACTCAAAATATATGAACATGAATGCAAAACTATAACATAAAACAAAAATATTACTCAGCAGAAATTTAGGAATATTTTAGGGCCTTTCAGCTGTAAAACTCAATAATCTGTACCTTAATATTTTAAGAAATTTCTTAACTAAAAATAACTAAATCAGAATAATAAATTGTAGGAATTTCAATGTTTTATTAATCAATATAATTGCATTTGAAATATAGATCATGTATTTAGGAAAAGTAGAAATTATCAGACTGAATTAATCCAAATATTAAAATTATTTTATTGTCAAGAGATAATGTAATCTTGAATGTGCCACAAAGGGCAAAACATGGTAAAACATGCCTGTAATCTTAGTACTCCAGGAAGGTGAAGTAAAAAGATTACAAAATCCAATCTATGCTGAACAACTTAGTGAGATGTTGTTTCAGAAATAAGAATTTCAAAAGGGCCGGGTCTTCAGCTTACTAAAAAAGCCCTGGGTCTACTCCCCAGAACTTCCAAAATATGCTACAAAATAAATATAAAATAGATTCCCATATATTGTCTAACAATGTACCAACCAAAAAATCTTGCCAATAAATTTTAGTAGGCAAAGAAAAACATGAAAAGAAAAAAAATAGATGTGACTCTTTGACTTTAGTTCAGTAGCAATAGTCAGTGACTGTGAGCTTTAATCCTGCTTCCTACCCTAAACTCTTCATTCAAGAATTATATTTCTTAATTATGTTTTCCATTACCTGGAATCAGAGAAACTCTTCTTTTTGGAATACTTCAGTCTCAAGATACCATACCTCACTTTTAGGTCCCAAGACGCATTTCCTTAATTTGCAGTTGTCTCCCTAACATCACATGTGCTTGTGAAACTAGTATGTTCTATGAACCTGCCCTTTCAATTATATATTTGACTGGAAACCTGTTTGAAATGAGTGGAAGAGATGAATATAAAGTATTCCAAATCTCATTGCCGCATCTCCATGTGCTGGTCAAGTTAAACACCATGGAAAAAAAAAAAAAAAAGGACACCTATAGTGGGTATAGAAGTTAACAATAAAAGGAAAGAAAAGCCCTGTAATCAAATATTATACATCTAATAATCAGAGACAGAAGCCAATGATGGCAATTTACTAAGACAAGACATCAAAGGTTTAGATATTTTTGCTAAAGTAGCCTTAAATATTTCTTCCTAAAGGAAGGTTAAATTTATACATCAAATTTGGGGGTGAGACATTGCATCATAAGACATTAAGGACTGAGGGGTGATTTAGAGGGATTCTTTGCTTCCTATGCCAAGGAAGATAAGCAACAAGTTTCAGAAATAGGTGAGAAGAGAGACCAGGAAAGCCTGTCCCGCATTATTTCATGGAGATTGTTATGGCTTTTGTCCAGATGTCCCTCCAAAGCCTCGTATGGCCATAGGTGGGGCTTTCTCAGAGGTGGCTGGGTCTAGAGTGTATGAGAGTGGAATTGATTCATGCTACAGGGCTAGAACCAAGGGCACTAGGATTAAAGGTGTGAGTGCTACCTGCCCTAAGTAGCCTGGATAAAATATAAGGAACAGAAAGAGCTGTGGTTATCTCTTATTGCTTTGCTACCTTCTGCCCACCATGAACTGTCTCTCCTCTGTCACCCTGCCTTGGAGCCAGCTGATTATGGACTGAAACCTCTACAAACTGTGAACTAGATAAATCCTTTACCCTTTAACTTTGGATGTCAGGCATTTTGTCTCACCAATGAAATAAAAATAACTAAGACAGAGACCATCTTGGTTATCAGTTCTTAGTGTTTAAGAAATATAGCTTGTTAGCAGGGAGTGGTGGCACATGCCTATGATCCCAGCACTCGGAAGACTGAGACAGGAGGATCACTGTGAGTTCAAGACCAGCCTGGTCTGCATACTGAGTTTCAGGTCAGTGTCAACTACATAGTGAGACCCTGTCTCAACAAACAAAAGAACAAACAAACAAACAAACAAGCTTGTTATATTATGTTTGTATGTCAGAAAATATATATCTTTGGGAAACCTTGCATACTGTCTTTGTTAAGGTTTTGTACATTTATATCAGCAGATAATTAAACTAACAATTTATTTAAAAAGTCCAGAGTAAGACCAACTTCCTCTCTTCCTCTGAGTAAAAAAAAACTATTCTTGTTTATGCTTTCATGTGTAAACATTATTTTGCCTTTAAAGGGATAAATTTCCCTTTCTAATAAGGTACTATATTTTATTAGCATTTATTTATTTTTTTCACAGACTGGAGTATGAACTCAGCTTTTCTTACCTGCTGGACAAAAGCCCTACTACTGGAAGCTCTCCTTCCAGAACCTTAAATGCATTTATTCTACAACTTAATAATGCATTGCACTATATTTTCAATATCAACATGATTTCAAGACTGTCGACTGTGAAAATTTTTAATTTAAATTTAATAGTAAGAAAGCCAGTGCGAACTCTGAGAAATTAATGTCAAAATCTTGTATGTAGGATTTAGATTTATCAGTGTTAATATGCATATTTAAGTGCAAGAAGAAAAAGAGGAGGGGAGAAAGGTGGAGAAGATGGAGAAAAAAGAATTAAGAATGAGGTGACAAAAGAGCAAGAGGATGAAGGTGAGAGAATATTACAGAGAAGAACAAATGTGCTTAAGAATGCTATCAAAATATAGATATTACTCAGCTTTAAACTTTTTACTTCAAAATACTGGTGCTAAGAATATTTAATAGTATTTCTATGGAATCTGCTCATTTTAATTTATTACCCAATATAAACACTTTCAAAGTGTCACAGTGCATTATGCATTACAGATAGAGTACATGAATAATTACCGGCAAGTTACTGCATGTATTGTGGGATTGCATTTAGAACTCCATTATTAAAGATCAAAGAGATTGCTTTGTAAGATCAAAGAATAGTTCAATAAACATATGTTTAGTTATTTCCTTTGATCAACCAGGGAAATGAATTTTTAGATCACTGCACTTTTCCCTGCTAAAGAGAATTAAACTTTTGCTAATGATTATATCACAAAATGATTATATCACAAAATATTTAATGTACTCATGTAAATTGTTCCTTTCAAAATTCTCCTCACAAATATGCCCTGTTGAATCATTTCTGCTCATTTGTTTATTCAAATTGACTACTACAGAGAAATGTTTGCAGAAATAATAAATTTCTTTTTATATTTGGCAGTGACAGTGCAAATTATGTGATAATTTTTTAATCAACAATATTTTTCTTTAAAAATATTATAGTTGAAGCTCAGGATTTGAAGCATTTACCATTTCTAAAATATTTTCAATTATATAATTCACCAATTTATTTTATGATTTTTTAGCTAATTGCATTTTTCCTCATTAAGTTTATTGGTGCTTTTTAGGTATACAGTACTGTTACTTTCATCATTGGTATCCACCCTTGCCCTCCCTTCACCCCCTCCACCCTTCTCTATTTACAAAAACTTTGTTTCCATTTTTTTCCTTTTCTTATATTTTATCTTTTCCCTTCTTTCCTTTTCCCTACCTCTCCCACTTCCCCTCCTGCTTTAGACCTTTTCTTCCTTTTTCACGTTATCAACTATAAAATTTGAACCTATGTACACTTTTAGTTTTTCACACCAGATAAATGATTTATACATGTATTTACACCTGTGCCCTGTTTATTTGAAAGTATGGTCTCAATATGTATCCATTTAGCTATAAATGTCTGTAGTTTCTCCTTCTTTATGGCTCCTATTTTATGGGAAAAGCCACATCTTTACCCAGTCTCCAGCTGATGGGCAAGTTGATGTTTCCAAGTTTTAGCTATTACAAACTGGGCCACTGTAAACATAGGTGAGCAAATTCCCCATTTAAAAAATGAATTTAATAAGAAAAAGTTTATAGTCTTTATGATGCTACCAAAAATGTTCATTGTAATTTAAAAAGCAACCCACATAATGTTCTGCTTTAGAAATAGCTTCTTAAACCTGATAAATCTTTGACACTTACTGTAGTTTGGATCTGAAATGCTCCTCAAAGTCTCATATGTTAAAAGCTGCAATCCAGCAGCACTACTGGGAGATGTGGAACAAGATGTGAGGCTTAGTGTAGGTTGGGCCATTAGGAGCGTGTGCTTGAAGGGAAGTAGGGGCCCTAGCTCCTCCCTTTTAGTGTTTTTCCTTCCTGGATTTTGTGAGGTGACACTTTCCTCTGCCACATACTCTGATCTTATTGTACCTCCTCATCACAAGCTCTAAGAGCAATAGGATCTACCCACTTATA
Organism: Fukomys damarensis; assembly: GCF_012274545.1. Classification (NCBI taxonomy): domain Eukaryota; kingdom Metazoa; phylum Chordata; class Mammalia; order Rodentia; family Bathyergidae; genus Fukomys; species Fukomys damarensis. The sequence goes on along the minus strand of NW_022900950.1, from coordinate 19,716,556 downwards.
ACAAGTTAACACTATCCTGGAGATAGTTTTCTTCGTATCTTGAAATAACACTGAACCCAAATGGTATAGACATAATACACTATATTGCACCCTTTATTCACGAGGAATATATCCCAAGACCTGCAGTGGATGCCTAAAAATGTGGATAGTACAAGATCCCATTCTTTAGAATGTCGTTCTTCTTTTAACTAAGCTCTTACACACTGTGGCTGTAACTTTTGGTGTTTGAAGTGTGATAGCAAAATTAACACAATTTCTTCTCATTCATCACACTTTCATTAGTAGAAGCTTTTTCTTACCATTGAATTTAGTAACTGTGGCATGCACACTTTATCTCATGTTGCATAAAGAAATTTGACTTCGTCACTTAAAAGAAATAAATACTTTATAGCTTTCTGGCATATCAGACCTGCCAACATCATTTCTCTCCTGCTTGGGGACCATTACAAAATGAAATATAGGTCACTGGAACACTTGAGCCATGAACACTGAACAATGCCATGATTCACGTGCCAAGTAGAATGGACTGGGATAAATTGAGATTTCATCATGGTGTTTAAAATATTATAGAATTCAAAGCTTATCAACTGATTATTTCCGGAATAAGAGAAATTTATTTAAACGTTATGGGCTATGGTTGAGTATAGTTGGAACAAATAAGGTAGACTACTATAAATTTTTGGGGGTTTCATTTAGAAAATTTTTAGATATAATAAACAACAAATACATATTTTAATGTTATGTTTGAGTATTTGCTATAAATAAGAGTTATGCACATTAATGCCCATCTGTATACTAGTTGGAATCATATCCATGGTGTGGAATACCTCATTTTCTTTATGAGCCTGGTGATGGACATGTAGGCTGCCTCCAAGATTTAGCCATTAAACAAACATTTCAGGAGTTTAACTCAGTAGCAGAGCATTTACTAGCATGTGTGAGGCCATGGGCTCTATCCCTAGCAGCACAAATACATAAATCGCATAAATAAATAAATTAATTAATTAATTGACAGTGCACTATTCATGTATACAATTAATCATTATAAGCTTTTCATATGTTAGTTTAAAATAAATTTAGTTTAAGTTTTTAAGAGTGGTCAGCAACATAAATGACCAAGGAATGGTCAAAAGTCTAGAAACATGTCCAAAAAATTTCAAGAAATTTTTCTCTATTCAATTTTTTCAAATTTCAATGAGGATCCTTCTTACTTTTCTAGTTTTCAATAATAGATATATATGCAAAAATATGTATGTATACAGATATATCTTACTTATTTGTTACTTTAAAGTGATGGCAATATGTTCCCAGAATACATTTATAAGCTAGAAATTAATATCTATATATTTATCACAGTTAAATTCTGTACAATTATTGGGATTAGGACTACATTTTCATTTAATTGGTTTACAAAATGTCTTTTTAAATTTTAAAATGCCTAAAAAGTTTTGTTGACTGTTTCCATAAAAAGTGAAATGGAACTAGAATCAGTAACAATTCACTAATATGTTCATGTTTTTAATTTATGGGAGATATTTATTATTTTTTGAAAGAGTCTAAACTAGACAAACTTGAAATAAACCTCTAGAATACAAGAGATGAAATCAGTTTGAAGATGAGAACAGTTAAATTGAAATGGACCCAGGCACGGAGGTACGTACTTGTAATCCCAGCACTTATGAGGCTGAGACAGGAGGTTCCCCATGAGTTTAAGGCCATCATGAGCTTTATAGTGAGTTCAAGGCCAAGCTGAACTATATAGTGAGACCCTGTCACAAACAAACAAACAAAACATTTGAAAGGGAGACACTAAGACTAAGGAAAATTAAGCAATTATGTATGAAATTGAATATTAATATTTATGAGTTTAATACATTTTAATGAGGTTTACTTCATATAGTGGAATGCAAGATATCTGTAAATTCATTTTATTTTCTGTAATAAATACAATTTTCCTCCAAAACTCCCATATATCCTAAGAAGAAAAAATAATGAGAGGATCAAAATGCCAATGATTTCCAGGGTTTTTTTTTCCTCAATCTAAATGAATCCTTTCTGTGCAATTTACTTAGTCAGTTAGACATTCAAACTTGCTATCTAAGGAACTCTAAGCTCTGTGTCCCTTTCCTTATATCTGTGAGCCCTGAAATGCAATGTTTTTTTTTTTTTTAGCAGAGAACATAGCCACTGTTTTAAAAGTTGCCACCCAGGACTGCAGGGTTTGGCTCTTTTCATTTGGTGTGTGGATCAAATTCCGACCTTGCTCAGAGCAAGCACATTTGCACCGAATGAAATCAGTCTCTTTTCTGGCGGTGTGACACTTCCTGAGCAGCTGCACGCCGGCTCCTTGACTTGCCTCCACCCAGGCTCTTTGGGCTGCAGATCCCATGACTCCTGGCTACAAATAGTGTTGATCTGTGGCTCACATAGCCTCCTCGGACAATAGAACGTCTATAGTGTCTCAGTAATCATGTTACTGGCTGCTTTCAGGGGCAATCATTTGCTTGTGGGGGTGAGGAATGGCCAGGAACTACTACTCTTAAATGGTTGTTAATGTTCCTTCAAAGTTTGTTTTTTATCCATTCTCCCATTGATGAGCATTTGGGCTGCTTCCAAGTTTTAGGTATTACAAATTATGCTGCTATGAACATGGGTGCACATATATCACTGTGGTTTGATTCTTTTTATTCTTTTGGGAAGATACCCAGCAGAGGAACAGCTGGGTCAAATAGGACTTCCGATCCTAGTTCTCTGAGGTATCTACATGCCGCTTTAGACTGGATAAAGAAAATATAGGTTTTTAAATAAAATGGAATACTGCTCGGCTACAAAAATGAGAAATTGGAGACATTTATAGCTAAGTGGATGCACATGGAGATGATAAGTGATATAAATAGGACACAAGTGCAAATACCGAATAGTTTCTCTAGTGTGAGAAACTGGAAATGTAAATAAGTACTAAAAGGTGTAATAAATAATGTGAGATAGAAAGACAAGGGACAAAGAGGAAAGGGAAGTGGGAGGGGTAGGGGAAAGGAAAGAAGGGAATGGAATTAATATGAGAAAATGAAAAATAATGCAAACAAAATCTTTGTAGATAGGGAGGGATGGAGGGCTTGAAGGGAGGGCAAGGGAAAGGGGAAAAAAATAAGAACCAAGATCGATTATATGAAGATCCAAATTTCCAACAATGCATGCCATTATATTTTATACATTAAATGTACCAGTGAAATTAATTTTAAAATTTTGTTGTTGTTTCCTTGTTTCATGTAAAACCCTATGGAGAAACTAGCAAGGAACTAACCAAAATCCCCAAGTGACTGACTTAACTAATTTTAGGTGACCTAGGGTCACCTTCACATGCTGTAATACTAAATTTCCTGCCCAGAAGTGTTCCTGTCCATCTTTATTTAGACATATGATGTGTGATGTCAAACTAAGCATGATCAGTAATGTGCATCCCCTTACATGTGATGATGCATCTTTTCTATCTGAATATGTATAAACTTCTGCAATAAAAGACTTTCTTTCTTCAGGTAGTTGCTGCTTTGAGAGTATACCTCTCATATACCTTACATCTTGCATGTTATAAATCATCTTCACTCTTAAGTCTCCTGGTTTTACTTATTGGTATTTCATTAACCATACCTATTGTATTTGGTTACAAGGTCAGCTGTCATTGATGAGATCTCACACAGCACTTAGGGCTTTGTAGATACTCCCTTGATAAACATCAAAAGAAATTAAGGAGTGAGGTTCTAGTCTTCCTAAATAGATGCTTGAGGTTTCCTAGTTTGATCTCCTTTCTTGTATCAATCTTGTTTCTGCAGAGAATTAGGAAAATCAAGAAAATTTTCTTGCAAAGTTTTTCTACCTCTCTGGCTCAATATCCCAACTATTCCTATGCATATTTTGTTGAAAATTTTTCTCTCTTTCCCCTTTGGCCACCGTCCTCTTTCCATAGTATTCTTCAGTTCCGCCATCTATAAAGACTTCCTCTACCTCCCTAAACAAAGAGAAACTGGTGCTATCATACTATCATTTCTTTCTATTTTTAGGGCCTAGATGTACACAGAAAATATTGACACTGACAAATAAGGCTTTTTAATTTAATAAAGGTAGACATTCAAAGTTATTGCTACAAAATTAATTTAAGATTTTTGCACTTGATTATTTAACCCCCTGCAAATTTTCTGTAGAAAGCTTCATGTAAGGTTTATTTTTACACAATTATATATGGATTTCCAGTTTTTCAAGTATTGTATATTAACAAACTAATTTGTCTGTCTGATTCAACTAAGCACTCCACTGATCATTAATTTTCTGAAATCTGTGCCTTATTCCCCTTTATTTATTTGTCCATTTCTATATCAATACTGTATTGATTGCATTATATATTCTTTATTATTTATTTTGAAGACATTTTTCTCATTAGTCTTTTCTTGAAAATACCATTGGATACTCTATTTATTAACCTCCCCAATTTCAACAGCATTTATATAAATAAAAAGCACTATAATTTTTCTTCTGTCAAAGAAAATATATAAAAATAAAAGTAATTTTATATTCAATGATATCAAATCTCCCTCTACAAAAAATCATACTCTAGCTCAGTGTTTATTTACTTTGGAGGAATTGTCTTTAATCTTATGTTAGATGTATTGTTCTTAGGATACTATCACTAAGCAATTTATTTTTCTTAAAAACTCAATTTAGAAGCCTTTGTTGTAGGGCTAGAACTTTCCTCAATCCTAAGAATCTAAATCTAAAATAAGATATATGATTTTTTGATCATTCTGAGACAGTAAGTCTTTCTGTAACTTTAATCCCTAGGTCAGTCTTCCATCAGACTAATTGACAAAAGATAAAATTTTCATTTAGCATTTATTCAATCATTTTTTATTTAGAAAAAGCCATAGACTATAGGTACTTCTAGTCCTTATAGGCTGATAGCAAAGAAAAAAATAGGAAAAAACAAGATAATCTCTGCCTCAAGAAACATATTCTAATAAGGAGTTACAGACTGTAAACATATAATATATATCAGTGGCTAATCACTTTAAACAGAAAAATTAAGAAAACAAAGGGAGTAATGAAATCAGAAGTGTATAAATTAATTGATTAATTCTGATGATATACATTTTGATCAGACAACAAAGGAAAAAGAAATAGCAAGACATGATCATGTATAGTGGAATAATGTCTCAGGGAGAGTGCTTAATGCGTCTGTGAAATAACCTAGAGGTCAACTGTCCCCATGTGAGATAAATAAATATTAGAGAAAGAATTAGTGGAGAATCTGAGAGCCAGCAAAAGCTATGTCAATGAGGGACCATTCAGCTTATTGTTCTGCCAGTGCTTGAGCTTGTAGGAGCTGTGGGTGCTCATCGCTCTCACGCAAGGTCCACCCAACAAGTATACATTTCATGAAATCAAGGGCTTGCCTGACTAAAGCTTTGCAGTCTGTACCTAGTACCTGAATATTTTGCTCTGAATGCTTGAATTTGTCCAAATTCAAACTGTTAACTAATACACACACCAGGAATTTGTTAAACACAAGTGTAAGAAATTCTTGAAAAGTTTCAAAAGTTTGAAAAAAATGAAATTAAAAACAAGTGTTCATACATATACTTCCCTTTTCCTCTAAATTCCATTGTGGCAGGTTTGTTAGTTTTACTGAGCTATATAACATATATTTGGTCATGTAAATATAAAATATTTAATATTTGTGAATATATTTACTCAATAAGATTTCTTTGTACTTCCAAAATCAGTACTTATGATATTGTCATAATAATTTGCAAACACATGGAGAAGGAAATTGTGATTTGGCAAGTGTGTGCAATTGTAGCTGAGGCTCTATTCTCATTTCAGTTCTCACCCTATAAATAAGGACCCTTTTAATAGACGATTCAGTGCCACATTCTTCACTATTTTGTGCTTTTTGTAAAAGTGATTTTACCACTTAAAATGACCCCCAAATATAGTATTGAAGTATCATCTAGTGTTATAAACAAAAATTGTATGTGATTGTCTCACATGGAGAAAGTATGTGTTTAATATGCTTTTTCAAACATGAATTATAATGCTATTGGCTGACTTCTATGTTAGTGAATCAACAATAAATATTAGATAAGTGTGTTTAAGCAGAAACATACATAAAATAAGGTTATATAATGATCAGTTGATAAAATATGTGACTAGGGGCTTGAATGAGTCTGTATGTGTCCCCTAGAAACAATGATTCAGTACTCACTACTTTAAATGTGTCTTAGTTGGTAGAGCATACATATTATAAATAATGAAAACTAACTTCATGGAAACTTTTGGTCTTTTCCCCTTTATATGAAAGTAATATCTTGTCATGATTTGAATATGTTTCCACTCCATAAATTATGTGTTGGAAACTTAATCCACAGTGCAGTGGCATTGGTACATATACTGTTGAAGCAAGAACATGTAACGCTGTGGAAACACAAGGCCAAATGGGAGGTTATGGTAAGGAGGACTCTATAGATTAATGCTGCTACAAAAGGATTTGGACAGTGAGTTTGTTTCCTTTTGCTCTTCTGCAGAAGAGAAACAGCATGTGCTGACTACACCCATATGAGAATGCAATGTTCCTCTCCTCCACAACAGACAGACAGCACTAGTAGCCATATTGCAAACAGAGTACAAACCATCACCAGATGCTCTGTTCCTACAGTCCCAGACTCCAGAATTACATCAAACAAATGTCTGTTCCTCATAAGTTTTCCAGGATCAGATACTCCGTTTTAGCAGCAGGACATGAACTAATGCATGCGTTAACCATATACTCCTGCAGAGGGTCTGTTTTTCTCAATGATATACTTTAAATATACTCCAGTTTGAAATGTATTAGAGTTGTGAATTATAAGGTGCTTCTGCACTGTACCTTTAATGAATAAGAGAAAAGGATTGTTGCTTTGGAAAATTTTTGATAAGAGGTTAACACAAGTTGAACTTTCCTGTTTTCTTTGAAATTCAGGGATAACATCAGTAAACAGTTTATTAAATTTAAACAGTTGAAAAAATTGATTTATTCATCAGTGATCATAAATATACTTTAATCAACATTAGATTTTCGACAGCAACAGTTATTTCTAGACATTTATTTTATTTTTTTCAGCTTTAATTGAGTTTATTGGTACATTTTAGGTATACAGTATGGTTACATTGATTGTTGGGATCTTGTACCTCTACATGACAAGTCTTGATTCTCATTTTTTCCCCTTACCTCTGCCCTCCCTTCATCCCCTCCTCCCCTCCCCATCTAAAAACACTTTATTTTCATCTTATCATTCTCTCACATTTTTTTCTTTTCCCTTTTTACTCTTCCCCTACCCATCCCACCTTCTGTACACCTTTAGCTCCTTTCTTCCCATTTCTAAATGTCAGTAATATTATTAGAATCTTATGCATTGTTGCAGATTATTCACACCAGGGAAACTATTTCGTATTTACACATGTGTGACTTATTTATTTCACTTAGGAGTATATCTTCAATATGTATCCATTTCCCTATGAATGAATCTATTTTCTCATTCTTTATGGCTGAGTAATATTCCATTTTATAGAAAAACCACAACTTCTTTATCCATTTTCCAACGGATGGGCAAATAGGCTGTTTCCAAGATTTAGCTATTACAAACTGTGCCGCTATAAACAAGGGTGCACATACTTCTCTGTGATATGATTCTTTTAGTTCTCTTGGAAAGATACCCAGCAGAGGGATGGCTGGGTCAAATGGAACCTCCAGTCCAAGCTCTTTGAGGTATCTCCATATTGATTTCCATAGTGGTTGCACTAGTCTGCACTCCCACCAACAATGGAGAAGGGTTCCTTTCTCCCCACAACCCCGCCAACATTTGTTATTGTGTGATTTCTTGATAGCAGCCATTCTTTGTGGGGTGAGGTGGAATCTCAGTGTTGTTTTCATATGCATCTCTCGAATGACCAGTGATGTGGAACATTTTTTCAAATATTTTCTTGCTGCTTTTACTTCTTTGTCTGAGAAATGTCTGTTCATTTCGGATGCCCATTTTTGAATCGGGTCTTTATATTTTGGGGGACTGATTGTTTTGAGTTCTTTATATATTCTTGATAATAGTCCTTTGTCTGAGGAACAGCTGGTAAAAATTTTTTCCCACATTGTAGATTGTCTCTTAGTTCTGTTGATGGTTTCTTTCGAAGTACAGAAGCTTTTTACTAAGATGAGATCCCAGTTGTTGATTCTATTGGCTAGTTCCCATGCTACTGATGATTTGTTCATAAAGTCTTTTCCTATACTAGTGTCTTCCAGAGTTCTGCCTAACTTACCTTCCAGCAAGTTTAATGTTTCTGTTTTAATATTTAGATCTTTAATCCATTTAGATTTTAATGTAGTGTATGGCCAAAGATAAGGGTCTAATTTTAATCTGTGGCAGGTTGACATCCAGTTTTTCCAAAACCATTTATTAAAGAGGCTATCTTTCCTCCACTGAGGATGGTCAGCTCCTTTGTCAAAGATGAGGTAGCTGAGTACATCTGCATTTGTTTTTGTGTCTTCCAGTCTGTTCCACTGATCCTCAGGCCTATTTCTTTGCCAGTACCATGCTGTTTTTATCACAGTGGCTTTGCAGTACAGTTTCAAATTGGGAATTGTTACACCTGGTGCCATGTGTCTGTTGCCTAAAATGGCTTTTGCTATTCTAGGTCTCTTATGGTTCCAAATGAATTTTGGGATTCTTTTTCCTAGTTCTGTGAAATATAGTGTTGGAATTTCAATTGGCATTGCATTGAATGTATATAGCAGTTTTGGTAGTATGGCCATTTTCACTATGTTGATGCTTCCTACACAGGAGCAGGGGATAACTTTCCATTTTTTTATATCCTCTTCAATTTCTTTTTTCAGAGTGCTGTAGTTTTCAGTGTAGAGATCTTTTATTTCTTTTGTTAGATTGATTCCTAGATACTTCATTTTTTTTGGATGCTATTGTAAAAGGAATTTTTTCCCTTATTTCTCTCTCCGTGTGTCTGTTATTTGTGTATAAGAAGGCTATCGATTTTTGGGTATTCACCTTGTATCCAGATACTCTACTGAATCTGTCTAATTTTGTGCAAAATAAAAAAATGTAAAGAATTTGCATTTTTATGTATCTTTCAGAATATTTTTTCCTTTTAATCTACATGTAGGAGAAAATTTTTGCAAACTTGGGGAGATTTTCAACTGCACATTATTCTTAGCATCTTATTTCAGTGTTCTATGCCTACACATTTAAGACTGTATGTGTTTCTTCCAAAACTTCACTCATAAAAAAAATAATTTTACATTTTCGTGTTATAACCACATATAGTCTAGAAAGTATACTTAAAATTCTTCTAAAAATCTTATTTTTAGATAAGGACAAATTTTCAGTGCATGACTGACTAAACACCAAAAAGAAACCTAGAAGTATCAGCAACAAAAATTACAATCTTATAAAAAATTATCCTTAAGATTCATAATCAGACATTGCTATTACTGAAAATGCTTTTCTAATTTAAACAAAAAATTTTCCTTATTCTCCATTAACTGAGTAAAAATATTTTAAATGTTTTCACTTACTTTCTGTTAATATTTTCTTTTTATTATGCCAAGAGAAAAACATTTGCAGACTCAGCACATCCTTAAAAATTACATTTCAAATGCTAACCAGGTAAAATCAAGAACTGTTGATGTCCAAACATAAAATGAAAATAAAGCTTTCTTAATATTATTTGACCTGTATAGTACCTGTAAAGACATTTTATCAAAAAGAAATAATTTTAAGCATTTGAAATTTTCTCTTTATGTCTCAATAAATTGAACACATGTTCATTACTTCAGTTATTAGGGATCTTTCTGCTGTCATGTAAGTCTGCATTCTGCTTGTTCCATTTATTCTTTCTGGTTTCTGATTGGCGACAGTACATTATGAGACATGTAAAAGACTGAAAATACTCTAATCAACATTGTCTTTAAGAGATACACTGCAGTTTGCATAGTTTTCCTGTGCAAAAGTTGTAAAGAATTTAATTTTACTCAAAACTAAATATTATTTTACATTGATAGAGTTTTGAAAGTGACTTACATTATTTCTATTATTATTAATTTGAATAATAATAATCCAGTAAAATATGAGAGCAAATACTATTAATTAATCAGTAATATCCTCTCCTCAAAAAGCATTAATTTGAGCACTCCACATATAAAATATAAGCTTCACACATTCACCTTTAGATTTGGATAAATGATCCAACTCACTTAACCTTGTCTACTCAAGGTATATAGTAAAGCAAAACCCTTTCTTGTGCCCACTTTACTCAAGTATTCCAAACTGGTGCCCAAAAATAATCTACAACCAAACTATGGAAAGCTTAAAGGAAAGTGAATGCATTTTTCCAGTAAATCTTAGACTAGTGTTCCCTTGTTATTAATAAAGCACATTTGTTTACCTTCTAAATTCCAGCTTATCCTTCTATTCATCTGATTATGATTACACTCAACCCCCAGATTTTGATAAATCCACATTCTGTTGTGAAAAATATGTTTTAAAAGACAATTTAACACTGTGATTGTCTTGCTTTATAAAACAGGGGAAAGGTCTCTTTTATAAAAAGGAAACTGAAATTATTAAAGAATGTAACACATGACAACACCACAGAGTAAATCTCAGAGGTTTGGCAGGTTCAATATTGAAAATGTTTTTTTCTGAGAGACTTATGTTTTTAGATATATATCAGCCTGGAAAATAATTATTTAAAGTAAAAAAGAAAGGAAGTCATTTTCTATTTAACATTATTATTAATACGTTTTTATTATTTATTCTGTGCTTCTGAGTTCCACTGCTTGTGAGCTAATTTTGTTACAGAAAACAATATATAAATATTTTGAAAAAAGTGGCACAGAGATTGTGTTAGCCTTCTTATTGATCAAATACCAAGTCTGCCTTCATAGATAGCGATTAGAAACTCTACCTTCCCAATTAGTCCAACATAAACATTATAATCTGTTGTTATAATAGCACATTCCCAGTAACTTGGCCATCCTTTGAAGAAAGTCACTAATTATTCAATGGTCTCAAACAGTTAATGTTTTTATGCTTTTTTTTTTAAATAGTAATTTCCATGATCATTCTTCAGATAAATTGACAAAATCAAGTCCTATTTACTTTATTGGCCAAGGTTTTTCAGTTTTAGAGCTCTTAACATTTTTTGTCAGAAATCCGTTGCTATGGAAGGTTTTCCTGTGCAGCATGGAATAGATAACAGCACAACTGGCCTCCATGTACTAGATACTAGCAGCCCCACTTTCTCTAGCAATGAGAATTTAAATATCTCCAGAAGTTGCCAATGACTCCTAGAAGGTGGAACAAAAGTATAACTAGTAGAGAATCAATCTCCTAGTCTCATCTAAATTTGTAACACAGTATGAGATAGTATGAGAATAATAATTTACATCCAAATGATGTTTTAAAATAAGCATGAGAAAAACAAAGGCATCTGAAAATATACATTTTATTGGTACACTTTTGATAACTATAATCATCACATTCATTGTAGGATATTTATAACAGTATATAATGTATCTTGATTCTTCACCATCTCCCTCCTGTCCCTTCAATTCTTCTTCCTTTCCTTCTTTGCAGATGGTTTGATTCCATTTTTTCCTCCTATTGTTTTTTTGTACATTTAAAAAATATATTATTGAATTTCAAACTGTATTTTTTTAAGCTAAAACATACACTGTTAATAATGATAGCACTACAAAACATTTTCATTTGTAAAAATGTTTCTAGATTAATTATGGAACAACTACAAGAAAACTTACCAAGAAAATCATTAAGTCTGAACTTTCATTATGATTACTGAGGTAATTCTAAAGAATTGTTTTATTTAGGGGGCAGAAATGTGAGTTTCAAGATTTGTCATGTGGGTTTACTTTATTCTTTCAGGAATAATAGACCACAAATTATTAGGTTAAAAAGAGCTGGAGTATAGCTTCCCTTTCAATTTCATTGAAAAGTTTAAAGAGTAGTGACCGTAGTTCTTCTCTATATGTATTGTAAAATTCAGCAGCAAATCCATCAAGACCTGGGCTTTTCTTTGTAGGTAAACTTTTAATTATATTTTAAATTTCACTGATTCTAATTGAGGTGTTTAAAATGTATTTATCTTCTTTGTTCAACTTTGGTAATTCATAAGTATCTAAAAATCTGTCCATTTCTTCTGTGTTTTCCATTTTATTAGATAGAGTACAGGTTCTCAAAGTCAGTATTGTTGATCCTCTGGATTTCTGTTTGGATCTGTTGTGACTTCATCTTTTTCATCCCTAATTGCATGGATCTGAGCCTTTTCTTTCCTCTTTTTAATAAGGTTAGCTAAGGGTTTATCAATTTTGTTTACTCTTTCAAAAAACCAACTCTTTGATTCATTTATTTTTTATATCATTTTCTTAGTTTCCATTGCAATGATTTCTGCTCTAATCTTTATAATTTCCTCTATTGGATGAGCTTTGAGTTTTTCCTGCTCTTGTTTTTCTATGAGTCTAAGATTCATCATTAGTTTGTTTATTTAAGCTCACTCTGTTTTCCTAGTGTGGGAATTCAAGGCTATGAATTTTCCACATAGAACTGCTTTCATTGTGTCACATAGATTCCTGTATGTTGTATTGGCATTATCACTTATTTGTAAAAAATGTCTAACTTCTTCTTTAATTTCAACTGTGAACTATTGATTGTTCAGGAGAGTGTTGTTGAATTCCCATGTTGTTTGTGAAGTTCCTATTGTTTCTTATGCTATTTATCTCCAGCTTGATTGCATTATGATCTGATAATATACAGGGGAAAACTTTGATTCCTTTGCATTTATTCAAACCTGATATATGAGCAAGTATGTAGTCTGTCTTGGAGAATGACCCATGTGTATCCAAAAAGATTGTTTATTCTGACTTTGTGGGGTAGAACATTCTATAGATGTCTATTAAGTCCATATGTTCAAAAGCTTGGTTTAGTACTAGTAATTTATTCCTGGAAGCAAGTGTCACTTTCATTCCTAAACCAGGGAAAGACTCAACTAAAGAAGAGAACTATAGGCCAAGCTCCTTAATGAATAAAGATGCAAAAATCTTTAATAAGATACTAGAAAGCAGAATACAGAGGATCATTAAGAAGATCATACATCCTGACCAAGTTGGATTTATTCCAAGGATGCAAGGATAGTTCAACACATGTAAGGAAATAGATGTAATACACTACATTAACAGAGACAAGGACAAAAACCATGTGATCCTCTCAATAGATGCAGGAAAAGCCTTTGACAAAATTCAACACCCATTCATGCTAAAAACCCTGAAAACAATTGGAATTGATGGTCTATATCTCAATTTAATAAAGGCTATCTACAACAAACCAACAGCCAATATCATAGTAAAAGGCCAAACACTGAAAACCTTCATGTTAAAATCAGGAACAAGACAAGGATTCTCACTATCACCACTCCTCTTCAATGTAGTACTGGAAACATTAGCGACAGAAATTAGACAAAAGAAAGAAACTAAAGCAATAAAGATAGGAAAGGAAGAAGTTAAACTGTCATTATTTGCTGATGATATGATACTCTACATTGAAGATTCCACCAAAAGACTTTTAGACTTAATTGACACTTTGAGCAGAGTAGCTGGATACAATGTCAGCACTCAAAAATCAATAACCTTCTTGTGCAGAGATAACAGACTCACTGAGAGAGAAATTATGGAAACAATTCCTTTCACAATAGCATCCAAAAAAAAAAAGAAATATCTAGGAATCAATCTAATGAAAAAAGCAAAAGAACTCTACACTGAAAACTACAGCACTCTGAAAAAAGAGATTGAAGAAGATATGAGAAAATGGAAAGATATCCCCTGCTCCTGGGTAGGAAGAATCAACATAGTGAAAATGGCCATACTACCAAAACTGCTATACAGATTCGATGCAATGGTGATTGAAACGCCAACACTATATTTCACAGAACTAGAAAAAATAATCAAAAAATTCATTTGGAACCAGAAGATATCTAAAATAGCAAAAGACATCCTAGGCAGCAGAGATATGGCAGCAGATATAAAAATTCCCAATTTGAAACTCTACTACAAAGCCACTGTGATAAAAGTAGCATGGTACTGGCAAAGAAACAGACCTGAGGATCAATGGAACAAACTGAAAGACACAAAAACAACTCCAGATATACTCATCTACCTCAGCTTTGACAAAGGAGTCAACCATCCTCACTGGAAGCAAGATAGTCTCTTTAATAAATGGTGTTGAAAAAACTGGATTTCAACCGGCCAAAGATTAAAACTAGACCCTTATCTTTCACCCTACACTAAAGTAAAATCCAAGTGGATTAAAGATCTAAATATTAAAAAAGAAACATTAAACTTGCTAGAAGATACTTTAGGCAGAACTCTTGAAGACTTTGGCATAGGAAAATACTTTATTTAAAAATCCTCAGTAGCACAACAACTAGCAGAAAGAATCAACAACTGGGATCTCATCTTATTAGAAAGCTTCTGTACTGCAAAATAAACTATCAACAGAACTAAAAGACAACCTACAATTTGGGAAAAAATTTTTACCATCTGCTCCTCAGACAAAGTGCTCTTATCTAGAACATATAAAGAACTCAAAACAATCAGCACCCCCCTGAATATAAAGACCAGATTCAAAAATGGGAATCTGAAAATGAACAGACATTTATCAGATAAAGAAGTAAAAGCAGCAAGTAAATATATGAAAAAATATTCCACAACACTGGTCATTCGAGAGATGCAGATGAAAACAACACTGAGATTCCACCTCACCCCACAAAGAATGGCTGCTATCAAAAAATATTGGTAGGTTGCGAGTAGAAAGGAACCCTTCACCAGTGTTGGTGGGAGTGTAGACTCATGCAACCACTATGCAAATCAATATGGAGATACCTCAAAGAGCTTGGAGTAGAGGTTCCATTTAACCCAGCCATCCCTTTGCTGGGTATTTTTTGAAAAGAATTAAAAGAATCATAACCCATTAATATGTGAGCACCCATGTTTATAGCAGCACAGTTTGTAATAAGTAAAACTTGGAAACAGCCCATTTGCCCATCAGTTGTAGACTTGATGAAGAAGATGTGGTGTTTCTATAAAATGGAATACTACTCATCCTTAAAGAATGAGAAATTAGATTCATTCAAAGGAAAATGGATGCATGTGGCAGTCCGGCCGTCACAACACGAACGTACCTGAGTTGGGGAGTGAGGATTGAGAAAGGACAGCACACTCAATAGTGTGGAGACAAGAGGTCCAGGGGCCGCTGCTGCAGCCCCCGATGATCCCGCTGATGACCAAGATTCCCCCGCTGAGGTCCCCGATGACGGAGCCCAGGAATCAGATGATTCCGACGCTCCCGATACCCCCCAGATCCCGGTCCGACAGCAACTCCGCCAGTATAGGGCCCTTGATCGCAAAAACCTTAAAGAATTGTTTCAGGCTGTCAGTTCCTATGGCCCCCAAGCTCCTTATACCCTCTCTTGTTTGGAGTCCATTGGCGGCGGTGGCG
>NW_022900950.1:19691217-19700868 GCF_012274545.1 Fukomys damarensis | reverse complement strand
CAACTGGCGCCCAACGTGGTTTACAGAGGTTACCGACTCCCGATCGGATGGCAGAGAGACAATGAGTCCGGAGCCCACCCGTCAGACACCAGGTAAGCCCCATCCGGGTGGTGCAGGGTTGGGTTAGTTAAATCTTAGCTAAGACACAGCCGCCGTCCCAAAGATCCCCGAGAATATGGGGAACGCAATTAGTGAAGAAGCTAAATTTATCTCTGATATAAAAAAGCAGTTGAAAAACCGTAATATTGAAGTTAGAAAGAAAGATCTCTTGCAATTTCTGCTGTTTGTACACAAAGTCTGTCCCTGGTTCGTTATCACCTGCCCCAAAATTGTGCCTTCCACATGGGACCAGATTGGTCGCAAGCTCGCTGACTACTTTGATCAGCATGGCAGCGACTCAGACAAGGACATGATGCTCCAGTACTGGCAACTTCTTAAAAATATCATTGTCGGTGTCCCCCATTGCCCTCTTTCTAGTCAGATCATTCAAAATGCACAAGAGCACCTGGAATTAGCCTCTCGTCATTGCTCGCGCTCTCACTCCAGAGCCAGTTCCTTCGTGGACTTAGCTGACCCTACTTCATTTTTGCCTGATCCCCCCCCCAACCGATTCGGCCACTCAAACCACCCCACCCCACCCTCAACTCCCTCTCTTATGCACCGAGCCCGTTCCTTTGTTTCCACCTTCTATCCGTCTCTACGCGCCGTTCCTTCGGCCCCCACCTTGGACGCCATTTTACATCCTCCGCCCCAGAACGCTATTTTGAACCCTACAGATACCGCACATTTGGAAAGGGAGGCTACCGAATACCACCACAGGGATACCAACCTTACTCAAACTCCCTCTCCTTACAACCCCTCAGACCTGCCTGCACCCCTTCCAACCGCTAACCCTCAACCCTCCGCCTGCACCCCTCACCCTCTTCAGCCAGAAATCCACCATCTCAGGAAAATTTTGCAGCTGGAGCGACAGATTGCCCAGCTACGGGCTGGCCGCTCCTCTACCCAGTTCATGTTCCCCTTTTTTGATGAGCCGGAGCAACCTGCTCCCATTTGCATGCCCACCAGACCCCGCACTCGCACTCAGGCCCATGCGGCAAGAGAGGCAGGGGCCGCTGCTGCAGCCCCCGATGATCCCGCTGATGACCAAGATTCCCCCACTGAGGTCCCCAATGACGGAGTCCAGGAATCAGATGATTCCGACGCTCCCGATACCCCCCAGATCCCGGTCCGACAGCAACTCCGCCACAGATGCATATTGAGGATATCCTCCTAAGTGAAATAAATGTCACACATGTAAATACCAATTAGTTTCTCTGTTATGAAAAGCTATAATAGTACATATGATCCTGATGAGATAATTAACAATGTGAAGTAGTAAGAAAAGCATTGAAGGTGTAGGGCAAGTGGGAAGGGTAGGGGAAAAGTAATAAGGGGAAAGTAAAAAATATGAAAAAATGAAAAGTTGGAATTTGGGTGAGGGATTTATCTCAGTGGTTCCCCCACCTGCCTTGCCAGTGCAAGGACCTGAGCTCAATCCCCTGTAGCAAGAAAACAAAAACAAAAACAAAAAAAAACACAAAAACATTTGTAAATGGGGCAGGAAGGAGAGAGTGAGAAGGGGCAGGGACAAGGGGAAAAAATGAGAACCAAGACCTGTCATGTAAAGGTACAAGATCCCAATGATGAATGTAACGGTACTGTATACCTGAAATGTACCAATAAACTCAATGAGAGAAAACAAATAAAAAGAGCTGAAAACCAGGACCAGACCAAACCATAACAAGCATTTATTATGGGGATGATCTGCTGGGCTGACTCCAAACAAAGGAGAGAAAAGCAACATGGCAGAACAGGGAGCTGGGGTTAGCCTGAGCAGGGTGGAGTTGAATGAGGTAGTATTAAGAGATTTGAGGAGCCTGTGGCATCACTAGGTGGGGCATGTGATGTCACTAGCTGCTAGTAGGTATTAAGTATCCAATTACTCTTTCGGTGGGAAGAGTGGCATGTTGGGAAGAAGCCTGTTCTTGTTGGGAGAAGACATATTTTTTTTATTAATTGAGTTTACTGGAACATTTTCGGTATACAGTTACAGTTACATTCATTATTGGTATCTTGTACCTTTACGTGACAGGTCTTGGTTCTCATTTTTTCCCCTTGTCCTTGCCCTCCCTTCAACCCCTCCTCCCCTCTCCATTAAAAACCACTTTATTTCCATGTTTTTCATAGAGAAGTCATATTTTAACATGGAGGCTGCTATTTTATGTGACAGCCATCTTAAGGCAAAAAAATATCTAGCAGAAATAGTTCTCAGAAGAGGGAGTGTTTGATTTACAATTTAACAACTGTTGATGGACAATTCTGTTTTATCACTAAGGTAGGAAATAATAATTTCAGGAAGACAACATAATTTATTTTCACAGTGGATATCTTTCATACCTTCAGGATCTTCTTAGTCAACTCTGAAGCATTTTGGTGTTTTTGAATAAGAAAGAGAACTGAGAATTTATATTTTCCCTTAAAGTACTGCAGACCTTTCTATAATACTATGAAGCAAATACTGCAGGTGACTAAGTTAAGTGGGCAAGCAAGGTTTTACTCAGGGCTATTGCAACATGGAAAAGACACTGGATCTTACTAAGATTAATGGTTGAGTAAACTGGTGGAAACATAATACAAAGAGTTAGGAGTGGGATTTATCCATGAGCCAGAAGCACACTGAATGATTCTTAAACTGGCAAATTGTTTTCTCTGTGGTTAAGCTGTATTTGTTTGCTAATTGCCACCATTAAAATTAGACTCCAGTTCTTCCACACTGATTGGGATTTAGAGAGACTTTCTTCTCCAATGTTTATACTTTAAAGAGATTAAAACCAGGTCCTTCATATTCCATAGGTTATTAAACTGGGAAGAAGCTAGAAAATTTATACACATTTTAAAAGAGAAATAATTTATAATTTTAAATTTTCCAAAATTATATGCTTAAGAAAAGAGGAGTCAGGGTGCTGCAGTGATTCAAAAATATGTCTAAAGTTCAGGAAATCTAAGGTATAAGAAGGAAGCCTCAGTCAATGCTAGATAAGTGTAATAGTTTCACACATGAAATTGGAGTTGGTTATTTTTACTTCTGTGAACTTCCTATAAAAGAAATCAAATTCATCAAAATGGTTGGATTTTTAAATAAAATTAAAATCTGTAATTATACTTTTTTCTTAAAGTAGAAAAAAACATAGTTTTATATTACAAGAACTAACTCCTTGAGAGATGAAAAGCTTGGTTCTGCTTTTTACTGAACTTTAATAAGATTTTCTAAAATTCCATAAAATAGAGAAAATAATGGGTACAAAGACTTTTCATAAATGAAATACACTGTCTTTTTTCATTGATGAATGGGATTTCAGGAAGAAATTAGCTGAGACAAAACATGGGAAAGTAGTTTTTATGTAAATTAATTCTTTGTAACCAGCCCCCACCACATTGGTCCAAATTAGGGAAATGTAACAGCCTTCAGGAGATACTCAGTGCCAACATGAAATTCCTATGAGATAGTAAAATGATAGAATACTGTGGTTAGATAGAGAGAAAGCCCAAGATAATGTTCCCTGGTTTCCATGATCTGATTATGACCTAAATAAAATTAAGATGTTCTT
This sequence comes from Fukomys damarensis, assembly GCF_012274545.1. Taxonomy (NCBI): domain Eukaryota; kingdom Metazoa; phylum Chordata; class Mammalia; order Rodentia; family Bathyergidae; genus Fukomys; species Fukomys damarensis. The sequence continues at coordinate 19,697,218 of NW_022900950.1, read as the reverse complement.
ATATTTGTCAGTGGAACAAAAGGCATAACACTTGAAAAAAATGCATAGCATAGTGGACCTAAAAGGTCCTGGACTTTAAATAAGAAAGGCCAGAACATCATTGGGCCCTCATGTCCACAGACTTGGGCATCTAGTTTGTACAACAGGATTTGCTGTTATATCCCGGATGGACAGCAACTAAGATTTGGAGGAGAGTACAGTGCTAGAAGTTGCTTCCAGTGACGCTTTGTACATTCCTCATAATATTGGGAGCTACCCATGAAAAGCAAGAAAGGGATAGAGAAGACAACATAAAACGTATAACACTAATAAGGAATGGAAATTATTCTTGACAAGATATACTTGATTCTGTTTAACAATGAAAATAGTAAAAAATCATTATTGAGTGGTACTTCTTGGAAAATACAGAGTCAAGGGTTAAACTATTCTATTAACTGTCCCTAGTGGTCGGCTGGAACTTCATGATTTTTATATAAATGTGTTAAAAATGAGTCTAGTAATTTTTTAGAAACATAGACAGATTTATTAGGCAGAGTCAAAAACTAAGAGGAAATGGGAGTAGATTTCACCCGGAGGAGCTGAAGAAGGTCACAACCCTGATGGAGAATTAAGACTAGTAACAGTGACATTTTTTGTCCAAATCACATGCTGCATAACTTTAAAATAGAATTACTCCTGATTCACATTGGATAAGTAGAACACGCAGAGCTGTTCTCATGGGCATTTCACCAATACAACTGATTTAAATCTTGATCTGAGAAGAGTCCAATGCTTGCTTTAATACTGTGCTTTTGTTTCCTTTAAATTCCTAATATCGTGCTGCCAGAATTTCTATCTTGCAAGTGAGGTCTGATGAGATCATGAAGTGAGCATATAAATAGAGGTGATGTGTTCAGTATGTATGACTAGCATTTCCTGCCATGTCATTTGTATGTGTGTTTAGGAAGCCCCACAAATGCCAAGTGCTGTGAGCCTGCCATCCATAGATGTTCAGCAAGGCTCACTCAAAGCCAGTACAAGGGAAATATGTGAAGTTCACGACTAAGTGTGACTGACAGCAAGGAAAGACACACTTGCCAGTGAAACAGAACCTTGAATCATTAAAAAGACAATGATATTCTACCAAACACCAATGACTAAGAACCTCGTGGTTTCCTTTCTTATTGCTACTGTTTACTCACCATGAATTTATGTTAAAAGTATGCAATGAGGGAAAGGGAAATGTAAAGAAATGTATAATTACTTTTTCCTTTATTCTTCCTTACTCTTCAGTATGCCAAAGATAGTCTTAGGTGTGCATGAATGAAGAAGTAAAATAATCATATTGGGAATGATTTTACGTAGTATTTCCACTATTCTAGTAATGTATGTGCATGCATAAGCTATGAAATATAAATTGTATAATTTCTGTATAGGAGTTAAATTACATGTGTGTATTTAAAACTTATTGCAAAATATAATTATAATATTCATGTGAATAAGTTAAAATTTTCATTTTTCTTATCCTAGAATGAGTTATAAGCAAATAAATCAGGAGAAAAATGAAAAGCTGAATGAAGAAAAACCACATATATTAGTACCTTTTAAAATAAAATGTTTATTTTTATTTGTGAGGCTTAAATTATAGGTGTATTAAAAAGTATTTATTTTATTTACTGAATCTATCCACTTTATTTTTCATAAGATATACATTGCACAACCGAAAATTATAATGTATTAGTCAGGAATAAAATATTCTTTAATATGGCCTTTGACTTTTAGTTCACTCTAATAAGATGGAAATGATTTGATTAGTAGGTATACTAATAGACATGACATTGATTTCATGAGGTAAAACCAGTTTTTTTTATTTTAAAAATTTATTATTTATGTATTTTATATTGATTTCATAGAAGTGAAGGATACAGTGGTGTTTCTCAGAGACTGCATATTCGATTCTGTAATAGCACTATTCTCATGTATTTATTTATTTGATCTCGTTTTCACAATTGCAAAATTGTCAATAGAATTGAAATTATATTTGACCAGGAAAAGACAGCTTTGGACATAAAAATCAGTCCAGTTTTCTGTACAAAATATAGTATGTACAGGCTGGGGATTTAGCTCAGTGGTTCTGGAGCCTGTCTGGCAAGCGCAAGGGCTTGAGTTCAATCCCTGGTACCAAAAACAAAACATAACAAACAAACAAATATACTATCTAATTTTATGATAAAAGATTTCATAGCATGACTTTTAAAAAGTCAGTGTGAAAAGATTGCACACACACTTCTCCCTCCCCCCATATATATTCTATCTCTATATGTATATTCAATACATAATATAATATATATAAATACACAGATATAGATGGAAAAGTGTGGCTATTAATAACTTCTTGTTGGGATTTGAAATAGATGAGAAAATTTACAACCACCATAAACAAAGTAGAAATGTAGAAAAGCTAACACTAATCAGTGGAAGCTGAAGTGGGATAACACATGACTTTAAGAACTAAATCTTGGAGTTCCATTTTAATGATCACAGAGAAAAGAGACATACCAGGTTTCACCATTGTGAAGCTATGGAGAAATAATAAGTGGGTGACTGAAAATTCCCCCAGGAAACATCTGAACTTTAAGCTTGCCCAGTATGTCTTGTGAGGTCTCAAATAATACTAGTATATTAGTTTTTATGGCTTCCATGAAACTTTGCTAGCAAATAACAGCAGAAATACATTCTCACATGGTTCTAGATGGTTCCAAAGTTAAAATGCTGTTAGATTTGGTTTGTTCTACAGGTTCTGTAAAATTATCTTTTTGACACTGTTCTCAGTGTCTGGCAACTTCTCACCAGGCTTTGGCTTTTAGGAGAGTCACTCCAACATATGTACCTTCACATCATCTCTTCCTTGTAGACATGTTTTGGGAAACACTCCTCAACCAACTACCAACATATGCTGTCACAGTAATCCAACTCATGAATCTCACTTTGAGATCCTAGCAAAGACATACTGAAAATCCTAAGTGGGCAATCTAAGATATTGGGCATGCCAATGAATAATAGCTGGATTTCAATTTACATTTATAAAACATTTGAGGAGAACAAAATGACTGTTTTTAAACCTTGAACAAGAGAAACTTTGTGCTTAAAATTTTCAGATTAAAAGTACATTATATTGCTAAAGAATTTCCTTTCCCAAAGGTCCACTTAGGTGAATCAGGAGACAAAAGCACATTAAATCACTGTTCTTTTCTCTTTCCTCCCTCCTCTTCTCATTTTCTATGTATTTTTCCCTTCTCTTTTCCTCTTTATTCTTATCTTCCGCTTTCTTCTCTTCTCCTTTTTTAAATCTCTTTTTAATTTCCATGAATGTAAGAAATAATAAAGCTTAGGACTGTATGATTAATTACATTCTAGCTGATATTTTCACGAGTAGTGCATGATTCTAAAAGCTGATTTTGTTTTTCTTTTCTCTGAAAAATCCAGTATTTTTATAATAGAATATTTTGAAGAAATTATTGTCATATATTATCTTCCTGGCATGAAAAAACATTAGAAGACCTAAAAATATTAAGGAGTTTAACTTGGCTCAATATACAAAGCTTATTCATAATTGTAACTATAATGCTTTGATGAATGTCTGCTCTATGTATGTAACTCTGACATAATATCTCTGAATTGAAGCTTGAGTATTTCATGAAACTCTGCATTCAGGTATATTTTGTTTTCTTTCACTTCAAGAAAGACTTCTTTCTTGACACATAAAAATATTATGTCTCTATTCATTTTCCCTTGTAACTGTAAATTCATAGGCAAGTACTTTTTTATAAAGTTCCTGCATTTTCACAACTTCTACATTCTATTGCTTTTTATAAAAAATGAAGTCATATATACAAACTTATACACCTAAACATTCTCTAGTCTTACTTCCTAAGATACCAATGTGTCAGAAAATGTTAATGAAAGCATAAATTATGAGCTTGTCTTTTAATGTGTATTACTCATTACTCCAATCATCAACATTTTTTCACACAATTTGAGGTAACACTTCTGAAGGAAACTAATCATCAGGCTACTATTGTATGTCCAGAAGAAACCTTTGTGCAAGGACTGTCTGCTTTTACCCCAGTTCCCCAGTAAAGAATTCTTTGCCCTAATTTACTGGTCTTGGAGAGGCAAATGCTTTGGTATCTGCTACCAATTGTTATTTGATTTACTCTCCAATGCTAGATGTGGTCTTGGACAATTAATCTTTTAGGCACATTTACTGAAATTAAATATTTTTTGAAATTAAATTATTTTTTCCAGTGAAATAGCACTTGAATATAGTGAAGCTATATAACTACTATTGGAAAATGAGACCCAGGGGGTACAGCACAGTGGTACAAAGATACCATTAACCTTATTTGTTTGAGATAAAAAATTTTAAGGTATAACTTTAGAAAAGCAACCGTGACTGAAATAAAATAAATATATAACAGATTTAAATGAGTTCTTTATCAATGGAGCTCCTAACAAAGACAATATCTGCTTAAATTTTTGCAGATCTTAGATCAGAGCACGGAGATGATGATTTCATTCATCTAAAGTTACAAGACTGATATACCAGCATCAGATGTAGAACTCCATTTCTTGGGCTACTGTGTCACCAAATATATTGAATTAAAATCCATAGTTATACTATTTCTATAATGACTAAGTGAGAGGATTGCTCAGCAAAGAGAAACAAAATAACATTCATTCTTGGTATCATATGAGGCTTGTCCTGTTTAATGAACCTCCATTTGTGGAATGTTATAATAAAGTTCTTTGCAAGGAAATGTAAACTTTCCTTATTCCAAGGTATCAACAACTAAAATAAGAATTTGCTATGCCCCAGCAAATTAATTGCAAAGCCAAAATCACAATTAAATGTTATACAACAAGGAGATGGTAAGATTTTGCTTATCTATATCATCAATTATGAGTGGCACAATTTGATGGAGCCAGGTGAATGAAGGCAACATATAAATTAAGTAGGTTTTTCTCCCTGATTTGTTGATATCTTTGATTTTATCACATCAGAGAAAGAAATAAGGCCTATGGCTATTATAGGTTGAAAATATATTCAGTGTGGTACTTGGCATTTAAAATTAGCCATACTGGGGAGGGCAGAGGTAAGGGGAAAAAATGAGAATCAAGACTTGCCATGTAGAGGTACATGATTCCAACAACGAATGTAACTGTGCTGTATCCTAAAATGTACCAATAAACTCAATTAAAGCTAAAAAAAATTAAAAAAAATAAAATTAGCCATACTGAATTTTGAATTCAAACAGGCACAAGCCAGATGCATGAATAGATAATTCACATTCTCTGTAGGTTTCTTTTATTCCATCAACTTTTTCTTAGTGCACGTGAGGTTTACATAGACTTCACTGAGACAGGTTAAGTGTTTTGCAGCTCTTCATTCATGGTGGAAAGACATTTACTACAAATAAATTATTGTAGTCCCATTTAATGATACACTGAAAATATATGAGAGAAAGAAAAATCCTCAGTGGGCTGGACATGGAATGCTACATAAATTTGTGCGCATGCTTAAACTTACTTTTTCTTGCAGAAAATATATCTTAGAATATAGATTGATAGTTTTACCTTTATATTGGTAAAATATAAAGAAAAGTCCATATATTTACAAAGAATGATAGGTGAATGACAAACAAACATACAAAAGGTTGTATAGATAGCCTTCTCAGAATGGAATTTGAGTTTGTTCCATGTTACTTTCAACCAAGGGTTTCTATTTGAATAGATAGCTCTGAAAAATAATGTATATGTACTAGTCCAATTTGTGGATGACCATCAATTCTTTCCCCATGTTTCCCTAGACCTTATTAAAAAGGCCATGGTTTTAGTAATAAAATTTTTTCATGGATTTAACAACATAAGCTTCCACTAAATCAAGCTGAAATTATAACAGCACTACTTAGTAATCATGTTAAAAAATATGGACAGTATATATATATATATATATATATAT
>NW_022900950.1:19650265-19691204 GCF_012274545.1 Fukomys damarensis | reverse complement strand
GTGTGTGTGTGTGTGTGTGTGTGTTTAGATTCAGGTGATGATAAAAGCTTTGATCCATTCAAGTCTACCAAGTCTTCATGGTGAAAAATACTCCTTCAGCCTTGGTTTGAGATTCTGACCTGGTTATTAGGATTGAAACCACAATTTAACTCATTGCCCCACAGCCAAAGGATTCATGCATAAAGTCAACCAATTCAGAGATATGATACACATAAAAATAATTGCAAGATCTTGCAAACTGATATAAACTAATTATGATGAACATATCTGGAGATGAATTAAGGAGAAAATTTAAATCTCACATTGATGAAACAGAAATTATTTTGTATATATTAGTAGAAACAGCTATTATGGTTTGAAATATTTTTGAGGGTTTCATTGACTAAGTAAATAAAATAGTGATTTACTTCAGATAACTTTGAGGTGTTAAATTTTCTTTTTTTTACTACAAAGAAAGTATACTAAAGCCTAGCTATCTAGCTGCAAAGATTAAATTTATTACATGAGACTGTTCATACACACCTTAAATTTATATCTTCCTATTACAATGCACCCCCTTTGTCTGTGCATGTGAGTTTTATCAGTATGTAAAACAATGCTAATTCTGATTAAGAACTATGTCTTAATAACAATATCATTGTCCATCAATATGCAAGAAGTGGTATAAAGCTCATGGAAATTTTTAGTAATATATAGTGTCATATATATAGCTGTCCTGTTACATGTGTGCTAAGGTTTACTAACATGTAGTTGCTGTGTCACATGGGAGGTTACACAATGAAGTATCAGGTTGCAGAAAGCATTATATTTATATAAAAAGCTTATTTAATTGGGAAACTGGTACCATTTCCTTTCTCTTTTTTATTAAGTTTATTGGTACTTTCTTCGAAGCATATACATATTTATTATGCTTTTTTCACATTGAATTTATTGGTATATTTTAGGTTTATAGTACAGTTACATTTATCATTGGGATTTTGTACCTTTACATGACAGGTCTTGGTTCTTTTCCCCTTGTCCCTGCCCTCCCTTCACCCCCTCCTCCCTTCCCTATTTACAAAGACTTTATTTCCATATTTTCATTCTCTCATTTTTTTTTCTTTTCCCTTATTTCCTTTCCCCTACCCTTCCTACTTCCCCTACACCTTTAGGTTTTCTTTTCTTCCTATTTCACATTGTCAATTATACCATTAGGATCTTATGTACAATTATATTATTTTTCACACCAGAGAAACTATTTGGTATTTACTCATGTGTGCTTTATTTATTTCATTTAAGAGTATATCCTCAATATGCATCCATTTTCCTATGAATGACTAATTTCTCATTCTTTAAAGGCTTTACATTTTATAGAAAAAGCAAATTTCTTTATCCAGTCTCCAACTGATGGGCACATGGGCTGTTTCCAAGTTTTAGCTATTACAAACTGTGGTGCTATAAACACATATATGCACACATATATGTGTGTGCATATGTGACTGTGGTATGATTCTTTTAATTCTTTTGGAAACATACCCATCAGAGGGATGGCTGAGTCAAATGGAAACTCTGTGCCTAGTTCTTTGAGGTATCTCCATATTGATTTCTACAGTAGTTTCAACAGTCTGCACTCCCACCAACAATGGAGGAGGGTTCCTTTCTCCCCACAGCACTGCCAGCATTTGTTATTGGTTGATTTCATGATAGCAGCCATTCTTTCTGGGGTGAGGTGCAATGTCAGTGTTGTTTTCATCTGCATCTCTCAAATCACCCATGATGTTGAACATTTTTTCATAAATTTATTTGCTGCTTTCACTTCTTTGTCTGAGAAATGTCTGTTCATTTCTGGTGCCCATTTTTAAATTTGGGTCTTTGTATTTGGGGGGTCTGATTATTTTGAGTTCTTCATATATTCTGTTTTTGGGGTTTTTTTTTTTTGTTTGTTTCTTTGTTTGTTTTTGAGACAGGGTCTCACTATGTAGTTGCAACTGACCTGGAACTCAGTAGCCCAGGTTGGTCTTTAACTCACAGCAATCTCCTGCCTCGGCCTCCTGCGTGCTGGGATTACAGGTGTGAGTGAACATGTCCGGTTCTTTATATATTCTAGATAGTAGTCCCTTGTGTGAGGAATTGCTGGTAAAGACTTTTCCACATTGTAGGTTATCTCTTAGCTCTGTTGGTGATATATCTTACACTGTAAAAACTATTTATTACAATGAGATCCCAGTTTATTCTTTGAGCAAGTTCTCACGCTACTGGGGATTTGCTCATAAAGACTTCTCCTATGCCAATGTCTTTGAGAGTTTCACCTAATTTGCTTTCCAGTAAGTTTAGTGTTTCTGTTTTTATATTTACATCTTTAATCCACTTGGATTTTAGTTTAGTGCATGGTGAAAGATAGGGATCTATTTTTAATCTTTGACAAGTTGAAAGCCAGTTTTTCCAGCACCATTTATTAAAGAGGCTATCTTTCCTCCAGTGAGGATGGTTGGCTCCTTTGTCAAGGATGAGGTAGCTGAGCATGTCTGGTGTTGTTTCTGCATCTAATCTATTGCATTGATCCTCAGGTATGTTTCTTTGTCAGTATCATGCTGTTTTTATCACATTGGCTTTGTAGTATAGTTTCAAGTTGGGCATTGTGATACCCCTTTCCATGTCTCTGTTGCCTACAGTGGTTTTTGCTATTCTATGTCTCTTGTGATTCCAAATGAATTTTTGGATTTTTTTCAAGTTCTGTGAAATATGCTGTTGGGATTTCAACAGCGATTGCATTGAATCTATATAGAAGTTTTGGAAATATGGCCATTTCCACTATGTTGATTCTGCCTAACCAAGAGCAAGGGCTAACTTTCCATTTATCATATTTGCTTCCATCTCTTTCTTCAGAGTGCTGTAATTTTTATTGTAGAGGCCTTTTGTTTCCTTTGTTAGATTGATTCCTAGATATTTCATTGTTTTGGATGTTATTGTGAAATAATTATTTCTGTAATTTCTCTCTTTGTGAGTCTGTTATTTGTGTACAAGAAGGCTATTGACTTTTGAGTGCTAACTTTTTTTTTTTTTTTGAGACAAAGTCTCAAAAGGTAGTTGAGACTGACGTGGAACTCACTATGTAGCCCTGGATGGTCTTGAACTCACAGTGATCCTCCTGCCTCAGCCTCCCAAGTTCTGGGATTACAGGCGTGTACCACCACACATGGCAAGTATTAACTTTGTATCCTGCTACTTTACTGAATCCATCAATTAAATTTTGCAGACTTTTTACCAAGTTTTTTTGGATCTTCTATGTGGAATATCATATCATTTGCAAATAGTGACAGTATAACTTCTTACCTATTTTCATGCCTTTTATTTCTTTCTCTTGTCTAACTGCTGTGACTAAAATTTCTGCAACTATATTGAACAGGAGTGGTGATAGTGGACATCCTTGTCTTATTCTTGATTTTTGCTTGAAAGTTTTTAGTTTTTTACCATTTAGAATGATATGGAGATTAAGACCATCTAGTCCCATTTTCTGGAGGATTATATCATGAATGTGTGTTGAATTTTTTCAAATGCTTTTTCAGCATCTATTGAGACAATCATATAGTTTTTATCCTTAATTCTGTTGATATAGTGTATTACATTTACTGATTTGCATATGTTGAACAATTATTGCATCCCTGGATTAAATGAAACTTGGTCAGGGAGTATGATCTTCTTGAAGATCTTTTGTATTCTGTATTCCACTATCTTACTGAGTGTTTTTGCATCTATATTCATTAGGGAGATTGGCCTGTAGTTCTCATTTTTGGATGGGTCTTTCCCTGGTTTTGGAAACAAAGTAATACTTGCTTCCAGGAATGAATTTGAAAGTATCATTTCCCTTGCCACTTCGTTGAAGAGTTTAAAGAGCAGTGGTGATAGTTCTTCTCTAAATATCTTGTAGAATTCAGCCATGAAGCCATCGTGACCTGGGCTTTATTTGTTGGTAAGGTTTTAATTACATTTTCAATTTCACTGAACATAATTGAGATGTTTAGAATTTTTATATATTCTTTCAACTTTGGAAGTTCGTATGTGTCTAGGAATCTGTCCATTTATTCTGCATTTTCTATTTTATTAGAGTATAGGTTTCTGATGTAGGTATTGATGATCCTCTGGATTTCTGGTGGAACTGTTGTTACTTCTCCTTTTTCATTCCTAATTGCATGGGTTTGAGCCTTTTCTTTTTTTTTTATAAGATTGGCTGTTTATCAATTTCATTTATTCTTTCAAAAAACCACCTCTTTGATTCTTTGATTTTTTTGCATTTCTCTCTTAGTTTCCATTGCATTAATTTCTGTTCTGATCTTTATAATTTCCTCCCTTTTGTGAGCTTTTGGTTTGTCTTGCTCTTCTTTTTCCAGGAGCTTAAGGTTAAACATTAGGTTGTTTATTTGAGCTTGCTTTGTTATCCTAATATAGGCATTTACTGCTATGAATTTTCTTTGTAGGAGTGCTTTCGTTGTGTCCCATAAATTCCTGTATGTTTTATTGCCATTGGCATTTAATTGTAGAAACTGTCTAATTTCTTTTTTTTTCTTCTTCTTCTTTTTTCTTGGTACCAGGGATCGAACTCCAGTTCTTGTGCTTGTGAGGCAGGCGTCACAACCACTGAGCTAAATGCCCAGCCCTGAAACTGTCTAATTTCTTCTGTGACCCAATGGTTTTTCAGTAGAGTGTTATTTAATTTCCATCTGTTTTTGAAGTTCTTGTGGTTTCTTAGGCTGCTGATCTCCAGTTTAATTGCAGTAGGATCTGATAAAATACAGGGGATAACTTCAATTACTTTGCTTTTACTTAATCTTGTTCTATGAGCTAGTATGTGTTCTGTTTTGGAGAATGAACAACGCACAGCCAAAAAGAATGTATATTTTGATTTTTCTGGGATGGAACACTCTGTAGATGTCTACTAAGTCCATTTGTTCTAAGACTTGCTTAAGTTCTTTTTTTTCTTTCTTTCTTTCTTTCTTTCTTTCTTTCTTTCTTTCTTTTTTTTTTTTTGTCTAGATGACCTGTAAATTTGTGTCAGCAGGGTATTGACATCCCCTACTACAATTGTATTAGTGCTTATTTCATTTTTCATAGCTATTAATATTTCCTTTGTGTAGTTAGTGGCATTATAATTTGATGCTTGTATATTTATGATGGTCACTTCTTCCTCTTGTATTATTCCCTTTACAAGGATGTAGTGGCCCTCTCTGTCTCTTTTAACTAACTTTGGTTTGCAATCTATTCCGTCTACAATTAAGGCAGCTACCACCACTTTTTTCCAGAGTCCTGTCACATTGAGAACTGTTCCATCCTTTTACTCTCAGTCTCTGAATTTTGTTGTGGGTTAAATGGGTTTCTTGTATATAGCATATTGTTGGACTTTGCTTCTTCATCCATTCTGCCAGCCTGTTTTTTGATTGGTAAATTGAGGACATTAACATTGATGGTTATCACTGTTATGCATTGGTTTTTCATTGTCATGTAGTTTTCCTGCTGTTGGTTGCTTGTTTTGTTTTGTTTTGTTTTAATTTTTCCCTCCATCCCTTTAATTTCTTTCCTTGACTGATTTATTTGCTCTATTGGTCCTTATGGAGTTGTGGTCTTATTTTCTTTTCCCAGGATATTGTTAAGAATTGTTTGGTGTACAGGTTTGATGTTCGTGAAATTTCTCAGGTGTTCTTTGCCATGGAAGCATCTTACTTTCCCATCAATGTTGATAGTTAGTTTTTCAGGATGCATTAGTCCAGGTGGGAAGTTGTTTTCTTTTAGGACTTGAAATGCCTCACTCCAGGCTCTCTTTGACCTGAGGATTTGTGTTGAAAAGGCTGCTGTGATTATAATGGGCTTTCCTTTGTGTGTGATTTGTTTCTTTTCTCTTACTGCTTATAGTATTTTGTTCTTCTGTTGAATTTCTGGGATCTTGATTATTTTATGTCTAGGTGTAGATTTATTTTTTCAATCACAGCTACTTAAGGTCTTATATGCCTCACTTATCTATATGTTGAATTCTTCCCTTCTGTTTGGGAATTTTTCTATCATTAATTCTATGAACACATTTTTTAAGTCATTTATATTTTCTCCTGCCAATTCATCGATTCCTGTCAGTCTAATATCATTCTTCTTTGCATCATCTAGGAGTTGTTGGATTGATTTCTCATGATTCCTTACTGTTTTTAAGAGATCTTTCTTTTCATGATCACTGACTGAAATCCTATCTTCTATATCTGAGATTCTATCTCACATTCATTCATTCTGCTGTGAAAGCTTTAAATAGTGTTTTTGATTTCCTGGATATCTGTTTGAATCTTTTTCCTGGATTCTGTTTATTTCCTGTTTTGGGCATTTATAGTTTTCATTACTTTCCTATGCTGGGTATTCATGACTTCTATCATGGTTCTGAGCTCATCTATTTTTTTTTTTTGTCAGTTTCTGTTCTAGTGTCTCTACCATGTCTTTCATTGTGCTCACCATGTCTGTAGTTATCTTGGAAATTATTTCTGTTTTGAATTTTTCTAGAGCCTGATTGATTTGTTTTGTTACTTCCTGTTCTATGAGTTCAGGGTTCCTGGTGGTTCATTGTCTGATTTTCCACCTGGTTTATCCTAGAATTTGCTGTTGGTGAACTAGAAGTCTATCTTTGTGCCGTGTTTGTTTACTCATTTTTGCTTTTATTGTTGGGCTGTCCTTGGTTTAATTGCTGGGATAGTATTTTGACCTTCCTGAAATAGTGACTCTTTAGGTTTTGAGTCTCTAATGACTCATAGAAACTCATATTTTCATAATATTAGAAAGGACAACTCATAAATTAATCACAACCCTTTAGCTCAATTGATACAAACAGCAACAAAGTAGCATCAAGCACAGCTTAGAAATTGTCCATTTGTAGTAGTTATCACCTTTAACACATGAATTAAATCAAAATCAAGGACCAGCCAAAAATGTGTTTATAGTGAATGAACTCTTCAATATAGCAACTTTACCCTTCAGGATGGGGACTTAGAAGGAGTTAGGAGGAGAGAAATAGATAGGTAGAAGAATCGAAGAAGGTTTCAATTGAAGCCAGAGGACACAGGATGATCATCGAAACACTAGGAAATTGTTGAAAAAAAGAGGAAATAACAAAATTCAAGAACAAAGACAAAAAAAGAACAATTTAATCTTAATAGGGAAGCTATAAATCACACTCACTTTCCTTTGAAACTATTGACACTCAAGTGAAGGAAAAAGAGAGAAAAAAAGAAAAAGAGAAATCTGAATTAGGGCAGGAACAGGAACAAAAAGGGGGATGAAGCAAAATGTTGGTGAGCAAGAGACTGAGTGAGAAGAAGAAATAAAAAAGGAAGAATTTTCAGAATGGGAAAAAATAAAAATAAAATTTTAAAACTAAAATTTAAAAATATGAGGAAAAAAATTGAAGAGCCTCTTTCAGGGTATATCTCTGCTGTCACAATAGACAATGTGGGAGCGATGTGCAAAACTAAATCACTTAGTCGCAGCTAGCCAATGGCAGACTGCTGAGATTCAGGGTGAATTCTGGCTGCAAGGCCTAAAGTTGAGCTCCCTGAACTCCTGCAAGGTTCTACTACAGGTTACTGCTACCTTTCCCCTGAAGATGACCCGAGGTCTGATGGAAGGTGGCGATCCCTCCAATTTAACTATGCAAGTCTGATGTGCCTTTACTGGAGTTTTTCACTTCCATTCTATCTTCTGGAGCTCAGTAAAATGGGCTTTATGACCACCTGGGTCTCTGCAGTGTAGATCCAGGTACCTGTGCAACCAGGAGGCCTGAGGGCATGGTGATGGGTGAGGGGATGCTGCGGAGGCACCTGCATGGCTGGACATTCCTCACCGTTCTCCTCCAATGTGCCATTTCATTTCTACTACCCAAATACATATCAAAATTTTAAGGGCGGGGATTTAGCTCAGTGCTTCTGCTGCCTGCCTTACCAGCGCAAAGACTCGAGTTGTATCCCTGGTAACAAAACAAACAACCAAACAGACAAACAAAAAATTAAAGATTTCCTTCCTTTTTCCTTCCCTTTTTATCCAAAATTCAGCTTGTAATAATCATTAAGTAATTATAAAGAATTAAAAAGATGGGGGGAAAAAAAAGAAACAAAATAGGGGCTGGGGATTTAGCTTAGTGGTTCAGTGGCCTGCCTTGCAAGTGTGAGGACCTGAGTTCGGTCCCCGGTGCCAAAAAAAAAGAAAAAGAAAGAAAAAAAGATAACTTGTGAGGGCCAGGGATTTAGCTCAGTGGTTCTGGCACCTGCTTCATAAGTGCAAGGACCCGAGTGCGATCCCTGGTAAAAAAAAAAAAAAGATGGCTTGTATTTTATTTCATAATATAAGTTTTACCATATCATTTTAAAGTGTCTCTACATAGCTGAGCTAGGAAAACATTAATGTTAAATACATAACTCTTAAACACTACAATATTCTTCAAAATAGTTATGTCACATGCTTAAAACATAGGGGATATTTACAGAAGTTTCAGTTCTATTACTTCCATAAAATATACAAATGTACTATTAAATAATTTCTCCACTTCTCAAAATTCTACAGTTAATCAGGTGTATATCACAAATGTTCTAAAGCCCTTACTTTATTCAAAAGTTAATTAAAATGAAAAATATATTTGAATAATGTTTAGTTTTATTCATCATTCAGATAGAATAAGAACTTTCTGATGATTTTTGAGTAGGTTATTCTATGTTATACAGTCTTTAGCACAATAAAGAAAAGGCTTTATTGTAGAAGAATATTGCTAATTAGTTTATATTATGTCAATGTTGATTTTAAATAATATTTGATCATAGCTATTTTGGAAAATACTCAAAACAAATATACTCATCTCAATAACCTATTGATCTCTCCTACTTTTCTTGTTAACTTCGGACACTATATGAAAATTCTGCCATAACAGTCTTGGTTACCAGAGGACATAAAGTGAGAAGGTCAATGCCACATGCATAGATCTGTTGCACAGATGTTTTTAGATTTATGTGCTAAACAAAGTCGTCTTGAATGATGATGTTTATTTCATTTTTTTCCTTTTAGATACAACTCATCACTGTTACTGTATAGAAAAAATACATGGAAAATGAATTGTCAACATTAAATAATTCAGTGAGCTTCTCTAAGTAGAAATATCTGGGATCATTATCTGTGTAGGACTCCATGTTTTATATTGCCTGGTACATAATAGATGACTGAAAGATTATTTTCATACATTTATGAAAGCTGTAT
The DNA here is from genome assembly GCF_012274545.1 of Fukomys damarensis. Taxonomy (NCBI): domain Eukaryota; kingdom Metazoa; phylum Chordata; class Mammalia; order Rodentia; family Bathyergidae; genus Fukomys; species Fukomys damarensis. The sequence continues at coordinate 19,681,961 of NW_022900950.1, read as the reverse complement.
TTTGCAAAACATTGTTCCTCTTCCGTATTTGTGACCACATAAGTAAAATTAAAAATCCATCCATGTGGTTAGTATTTAACTAGATTGAAACTATAGTTCCTGATATAAAAGGCACCCAAAAGTTCACATTGAAATCACAATTTATAATTCATTGAACTACATTACTTCATAACTTTTACACTAATATTTATGTGAATATTTTCTCCATTAAACATTTTAATTACTCTTTGAAAAAAATTGACTTCACAATCACTCTAGTCTTTGCTTGCTGTGAAAATATATCAAAAGCTAGATGAAGAGATGCTACCTTCTAGAATAGTGTTCCAAGGAGCAACAAATGGAAATTATTATATAGGGTCTTCTATAGAAACCATTGTTAGCTTTTGTCTGCCCTGTCAAATAATATTTCAGACATAATAAGAGTGAAGCTGAATAACTTTGCACACAAAGATACCAATAATATACTGCTTATTTATAAACATAGGCAAATGTAGTAATAAAACAAAAACTCAGTAAAGATAAAAAAAATTTGTATGAATATTTGACAAAAAGCTATCTAGGAAGGCAGTTTACTTCTCCCAGGCCAGCAGATTTATTGGGGAATTCATTTTCTTTTATTTAATTTGGTACGGTACCCCCCTAATAAGTATGGTTTCAAATCAGAACCTATATGGCACCTAACTCCTTTTAAATGCAACTCTGCTAATATCTTCTGTTATAGCCTTCATCCTAGTTAGCAAAGGTCTTCTACATCTCCCTATGTTTTAGCCACAACAAACCAAACACAGCTGTTTATTTAGAAAGATGTCTATAAACATAAATCCACAAGTATTAGTATTGAGCATTTTTATATTCCTATAGCCCTCAAAACTGATCCCAGCATTCAAAATCTATGTTTATAAAATTTGTGATGTTACTGCTGAAGTGCTTGTCTCATTGCTCTGTTAAAATAATTAGGACATGTCACATTTAAACTCAGCCCCCCACAAAATCTCAGAGAATAGACAAAATGTCAGAAGTTCTTTACAAAATGAGTAGCCTCTAGTTCAATTCTCAATAGAGTCCTCATTTTGTTTGTTTGTTTGTTTTTTGAGACAGGGTCTCACTACGTTGTTGAGACTGACCTGGAACACACTATGTAGCCGAGGTTGGTCTCGAACTGAGTGATCCTCCTGCCTCAGCTTCCCAAGTGCTGGGATTGCAGTAGAGTCCCCATTTCTATCTTTCTATCTGAAACCTTTTGAGACTGACATTTACTCTTCACATTTCTCTCATAATTTTGGTCCTCTCAGCATTCAGTATTGCCTATTAAGCTTCCAACTAGATATAATCTAGTTGGCTCCTCCAAAACTTTCTGAATTCCTTCCTCCCACTAATCAATTCCAAAATATTCTAAACCACATCACATTTTTGTGCAGTCATAGCAATAACCTCACTTCTCAGTGCTTTTTTTTTGTTAGTTTGTCATTACCATGACAAAATATTTCAGAAAAATAGTTTAAGGATGGTAGGTTTATATGCTTTACAATTTCGGAGGTGTCAGTCCATGATACGCTGGCTCTATTTCTGTGGGTCTGTGGTCAGGCAGTACACCATAGCAAGAACAAATGGTAGAGCAAAACTTCTCACTTTGTGGTAGAGAGGCAAAGAGATATAGAGAAAGGGTGGGGTCCCTGCTCCCCACAGGGCCCATCTTTTAAAGTTTTCACTACCTCCCAACAGTGCTACAAGGTTGTGATCAAGACTTTCACATTTATGCTTTTGGACCATTCCAGACACAAACTACAGCGCTGCTAGAGAAGGAAGATGGGTGGATATCAATGAGGAACATTGACATCTTTCGTCACCATAGCAACAATGTACAGAGACAGAAATAAGAATCTGAAGATGTACTCAGAAATATTTATTCCTGGGCCAGGGATTTAGCTCTGTGGTGCCGCCCCCTGCCTTGCAACAGCAAGGTCCTGAGTTCAATCCCTGGTACAAAAACAAACAAACAAACAAAAAAAACTATTTTCTTTGAATCTAAATATCCAAAATTACAGCTTTGATCATTGTTATAGTATTTTGAGAAAATAATTTTGCTATTTTTATGCTAAATCAACTTTTGTGAATTGAAAACAACTTGTCAAAATGCATAAGTGTCAAACATATGCATTATATATGAACAAACGTGCATTAAACTGAAGCAACTTGTTTTTCTCTTGATACTATAAAATTTCTGGTAGTTTTTCTTAATACTGTAATTTTTAAGCTAATTTAAAATTGACTTTTGCAAGAGCTCTGGTATTGCTAAGGATGAATTGTATTGCTCTTGTATTACTAAGTGTAAAAGTAATTTTCTATCTTTTAAATTGTAATTTTTCCAGATTTTTTAAGAAAATAAGAGGAAAATATTTAGCAGTAGTATTTACAGATTTATTTACTGTAAATACAAACTATAAAGCCAAGTTTTCATTTTGGTGAGTCTGAACATACATTACTTTTTTAATTTAACAAGTGCAATATACAAATTAAGACCTAACAGAAAACATACTTAGCCATTTGTTTTTTGCTTGCTACTATCAAGAATAATTTAATAAACTGGGAGTGGTGGCACACAACTGTAATTCCAGCACTTGGGAGGCTGAGGCAGGAGGATCGTTTTGAGTTTGAGACCAGCCTGGGCAACACAGTGAGTTCCAGAGAAGCCTGAACTACATAGTGAGACCCTGTCTCAAACAACCAAAAAAAGAGAATAATTTAATATAAAATTTTGCATTCATAAAGATTCAAAGTATAATCAAAATAACTAAATCATTATAATACTTTTCAAGATCACTGTTGAAAAGAGAAAATATTTTGATTAGTATGGTCACTTTCTTCTGGAAGAAGGAGCAGAGACATTGACAAGTAGCCTAACTTGACTCTTACAGAAGCTCCAGATGAAATTTGAATGGAACAAAGCAAAAACAGAGAAGAAAAAAAATCAAGAACTTTAAAAAAACAGTATTTATTAGCCTTAATGAACAAACAGCTAAAAGAAGGAAGAGAATAAGCCAATTATAGTTTAGTGATTTGTTAAATAAATTAATGAAATACTAATAAAATCCATATAATTTTTGTCTAAGAAAATGAGGTATATATTAGTTGTGTGTTTTTACTTGATCACAGAAAAAAAGTCAGTGTCACCTCCATCTTCTGCCTTTCATAAACTAATAATGTGTGTAGCATCACATGTGTCTGTATAAGAAGAACATTATTATATTTAGAGAAAAAGAAATTTCAGCAGAAGTGCTAATGATCCTTTGTCATAATTTTACTTTATGATCTGAAATCCCTGCCATGGTCATGGTGCCTTTAGAAAATCTGATCACCTGGCACAGGTCACTGCACTTCTCTGACCGAAGCATCAGCAATACATAAACTTTGAGACTAGGAGTATTCTCACAATAATGCCAAGAAAACCTATTATTGAGCGTATCAGTTCAATTCCATTCCTCCTCAGGGCTATTTGCCGTGTAACTGGAGAAGCAAAATGAAAGATAATGTACTTTACATGATGGAAACAAAACTAACAATCCAACAGACTGAAATGGCTCAGGTAACTGTCTATTCCAAGATTTCAACCCCTAAAAAATTATTTCTGAATCATCCGCTTGAAGGACATCTACTTAATTTTAGCTATATGCAATCACCTCACAAGACAATTTATTTAGGCTTTGTGTAGTTCCACTAAGTGGAAGGTTCTCTTTTCATTAGAGTTAATAGTATATAAAAGTAGTTAAGAGCAATGGTCCTGGAGTAAAACTTTCTGAGTTTAAATCAAGGTTCTACAATTTATTAGCACCGTATTGTTTATGTTACCTTTCTAGTTTTCAAGCCACTCAAGGTGTAAAAAAAGGATAAACTATGTTTTGTTTCTGGGACTGTTTTGAAGACTTATTGTATTTTTTATAACTATTGACTGCTCCTTTCTTGCAATTCTTTTATTTTTATTTCTTTATATTTACAACATTTAATTTTCCTCCCCTGCTTATTTCCTTTCTTCTCACTATCTTTCTTCTCTAAACATCCATTGAATTTCCATTCGTAAATCCTGGCAGTGGGCATTCTGTTCTATATATATATATATATAAGTAAATATATTATATATGACTATATTTAAATATATGTATATAATGTAAATGCATTATACATATGCACCTAGAGCAAGATAGCCAGCGAAATCATCACCATTAAATGTTACATCCTTAGTTCAAATTACACACGAGTGTCCTCACAAATATCTCTAGGCCACTTCTCTGTAATACATTAACTTTCTCTTGTTTTCCCTCTCCTAGTGAAAGGAATTAGCCAGGTAATACCATTTCAGGACCTTATTCTCTCTTTTTAATTAAGCCTAATGACCTACAGAGTCTCCTTTCTTAATTACTCTTTCATGCTTTCACTTCTCTTGTTTTCTTCTACAACTGTCCTTCTTCTAGGATTATGCTAATTTTACCTGAACAATTGGAAAAACTTCCAAATAAATTTCCTCCACATTCTTGATTTCCGAATGTTTACTATCTATGCAGTATTCAGGAGTATCTTGCTCATTAGATTATATCCATGAAGTCATTTCTCTGTCTCTACCTCTTAAGTAAATCCCTGTACCCTCAAATCCCTTCACATGGAGCCATATCAACCCCTGGTATATACCCAGTTTTGCACATTTCTTTCCTGTTAATTTCCCAGATATTCCTTTTGTCTCATCTATATGAAACTGTTTCTATTTCCCTGGAAATGACTACTATTAGGAAAGCAGAGGATACTGCACTATTTTCTTCTTTCTGTACCTACTGTCTACCACACAACATACACATTTATTTGTTAGATGGCCAAATAAAGCACATTATTAGTGTGTATGGTGTATGTGTGTGTTCATCATCCACTGAAGTTGTATTTCTCTTCTTCCGGTCATATTTATGTGCATATTACTCTGTGCATATCATTTCCTTTGTGGTACTGACCTGCACTTTCATGATTCATTTCCTGAACTCAACCCTCATATTTTAAGAACCATGAAGACTAACCTTGTTTTTTCACCAATAAAATGTAAAGTATATAGAAAGTGACTGTAAAAATGTATAACAATGGTACCTCATTTATGAACTCAAATTGTTTGACAATTTAGAGGAAGATGGCTGCATTTGTGTTTGTGTGGAGAAGTGTTTGTCACTCAATATGGAATTTGTGAATGGAAACCAAATTTTGGGGAATGCTTTGCTTGCTAACTGAATTGTTTGCAAAAGCATTTATGAACTGAGGTATTACTGTATTTTTAGAAGTTGAAGAATAAAACCATACAGAAGTGTGGGAGTCCTCTGGCATTTGACATTGGAAAAGTAACTTCTTCTACCATTGAGGCATTGACACAATCTATGATTCTATTTGGCTTTTCTGAGATGAGGGTCTCAGCTATGCAGATGAGATTGACCTGGAGCTCACTGTAATCCAGACTGGTTTTATGGGATTACGGGTGTGCACCACCATGCCCGCCTCAAGGACTTTGTTAAATTTGACCTTGTGATGGGAGGAACTCAGATAGCCAAAGATCTGATCTCCTCCCTAATATTGCTTGATGCTTCCTGTTGGCCTGCCTTTAAAAGGAGCTGTTTCTGTGTAATAAATCGGACCTCTTGTCTCCACACTATTGAGTGTGCTGTCCTTTCTTAATCCTCACTCCCCAGCTCAGTTACTTTCTTGTTGTGACGGCTGGACTGCCACAAGTGGCACCTGAACGTGGGGCCTGGGTATCGAAGGATCCAGTGAAGGACACCGCAGAGAAGGAGGCCTCAACGAAAAGGTAAGGAGTGGTGAATTTTCTTGTAAATATTAAAAATGGGAGCTAGCATTAGTTACATGTTTTTTGTACATATTTTTAAAAATGTATTGAGTATAGAGGAACCTGAATCTTATGATGAAAGTGGAACTATTGTTCCCACGGCTCCTCCAGAGCCCCTAGGCCCTGAGGAAGAAGCTGCTAAATGTGAAAATGTATGGCAGCCTTCAATGGCAGCAGCCCATAATACTAAGGATTCACAAAAAGTTCAGCTAGAAGACAGGATGGAAAAAATAGAAAAAGTGATGGAAAAAATAGAAAAATGATGGAAAATCTGTCACAACAAATAGAAGCTCAATGGACTAGTCATAAACTTCCTAAACACATGCCTAGCCCAGTGGCAGATCTTAATCCTTCTCCTTGTGACATTCGGTTAGAAAAGGAACCTTCTTTGATTGCTTTGGCTTTAGGACCTTTTGAAGGCTGGAAGCCTGTGAGAGTAAACTCCCAACTCCTTAAGTCTCCAGTTCAACAGGGTTTACAACAAGCCCTTAAAGAAGGTGAGGATGTATCTGCATTTTCTCTGGCCTACCCAGTTTTTGAGGCTCAGGATGTTCAAGGAAGCATTGTTCGTCAACATGCTCCAATTCCTTTTCAGCAATTAAAAGAATTAAAAATGGCTTGCGCCCAATATGGGCCGACTGCCCCTTTTACTTTAGCGGTGCTAGATTCTCTTGCAACTGAGGCCTTGCCACCTTCTGATTGGAAACAGATTGCTAAGGCTTGCCTAGCTGGAGGAGATTATTTGTTATGGAAATCTGAATATTCAGAACAATGCCAGAAAGTAGCAGATCTTAATAGACAGCAAGGAGAACTTAGTGTAATTTATGAGAAGCTAGCAGGAGAGGGAATTTATGCTGAGGTTACTCAGCAATTAGGTTTTCCCCCAGGTGTGTATGCTCAGATTAATACTGCTGCTAAGAATGCTTGGAAAAACTTCCTTCATCTGGATGAGCGTCAGAAGATATTTCTAAAATCAGACAAGGGCCGGATGAACCTTTTCAAAATTTTTTAGATCGTTTGTTACAAACTGCCAGGAGAGTCATAGGAGAATCTGAAGCTGGTATAGTTTTAGTAAAACAATTGGCCTATGAGAATGCTAATTCTGCCTGCCAAGCTGCCCTTCGCCCTTTTAGAAAGAAGGCTGATTTATCAGATTATGTTCGCTTGTGTGCAGATATAGGTCCTTCTTACACTCAAGGCCTTGCCATGGCTGCAGCTTTACAAGGAAAAACTGTAAAAGAGGTTTTATATCAACAACATAGCAGGGGCCCTCCAAAAAAGGGAAATAATGGAAATTGCTTTGGCTGTGGTCAGGCAGGACATTTAATACGAGACTGCCCACAACATAAAAAAAATGGATCTTTTTCAAAGCCTCCTAAAGAACGTGGTTTATGTCCTAAATGTAAAAGAGGAAAACATTGGGCCAATGAATGCAGATCTAAAAAAGATATTATGGGTAATCCTATCCAGTCAAATGGATGGAGGGGCCAGCCTCAGGCCCTGTATCAAATTTTGGGGGCATTTCAGAATCCGAAACCTCAGATCATCCCTCAAAATCAGTCAAAAAATCTGTTCAGGACTTATCCCGAGCCACCTTAGGCAGTGCAGGATTGGACCTCAGTTCCTCCTCCTATGCAGTATTAACCCCTGAAATGGGAATGCAAGCCCTATGCACTGGAGTTTTTGGGCCACTACCTAAAGATACTTTGGGTCTCTTGTTGGGTAGGAGTTCCTCTACTATGAAAGGGCTTATGATTTCCCCAGGAATTATTGATGAGAACTATACTGGAGAAATTAAAATTATGGTTTCCTCACCTTCTCAAATCTGTTATTCAGCCTGGACAGCGTATAGCTCAACTGATTCTTTTACCCAGGATAGTTACCTCAGGAAAATATAAAAAAGCCATTAGAGGGAATAAAGGTTTTGGGTCCTCAGATGTTTATTGGGTACAGTCTATTGGAGCCAATAGGCCAGAGATAAAATTAATTCAAGGAAAATCTTTTATTGGGTTATTAGATATTGGTGCTGATGTCTCTGTTATAACTGCTGACCAGTGGCCTTCCACATGGCCTTTGCAGGAGACTGTCTCTCAATTACAAGGCATTGGTCAAAGTAAAAATCCTAAACAAAGTACTGATATGTTAAATTGGAGTGATTCTACAGGACATTGTGGGACTTTTCAGCCTTATGTCAATCCTGGCCTCCCGGTTAATTTATGGGGAAGAGATGTCATGCAACAGATGGGAGTTTTATTTATATAGCCCTAATCAAAAGGTCTATAAGAATGGCCATTCAGCAGCAGAAAGATTTTGGCATCCACAAGGTTTTCCATATGCCTTGGTAAAATTCAGAGATCCTTTAACTAGCCAATGGTATGGACCTGACCCCATTTCAATATGGGGCCGAGGATATGTTTGTGTTTTCTTGCAGGAACATGATGGAGCTTGATGGCTACTGGAAAGGCTGATTCGACCTGTGCATACTCCTGCTGATGTCAGTTCCTCCAAGATATGATGCCAATCCTCAAGGACATTGGACTTATATGCCAGATCCTCTCCTTGCACATCCTGTCTCATCTGATTCACGTGAAGTGCCAGTACTGGTGAATAATACAAATATACTTGGTCATTTATAAAGTAATGTTTCTATGTTATAAAGAAAATGAGATTGCTACATTGAGAAGTTTTTCTGGGACAAAAAGGACATTCCTCAATCTTTAACCAACACTACATCAAAGAGTTCATCTGCTGGTCTTAGCCTTTCTTCTGGACTTTGGTGGACAGATTCACATTTTCCTCAAATCAACATTTGAAAACTTGCTGCTGCATTGGGAGAAATATGTTTATGGTCAGATGTCAAAGTTACTAGCCTTAGTTTCAATATTGTTGGCATAGGTGCCTCTAATATAATGTCTTGTGTTAACGCTCCCTATATGTTATTTGTAAAAAGTATAGAGATTGTAAATGGAACTGATAATGAATATGACAACAGCTGTTTTAATTGTAAATTGACCAATTGTATATTCTCAGAGATGATGACTCCCTTTCATTCTGTGATAGTTTTGAGACAACCTCCCTTGGTAATGATGCCTGTAAAAACTTAATGAGTCCTGGTATGAACATCAAGGTTTAAAAATATTGATAGAGGTAGAGAAAGCTATATGTCGAGCCTTTACAACCCATGGTATAACCCCTGCAGATGGCTGGTAGTCAAAGACGGGTAAGAGAATTGTGGAGAAATACCAACCTAAGACAGAGCATGAGTATTAAACTTCTCATGGCTTGATGATGGGTAAGGGATTTCTCTGGACATTTTTCACCTAAGACAGGCACAGTCTTTCTGCTGAGCTGGGAAGCTCCCTGCTCTAAATATAATAAAAAAGGGGGAATTGTGGGAGCCCACAGGCATTTGACATTGGAAAAGTAACTTCTACCATTGAGGCATTGACACAATCTATGACTCTATTTGGCTTTTCTGAGATGAGGGTCTCAGCTATGCAGATGAGATTGACCTGGAGCTCACTGTGTAATCCAGGCTGGGTTTATGGGATTATCCAGGCTGGGTTTATGGTATTACCAGTGTTGACCTGGAGCTTACTGTAATCCAGACTGGTTTTATGGGATTACGGGCGTGCACCACCACGCCCGGCTCAAGGACTTTGTTAAGTTTGACCTTGTGATGGGAGGAACTCAGATAGCCAAAGATCTGATCTCCTCCCTAATATTGCTTGATGCTTCCTGTTGGCCTGCCTTTAAAAGGAGCTGTTTCTGTGTAATAAATTGGACCTCTTGTCTCCACACTATTGAGTGTGCTGTCCTTTCTCAATCCTCACTCCCCAAATCAGGTACATTCGTGTTGTGATGGCTGGACCGCCACACAGAAGAGAAATTTAATTGCTCAAGTTTTATCCCAATACATAACATCTACATCTTTCCTGAATATAACTAAATAGGGCATGGCTTCATTCTCTTGTTATAAAAATATATGCCTTCACACAAATGTTGCTCTTTGGATGATGCTCTTTGAAAGTTCCATAAGCACCGATAATCAAAGAACCTAACTGCAATAGTGTTCACAAAGAAATTATTGCATTGAAATTATATTTGGAAACTTTGGTATATTATTTTATTGTTCAATTTGTCTTTATGTTTTTTAAAATTTATAGATCACCTCATGATATCCACTAGGAAAAATCCATACCTTATCCATTCTATCTCAGTTCCTAATACAAATTTTCTCTCTCTATGGGTGTCCACAATCACACAAAGCAAACCTTATTTATGACGTTTTGACCCATCAAACTTAATATATTTGCATTATTTTTGTAAATTTTGCTTCAACCATGCTGACATTTGCTTTATGGAAAAATTTTCACACAGACACTGTATTTCTCACAAAATTCTTATCTGAGAACAAAGTAAAATTTTTCATATAGATAGAGCTATATTATTCTAGATTACAGCTGTGTGTATGTGTGCTTTATTGTAAAGCCATGTTTTATACATTCTTAGCACATAGAAGTATTTTTTCTATCACTTGTTATAGCAAGTCTTGGTGTTTACAAGTATCCACAGAATTAATTGTATTTTCTAGTTCTCTTGCAGTCTGGTAGGACTGAATTCTACTAATGAAAAATTAGCAAACCAGAATTGTATCATTTTCATGACTTTTTCTTTTTAAGGCTAAAGGTGTAGGGAAGTGGGAAGGGTAGGGAAAAGGACATAAGGGAAAAGAAAAAATATGAGAAGACCAAAAAATGGAAACAAAGTCTTTGTAAATAGGGAAGGGTGAAGGGGGTAAACTGAGGGCAGTGGAATAGGGAAAAAATAAGAACCAAGATATATCACATAAAGGTACAAGATCCCAGTGATGAATGCAACTGTATGATATACCTAAAAACTACCAATAAACTCAATGAGAAAACAAAATAAAATAAATATCTCAGTGATGCTTCTCCTACTTGTTTTTTGCCTCATCTCTCAGCCAGATGCAATAAATCTTGCCAAGAACCTGCTAGTATAAGGGTATCCTGGGCACCTGTACACCTTGAACACTACCCCTGCCATATAGTCTTTTGGCTTATATTTGAATGAAGAAGTGATCTTCCTTTTTTAATAAACGGGATTGGTTTGTTTTAAGAACAGCAATTGTTATTTTCATTAAATAACATATTTTCCAAATACCATCTTACAATGTTGCATCCCAAAAAGAATTTAGTAACTGAGCCATTCTGTTTCTTCCCATTTATATAATTTCTTTCTAACTTCATTATGGTCAGAATATTTAATACTTTATATGTCTATTATTTCACATCAGTTTTCTTCAATAAAATACTCCTGAGGCAAAAAGCAGGATTTATAATTCTGTAAACTGAAAGACATCCTAAATCCAACTGATAACAACTGCTAGGTCTCTAAATCCCTTATTATGAATGTTTTTTCATAGCACACTTCTTGGTTTTACTTTCTCAGTGAAATCTGTCACGTCACCTGGCTGTTTCTCAATTCTCTCACCTTTAGTTTCTTGTATTTCTGCCTTTCTTCTGCTCCCATCCACACACACTACCAACCTTGGTCTATCTAATCACATTTTCCATCTTTTGGGCTGCTGAGTCTTCCTGGAGAAAATTACATAACTCTGCCAAAGGTGGCAGATTTATAGTTTTCAATTTCAGCCAAACCGCTAAAATTGCTTGTCATTCTTTTCACTCAAGTGACTTTGGGTTTGATAGCCTTGACCTATTCAGTGGTGTGAATACAGTTCTCTCGTCCACAGCACCTTGTATTATTCTTGATTGTCAGAGAGAGCCATTTGCACACACTCAGTGGTGAATTTATGAACTGCACTCCCCACACTGTGTTACCCGGTCACTCTCTGCTGTTTCTGCTTCCTCTTGTTCTCACTAGCTTTCACACAGTTGCTTGTGTAAGCCTCCTCAATGCCAATGGTCAGTTTGAAATGTCAGCATCCCTTCCAGAGAGGCTGTCACACAAAGCTCAATGCATTTCTTTTCTCTGTGGATCCACATGATATGGAGCATCTTAAAAGAAATTAAAGTTTCAATTAGGTCATGTAAGTAGTGACTAGGTCTTCAATATAAGATTATTGCAAGCATAACCATTTATAAAGCCATACAAAATCACGTTGCCATATTCAAAGAAGGTAAAATATAATGACTTCTTTTTTTCCAAGCATATGTGTAAATACACAGGTACACATAATAGGTCAGGAGCTCCCTATTAAAGATAGAATATCTTTGTCCTTTTTTGTTCTTATTTCAAGGATTGGTCCTAGCATATTTAAACAACACTTAATTTATAAGTAATAATTATAACAATCTAAACATAGGTTTTTTTATTGAGTTTATTGGTACAGTCTAGGTGTACAATACAATTCCATTCATTAATGGGATCCTGTACCGTCACATGACAGGTCTTGGTTCTCATTTTTTCCCCTTGTCCCTGCCTTCCCTTCACCCCTCCTCCCCTCCCCATTTAAAAACTCTTTATTTCCATTTTTAAATTTTCTCATATTTTTTATTTTCCTTTATTTCCTTTCCCCTACCCTTCCCACTTTCCCTACACCTTTAGCCCTTTTCTTCATATTTCACACTCTTAATTATCCCATTAGGATCTTGTGTACTACTATAGCTTTTCACACCAGAGAAACTATTTGGTATTTACACATGTGTGACTTATTCATTTCACTTAAAAGTATATCCTCAATATGTATCCATTTTCCTATGAATGACTCTAATTTATCATTCTTTATGGCTGAGTAGTATTCCATTTTATAGCAAAACCACATCTTCTTTATCCAGTTTCCAACAGATAGGCAGATGGGCTGTTTCCAAGTTTTAGCTATTACAAACTGTTCCACTATAAATATTGGTGTGCATATATCTCTGTGGTATGAATCAGCCCATGCAAATATAAAGACCTGATTCAAACATGGGTATCTGAAATGAATAGACATTTCTCAAAGAAATAAAAGCAGCAAGTAAATATATGAAAAAATGTTCCACATCACTGGTCATTCAAGAGATGCAGATGAAAACAACACTGAGATTTCACCTCACCCCACAAAGAATGGCTGCTATCAAGAAATGACACAGTAACAAATGTTGGTGGGGTTGTGGGGAGAAAGGAACCCTTCTCCATTGTTGGTGGGAGTGCAGACTGGTGCAACCACTATGGAAATCAATATGGAGATACCTCAAAGAGCTGGGGCCAGAGGTTCCATTTGACCCAGCCATCCCTCTGCTGGGTATCTTTCCAAAAGATTTAAAAATATGGTGCAACCTATGGAAATCAATATGGAGATACCTCAAAGAGCTGGGGCCAGAGGTTCCATTTGACCCAGCCATCCCTCTGCTGGGTATCTTTCCAAAAGATTTAAAAATGAACATAGTTTTTTGTTTTGTTTTGTTTTGTTTTTTACTTTACTCAGTATGAGTGCTTTAACCTCCCTGTTTAGCACCATATTTGAAATTAAATATTATTACTTACAAAATATCTACTTATGTTCAAAACACTCTGCTATCCACTGTGTTCAAGTAGTTATATCCAAATAAGACATGATCTGCCAAAGAAGTTCACATTAAGGAGGCTAAGAAGAAAAAAAATGATCTGACTGTAAGACAGTCATTTAAATTTTCAAAAAAGGAAAAATATGTACCATCTCAATTCATAAGAAAAAAGTTGAAATTTGCAGAGAATTTAAGTAGTTGTCATGTTTGTTCAACAGGATCTTACAACCTTGTGAATATCTACTTTTATTCTTGTTTGCCATATCAAACCCAGGGCCTTCATGGAAGCTGTATTCATTGAAGGAAAAATATTTTTGAAAATGAGTAAATGTAGCACCTGGCATGGTTATAATACAAAGTTTACTGAGAATATACTACAGGAAGAACAGAGTTATTCATAGTTGTGGCCCAAAACGTTACTAGACGAAGTCTAAATCAATAATTGAATCATATGTTCAACTTAATATGGTATTGTACAAACTAACTGGAAGTACAAAAATAGTGAAAGATAATATAATTCTTTAATTTTTAATACCACAGAATACTCTGAAACAGTATAGTAAAGCTTGCATATACCTACCAAAAGTTTTTTTCATGAGCTTGTCACATTCAAACGATGTTAAATCATGCCATTGAGTTGATAATATAGTGGAAAATGTCGGACCTATTTATCAATTACAGTATTTAAGAAAGTTCTTGTTTTTTTTCTGTAAAATCAAAAGATATTTTTGTTTGTACTCTATAAATAGTTTGAGGATATAAATCTCTAATTTTGAAATAAAAGATATAATTAACGAAACACAATGTGCCAATGCTTTTATAATATATTTATATCTGTGTTTCTACGTGTGTATGCATAAATGACCACACATGTACACACACAAAATGACATGGAATAAACATTTAGGCTTCATCAGTGACATTTCTCAATGTTGAGACAAAATATCGAACACCCAAAGTTAAAGGAGGAAAGATTGGTTTAGCCAACAGTTTGTAAAGGCTTCAGTCCATAGTTAGCTGGCACCAAAGCAGGGTTGCATGGCTGAGAGGCATCTCAGAGAAGTAACAGTTTATGACAGGCAGAAGTCAGCAAAAGCAAGCAAGAGACAAGCAACAGTAACAACTTCTTTCTGCCCCACTTACACTCTATCTAGGTTACCCAGTTTAGGGCAGGTGCCAAACCAATCAGTGGACTAATTTAGTAATCGCATACCCTTAATTCCAGCATCACACACTCTAGATCCAGCCACCTCTGAAAAACCCCTACCTATGACTGTGTGAAACTTTGGGGCAACATCTAGACACAAGCCATAACAATAACTAATCATATCAATAAAAATTGTAGATTCGTAGTCTTCCGATTTTTTAATTATACACCATTATGGTCTTCTCCTGAGCTATGTAAATATATCAAACCAGTAAGATGCTTTCTTTCTAATACTATAAGTATTATCTGCAGTGGAAGACTGGTGACTTCTTAAAACTATTCTGCCATTTGGCTAACAGACATTTTCAGCATTAAACAAGAAAAAATCAGTTTTGCAGCTGTTACCTGTTTTATTTTTGCATGTAGACCTGTGTTATGATACTTTTAAAATAAAATGGCAAATCTAGATTGACATTAGAGACAGAGTAATGCTTGATATTTGATGAAAAGCTGTCATCTTCTCTCTCCCTGTCAAATTACCAGCTGCTTCTTTATGACTGGTTTAGTCTAAAAGATGACTTGTAGGCAGAGATCCATTTACAAAGGTCTCAATAGCATATCACTTGCAGAATTGTGAGGGTCAGGGAGTAGCATTAGAGGGAAATGAGACAAGCCATTTGTTTTTGCAAATTGAATTTTATATTCTTAATTATTCAACTTACTTTAGGAACTTTTGCTTGTAGATAAATCAATAATTCAAATATTCCATCCAGAGCTAGGCATGAAAAGGTAAGTGAAAGTCCCCAGCATAATTTCCATGAAAAATTGAGTCTTTGAATCTTAGGCTGTAGGTTTGAGGGAAGTTTTTATTCTGTTATTTGCTAGAGAAATATTTTATCTTAGCAGTTCTTTGTTTCTAATTTAATTTAATTTAGATTTTACTGAATATAGACCTAGATAATTATGAATATGTGTGTGTGTCTCCAGAATGCAAAAAAGAATTGATAGTTAGTGTTTCCTGCCTTTATATTTAGCTATTTTAAAAATAAAAATGTTACAAATGTACTTTATCTAGCCATGGATTTCTTGGAAACTATTTACTAAGTGACTCAGAAAATAGAGGCAATCACCTGTTTGCAGCTTTCCATTATACTTCTAACCAAAACAAAAATAAGGGCGTATCTTATTTTGTTAGTCCTAGTAAGGGAACTACATCTATAGAAAATTCTACCCTGATCTATATAAAAGCTGAGGCACAAGGTGCTCCTATCCTGGACCTCTGATATTAACAAGTAGCACACAAGTGAAAGAGAGTGCATAGTGGACTCGCCGAAGTACATCTGGAGAAAGCGTCCAGTACACCTGGTGGTGGGGGCAGGTGTGCCCAGCAGCAGGATGGGTATCTGCAAAGCCAGCTCTGCCCCCGTGCACTGTGACCCAGTGACTGCCTTGCATATGTCCTGCAATGCAAGTCTAAGAGTCCAGAATTCCTATCAACTTCCTGTTTGTCTTGCTTGCTAGCAACATTGTGAGTTAATCAATACATAGTTTACCTAATTTTTCCTTTTTTCTTAAGTCAGAGATTCTTTCTGCCTCTTGTGATTGGAGACATTTAATATAAAATAAATTACAAAGATATATTCCTAGAGATGTGTTAGTTTAAAATTATTACATCTTTCTGATGATCAGTACATTTTCATGTAAATTGACAGTATTACCTTTGTTTCTTTAAGACTCATTTGTTTCGTATTAATATAATCACAACCATTTCTATGGTATAGGGTATATTTTTACTTCAATATTTTGAATCCTTATATCTTACATGGATTGTTGTTGCTCAGAAACAGTGTGAAGCATTCCGTACTTTTGCAACCCCATCCAATAATCTTCAGCTTTTTACTGCAAAATTTAAAATAAGTTAGATTTTTAAAAATTACTGATAATTTTAAATTTTAAATTTGTAGCTCTTGTCTAATATTCTGTATGTGTCTCCTTTTATGTTTATGTTTCTATATTTTCCTTCTTTTGAATATTTGAGTGATTTTCAAATTCCACTTTTTATCCTTAACAAAACATTGCCTTGTGCCAGGGATTTAGCTCAGCAGTTCGGTAGCCTGCCTTGCAAGCACAAGGACCCGAGTTCAATCCCCGGTTCCCCCCCAAAAAATAAATAAATAAAACATTGCCTTGAAAATTATTTAACAAAAGTCCGAAATCTCTTTCTAGGAACGCACTCGACATTTTTATAGCTCGGCACAAGTATACACATGGAAATATCCTGCACAGGCTTCAGATGTATCTTAAGGCTTTCGCACAGAATTCTGAGGTTCAAAGGCCAGTGGGGAAGATTCAGAAGGAAACAGTGTTTGGTGTTTGACTGGTATATCTCTAAGGACCTATAGACCTCGTGAATTATCAGTCAAATGAAACCTAAGATAGGCCAAGAGGACATCTTGAAGCCAAAATATCAGGGTAGAAACAACTCTTGCCTAAAGCTGATCTGAAATTAGTACTATTTTTTGATAGATATAGAGTCTTGGAGTGGCCATTTCTCTCAGCACACAGATTTATGTTATAGAAGTATTTTTGCCTCCACTATACCTACTGAAAATCAGCTCTCCTTTCAGAATGTTTTCTATTCTTAACCTCTCCACAGTTTTTTAAGACCTATCTTTGCTCAATTCTCTGGTGTTCCAACTATATTACTAGGTAACTCTTTACATAAGTACATGGGTAAAAGCCTGTGTGTTTTAATTGTGTTTGTGATTTTTCAGACTGGTTGAATATAAAGATTGGAGGCGATGTTTCTGAAATTTTTGAGTTTATAATTTTTAGGTATGCTTTCTAATCCATCCTCTCTCTTTTCTTCCTGGCCCTCTATTTAAATACAAGCAGGCATTCTCACTCTGGTCTTTCTTTTACTGTCTATGTGCTGTCTTGATAATTTCTTTCTGGCTTCTCAATGATACGGAATTTCTTTTCACATGTTTCTAATTTATTGTTTATTTTACTATGTTTTGCATTTTTCTTGCAGTATAGTCTTTTACCCACATTTCTAATTTCTGCTTAATTTTGCCAGGAGACATTTTAGTTTCTGGTTTCCTAAATATACGAAAGTTTGTCTTTTTTCTTTTACTGTGTTAGCAATTTTTAGTATTAATATGTAAGAGTCTGTCCCCTATCCTATGTTCAGGCATTTTCTTAAATTGTTATTTGATTTATGATGAAATGCTTAATTCTTTAAAATCATTTTGGAAGTGAGTTCAGCAATTTCCTGAAAATTGAATGGTAGAAATTATTTTAGCTAAATAGTCTCAGGAAATTAATGTCTCCAATTCTTATCTCAGAATGTATATTCTGTTATATAACAGAAGAGATATTCAATAATGGAAAATCATGGTTTTATTAATTTCAGCATTTTCTCTGATATCATAGAAATATTGTCCAATAATTTTGTTTTATTTCCTATGCCCTTATACATTTGCATTGCACATAGATATTTACAAAATGAACCTCTTAATTACTTTCCTTCTAGAAATTAATCTCAAATTTAGATCCTACAACCTGGCTTCAACCGTCATTCATATGATAATGACTCTAAAACGTACCTATCTCTGAACTCTTTCTCACCATCTCATAATATGTATACATTATTACCATTGCCAACCTATATTTTGATGTTCTTGATGTTTTAAGCGCCTTTAAAGTTTAAAATATTAAAAAGCTCGATTGACTTTATATCACAAACTAATTTCTCCTCCCGTATTTTTATTTCAAGGACACAATCACCAACTT
Organism: Fukomys damarensis; assembly: GCF_012274545.1. NCBI lineage: Eukaryota > Metazoa > Chordata > Mammalia > Rodentia > Bathyergidae > Fukomys > Fukomys damarensis. The sequence goes on along the minus strand of NW_022900950.1, from coordinate 19,663,624 downwards.
CTAATTTGCTTGTCAGCGTTTAAAAGTTACACATACCTGGTACATATTTTTTGTCACTATACATATACAGAAGCACCAAATTCTACTGAGGCTACAGTAACATTGTTTGGAACTATAATCTTAATTTTTATTACAACTTCAGTGTGGATTATTATAATTCTTTTTGCATATTTCTGTGAAATAGTCTTTCAAGTGACTACTGCTTCTTTAACCCATCTAATTTGTCCTTCCCATAACTACCTTAAATAAAACAACTTCCATTTTTTATTATTTTGGTAAAATTTTTCAATGAGTATCATTTAGTATGGTATTCAAGGTCATTCTTACCTCACTTTTCCTTTGTAATTAAACAGTGTTTTTAGTGCCTAAGAAGAGATCTTTTTCAGTTTAGGAAACATATTTATGCTCATCTCTGCTTCTCAAAATTGTATATCCACTGTTTAAAATGTGTCACTAATTTCTTGTGTGTTGATGTTGTTCTGTAGGGTTAGGGATGGAATCCAGGACCTCTGTCAAGCTAGACAGTTGTTCTACCACTAAGTTAATATCCCAGTTCCTTTGAGGAAGATTTCCTCAAACCAATAACATTATACGACTTTCTCCCATAGTATGAATAACACATCCATTCACGTTTCTTATCATACTTTGCTTGAAAAACATTCCATTTCTTCCATTTCACTATAAGCACAGTGAATGGAAAGGCTATCATTTTTCGCTTTAAACTATGGATGTAATCATAGTCAAATTGACTTTTAATTTCAAGTGTAATCAATAAATTATATGGTTTAATTAAAAATTTTAGCAGGTTATGATGCTATATACCGTGAAATTTAGGGCATATAATGAACCATAAAATTTCTGTTCTCGAGCAGTTTATTGTCTAATTGGCTATAAAAGAGCTAAACCCAATAAAGATAATGAAAAGTAAGTTATTTACTATTGCTAATACGTGTTCCATGTAATAATTTCCGTAAGAGACCCTTGAGCATTTCCCCTAATAATTCTTAGGTCTATCACACTTTTCAACTCTTAACCATAATGATGTCCTAATTTTTGCCTTTAACACCGTATCCATAATTATGAACATATTTTTATTTTACTAGTACATGTTTTCAGTACATAATGATGTCATTACCATAGAAAGTTGATATATGTACATAGTACATTTTAATGTTTTTATCCCTTTTCCCCTTCACCCTCTCTACCTTCACCATCTCTTGGTCCCCTTTCTTTTGCAAAAGATATATCTCCCTATTCCCAGTTGTTTTATTTTGCTTATGTTTACATTTTGGTCTTCACATATAAGAGAAATCATTCAACATTTAAGTGTGTGTTCCTGATGTATTTCAATTAACATTATGGTCTGAAGGGGCATTGATTTTCCTACAAATGTCTTAAATTTTTCATTATGGAAAGTATTACTCCAATGTATTTAAATACTATATTTCCTTTATCCATCTATCTTTTTATACATGTAAGCTGCTTCCAAAATTAGCAATTTTGAGTTGTGCCTCTATAACATTGGTGTACATATAGAAGAGCCTTCCCTAATTCAAAATTAAATGAGCAAATACGTTATTTCCATCTTTTCATTTAGGGAGGAGGGGGTAAAGGGAGGGCAGGAGTAAGGGGAAAAAACGAGAACCAAGACTTGTCATGTAAAGGTGTAAGATCCCAATGATGAATGTAATTGTGCTGTATACATAAAATGTACCAATAAGCTCAATGAGAAAAATAATTTGAAGCAGTTTTCAAATAGATGTATTCAGTTGCACAAGTTTTCAAATTATGTACGATATATATCCTTACAGTTTAGTGAGGAAAATGCTTAATATGCATAATGTATAACATAGTATAGTAATTGTAATGATGGATATGATCATAGCATAATAATAGAGGTCAAAACTACCTCAAACAGCTTTTAAACTCCGATGTACTTGGGAAAATCGATGATATGTTAATAATATTTAAATAGTGACAGAGATTTCAGGTGTTGTTTTCTCCAATTTATTCAAACATATAAAATATGTATTCTATTGTATATCATTTCTTGATAAAGTACAAGGATTTAAAAAGTAAATATTAAAGTCCATTAAATATTGATTATAAATAATTTTATTGCATTAATACATCTCAGTTAATTTTATAAAAACTTATATAACACTTAAAATTTGTCCTTTTTCAATACTTTTAAACAATATTTGAAACATAAATTATTGAAAAAATTTAATAATTTCAACAATTAAAAACTTCTGACAATAAAGACATGATTAACAATAGAAATTAAAATTCTCTGAAACCAAAATATATATTTTTCAATACTAATGTAAATATAACACATTTCTTATGTGTTGTCTAATTTTGTAAATGCATTTCTTCAGTAAAGATACATGAGAGTACTGAAAAAGAAAAAACATGCACCTCTCCCTTCACTATATTTGTAACTGGAACAAGTGTTTCAAAACTATTTCAGAATCAAAACTGAAGCTGTCTTTTCATGTAAAACTATTATCAACTCCCCTCCCCTCTCTTTCTCTTTCTGTCTGTCTCTCTTTTAAAAAATAATTTGGAAGAACACTTTATTAGCCAGCAAACGTCCATATTTATGGAATTGTGGGAGGGGGAAGCATGGGTAATGTCATTCTCCAAACCTATCCATAGGCAGTAAGAAAGCCAGTGCTTCCCTTCTTTAAACCCTTGAAAGTGAATGTGAATACACAGTACATCCCCCAGGAAGTAAAATCAATCTCCCAGAACATCATAGGATACTTGGTGTGGACGCCCAGAACTGCATATTTAAAATGCTGCTGAAAAAGGAGGAGGTCACCCTGATTACACAGTTCCAGTAAAGAACGAGTTGGCATTGGTATGGATTTCCCTGCCACAAGCTGATTGTATAACATCTTGTTTTGACCTAGTGTGGTCTTTTCTTTCCATGCTCCAACACCAAAATCAAATATACTTCTTTAAATAACATCATATTTCAAAGAGTCCTACAGATGAGGAAACTAATGAAGGCCTTCATTACTCATGGAAAATAGTTAACAACATGAAACTATTTGTAAGTTAAAAATGGAGTCACAGATACCCATTTCAGATATAGTCTGTCATTAATAATTATTCTTAATCAAATATTATTCTTTAAGCCTAGCTGTACTTTGAAAAACATTTTTTGTAATGTTCTAGATGGTTTCCTTTTGCTGTTTTAAAGCAGAATCTAAAAGAAAATCAGTTTGCCTCCCTGAGAGCAGTCTCTCCGAACAGCTCTCCACCATCGCCCCTCCTCCCATAACTGCTGACCTCTGCTCTGCTACAGATTTTGCTAACAGAGTCCTGTGATGTCCTGGATCATCAGTAATCTCCCTTCTGACAAGGCTGTTCACCCCGGTATTTAAAAGGTATACAGTCACATTCCTGTAAATAAAGTCTTGCAACTTCTGAGTAACTGTCTTTTCTCAAAAAATACAGATAAACAACTGTGTTTCAGTAAACAAGGCTTTGGGACATCCTAAAACTCCTGATAACTGTTTTTCAAGGTTAAGCTGTAATACTGTCACTAAGTGAATAACTGTCTTAGTTCCTTTCTGAACCCACCCTTCCAAAAAAATTGTATAAAAAGAAGAATTTTATTTGTTGTTGTTAGGCACTCAGTATTTTGGACAGGAGTCAAACTGAATCAAATACATTTAATAAATGCTCCTGTTTCCCAGGGGTCTCTCCTTTCTCTTTTGTTCTGTGACAGCTTCATATTGGATTTGTCTTTATTGTATTGAGTGAATTAGTTTTTCCAAGTTTCATCAAACACATCATTCTCAAAGCTATTTCATTTGTGCTTCCATGCTAGCAAGTGTAATTTCAGGAGTTAGCAACTCTTTTGAGATTGTACTTCTCTCTAGTATCTAAGATTCCGTGACTAAACTTGTTGATTCTAGCTGTTCCTCCTACTGCTACTTCATTCTGCTCTGGTCATCTGATTTTCTTGTAGCAATGATGATGTCCTTTCTCCCAGCTCCTTTACCCCAGACTGATGGTTTCTCTGGTTGCTGGTCATCTCTGGCTATTCTCTCCTTGGCTGTCCAGGCTGGACTATGGTGGGCGACTCATTGTAACCATGTCAAGTACATCATCTTCCTTCTAAGCACCTAGTCAGGGCTCTGTTGAACTCACTGTGCATGCTATTTGCACCTGAGCCACTTGTTCCAGCCCTACCATTGGACTCTTTATAAAGACCGAGACTCACACCACCAATGTATTTATTTTTCTAAAGTCACATGATTCTCTGTCTTTTTAGGTAACTTCTGGACATTACACTGCAGCTGATTCTCAGATTACAGATGACCCTGGGCTACACCTTGCCACTGGGAGAAATATTTATCTTCATCAGTAACCACCAGTTTTTTTGACCCTTTAAAATACAACTTGTATTTAAAACTTAACTTTATCATAACAGTTGAGGTGGTTTGAACAAAAAAAAATAGTTAGCATCACGAGGACAATTTGAATTACACTTGTGTTCTTTTCATTTAAAAAATTTTATTAGTACACATTTGAATACACAGTTATTGCAGTGATAATGATGAGCTGCAACATGTACATAATACATCTTAATTCTTTTTATATCCACTTCCTCTCCATACCTTCCCCCTCCTGGCAATCTTTTTGTCTCCTTCCCATTTGCAAAACAACCATCTAATTTCTGTCATCTATCTTTTATTTTGCTCTTTATGTTTCGAGTTTCTCATAAGAAAGAAAACATGATATTGAAGTTTGTATGTCTGCTTTATTTCACTTAACACTATGGTCTTGAGAAGGGTTGAAGAGAGGGCAGGGGAATGGGAAAGAAAATAAGAACCAAGATATGTCATGTAAAGCTTCAAATTCCCAATGATAAATGTCATCATAATGTATACCTAAAATGTACCAGTAAATATAATGAAAAAAAAGAAAATGTGGTATTTCTACACAATGAAGCATTACTCTATCATAAAGAAAGATAATCACTAGTTCTGAAAAAAAATCTAAGTCCCCCCAAAAATGTTTTAGGAATTGAGCTTATTTTGGCTGCTGAGGCTCCTTTTCCATTTGAAGGTATACAAACAACTCCAGAATCTTTATTGGATACTATTTTATAGTGCAATAAAAGAGTGGACATCACCATGATTAGAGCAAGTTCACATAGCAGCCATGCAATTTGATGACTAGTAATTCTTCCTCGTAGATCAAGTGCTATTACTGGTTACTGAAAAATTCTTCCCAAAGGTGCAATAAATTCTACTCATCTATTTTTGTCACTTTTCAGATTGCCCTCCTCCTTGCGTATCCACATTTTATCAGATGTACTATGTACAATTAAAATTCAGCTCTTCATAGATTATTGTATACTCTATGGTGAATGTGTGTGGCAGAGATGTGACTTTCAATGTTTACAAATTCATTTTTAGTTACTATTAAAAATTAAATCTCTAAATGTAGTAAAATCAAACATTTTAAGAAGTGTTAATGAGTCAGAATACTTTTGGAAGTTTTATCGTTGTTCAGCTTTATATATGTATGTATGTATGTATGTATTGAGACAGGATCTCACTGTATAGTTCAGGCTGGCCTTGTACTCCTGGTGATTGTCCTGCTGCAGCCTACCAAGTGCTGTGATTACAGGAGAGCATCTCCATTAGAATTATTGACATGTACAATTAAATTGGTTTCACATGTCAGATGGCTTTTCTTTTTATTGTCAGTAGCTCTGTTTAGTTCCTACAGTAATGACAGAGTGGGGGAAAAAAAGAAAAATCCACTTTAAAAGTAAAACTGAGAAGCTTCATTTTATAAGAATTTAATGAATACCTGTTAGTTTGGAAATCCATTATATCATAGGAATTTGATTTTGGAAAGTAGGGAAAGAGAAAAACTTCAAACAAAATATCTGTGAACTTACTGTAGAGGGATGACACTTTCAGTGTCATTTCAATCACCTATTGGTGATGTGAATGTCTGCAGTCTTTGCTAGAATTCGGTTTACTGGTATTTTCATAATTATGTTATTGTTTTCCCCTAGCAATGGTAAATAGATTTTTGCTCTGCTATATTAAGCTTGGATATAACATTTTTCAAATCCTCCCTATATATTTTAAAAATATGCTGAGGCGAACAAAAACAAATCTGTCTGGCACATGTTCTTGTTCTGTGATACAAATTTTCATATTTTTAGAATGGAAGACACTAAATTTCACCTATTTTCCTTAAGACTATAGCATATTTTAATCCCAACTTGGAATGTAATAATAAAGTATAAAACCTCAGATTATTTGATTAAAAGCTTTTAATAAGTTCTGAATATGCAATTACTTGGATTAAACTAGTTTTTAGTAATGATACAGGTAATATCTGGTGGTTGATTGCTAGAACCTCATTGCAAATACCCAATCACTCAAACAAGATGATTGAATTTATGTAATGCTACACTTGTGGTTTTAACAATTTAAACTTTAAAATCTTAAAATGTGACCCAAGTTTATGGTTGAGTGGAATTGATGCATGCTTCATTATAAGAAAGAATCAGGAAGGATTATTTCGCATCTGAAGCAATCCTATGAGCAAAGCATGACTGTGCATGTCTGTAATCCTAGCACTCTCGAGTCTGAGGCAGGAAGATCATGAATTTGAGGCCAGCCAGGTCTGTAAAGTGAGTTTCAGTCCAACCTGAAATACATAGTGAGACTTTACTTTTGCTTAGTTGAATAAATTATACTTTCAAACACCTTTGAAGACTTAAATAGCAACTTGCTATTCTTTGGATTATCCTGTATTGCCAATGTCTTTAAAGGATTGACAGAGACATCCTCCTGAACCCTGCACCATGATACAAATGTTTGTCAGTACAATAACCAAAGAAACAAATTGCAAAACTTTGGTGTTTCTCATCTTTCATTGGATTTTAACTTTTTCTGAAAAGCAAAGCTCAACAAAAATGAACAAGGGTCAATTAATGCCATCCTCTCAAATATTTTATATTATGAACTATTAATTTTGCTTGGATTTTAATAGTGTTAACTATAATAAAACATAAAATGACATATATGGCATCTTTATATCTGTATATCTGAAATATACATGATTTCAAAACTTTTGTGTACAGATTTTCTGAAAGCTGTTGAACACTGTGCAAACCTGATTTATTTCAAATAATTAAGAAAAGGCTACTTTCAAATTGGCAATTTCTGTCATTTGTACATTTTTCAGAGGACTTCTAACATGTGAGTTTGTTGTCATCCATTGTCATCTCTCTTCTCTGTGTCAACACTTTAGTATGCAAATATACATATATTATCTAATCCTTCTAACCTAAAAATTTATAATACCACAGTAACAACCTCTTTGCCTACATATCCATTTTTGCTACATAAAGGAAGCCTGTTTCTTCTATTTTTCTGCTTCAGTTGATGGAGACATTTCTGGAACACTTATTTGAAGTATCACATGACATATCCCAACGTTTTCTCTCAGTATGTATCAATAGGGTTCTCATTCCTGTCACCCCAAAGAAATTAACTCCACAGTATCTCCTTAGTGCCAAATCTAACCTTTTCAAGCTAATCTTAATGAAGTCTCAGTAGTATTAATTGTAATTTATATTCCATGCTCCTTTTATCTTAAGTTTCTGTGACTTTACCTATTTATTTATTTATTTATTTGGCCTACCTTATCAGTCATCACTGAGGTTTACAAACTGCAATGCCAAGTATTTTTGCTCTTTGGGTCTTTCTTCTGCCATCTCAACCATGTGGTGACTTTTCCTTGTTGGCTTTTCTTCCTCTGCTTGATTTCTATAAGTTGGAATGCTCTAAGGCTAAGGAGTGAACTTTCTTCTTTTCCACATGTGTATCTGCTTCTTAGATTACTTTGTTCAAAGGTTTGGCTTAAATATTATATTTGTTGATGACTGTGTTCTCTGTAATTTATGTATAAAAATATATCACATATTCTGTATTTACAGGAGTATTTATATACATTTAACTGTGCTTATGTATCTTTAATTTAAATTAGCTATAAATTTCACACATGACACTCGCTCACTGCACCCAAATTTTCTGTTGCCTCCTACCTAGAAATGAGGGAAACATCAATTCCATACTTTTTATAGTGCTTGAAAGTCTAAAAGGTAGGGAAATATGAAAAGATTGAGCACAGGGATTTTAAGGCAGTGAAAGAGCTCTGTATGATACTACAATTGTGAGTACATGCCATTATACATGTCAAAATGCATACAACGTAGAGCACCTCAAATCAATCTTAATATGGACTGTTGAGGGTTAGTGATGGGCCCAATTCATTGGTTGTCACAAATGCATCAAGGTAGTAGCAAATGTTGCTAATATGGAGTGAGGATGAAATGTGAAGTTTCAGTGATGTCCCCTAAAATGTACTGTGTACCTAAAATTGCCCTAAAACTCAAATTAAAGTCTATTAGTATATAAGGAAAAAAACCCTATAAATATGCATACATATGTGCACATGGATACATGCATACATGAGCATAGACTCATATGCATAATTATTAAGTGGTGTATTGGAACTATACATATATGGAATGAATATATTTATTTGTTTATGATTGTATTGTTTTGAGACGAAATTTTGCTCTGTAGTTCAGGCTGGCCTTTCTATGTAGTTCAGGCTGGCCTGGACCTCAAGGCAATCTTTCTGCTTCTTGCTTCGGAGTACAGGATTACATGTGTGCACTAAGAATATGAAAAAAAGTTTCTAGACACACACGTACTTGAAAAAACTACACATCATACATGTATATAATTCTATCTTAGAGAAATTTCTTGATACAGGAAAGTATCTTTGTCGATTTGGTGGCTTATAAAACAGCACTGAAAATATTCCTCTAAGACCACGGCAGGGGACTGACCCTGACCTCATTTTTTATCATTATTTGTAATCATAACACTGAATTTCTCTGCTGAATTTATATCAGTGAGACTGGAGATATCTTTAACAATCATATAAAGTTTAAAAATTATATTTCAATGTTTGTGTTGAAACTTTGAGAACTTGAGAATCTCCTCAACCATGAGATTTTGCACACTAACTTGATTTCACTTGGTGAATGGTGCTAGTAGTACTCAAATTAAGCCTTTTTCATTTTCATCTCATGGACTTTTTCTTTTTATTTAAAATTGTTATTTTGCTTAAATTATTGAGTAGTCAAATCATTTATTGATGACTGAAAGACATACACATCATTACTTTGTTACTTTGTTAATAATTGTTAATTGTTAATAATTGTTAATAATGTTAAATTATTGATGTGAAAATGTAAATCTTGAATCTATTCCAACAAAAATAGGTTGTACTGGCTGAACGTGGTTCCCCTACAAATAAACAAAAAATGATGACAGATAAATAAGCAATATTAACAAGGTTATATGTCACTAGTGACATAAAATGATTTATACTCATCCCTAGGAAACAAGGCCTAAAGACTGTCACTCCTTACAAGATATTTAGGTTGAATTGCATACCCATATTATTCATTGAAAAGGAATATATAATTAAATGGTAGTTGAATCATGTTTTTCATAGAAAAATATACTTTGAATCCACCCTAGTTAACACATACATTATAGTCTCATTTAAGGAATAAAATTTGACAACTGTTGATGCTAATAAATCAAAGCACAACCCGTAAATTGAAACAGACACATCTCTGAGACTTTTATGGCCTTGGTGATGAAGTAGTTACTTGAGCTTTTATAGTGTTAACTCAGGTTATATGAGCCTGGAATCTTAATGGAGATTTATTTCTCTATATGGTCTACTTTGGCAGTGAGCAAGTAATCATGCTGCAACTTTTGGCATGAATTTCATTTTAAAGAATGTATTATTTAAAGAGAGACTTCATCTTTTGTAGTGAGCTACATTTCATTTGTAATGTTGCTTTCATAATTTATTTGGTAAAGATTTATTTTATAGTAATATTCACTGAAATTATACATAGCTGACAGTGGCTAGTACTATTCTTTTTCTTTCCTTCTGAATAACTTTACAACTTCTTATGATCTTTTAAAATAAACTTCATCTTTTTTCACCGATGGAGCATACAATCTAACTTAATGCACTATGTTCTTTTATCAAGTGAGTTTGCCTATGGAAATTTCAAAAGTCAATTTTTTTCACTCCCTCTTTACAAAGGAAGGAGTATTGAGAAATGAAACGTAAAGAACTATAATCATTGATGACATATAGAAAGTTAATCTCAGGACAGAGCAAAGCAAACATTGAAATCAATCTTCAGTTACTAATATTTTTGGCAAGCCCAATTTAACCTTTAGCATTGTTAATTATGTAAGAAAACAATTTTCCTGCAATTTTTTGCCAGTCTGAGTCAGGGCTGTTCATATTTGCAAATGAACTAACATTTAAGACATGTATTACCAGGAGTGGGGTTATAAATAACAAGGCAGGATTCTTTAAAAGCGAAGGAGGTGAAAAAGTGTTCCCAGTTATATGAAAAGGTGATGTTTGTTCTATAGTTGCCCACCAGGTAGTTTATATGTAAGTTATATTCCGTTGTGCTACCAATATTACAGTGCTAGGCGATTTAAAAAGAGGTAGACCAATGGATTTTATAGCCAAAATAGAAAAAAAAATCTTATTTTGTTAATTACCTTGGAAAGAGAACAATAGAAAAATTTTCAAGACCTGCTTTTCTATGATCTGTGATATAAATATACCAAATTTAATTTTCAGAAATCTTACTGTCTGGGAAAGTTAAATTATTTAAAAGATTCCTATAAAAAGGTTACCAAAAGTGACAAGAAGAGAGAAATACTATCAGAAAATATAGAGGTACAGGAAATGTGTGATGTTACCCTAGCATATTTTAATATACTATAACCTTGAAAAAATATATATAAGCAAAATATAAAAATGAATTAAAATGCATATTGAGAGGACAAATAAATTCACCCTCTATATTGTTGCTATGGGCTTCTGTAGATAAAAATTATATACATATATAAATAATCACAATAATCATACAAGTAAATGTTTCCCAATTAAAGTGGGAAGCAAAACTATAACATCTTTAAAGAGTCTTTCATAAGACTATGCACCTGATTTTTTAAGTATTTGTTTAATGCATTTACTGTTTTCCAAATGCCAATTAGCTGTTCCTATTTTTATACATATAAATCAAACATTAATTTTCAAAATGTTTTACAGATTCAACAAAATTTTTCTAAGATGTTATGGTTATCAAATTATGAATCATTCCAATTATTTTAATAAAATATTTAAAAGACTTTTATTCATTTTTCAATAATATTTAATTGATGAGTATCCTTTTACAAGTATTTTAAATAGATGGGAATTAACTCTCGAGTAATACTTCTATACTATCTTGATTTGATATATATGGCATAATGTATAAATCTCTATATATGTTACCTATTTTAACCGTTCAACGGGAATGTAGCCCTACTACCCATCAAATAAAATACAGGATTATTTTGTGGTTTTACAAATGCTTTTCAGTTATAAAGTCTAAGAAAAATAAATAAAAACTAAAGAATACTGACGACTTCCACTGAGATTTTTTCCATTTCATCGCGAAAGAACATTAAAATATGAAATTGATATAACAAATCATTAATTTGATGATACTGTCAATATCATTAAAATTAGTGGTAATAAGAAATTGTACCACTGACAAGTGAACAATTTATACTCATCTCCATAAATCATTACAAAATTAAAAAGTCAAACAAAATATGGTATTTTGACATCATTTTGATGAATAGCTTACTCTTAAACAAAACTTTTTTTCACTTGTAATAACCACCCTCCCCTCAAATACCTTAAAAAATACATTAAACAGGACAATAGCTATAATCAAAGAGCACAAACTATTCTGGAAAACAGATCTCTAGCACAGAGACATCTGATATTAAAGAGCCAATTCCTTTGGAGACACTGATCAGTTTGCTTGTGATTCGTCATGAAAATTTATCTTTCTTCTTTGGGGGAGAGTCTACTCTATTTGAAGTCTCCATTCCATTTTCTGTTCTTTTTCTAGACTTTCCTTTACTCGTGCATCGTTTCTTCTTCACATTTGACGCTTGGAGAGAATCTTCCACCCACCTCTGAACTCGGACGGTAATCAAAGTCCATGTTATATACACTTGGATTGAGCAACTGGAAGATAGAACAGCGATTTTAGCGGCCAATACATTTACGTTCCCAGTAACAGCATCCGTAGTATTCCGAGTCTGTGATCCGGCCAGATGAAATCCAACAGTGACTACGGAAACAATTAAAGTCACAAGTCTCCCTGAAATAAACACAAGGGCCCACACAGAAGCCCCTTTCTGGTACTTTTCATCACTAAAATAAAACAGGCCGCACAGGTGAGAAAGTAGTTCAACAAAATAGTGCAGCACCAGAAGAAGGAGTCCCAGGTGATTTAAGTACAGAAGATAAGCTCCAGAAATGTGGAAGAGGTGAAGACCAATGTATATGACTTGACCAGGGATATCTTGTTTTTTGATTTTCTGAAAGTAGAGCTCCGGAAAACCATGAAACCAGTAAGCCAACTGTGATATATAGAAGAACTTCATCTGGAAGGTCATCAGGTTATGGGGATGAGCCCTCCACAGGAGGGTTGGGTCTGCCAGGCAGTTCTCTGAGATGAGGATGAGGGTTCCCCAGATGCAGGACACCACGTAGAACACACTCAACTGCCCGGACTCGTTTAGCTTGTTTTGCCTCGCTTTGGTGAACTGCATCCTTTTGCTGATCTTATCCAGCACGTACTCCTGGATGGAGGCGTGGACGATGATGGCCACCAGCGTGTAGAAGAACACGGTGGCCAAGTCCTTGACCCCGTAGTGGTACAGGGTCCGGGTGCCCCTGGCCGCGCCTTCTCCCGCGGGGACGACGGCACCGTGTTGCAGGGTCAGGAAGACGATGGACACCTCGGCGGTGCCCTCGAACATCAGCCCCAGCACGAAGAACATCCCCACGCAGGACACCATGTCCGCATGGTTCTGCAGGATGAATTCGTGGCTCAGGACCGGGGGGTTCTTGGAGCCCTTCTTACGGAGCCCCATGGCGGCGCCTTCCAGATACTCACCGCCGCCGCGGCCGCCCTAGGCGTCAGGAAGACGATGGACACCTCGGCGGTGCCCTCGAACATCAGCCCCAGCACGAAGAACATCCCCACGCAGGACACCATGTCCGCATGGTTCTGCAGGATGAATTCGTGGCTCAGGACCGGGGGGTTCTTGGAGCCCTTCTTACGGAGCCCCATGGCGGCGCCTTCCAGATACTCACCGCCGCCGCGGCCGCCCTAGGCGC
>NW_022900950.1:19527134-19650228 GCF_012274545.1 Fukomys damarensis | reverse complement strand
GCGAGCGCGGATGTCGGGGGATCGCGAACCGCTGCCCTCCGCTCCCCTGGGGCTGTGTGCGGGGCTGCAGCTACCCGGAGCCAGGATGCGGGAGCGCCAGGGCTGTCTGCGAGGGTGAATCGCAACCTCAGCGTCGTTTTCAGGCCATCGGCTCATCGCTACCTCGGGCACGCCTAGCACTGCTCACCAGGTGCTCTTCTGAGCCCCCGACTTATGTTTTCTCTGTCATGTTTTGGTAGTGCATGTTGGCAGTACATAATGATTGCCTTCCTTGGGGAGAGTAGGCATCATTCACCCTTCAGAGCCTTTAGCGACATTTACCCTTTGGAGGACACTAACAAAGTAGACACTGATAAAATATCACCCCCAACTCCCTCCAAGAAATTGACACAGAAAGGTTAATAATGTGCCCCTGGCAACTGTTCATAGCAAAGATTTAAGTCTGGTTGGTATATTGTCTCTCTTTTTATATCAATCATACCGAGAAATAGTTATCAAATCAACACGAGAGCCTATTAAAAATTACTTCTTCACTTAGCACTGAATACAATAACAATAAACATAATGTGGCAATGTTATCATCTAGTTCTTAGTGGTGTTTTGAAAGAATGACTGGCGATTGGAAACAGAGATGGAAAGATCTTTCGGCTACAAAACCCAAAAAAGAATTTCATCATTCTAGCAGATAAGAATAAAAATTTTCATATGTTTTTGCATATTTAATTTTGCTAAAATTCGCATTTCAAAAACAGATTTATTTCAAAAACAGATTTTTTTAAATGCTAGTAGATTTCTCCGTTTGAATTTCATGTCAGTCTTGAAGTTTCTCTCAGTGGGGAGTGATTTTCTTGTTCCTTCTGTATCACATGCGATTACAAAACGTTATGGACAAACTTTAAATTGAAGTTTGCAGTATACACAGAAGAAAAAATGCAAATGCATTTTAAAATAGAGATTGTAGGTAAACTGCCCAACTGTCTTTCATTGTCTCTATGCATTTCATGTACTGGTAATAGTTGCAACTCAGCTTGTGCAACTTTCATGAGATTGGACAGACAACATGCATTTCCTAAACTCATTAAATTAGAACACGTAGAATCATTGTGGAAAGTGTGCCAGACTTAAGAGCACATATATTTCTACTCCAAGAATTCCTAAAGGATTCCTCACTGGATATTTTACTTTGTAAAGAGTCCATTGCATTGAATTTTCTTTTATAATCCTAGCATTTACTCTGAGATCTCCATGAGGGCTATTTCAGAAATCAGTGAAGGGGCCAGGGATGTAGCTCAGTGATAACACGTCTGCCTTGCAACACAAGGTCCTGAGTTTGATTCCTGTTACTGCGGAAAAGAAAAAGAGAGAAAGAAAAAAGGAAACAAAGAATTATAAATAGAAGTATAACAAGTAGGGAACCAAAAACTAAGAAAACAAAATTAAACTTGTTAAAAGAAGACTGCAGCAAAGAGTTCAAAACCACAGCAGTGCCTTAATTTTAAATAATCCATCCATCTTCTATAGGCATAAATTCTGACTGGCTATTTTATGGCAAACCTAGTATAAACATATTTTTTTTGTAATACCTGATCTATAATTTTGTTTTATTTGCATCTGGATCTATTTTGGTTAGACTTTCCAACCCTGCTTGAGCCAATGCAATCAACATTGAACTCATGGGGAAAAAGCACATGTCAAAATGAAAAGCACAAATATGTATTGGTGTAAAGTGTTATTTTATTATCAAAGAAAGAAGAGCCTTTGTGGAGTAATTTTATATTGTCTATTGTCTGAATTAAAACTTCATGTATTTTCCTCCTTTCCCTTTTTGTTTTTTGAAAGGAGGAATTTACTTCAACAAGTTAACTTTTCCTTTGTTGAGCTTGTAACAAGAGGTTCTCTGTATTCTAAATTTTAAATTGTCCATTAAATATAGCATAAGCAGTTAAATTTTAGACTTAGATTAAATATATCCATAAAGTGTCAAATACCTGAAATTATTGAATCCATACAGGTATTTTAATAACATCATATTTTATTTCAGAGGTTTTATTGACATTTTATTTCATACAGAAAATGTATATGAGAACAATTTTAAAGTTAAGATATGACTATGATTATTGTATCATTTAATATAGTTGGAGAACATTTCTCTTTACACAGCCCTGTGCTTCTTGTGGAGACAATTATTAATATTCAGACACTTCAGCCTATAAAAATAGAATGTGAATAGATTTCCACTTCTTTTTAAATAGCTTTAAAACTAGACAAAATATATGGGATAACTTTTTCAGATTTATCAACGTACCAAGTATAAAGTTATCATCTCAGAGTAAAGGGAGGCAAGTCAGGTACTGCCCTAAACTACTTTCTGGCCTGATGACATTTACCAGACTATTATTCTTCAGAATGATGAAACCTAAGAGCCAAGAGTTCTTGCTGACTTGACAGAGATGCGGGAGCTAGGAGAAGCTGAACCCACTGAAACTAGCTAGGGTTAAGAACTTGTGCAGTAGAAGTGAGGAGATCAGTAGCTCCTGAAATTTGCATAAATGTTCCCTAGAATCTATTAATAAAAATATTTTATGCACAAAGTTAAAAATTTGCATAGGTAAGTAAAGAATAATGGAGGAATTTGAATAATTTTCAAGATTTATATGAGTAGATTTTCAAATTTGGAATAGCTAAAAAATGACATCTTCATTGAATACTTACAGTGCTTTGTGGAGTCAAGGAAAAAGTAGTTCTATATAAGTCCAAGTTTGCTCTAGAGAACAAGCTAATTCATGCTGGTCCACACAAAATTTATAAGAAGTCTTGGAAATATTGACATACTCCACAAGAAGTTTACCTATCTGCCGAAAACATCTAACCTTTAACAATGTGAGATTTACACAGAATAATATCCAGTAGTTTTCCAAACTAAAGGCGGGGGGATTTGGCAGGAGGCATCCAGGAGAATGCCTACATAGAGATTCTCTCAGTGCGTTGCAAACATGACCGTATGGTGTCTCAGGGCACTGTGAATGAGCTTTGTAATGGACAGGACAAAAGCGTTGCAGCCTGCATCATGTAGCATTTGAAGTCAGAATGAACTATTTTCATTGTCAAACCAAGTACAAATCCATTCTGTATCAAGAAGGAGAGGTGATGAAGAGAGGGTAGACATCTTAGATTCCAACTCTTAATAAGATTTGTGCTTCAATCACCACTTCCTTTCCATTACCAACACATGATGTTTCCTTTCACATAAGTGGTGTCTCTCCAATTAATATAATAGTCTTGTAAAATATAGCATTGGGCTTATTACTCAGGAAATGGGAAGCTAAATTAGATCCTGGAGCAAATGAGGCTACGTAGGTTCTTTCCTTTATTATATATATATTCTTGATCTGAAGACTGATAAAGAAAAAATAAGATTTCTTGTTTCAATACATGGAGGCAAGAAAGATATAACAGACAGTGCCATTCAGGACTAAGAAACAGTATATACACAGCAGTCAATGGTCAGTGGTAACTATGAGACCTATCTGGAAAATGCCTCCATCTTGGATTTGAATTAAATGTTCTTCCCAGGAAAAAGATAAGTTTTTTTTTTTCAAAGTATAAATATCATGAATGATTTGTTCATGTCTGTTGTATATTTTTAAAGACAAAAGATAGGGCCAGGTATGCAGCTCAGTGATGCTGCCGCCTACCTTGCAAGCACAAGGTCCTGAGTTCAATCTCCAGTACCAAAAACATAAATAAAATAAAATAAAAATAAAGACAAAAGATAATAAAAAATATATACTGCTAAGGTGTTTGTTTATCTTTTGATAATATAGTCATTAATTGAAGTGTTACTTGTGGAATATTCACCATACAATAGCACTTTAATGGTTAGTGTTCCATCAACAAATTTACAAAATCAATCTAAGAATGGAGGAATCACCTTCTGATTCTCCTATTCAGAGAACGGCCACATTCTGAACAAAATGTCTTTTAAGATGCTTTATTGATTCAGCTTTGAGAAACATTTGATTTAATATCATCAATTGAAAGTCCCACTCTAAATACTATATTTCAAATCATTGTTAATAATTAGTTCTTTCTAGTAACTATACAACATAACCTTTTGACATGTTTATTAACACATTGTTTATATGAATGAATAGCTGAACCTAAAAACTTTTAGTGACTTGTGAATATTTTAAAATATTTCTTTACGTAAAAGAGATAAGGAGACATTGCTTCTGATTTTGTTACAAATAGTAAAGTGCGATACAAACTTTATAATATATAAATTGCTTCATCCTTTAACATTTTATATTTCACAATAAAGAAATATAAAAATGTCTCTCTGCAATACCAAAGTTTTAGTAACTTAAATTTCAGTTATTCAAATAGTTAAACCTTCAAATTCTAAAATTAATATCATTTGAAAAAATAAGATATTTCAGGAAAGAACAGCTTCTAGATATCAAACCCACCTTTTTAATTAGTTTGTAATTAATTAGCAGTCATGATTGAAATTGTTGTTACATTAAATAAAATAATGTGATTTAGCTTGTGTAAGAAATTAAAAATATCTTGGGATTTTTAACTATTTTGAATAATTAAATTAGGAAGTGTTATTATAATTATGTCATTTTTATAATTGATCAGAGATGTTGAAACAGGATTCTAGAAAACAAACTGAATATTTAATACAATAAGGGAAATTCAACACACAGCATTTACAAATCATAGAATTTCTATTTGCAAAACTATTCATTACTAAGTTAAGAACAAATATCAACATTCATAACAAATATTTGATGTAGATGCAGATTTTCTGTTTTAAAAATTAGAAAACTGAGGCCCATTGAGAATAGCAAATTGCCATAGCAAAAAGGTAACTGGAGAGCAAAACAGTAACCAACTAGGGCGGTTTTATTTATGATGGAGCATGTTATTGTCAAAAGCTCAATAAGCCAGCCAGTAACTGTGCCTATGAGAAGGTTGTCACTGCAAGAAAAGAGAGATTATAGGGTGCAGCAGCTCATGCCATTTGGGAGAAAGGGCTTACAGGTTTACTGGGTAGAGAAAAGGAGCACTAGTCTCCTAGATCACCTGGAGCCTATGCCAGATTATAAACAAAGAAACATCTGCTCTGACATCTTCTGTATGTGAGTGTGAATAGGAAAGTCATGCTGAAAGGAAAGGAAAGTGGGGAGGAGGCTGATTTCCTTGGTCATTGTTATTCAAATTGTGGCAGAGAGACTTACTCTGGAAATGGAATGGAGAACTTAGACATCTTCATTCTTACAGCTTTTCTCCCTGCCTATATTTGTAGACCACTCCATATTCTGCCATATTTTAGGACACATGAGTAGCTGAGGTCACACCTATGACATCTTTCATTTCCACTATAAATTGTAAGCAATGTATATTAACTAGCAAGTAGTAGATACTTGAATTTGAATTTTTGGAATCTCCTTATGAAATTAGAGAAGAAATGAATTATTTATAGGCACTATATTATTTTATTTGCCTTGCTATACATCATATACTTACATAAATTATATGTTTTAAATAATATTCAATTAATGAACAATGTATATGTGAATACTTTTACTTATTAAAGCTTTAAATATAGTCACAAATTTTTCAGAGTCTTCAACCAAGAAATATTGTTGACTTCATGGTATGAGTATTACTCATACCTGAAATGTACCAATACACTTAATGAGAAAAGAAAAAGAAATATTGTTGACTCTGGTCAGGTGTTGGCTTAGTAAATACAATACAGTGGAAGGGATGCTATCTATAAAAATTTGGAATCCTAGACAAGATGATTTGATTTTTTTTTTTTAATTCTGTGGCTCCATGTAATTAAGCAAGAATTAGCTTGCTACAATGGAAGATATTTTGTGGTGGAAAACTCAAGAAACTGAGTTGAAAGCCAAGTAGTCCACAGACGTTACAATTAGTACAGCAGTATGAGAGTGGTCAGTATTTGGTGTTTACTAAAAGTGCAGTTTTGTGACTACATTTGGTAGTCAAATACTAATCAATGAGTATTGCATAAATTTAATTATATACATGATAGTATTCATAAATATTGTTAATATGTATTTGGGTGTATGTAACTATTCAGTTTTTTCAGATATTCATTCAGGAGTAAAAGTGCAAACTGTATAATATAGAAGTTTGATTTTATTAGATATCTCAAACTCTTCTCCAAAGTGATTGTAGTAAAAGAAAATTACTTTACCTACATTTTGTCCAGTTGTATGATCCAACATTTTAAATTCTAACTATTATCTGAGGTTGTCTAAGGATATAAAATTGACATTTTCACTTTGTATTACATTAGAATGGTTTTAATAAATCAGATTTAAGTCTGCTTAGTAGTATTTAGAAACCCAAGTGTGTGTTATTATATCCTATAACTTTACATGCTCACATAATTTAGTGTTATTCTTCATATCTTCGTTTCTGGCATTTAAGAGCATATGATGATTTACTTCTATTTGTAGACTTCTGTGATGAGTATAATAAGCAATACAAAAGCAATCTATGTACATACACACACAGGCATACAGGTGCATGCATACTACAGACATACCACATGCTTATAAAGATGTAGCATTAGTAGTGTCATTTTTGCTTATTTACTCATTATTATGGCTTCTATCTAGATATTTGCCCCAAAAGCTAATGTGCTTATCACTCATACGTGGAAGTTTTTGGAGGTGGCTGGGTAATGAATGTGTGCTGCTGGATTAGTGTGTGCACTATCTGGATTAGCGTACTAATTGGATTTGTATAGTTCTGGATTTGAATGAATGGATTTATTATAGGCAAAAGCCTCACCCTGAGTTTGGGTGGCATCAAGTAGGCTAATATCTAGATGAAATATAAAGGTAGGCTTGCTGCTGCGGCTTCTGCTTCCCGCCTACCCAGCCATTCCCTGGTCCTTTTCTGCCACAGCTCTCTGCTATACCACTCTACCCAGAAGCTAGCAATTATGCACTGAAATCTCTGCAAACTGAGCCAAAATAAACCTTTCTTCCCTTAACTTGTGAGTGTTGGGTATTTTGTCCCTGCAATGAGAAAGTAAGTACTCTCATCCAATTAAAATATTTATGGAAATTTTTTCTGACATGTTTTATGTACGACCAAGCATATTTCTCACTTTTCACAGAAGTCATAATCCAGTAATTTAAAAATTTTAAACATTAGCTATTTATAGTTTAGATCTAAAATGTTCCCCCAAAAATCACATTTCTGTCTCTGTTTCTTGAGTGACATACAATGAATAAATTTTACTCTGTCATGCCAGTACACCATGCAATTCTGTCAAGCTAATTTTGTCTTGCAGCCAAATGATCATGGACTAAAACCACTGAAAATGTGAACCAAAATAAATTCACCTTCTTTAAATTGTAGATGTCAAATATTTTGTTCCTGCAATGGAAAAGTGACTAAGACAGAAAATTGGTCCTGGGCATGTAGGGATTTCTTTGACTGTACCTGATCACATGGTTGTGAAATATTTATAACTGGTTTGTAGCAGAATTAGGTTTGGAAATGCTAGCTAGAGAAGCCTTAGAATGTTTTAGGCAGTAATGGAGGACAGAATCTGGTTGTAACTCAAAAGAACAGAATGCTGGTGGGATGTAAATAATAAAAGCAAGGCTTAGGAGGTTTCACCTGAGTCCTGGAATTTGAAGTAGAGGCCATTGTGTTATACTCTGGAAAGAAATGTGTCTACATTTTACCTATGTTGTAACATTTTTGGAGACCTAGGTGGCAGACTAATTAATTGGTTACAGAAAATTTCAGAGCAGCCCAGTGTTCAGGTTGTTGAATGAGTACTGCTAGATTCTTTTAGACAGAACTTCAGTGAGAATTAAGAGCAAAGAGTAGAGCTGAATTATTTGAAAATTTTGCCTTAAAATATCATGTGCAATTTTGGGGCAAAATAAGCAATTGTTGCTGAAAAGATAGGCATCAAAACAATGCCAAGAATTTTGAACAGGAACAAAGGTATCTTGGTGGCATTTCAAAAATCAGCAAGGTCCCATCCTCATATCATCAAGGCTTCAAAACTGCCAATGTTTCTCTTAAGTAGAGAGTTCCTTAATACCTGCTCATTCAGGACCGTGTAAGGAAGTGCTTTGCAGAGTTCAGTTTTCTGGGCATACACATGGCATTGTAGCATTGTCTAGAGGGCTCTGACTACTGTACAAGCTGGGAACTGTCTTTTGAGTCATCTATGTCTTCTGTTTTTCTAGGCATGCAAAATGCAAAAATCATGGGTTTACAAAAGCTTCCACTTAGATTTCAGAAGAAGGCCTGAGTGTCCAGGAAAAATGGTTTGATGTGGTCATAGTCTCTCTGAGGAGCTCATCATAGAGCAATGCATGAAGCTACAAGGGTGACGGCAAAAGTACATTGAAAACTTCAGGAAGTCAATGCTTCCAGGAACAGGGAAAATATGCTGAGAAAAGCTGCAGGAAGTAGGAAGCTAGTGCAAGGGAAAGGCCAGGTGGGATGAAAGGCCAGAGGGATGTGGTAGGGCTGCCCAAGCCCTTTGGAACCATTCCTGGGTTCTGGAGTCGCAATGACACAGTCTAGTATTTGCCCTCCTGGATTTCAGGCTTAGATTAAACTTTGAAGTATTCCCTTATTCCTCTTTTGGAATGGAAGTTTTCACCCTGTGAATGTAGTACTTTTGAACTTATACCCACTTGTGTCCATTATAAATTTGTTTTTATGATTTAATATATTTTGAAGAAAGCTTGCAATTGATATGGATTTTCTTAAGACAACAGCACAGAGAAAACAAGTGTGCTTTTCCATTGGAAGTGAATTCATATATTTTTCAGACTGTGTTATAATGATAGATACTGGCATAACATCTAGAAGAGACTGTTACACTATCTGTTAGCTGCAAAAGAAAATAAGTTGAAAATATGAGTTCAAATATTACTAAAATATTTAAGTATGGACCATTTTACATCAAAAAAATATAACAGAAAAAATATTTATTTATTCAACAAACATTTGTTGCAAATAACTTTAGCATTGCACACATTTTGCTCTTGATGAATTCTGTTTGATCATGGTAATATTCACTGTAGATTTCTAATTTGAAAAGCATCAAAAGCCATTTTATTAGACTAAATACAAAAGTGAACTTTGAAGGCTGAAATAAAGAAGGCTCAATTTTTATATTTTTTTATTATTCACTGAGTTTATTGGTGCATTTTATGTATACAATATACTGACATTCATCATTGGAAATTTGTGCCTTTACATGATATATCTTGGTTCTTATTCTTTCCCCTATTCCCCCACCCTCCTTTCCACCCCTCCACCCTTCCCAATCCACAAAGACTTTGTTTTCATTTCTTCCTTTTCTCATATTTATTCCTTTCTCTTCATTCCTTTTCCCACCCCCTCCCACTTGAAGGCTTTCTTTCATGAAGTGGCTTTATGAACAATCAATTACTGATCTTTGTAACAATTAATTTACTTTTCTCCATAGAAGTAGTCACTTGATAGTAATTAATTTGAAAATTTAAAAAGAAATCATCATAAAGGGAAGTATAAAAGACAAATATTTTGAAAACTAAAGTTTGCAAAATATTGGCAAAGACAAAGACTGCAACAATTCATTTATTTTGAAAGGAAAAGGGTATTAAGGTACCTCACATACCAACTTTCTCACAAATTTCCTTCCATAGAATGCATCAATCAATGGATGTCATTTGGGTACCAGTCATGATTTGTATTCTTTCTGGCAGCTTTTCTACTTTGTACGTCCTAAAATAGATTCAGTAACCTACAACTGTAGGTAAGCAAAAATCTATTTCATGTTTCCATTTCTGTGGCTTGATTACTTGATATTATTGTCTTTCTAATATTTGCCACTGAATTAACCAGTGATGTTATAAAACGGAGAGGATGAAAATTTAAATGCTTCTAACATGATATGGTAATTAAGTAACAAAAAATGCATTACAACAAAGCAAAAACATTTTATAATAATGATTCCAAGGCCAGGAAAAATCCTTTTATTTCCTCTACTACAAAATAGAACTATACCTTTTCAAATAATGCAAGGGAAGGTTATCTTACTCTGTATCTTTTTGTGGTTGTTACTCAAAATACATTCTTTTCTAAAGTAATAAATAAATGTAAAATGATTCTGTCTACACAAATTCAAGATAATACTTTCATCATGAATATTCTAGCAATGAATTCTTATGAGTTTGCTGCATTTTCACACAAAAATGGATGATAAATAATGGCTTATTAAATATTTTATTTTGTAAATTAAGATCTCTTCAATATTCTTTCTTCAACACTATTACAAATTGTTTTCTGAAGTGAAATGTAGTCCCAATGAGGGGTATTTAAGTACTTACTAAATATTTCTAAGATGGATTGTGATATGTATATGCCTAATGTTGTTAGAAAAGTCAGCAAATATTTAATAATATTATAAAAAATCTTTTAGCAGGTACAGTACAAAATGTGAGTAGTTCCAATTGTGTGAAGAAGGACAAGATAGAGACAGTTAACTAACCCTAGGGAGGACTACATTAAAATATACAACTAAAATAAAGATTTGCTTTTGGTTAAAATGAAAAATGTCAGCATAAATCTAGAAGAAAAAATAATGGTGTTTAGAATACTCAACTTAATAATTTCTACAAGTACACTATTACTAAAAATTATGGCATTGAGGAAAGAAAGACACATTGCTAACTGGGACTATTAAATATCAGAAAAAAACAAACTTTCTGAAATAGAGTCATCTGATTTTTGACAAATGTATAGAATCAATTCCTTGGAGGAAGAATTTGCCCTTTCAAAAGGTTGGTGATAGAACACTTAAATATTTGTGTGCAAAGAGCAAATAGTTGAACACAGACCTGAGAGCCTTCATAAGAATTAACAGAAAATTAATTTAAGACCTCAATATAAAATGCAAAAGATCTACAAACAAACACAGAAGAAAACTATGGTGACTTGAGAGTGTTACCAGGTAGTGTTCTTAGGTAGCCTCTAAAAGTGGCCAGCCAACTAAATGTTACTAGGTTCTGAGTTACTCACCTCTCCTTCTAGAATCCAGATTTCTCTCAACTCAAGCAAAGAATTGAACAAAATGAACAATAAATAGTGGCAAAGTTTATTTGAGAAAGTAAAAGTGAAGAACAAAGGAGAAACTGCTTCTGCAGAGTGAGCACAGGCTGAGTTAAAGAAGAAAAAGCAAAATGAGTGAAGACCAAAGTTCTGGATGAAAACACAGAAGAAAATTTATGGTGAGTATGTTTGTAAGTTTTTAAGTGCAAAACCAAGAGCATGATTTCTAAGAATGTTTACTTTGATTTTATCAGTTTGGGTTTTAATGACATGAAAAGCTATTCTGTAAAACAACCCTATAAGTAAAATAACAAGATCAAGCACAGACAGTAGAAAATATTTGCAAATTCTGATAAGGTGATTTTTGCCAGGGATAAAAAAAGTAGTCTTAAAGTCAACAATAATAAAAAAGCAATTAAAATGCTCAAAAGACTTGAATCAACACCTCACCAAGATAAACAAATGACAACTAATCATACAGAAAAGGGCTCAGTATGATCTGTCATTTTGGAGTTGCAAATGAAGACAATAAAGAGATACCACTATAAAAAGGCTAAAATTTTTAAAATATGACAATTCTAGTTATACATAAGAATGGGAATAACCAGAACTCTCATTGCTGCTGAAAATGCAATGTAGGATTTGGAATGTTAGTTTGATAGTTTCATATAAAGTAATATATACTCAGTAGCAACATTTATAGATATTTACTCAAATGATTTAAACATGGGCGCATTTTAAAACCATAGTTTTGTTCATAATTAACAAAAATTGAAAACAAAAACATATGTCTTTTAAGATGTTTGAAAAAATCAGATACCTGTAGAATAGAATGAAGTGCAGCAATTCAAAGAAAGTAGTTATAAATCTAAACAACATGAATGAATCTTGAAAACATATTACTAAGCAAAGTAAGTGACTGCGAAATCTTCTGCTATATGACTCCATTTATTTGATGCACTGAAAGAGGTAAACTGTAGACAGAAAACAGTGTGGCTGGCAGCATTTTGGAAAAAGAAAAGAGTGAAATAGAGTAAACAGGAAATAGTCCATAGGGCTATGAAATTATTCTTTCTAATACCTTGGTGGAGAATACATAGCAGTATGCCTTTCTCAAAAATCTATAGAGGCTTACCATGGAAAGAGTGAATTTATGTAGAAAAAATTTTAAACTCAATCAGGAGATATGGAGGTTTTTGCAAGTCAATACACAACATCACTGAAGATGTCGGGAAAGAGGGTAGATGGACTCAGTAACTTGATAAACCAGATGAAAAGACAATGTTACATAGGTACTGTGTGGTAATTTAACTGTTTACCACAGAAGTAGTGTATAAAAAATTTAAAACAAATATACATGCACATTTATATTTAACAAATAATTGTGGGTCTGCTTTGTGGAGAGAGCCAGGCTTCTCATTAACGCTTATTGATGACAGGAGAAATCTAGAATGATCATATGTTGATAGATTAATGAATTGGAAACATTCATGCTAACTTTAATGCTATAAAGACACATATTGTATAAATTGAGTTGCTATAATAGAAAATTATGGTTTAGATGTCTAAAATAACAGACATTTATCTCAGACTTCTGCAGGATAGAACTCCATGTTTATACAGAGCCAGTGAGATCAGGTCATTGGTAAAGTTTCTTTCCCTGATTCACAGATGTCTGCTTTCTCCCTATATCTTCATTTGGCAAGGAGGAAAGGCTCTAGTCCTTTTATTTCTTTATAAGGATCTAATTTCATCATAGAAATTCTATAGTCATGTAGTAATCTAACCTTCATAGCCTTGGGAAGGCTCCTATCTATAAATTCAGTATATCACATTAGGAATTAAATTTTTCAACATAAGCATTTTTATTGTGAAGACACATATACATTTCATGTTATAGATATACAAATACAAAAAATATATATATATAATTTCATGTATGTTACTTTATACATGTGAGATAAAGAAACCTTGATAAGGCTGGGCAAGAAATATAAAAGACACATTTGGCACATTTTTTAAAAATGAGAAAAATTCAAAACAAAGTAAATAACAAAAAATACCAAAGAGAATACATCAGAAGAATATCATAGCCAACTTAGAGCCAAATGAAAGAATTCCTGGTGACCATAGAGAGAATTTAAAGAGGAAAATAAATAACATAGTATTAAATTATGACCCTAATGTACAGGAAATAACCTGAAGTCCAAAAGTATATAAATTATTGGGCAAATATGTTAAAGGGAATATATGTAAATTATTCATGTTGAAAATCCGAATAATTTACATAAATATTTCCCCTCAAGGATGTGGAACATAACTCTCTACTCCTTAATGCATGTAAACTGCAAAAACTTTCTTCTAAAGAATGCGTAAAAAAGATGTGAAAGAGCAACTTCTGAATTGAACAAATTTTGCACACACTAAGATGAACAGATGATCAACGCAAACATCATCCATAATAAGTCTCCTGTATGATATATATGGTTGCAAATATGTGGGGAACATGATGATTTACCTGTTTTCCTCCTCCAAGCTAATGTTTCTCCATCCAATTAGAGATGAATACTAGACAAATATGAATTCAGTGGCTTTCTCTATAACACCTGATCATATTCCTCAAAACACTAAAGCTCATCAAAACAATGGAAGTTTGAGAAACATTCACAGGCCAGAGGAGCCTGATTTGATAGGATAACTAAAAGGAATATATTATAGATAGATTGAAAAAAAGATGAGTTGATAAAAGCCTAAATAACAGACTTCAATTAGTAAATAACAACGTACCCTATATAGGCTTATTAATTACAACAAATGTAACATAATATTGAGGTATGTTAACAATAGATTAAAGTTCTTATGGGGCAGATAGAATATCTCTGCACTATCTTGGCAATTTTTATTAAATAATAAGATGCAATAAAGAATAGTAACATTAAAATAAATGTATACATTTAGAATTTTACTTGTTTGAATTTAGGATAAAATGAAGAAACTAATCTTAACTCAGGTTTGGGGAAACAGTTATCTCATTGGAGGAAAGAAGAGAGAACAGAAGTTAAAAACTATTATTAAAAAGTGGTAGTTTTTTTCTTCATTGTTTTATTATTACTATTAAATATTATCCCTGACCCCCTCCATAGAACTGTCATGCTAGGACTAGGGATACAGCACAGTGGTGCTGCTATCTACCTTGCAAATGAAAGGTCCCAAGTTTGATCCCCAGTACAAAAAAGAAAGAAAGAAAGAAAGAAAGAAAGAAAGAAAGAAAGAAAGAAAGAAAGAAAGAAAGAAAGAAAGAAAGAGAAAGCTGCCGTGCTAAAATTTCATAATTTACTCTGCTGTCATTTTTATTTGTTGAACTCTTTAGTGGTGAATTCATGAATTAATATATGAACACACTTCATATTTTTGCATTAAATATAAATACCAATCATTTAAAACTGTGGTGTCTTTTCCCAGATTGACAGCACTGGGTTTTCTCCTTCGATATTGTTAGAGAGCACGGCGCTTTTCTATGCTTCCGTTTCTCTAATTGAGTAGCAGTCTCTGACACGCCAATATTATACAGTGTGATAAAATTTACATGACTTTTTTCATACTTAACTTTTTATTATAAACTTAAGTATTACTAATAAAGTATGTATTTTAGTTTACTATAGCTTGATTTCAGTATATATACTTCTATCTGGAGTCAATAAACTATAGCAGGAAAGAAGAATCTACATATAGACCGTGTTTTTACTATCTTTCAACCAAGAATACTTAGCACAGTAACATTCTCCAAAAATTCATGTGCACTGGTACCTGTTAATGTGACCTTATTTGGAAATAAATTCTTTGCAGGAGTATTACTAATGAAGTTCAAATGAGTTCACACTAGATTGCTGTAAGAATTAAATCACTGTTCTCCACAGACGTGATGCAAGCATGAGATACAGGCACACAGAGGAAACAAGCAGAAATATGAATGATGTAACTAGAGAAAAAGCTCAATGCTTTGAAATACAAATTGACAGGAAACCCACTGAATACTGAATATTAATCCACACTTATTTCAAGGAAAACTCCACAATGCTGCAGGAAAATCTTGCACAGGGCTAAGAGATATTTAAGAGACTGGAGCAGAAAGTGTTAATTCATTATGTGGGATATTGGGCAGCAATCCCGGCAGGGTTTCTGTTTCTCTAATTGCAGATAAATTTTGCTATAGTTTCTCTTACTTATCTGTCCTTTCTTTCTGTGTTTCTCACTCTTCTTATTCAGACACAAGCAGTAAGGTGTTACAATATTCTAGTAAATAACTTAATATCTTTCCAACCTGCACTTCTTTTAACACCCAAAGATTCATTAATCCCATTATTATCTCAAAAGTAATTAATTTTGGAGTAACTAATATAAGTCAGCCAGCCTTTTCTATTAGTAACGGCAGGTGGAAACAAAGCTCTAGATAAGTGATGGTGAACATTTTAGAGACCAAGTACCCACACTGCTCATGATGTCACTCCTTTGCAATCATAAGCATGGTTGGTCCCTATGTGCACTGTTATCTGATGCTCAGGGCTGAGACAACAGTGGGCAGTGTTGGGAAGACTTGGCTCACACACCAAGAGGGCTCTGCAAGCTGACTGCAGTACATGTGCCATAGGTTCACCACCACTGCTCTACACGATTTAAAGAAAGTTTGACAGTGCCATAAATATCAGATGAGATCACTCCATCTGTACAGAACATATTACAGTAAGGTCCCCAACTCCCCAAATCTGGTACCAGTTTATGACTTGTTAGGAACCAAGGCACACAGCTTGAGGTGAGTAGTGGAGCAATTAGTGAACTGTAGCCTCCGTTTACAGCCACACCCCATTACTGGCATTATCACCTGAGCTCCGCCTTCTGTGAGATTAGTAGCAGCTTTGGACTCTCACCTAAGCACAGATTGTATTGTGCACTGTACATCCAAGTAACCTAAGTGTCAGGCTCCTTCTTATGAGACTAATGCCTAATGATGGGGGTGGAGCTGAGGCAGTGATTCTAGCAATGGGAGAGTGGACACAAATACATATTAACATCAGCACAGAGGTTTTACCACACAAAGACCATAATAAATTAATCCATAACAGACTCATATCAAAAGCCTACCAGAGAGTGGGAAGAGATAAGTAAGCTGCATCTGGTGACCATCTTTACAGTGGGAAATAAATTGATGTACTTCAATTGTATAGCTGTATCTGGTGGCAGGCTTCACATCCAAATTCCACACTTATTTTACTCTGAACATGTCTCTTTCATTATTATATTCACCACTTTCCTTCCTCTGTGCCTCTTTTTTGCACAGCATACTTGTCTACATTATAGTTTTTGTAGCCCACAACCTAATGTTAACAAAAATCAGTAAAGAACAAACATCACTGGAGTGTTTCTTTAAAAGGTGGGAAAGTTTCAATGAGGTGACAGGAGAAGACGCTATGAATGTCAAGACAAGAAAGTGAAATTGAAAAGAAAATACCAAAAGTCCTACTTAAATTACAGATTTATTTCAATCAGTTATTCCTAACAGCCGACTCTTCTTTGCATAATAGGTGGCAACTGGCTATCCAACAAACCTATGAAATCTTCAAAATTGTTTCTTGGGGACCAAGACTGCAATAGAAGACAAGCCTTTGGAGTTTTATTGAAAGACCATAAAAACATGAACATGAAGAACAAAATTATTGAATGCCACCAATTCTGCAGTTGGGTCTGCATTGGGAGTGTCATCCTTAGCTTCTAGCCACAAGACTAAATCTAACATGAACTTTAGATTCAATGAAGAGTTGATCTTGTCTCATATAAGAGTACATATTGTGAATAGCTAGGAGAGGCTACAGTTGAAAAGGTAGAATGTGTTTCTCCTTTACCGAGCACCATAACTAGACAAATTGATAAAATAGAGGCACAGATTGTAGAGAAGAATGAGTCACCGTGGTACATAATACAGGTTGATAAGTCTATCAATGTTCCTAAGAAGGCAACAATGACTGTTTTGTGCAATATGTTTTTGTGGGGGATGTGCATGGAATGTGTATGTTATGTGCACTTTTATTGCCAATAAACACTACCACTGCAAAACTATTTAAGTCTGGATGATTACACATCAGGAAAGGTGAATTAGTCATTTGTGTTGGTCTATACACAGATGGTGTGGCTGCCATGATGAGACCAATCATTGATTTCACTATTCGTGTCAAAGACATAGCTTCTGAATGTGAATCTATTCACTGTGTCATCCAGAGAACAATGGTGGTTATCCAAAGATAACACCCGAATTTAAATTAACTATGTCCATATCTCACCTTCATGCAGTTCTGTGAGGAACTCTCATACACAGAATTGAGATGGCTTTCTAAAGTTGGATCACTGCTAAGGTTTTTGAGTTTTGAGAGCCTTTTCAGATATATCCTTTTGAAAAATAATCATAACTTGTAGCCCTTTGCAGTGATATGGACTGGTTGTAAAATTGTTTATGAGTCATGTTCAAGTTACACAATGACTAGAACTGTGTTCAAATTTGCAGATAAAGTTTGTTCATTGAAAGCCAAACTGGAGTTATGGGAGCATTGAGGGACCACTGAAATTTTTGACATGTTGGAAACATTAGCAGATGTGCTAGTGACTTTTCTTGTTGCTGAGACAAAATCCCTAACACTCAAAGTTAAAGGAGGAAATGTTTATACTGCCTCATAGTTTGTAGATGTCAGTCCATAATTAGCTGGCTCCAAGGCAGGGTGGCATAGAAGAGGGATATCACAGAGAAGAAAAAAAATGGTTCATGGCATGAAAAGTAGAAAAGAGAAAGAAGAAAAACCAGCAGGCAGCAAGCAATGGCAACAGTTCTCTTTCAGTCCTTTATCACCTATCCAGGCTGGACACCTTTATAGCAGGTAGCTCTCACACCCAGCATGGGGCTTACGATTATCCACACCCAGAACTATGCCAAACCAATCAGTGGACTAATTTAGTAATCACATACCCTTAATCCCAGCATGACATACCTAATGTTAACATAACATACTGTAGATCGAGCCACCTCTAAAAGCCCCACCATGACCTCCTAAGGTTTTGGAGGATATGTAGACACAAGCCAGAATAGCAGAGATTTTGAGAGCACTTACCAGAGAAACTAATTGTATTTACACATGTGTCCTGCTTATTTCACTTAAGAGTATGGCCTCAATGTGCTTCCATTTAGCTATAAATGTTTCTAGTTTCTCATTCTTTATGACTGAGTAGTTCTTTATTAAAAAAAGCACACACACACACACACACACACACACACAAACACACCTTCTTTATTCAGTCTCCAGTTGATGGAAATTGGGCTGTTTCCAAGTTTTAGCTATTACAAATTGTGCCACTATAAACTTGGGTGAGCATATATTGTTGCGGTATGATTCTTTTAATTCTTTTGGGAAGATACCCAGCAGAGAAATAGCTGGGTCAAATGGGACTTGTAATCCTAGCTGTTTAAGGTAGCTCCATATTGATTTCCACAGTGGCTGCACCAATCTGCATTCCCACCAACACCAAAAAAGGGCTCCTTTCTCCCCACACCCTGCCAGCGTTTTTCTTTTAGTTGATTTCTTGATAACAGCCATTCTTTCTGGGGTGAGGTGGAATCTCAGTGTTGTTTTCATCGGCATCTCTTGAATGACCTGTGATATTGAACTTATTTTCATATGTTTCTTTGATTTTTCTGTTTCCTTGTCTGAGAAATGTCTGTTCATTTCAGATGCCCATTTTTTTGATTGGGTCTTTAAATTTGGGAGGTCTGCTTTTTGTAAGGTCTTTATATATTCTAAATAGTACACCTGTTTTGAGCAACAGCTGATAAATATTTTTCCCACATCACAGGTTATCTCTTAACTCTGTTTGTGGTTTCTCTTGCTGTGCATAAGTTTTTAATAAGATGAGATCACAGTTATTGATTCTTTGGGCTACTTCATGTGCGATGGAGGCTTTGTTCATGAAATCTTTTCTTACACTAGTGTCTTCATGAGTTCTACCTAACCACTCTTCCAGCGAGTTTGATGTTTCTGTTTTAATATTTACTTCTTTGATCCGTTTTTATTTTAGTTTAGTGCATGGTGAGAGATATGTCTAGGTTTAATTTTTGACAAGTTGAAAACCAGTTTTTCCAGTACCATTTATTAAAGAGGTTACCTTTCCCCTAGTGAGGTTGTTTGGCTCTCTTGTCTAGGATGAGGTAACTGAGTATGTCTGCAGTTGTTTCTAAGTCTTCTAATCTATTCCACTGATCTTTGTATTTGTTTCTTTACCAGAAACATGCTGTTTTTATCACAGTAGTTTTGTAGTATTGTTTCAAGGTGGGAATTGTGATATTCCCCAAATTTCCTTCATTGCTTAGAATTATTTTTCTATTTTACATCGGTTTTTGTTTCAAATGAATTTTTGTATTATTTTTCTAGTTCCTTGAAATATGCTGTTGTAATTTCAGTTGGGATTTCATTGAATCTATATAGCAGTTTTGGAAGTGTAGCCATTTTCACTATATTTGTTCTTCCTACCCAGGAGGAAGGGATAGCTTTCCATTTTCTGATATTCTCTTTGATCTCCTTTCTTCAGAGTACTGTAGTTTCCAGAGTAGAGGTCTTTGATTTCTTTTGTTAGGTTGATTTCCAGGTATTTCATTTGAGGGGGTGCTATTGTGAAAGGAATCCAGTTCCCCTCTTAGTAAATTTCTTATTCATGCACTGGAAGGCTATTGATTTTTGTGTATTGATCTTGTACCCAGCTATGAGTTTGAATCTAGTTATAAAGTCCAGAAGACTTTTGTTGCACTTCTTCATATCCCTATATCGGGTATCATATCATCTGAAACTACATATTGTTTATGTGTAGTTGGAGTCCTCTATCCCTCACTTATCTGTTTATCAAGTTCTTTACCCTGCTTCATAAGTTTTCCGCCATTACTTCTGTGAACAGTTTTTTTTTGTTTTTTTTAGTGTCATTTTCCCTCTCTCTTGTTTCTTCCTTGACAGCAGTCAGTCTTATGCTATTCTTCTTTGTACCATCTAGCAGCTGCTGGATTGATTTCTTTTGATTCTTTTCCATTTTTAAGAAATCTTTCTTTTCCTTGTCTTTAATCTCAATCCTGTTCTTCTATATCTGATATTCTGTCTTCACATTGGCTCATTCCACTGTATAAACTTTCAGTACAGTTTTTAACCTCCTAGAAATTTCTTTGCATCTGTTTTATGGATTCCATTTGTTTCGTATGATGTGATTCTCTCATGTTCCCAAGCTCCTCTATTTTTAAAATCTGTCTTCTCTTGAGTTTTTAGTCATATTTTTCACTAGTCTAGACTAGGTTTTAGCCAGATTTTTCAACATCTCTGTTGTTTTATAAAAAATTACTTCTAATTTTATTTTTTTCACATCATCTTTCATTGTCAGTTCAGAGAGTTTAGGTGGGTGAGTTTCAGATTGCTCCATCTCATTATCCCCTGAAGTTGCCTTTACTGATCTGTAAGACTGGTTTGGAGTCTTCTTTAGATGTCTTCTCATTTCAGCCACTACTGTCTGCTGGGCCTTTATTACGGTGACTCTTTGCTCTCCTGGTGGGCTTCAATTCTCCACAAGTCTTGGAGAAGCCTTCTCTCTATTCCTCACCACTCTCCCAATTCCTGAGCTCAGAATGATGGCCTCCTGGATCCTTATTCTGTGCTGTTGTCTCAGCAGCCTCCTAGCTGGGGCCTGTATGCACTTACTGATTGTATCTTGTCAAGCCACTTGTATCTGAGAAGGCCCCTGGCTGGGTGTGCGCACCCACATAGCTGTTGTCTGGGCAGGCTTGTCTGAGAGAAGACAACTTCCAAAATATATAGAAATTTCAATATTTAAAATTCTATGCTGTGAATTAAAATTAAAAAATATAATTACACACAAAGTTAATATTATTTATAATAGATCCTATGTAAAAAAGAATTGCAATTTCATGAACTTTTATTTTGATGATCTAAAAGTAAAGTGTTATTTGAGGTAAAATTTTAAAGGAATAATCTTTAAGTCTTTGTACATTATATAGTTGATTTTGAGAGTTGGTAATCTATATGAACTGAGTAGAAAGACTGGTATTTTTGAAAGAAAGTAAATAAAATATATAGTTTTGTGAATTATTTCTTCCCTGCTGTTACAATAGCAACATCATATGGCTATTAAATTTACTTAAGGGGATATTCATTAAAAAGTTTAAATGGAAATATTCAGAAATCTTGAAAATTAATTTCATTACTTAGAATTCAAAACTCTCAATTATGAAGTAATTTTGATAACCCACGTAAAATATTTTTCCCAAGTGTTTACTTTTATTTGCTTGGTGATGACCTTCATACATTCATAAATTTTACATTTCTCCACTTCCTGGAAAACTACTATCAACAAGATAAACCAAAATTATATAATAGTTTCCCAGTTTATTTTTCTTAATATCATCATCACCATCACCATCATCATCATCATCACTGGTAGTAATTAATCCAACTGGTCAGAGGAAAATAAATTTAGCAATATAATTGTTAACTTACATATCTCTCAAACAATGTTTTCTATTTGTTTTACTTCTGACTATCCAATCATCCTTTGGTTTAAACCTGTGTTCTACTCTTATTTGGAACTAAGTTTAATCACAGTTCAATTCTACTTCTTTGCCCCTTCCTCTTTTGACTGAGTTACATTACTGCTCTTGGGCCAAATTGATTTACTTCTAGTGATGTATGTCTTCATTATGTCCACTCAGCACTGAGGTCATTATCTCTGGCACTTCCTGTAGCTATTATAATTTTGATTGCAGTCTAATCATACAGCAACAGCTGATCAGTGTGCAAAATAGAAGTAATTTCTTCCAAAATGATTTTTTCACATGCATAACATTCCTATATGCATTCCAATGCAAGGGAGTAGGAAGAACACTCTGATTCTTGTATGTTTAGAGAAGGTGGGTAAACTTTGGGCTCAACTTTTTTTTCAGCTTTAATTGAGTTTATTGGTACATTTTAGGGATACAGTACAGTTACATTCATTGTTGGGATCTTGTACCTCTACATGACAAGTCTTGATTCTCATTTTTTCCCCTTACCCCTGCCCTCCCTTCACCCCCACCTCCTCATCTACAAACACTTTATTTCCATCTTTTATTATCTCACATTTTTTTTCTCTTCCCTTATTACCCTTCCCCTACCCATCTCACCTTCCCTATACCTTTAGGTCCTTTAGAAATGGGAAGAATGAGCTCAACTTTGATGGAGTTGTTTTCACAGTTCCCACATTTCCAAATCCCATATACTTCATTTCTAAATCCCATATACATTTTGTATTTTGTTTATGCTTTTAGCAAATGAAAACAGTAAATATCAAATTTAAACATTGCTAAACATATTATCTGTCAGGTTATTATATAATTCTTAAGAATAAAGTTAGCAAATGACATTGAAAAAATGTATATGAATACTACAAAATGATATTCATGGAATGAAATAGATCATAGATTGAGTACAATTTTAATCAAGTCACAAAATGCTTTTCATAGAAATTGAGATTGAACTAAATAATTTCCATGATTTTATGGAATTAGAACAGCCAAAATAATCCTGAAACATAACAACACATGTTGATTTTGCACACAAACACACATGCATGAACGCACACACACACACACACACACACACACACACACACACACACACACACAGAGGATTTGCTGGAAAGGGCCATGAGGAGACTTTCTGAGGGAAGAGGTAAATATTTCGTTTGATGATGTGTGATGGTTATGGGATATATAGTACATGAGATTCTATTGCTTGCCAAATTTGACTCTTACAACCTGCGAATCTTACTATATTAAATTCTATGTAAACAGCAATAAAACAATAACCACAAAAACAAGTTGACTCACAATTTTAAAATTTATTTTCCATTATAAATCATGAGACATATTGGAGTCTGAAGTTGAATTGAATTCTAATTTAAAGGACTGTTTTGAGTTGTTTGAATTAGTTATGGAATTGTATTTCCTTTTTTTTTACTATTTTTGATAGTGTGGCTAGAAGTATTGAATCAAGCTTTGCAGTGAGCTATAATTTAAAAATAAAAAAAATTAACTTTCATATTTAGAAAAAATTGATGGAGTCAATAATCACACTTAACAACATTGTATTTTACAAATTAAAATTATTTAAAAATAATAATAATTGTAAAAG
Organism: Fukomys damarensis; assembly: GCF_012274545.1. Taxonomy (NCBI): domain Eukaryota; kingdom Metazoa; phylum Chordata; class Mammalia; order Rodentia; family Bathyergidae; genus Fukomys; species Fukomys damarensis. The sequence continues at coordinate 19,626,853 of NW_022900950.1, read as the reverse complement.
AAAGGATTAGTGGTAACATGTCTGAATTTTTATGTTTTGGTCATTTCTATTGATTCTTTAAAATTATTTAAGTACAAAGAAAAACATTGTCTACTTTTCATTAATCAAAGTCACATTTGCTTCACATTATTCTAAGAATAGAAAAAATTTTCATAGCAGTAACAGTTCTCATATATATTATCCTTCCAATCTATTTAGAAATAACAAATATATTTAAATTGTTTCAAAATATTTTCCACAATAGTTCTTAAATTTGTATATATTCATAACATATGTATAATGTATACATGTTTAAAATTCTAAGTAATCCCACACTGTATATACTGTTAATATTTGTATATACTTTAACATTATTTTAGTGAAATTTGTCTAAATATGATCTATTTTCTCATTCTTTACAGCCAAGTAATATTCCATTTTATAGAAAAATCACATCTTCTTTATCCAGTTTCCAACTGATAGTTTCTCTGGTGTGAGTAAACTGTAATAGTACATAAGATCCTAATGAGATAACTGACATTGTGAAATGGGAAGAAAGGGGCTAAAGGTGTATGGAAGGTGGAATGGGTAGGGGAAGGATAATAAGGGAAAAGAAAAAAAATGTGAGAAATTGAAAAGATGGAAATAAAGTGTTTGTAAATGGGGATGGGAGGAGGGTGTGAAGGGAGGGCAGGGACAAGGGGAAAAAATGAGAACCAAGATCTGTCATGTAGAGGTACAAGATCTCAACAATGAATGCAACTGTACTGTATCCCTAAAATGTACCAATAAACTCAATTTAAAAAATAGGAAATTAAATGTGATTTTTGACAAACAATAAACATGCTTTTTTCCTTTTTTAGTTTAAAATAGTCATCAACCTTCCTGGATGAAACAATTAGAAGCTGTAAGTTTATCAACTAAAAATATTATTTCCTGGGCTATCATGAGGGACAAATCCTCTGTACATTTAATCAACTGAACATTACTATCCACATATTACCAGGATTTTGACTCTTAGTATGCAAGGTTAGAAAAAGAAAAGCACATACTAAACTGATTGCAAAGTTGCATAGTTCCTACATATTTTGCTTTTGTAATCAATATTTTTGAAATTTTAATTGAAAACCTCTGTAATTATAGTAGAAAAGAACTATCCATATAAAATACAGTGATCATTTCGTCCTTATTTCTTCATTACCTTTCAGTAAATCCTATGACAAGCTATAGTTATTTCTGAGACCCACTTATAAAGAGTTATACTTAACACCCATTATTTGTTGAATTGCTTTTTAAATCTTGAAGCAAGATCCCTAAATGGTTAGTTTTTTGGTTTTTGTTTTTTTGAACCGGGGATCTTGCACTTGCAAGCCAGGTGGTGGCACCACTGAGCTAAATCCCTGGCCCTGCGTTTTGATAAGCATCCACAAGAAAATAGATTCTTATAGCACCCATTCATGAGTCTTTTGGCTGTGCCATTGTAATGATCAAGTTTTGTTTCTATGCATGCTTCTCTAGTAGATAGTGATATCATAGCTAGTCAGACAGGATGCTAATCTCCAAAGCCCAGCTGAAGGTCATAGGATATACATACTTGACTAATACACAACCATCTATGATTAAAATTGCCAAAAATTGACATGATCTACATAGCTCATTCTTTATTTTGTTTATGCAATTATATCCTTCTCTGGTTTAGTATTTTTTCTAAGTGCTATATCTAATTTAATTAAAAACTACCTCGCTATTAAAAATCATTATACTCCTTTTACTGGGCTGCAAACTTGCATAAAATTTTAAAATATGTAAGTGAAATGAGTTTTGAAATTGGTCCAAGCACTACGTGTTATTTTCCAAGGAGACTTGGTTCATCATTAAAGATCTTTCCTTATTGCCATTTCATAGAAAAACAAAATTTACAAGTTCAGCAAAACTAATTTTTAGAACATGAATTATTAAATTTAAATGATGGTTTTATGTGGGGTAAATGTCTTGCTTTGGAAATAAAGAAATTTAAACATAAAATAAAAGTTGTACAACAACACAACTTGTAAAATGCATTAGGCCAACCACCAGAGAGAGCTGAAAATAAATTGCTTATCAGACTTTTTAGTACATGCATAAATGCTTTTTCTAAAACAGTTGTATAGTATATTTTCTGGGAAGCATTCAGATCTTTCAGTGGGTGGTACTGGTAAAAGTAAGTGCTCCTTAAACTTTTGTACTTGATTTACTAGGTTATATAGTGTATTCTCGTTGATATTAAATTTATTTTTTTTCTTCTGCTGCTGCTCTTTTGAGAATCAATCTGTATATTTTCTTTTGAGCTTCATTTATTGTAGCAGCTCCAGTAATGCGGGTTTCCTACTTTTATAAGACAGAACCACTAGAAATATAAAAAGTTTATTATAAGCAAAAGATTTTGAGGATCTATTTTTTCAAGCACTGTAATCTGAACGAACAGATTAACATGCCACCTTTCTTTCATTCATCTTTCCTCTGTTAATTTTCTTCTGAACATCAAAGTATCTTTAAAAATCATTTACATGAGTGGGTTGATTACATTTTAAGAAAGATTTATAGTTGCCATATAACTGACATTAGTCAGTTAGCTGTTACATAAGAAAATGCTTAATCATGTACTCTGTTTTAGTATTTTCAGAGAAATTATTTATACTCTCCTTGGCAGTCTCTTTTATAATTTTATGTGCACTCAACATCCTGAGAATTTATAAATTGATAAAAACTCATTAAACCTTACCCAAGACCAGGACATTTGTACTAATTTCAATAAAGAAAAGTCATCACATGTCTTAAAAAAATCAGAGGGAGATACAGAGTATTTAAAAATTTGGAGGTGAAATAAGCTATATTAGTTATTCTAGGAAATTATATGCATCAAAATCAATTATACTTAAAACAGAAAATAGGTGTATTGCAAAACTCTTTAAAATCTAAAAAGGTAATCAAGTCAGTGCAATAGAAATATCTCAAAAATTTAATAGGATCACTGTGCTTTAATTATTTTGCTGCTACTATTTCTGAGGAGTGTATTTTTACTTCTAAAGAACTCTCAATTCTCATTAGAACAGAGAATGTTTCAAAGACAATATATATGAATATAGCAAATATAAATTTAAATATGATTATATCCCTTGTTTTTGACTGAGTGATTTTTATTAATGTCATTACTGATGAGAACCTGAAACAAACTATTTAATTTGATAAAAAACAAACATGGTACTGGCAAAGAAACAGACCTCAGGATCAGTGGAATAGACTGGAAGACAGAAAAAGAACTCCAGTTGTACTCAGCTACCTCATCTTTCACAAAGGCGCTGACCATCCTCACTGGAGTAAGATAGCCTCTTTAATAAATGGTGTTGGAAAAACTGTATCTCAACCTGTCAAAGATTAAAACTAGACCCTTAGCTTTCACCATGCACTAAATTAAAATCAAAACAGATTAAAGATCTAAATATTAAAACAGAAACACTGAACTCGCTGGAAGATAAATTAAGCAAAACTCTTGAAGACATTGGCATAAGAAAAGACTTTATGAACAAATCTCAATAGCATGGGAACTAGCAGAAAGAATCAACAACTGGGATCTCATCTTATTCAAAAGATTTTGCACTGCAAAAGAAACCACCAACAGAACTAAGAGACAATCTACAATGTGGGAAAAAAATTTTTACCAGTTGCTCCTCAGACAAAGGACTATATAAAGAACTCAAAACAATCAGCACCCCCAAATATAAGGACCCAATACAAAAATGGGCATCTGAAATGAACAGACATTTCTCAGACAAAGAAGTAAAAACAGCAAGTAAATATATGAAAAAATGTTCCACATCACTGGTCATTTGAGAGATGCAGATGAAACAACACTGAGATTCCACCTCACCCCACAAAGAATGGCTGTTATCAGGAAATCACACAATAACAAATGTTGGCAGTGTTGTGGGAGAAAGGAACCCTTCTCCATTGTTGGTGGTAGTGCAGACTGGGGCAACCACTATGGAAATCAATATAGAGATACCTCAAAGAGCTGGGACTAGAGGTTCCATTTGACCTAGCCATCCCTCTGCTGGGTATCTTTCCAAAAGAATTAAAAGAAACATATCACAGTGATATATGTGCACCCATGTTTACAGCGGCACAGTTTGTAATAGCTAAAATTTGGAAACAGCCCATTTGCCCCTCTGTTGGAAATTGGATAAAGAAGATGTGGTTTTTCTATAAAATGGTATACTACTCAGCCATAAAGAATAACACACTAGAGTCATTCATAGGAAAATGGATACATATTGAGGATATACTCTTAAGTGAAATAAATAAATCACACATGTGTAAATAGCAAATAGTCTCTCTGGTGTGAAAAACTGTAATAGTACACAAGATCCTAATGGGATAATTAATAGTGTGAAATATGAAGAGAGGGGCTAAAGGTGTTGGGAAAGTGGGAAGGGTAGGAGAAAGGGAACAAGGGAACAAGGGAAAAGAAAAAAATATGAGAAAATGATAAAATGGAAATCAAGTATTTGTAAATGGGGAGAGAGGAGGGGGTGAAGGGAGGGCAGAGACAAGGGGAAAAAATGAGAACCAAGACCTGTCATGTGAAGGTACAGGATACCAATAATGAATGTAACTGTACTGTACACCTAGGATGTACCAATAAACTCAATTTTTAAAAAGAAAAAAAAAACAAAGATTGCAAGTTATTCGTTGGATTAGGAGTACAACTGCAATCATCAACAACATGTCTGGAGGGACCAATTCCAGCTGCATCAAGAAATACAGTATACTTGGGCCGGGGATTTAGCTCAGCGGTTCGGTGGCCTGCCTTGCAAGTGCAAGGACCTGAGTTCAATCCCCTGTCAAAACAAAACAAAACAAAACAAAATACAATATACTGATCACTATAGTAATCATCTAAGGTTATCACCAGAAAATATCAGAGGCTGGGCCAGGGATTTAGTTCAGGTGTTCAGCAGCTTGCCTTGATAGCAGAAGGACCTGAGTTCGGTCCCAGTAACAAACAAACAAAAAAAAAAAATCAGAGACTGAGTTGATTAAACCACAGAAAAGAATTTTCTCACAGTTTTGGTCGCTGGAAATCAGGTCAAGAAGCCTGCATACTTAACTATTTGTCATGGATTTCTGGTTTGCTGACTGACTCCTCTGTGTCATCTTAGAGGCCCCAGATCCACTGGATCAAGGCTCTGCCCTTATTCCTTCACTTAATCTTGGTAAACTCCTTGAAAGGTCTTGATGAGGGAATTCGCAGATGTGAGGGCGATTCAGTCCAGTGAAATTGCAGTAATTCTTCACGTACCATATTTGTCTTGCTTGCAAATTATCTGTGATAGAAATGTCAAGAAACATCTGTTTACTTCTTAAAACTGCATTATCAGGTCATCTATCCCCTTCTTATGGTATTATGGACACAGAATGGATCATAAAAAAATAAATAAGATAGGCTGAAATCATTAGGCATAACAGAAATTTATAGCGAGTATATTATGTAATATTTGAAAAAAGTGTAAAGTGACTAATTTTTACCTAAATTGCAACTGTTAAAATCCTAAGAATCCATTTTTATTGTTTATAGTATGCTAATAGATAAATTTCGAAGTAGAAAAAGTCAATGTTTTCCATTGTAAAGTTTGAAAAAATCACATGAATAGAATATGAGGCCTGATGCATATAGCTTCTCATATTCACATGTTTCCTGGCAAGAAATCTGTATAGAAGCATTAGTAAGATTACCCATTGCAGTAACTTCTCCCCAGAATTTTGATCTTTCTTCTATTGTACTCATAATATTCCAACGTGGCCAATTGATTCATTTGCATAAACACATGGTACAGTAGAGAAAATACCAGATTATGAATTAGGATCAAGTGTTCATTTCCCAGATTCGCCATTAACTATCTCAACTCTATCAAAATCTCATGACTGAGACTCATTATTTTCTTTGCTCTTAAAATAAAAGCACATTGGTAAATCATCTCTAGTGTTTCTCTGTCTTTTATAACCTCTGAGTTAGTGCCTATCCTCTGCCTTGAAATTTGGTTATCAGAGATTGGGCTTCATCGTAAATATGAATTACCTTTACTTTAACAGGAGAAAATTTCACTCCATAAGTGGAATTCATTTGCTACAAATTACTTTTTATTTTAGTATTAGAACTTTTGCTGGTGCTAAAATGAAAAACTGTAAAACTCAAATTCTTTAATATCATATTTAAAAAGGGAAACATAGAAATAGTTTAAGACAAAAGGAGTAAGCCAAAGAAAATTAGCACTGAATATAACCAATGATGAATAATTTCAATTGAAAACCTTCTATTAAAAAAGAAAGCAAAACAACCTCACATAGTTTTAGTAAATTTGACTGTCCATTTTTTAAACTAATTTATGTGCCCAGTAAAACCTTTATGACAACATGTAGTCAAGTCTGAAGAAGAAAATCACTGATTGGTCATTCTGAAGTGCATGAATGCAAATATTCTAGAAAAAGTTTCAAATGTAATTGCAGTCATGTATAGATATAATAATCATCATGACTGAATGGGAATTATTTTAGTACAAAAGTAGTTTCATATTTGATAATTTCCTTACAAATGTAAAGGAAATTCAATGAAATCATTCTGATTTGTAGAAAAAAGAAAATTCAACATGTATTTATTTTAAAATCTCATGGAAAACTAGAAGTAGATTAAAATCCATGTAATATGTCAACGTTTTATTCTCTACACCTACTGAAAACATTACATTTCACAGTAAAATGACTTAGTCATGAATTTGGGAATAAGGTGAGATATTTTTCTTACTGCAAATTATAGTCAACATCATAAAAGAAATTCTAGCCAGCATAGTCATGTCAGAGAAGCAATAAGTACTGAGTGACTTTTACTTATTTCCTTAATTTATATTGTCAACGTTTTATTCTCTACACCTACTGAAAACATTACATTTCACAGTAAAATGACTTAGTCATGAATTTGGGAATAAGGTGAGATATTTTTCTTACTGCAAATTATAGTCAACATCATAAAAGAAATTCTAGCCAGCATAGTCATGTCAGAGAAGCAATAAGTACTGAGTGACTTTTACTTATTTCCTTAATTTATATATATATGGATGAAATGGTCAAGGCAAAATAGAATTGTTATTAGTGGCCAAAAAGCATTAGTTATAAATTGCTATATAATGTATAGCAGCAGAAATTTAAAACAGGCACCTTAATCCAGAGTCAGAATTCATACATTACTTTTATGTTTCTGTGATCATGATCACACAAGATAGCTTTGATTTACTGTAGGGAGTGATTTCATAGGGATCAAACACTGAAAAATGAAGATAATTTTAGAATATTACATAGAATGGTAGCATAATTGGATCCACAGAAAATGCAACAAAAACCCAACTGAAAATGCAACTATGGCTACAATACGGAATTATTAATAACAAATAGAACTAGTGAGAGTACATGGAAAAGGAAACCCTCATAGATTCTTGGTCAAAAAGTAAATTAGTCCAGTCATTATGGAAATCACTATGGAGGTTAGTTTAAAAAAAAACAACTAAATATAAAACTAAAGGTCTACTTCATATTTATAATGTAAATGACATCAATATATGGTATTTACTATATAACATTAATACCATCTTTCTAAGATATACAACTTCTTCTGGTGTTTCTGAAGGGAAATTTTCTTCATTTGTAAGATACCAAGTGTGCAGAGCATTTAAAAGTTTCCTTCTTGGTCACAATTGTAACTTGGTATATTTAATTGCAGTCTTTTCTCTGGATACATTACAAAAAATATAATGTTAGATTAAGTTTTGATTCTCATCAATCTTAAAAATTTTAACTGGTATTTGATATTTGTTTATTTGGGTTGTTGTTGTTGTTGTTGTTCTTTTATTGAGTTGATTGGTACATTTTAGGTATACAATACTGCTACATTCATTATTGGGATCTTGTACCTTTACATGACAGGCCTTGGTTCTCATTTTGCCCCCTGTCCCTGCCCTCCCTTCATCCCCTTATTTGTTTATTTATATGAATGAAGTTATCCTATAGCTAAGCATCTATTCATTTCCTTATTTAAATCCTGATAGAAATTGTCTATTATTAATGTCATAATTGCATGCTCCAATTTTATGACATAGCCATTGTTATATTCTATCTATTCTTATTTGAATTATTATAAATATTTTCTAACCTATTAGGTCTTCAATTCTTTTTTATTGGATATCTTTTTCCTCAACAAATTTGGTTGTCAAACACAGATTGATTTGCTTTCCTAATAATTATTGTCTTTATTTTTAAGGCCACATTTAAGTGATCCTTTCTGAATTCATAGGAAAAAAATAAAAAATCCTGCATATTTAAAATGTAATGGACATTTATAATAAATTGTTTACACAAGTGATGATAGAACTGATGCCATAAACAAAATGGAAAGGGGAAATCAGCAGTGTACATTAAGCTACTGCCACCACTAGACTAAGGAATCAAAGGAAGGAATTACTACTAACATAGCAGCAAAGAAGAAGCCATGTAATCACAGTAGCCCAGGCTGGTGTTACCAGATAGCATCAGTTAAATTTAAAATTTTTGTTAACACCTAACTTGCTCTAAGAGATCATGAGAGTCAGACATACACTCTTTCTTCTGCCTTCCAGTCACTTGCCTGTGACCTTCACTGGCTGAACTCAAACATAAAACAGAAGAAAAATGATGCTGGAAAATAAACCACCAGGCTTAATCCTGATAAAAATCATTTAATAGGTGTTCAGTTATCTAAAAACTCTTTTAGTGTATAATAACTGATAATATTTCTCTTTAACTGAATTTGCTTTTCACAATGCATCATTCTATGTTTTGAAAGGTCATGATTATATGAGCTATGCGCAGCATATGTAATTCCTTTTTGTTGTTGTTTTTTGTTTTCTTTCTCATTAAGCTTATTGGTACTTTTTAGGTATACAGCACAGTTCCTTTCGTCATTGGAATCTTGTATCTTTACAAGATGTATATTGGTTCTTATTTTCCCATACCCTGCCCTCCCTTCATTCCTTCCACCCTTCCCTATGTACAAAGATTTTGCTTCTGTTTTTTCCTTATCTCATATTTTTTCTTTTCTCTTTTTTCCTTTCACCTACCCTACCCATTTCCCCTACTCCCTTAGCCCATTTTTTCCTATATCACATTATCAATTATACAATTTGAACCATATTTACAGTTTTAGCTTTTCATACCAGAGAAACAATTTCATATTTACATATGTGTGTTCTATTTATTTCACTTAATATTATGGCCTCAATGTGCATCCATTTACCTATAAATGACTCTAGTTTCTCATCCGTTATGGCTAAGTAGTATTCCATTTTATAGAAAAAACACATCTTTATCCAGTCTTCAGTTGATGGGTAGTTGGGTTATTTCCAAGTATTAGCAATTACACACTGTACTGCTTATAAACATGGGTGTGCATATGTCATGGTGGCATTATTCTTTTAATTATTTTGGAAAGATACCCAACAGAGGGATAACTGGGTTAAATGGGACCTCTAATTCTAGTTTTCTTAGGTATCTCTATATTGATTTCTACAGTGTTTGTACCAGTCTGCACTCCCACCTACAATGGAGAAGAGTTCCTTTCTTCCCACATCCCAAACAGCATTTGTTATTGCTTGAATTATTGAAGCCATTCTTTCTGGAGTGAGGTGGAATCTCAGTGTCAGTTTCATCTGCATCTCTCGAATGACGCTGAACATTTTTTCATATATTTACTTGTCAGAGAAATGTCTGTTCATTTCAGATGCCCATTTTTGAATCAGGTTTGTATTTTTCTTGAGTTCTTTAATATATTCTAGATAGTAGACCTTTGTCTGATGAGCATCTGTTAAAATGTTTTCCCCACATTGTAAGTTATTTCTTAGCTCTTTTGGTGGTTTCTCTTGTACTGCAGAAACTTTTTAATAAGATGAGATCCCAGTTGTTGAATCTATGTGCTAGTTCTTGTGCTACTGAAGATTTGTCCATAAAGAGTTCTACCTAACTTATCTTCCAGCAAGTTTAGTGTTTCTGTTTTATTATTTAAATATTTAATCCACTTCAATGTTATTTTAGTGCATAATGTAAGGATCTAGTTTTAATCTTTGGTAGATTGGAATCAAATTTTCCGAAATGATTTATTAAAGAGGCTATCTTTTCTCCAGTGAGAATGGTTGGCTCCTTTGTCAAAAATGAGGTAGCTGAGTACATATGAAGTTCTTTCTGCATCTTCAAATCTGTTCCACTGACCCTCAGTTCTGTTTATTTGCCAGTACCATACTTTTTTTTTAATCACAGTGGCTTTATAGAATTGTTTTAAATTAGGGATTTTATGCCCCCTGGTTATGTCTCCATTACCTAGAATGACTTTTGCTATTCTATTTCTCTTCTGATTCCAAATGAATTTTTGAACTGTTTTCTCTAGTTCTGTGAAATATACTTTGAGAATTTCAATTGGGATTGCAGTGATTCTGTTTAGCAGTTTTGGAAGTATAGCCATTTTCACTAGGTTTGTTCCTCCTACCTAGGAGCAAGGAATGTATTTCCATTTTCTTATATCCTTGTAGATCTCTTTTTTCACAGTGCTGTAGTTTTTGGTGTAGAGGTCTTTTGGTTCCTTTGTTAGACTGATTCCTAGATATTTCATTTTTTGGATGATATTGTGAAAATAATTCTTTCTGTAATTTTTCTCAGTGAATCTGTTATTTGTGTAAAAGAAGGCTACTGATTTTTTAGTGTTGACCTTTGATCCAGCTACTTTGCTGAATATATCAATTAAATCTAGAACTCTTTTGGCAGAGTTTTTTGGATCTTCTATATAGAGTATCATCAGCAAATAATGGCAGTTTAAGTTCTTCCTTTCCTATATTTATTTCTTTCATTTCTTTCTCATCTAATTTCTCTGGCAATGTTTCTAGAACTATATTGAAGAGGACTGGTGATAGTGTACATCCTTGTCTTGTTCCTGATTTCAATGTGAAGGTTTTTGTTTTTAAACCCTTTAATGTGATATTGGCTGTTGGATTTTCATAGATAGCCTCTATCCAGTTGAGATAGACCATCTATTCCAATTTTCTATAGGGTTTTTACCATGAATGGATGTTGAATTTTGTCCAATGCTTGTTCAGCATCTAATGAGATGATTGTATGGTTTTGTCCTTGATTTTGTTAATATAGTGTTACATTTATTAATTTTAGTATGTTGAAACATTATTGCATCCCTTAGATAAATTCAATTGTCTCAGGGTGTATGATCTTCTTGATGACCTTCTGTATTCTGTTTGCCAGCAACTTATTGAGGATTTTTGCATCAATGTCCAATAAGGAGATTGGCCTGTAGTTCTTTTCGGTTAGGTCTTTCTCTGGTTTTGGAATCCAAGAAACACTTGCTTCCAGGAATGAATTTGGAAGTATTGCTTCCCTTTCAATTTCATTGAAGAGTTTAAAGAGTAGTGGTGATAGTCCTTCTGTAAATGTCTTGTAGAATTCAGCAGTGAAGCCATCAGGACCTGGACTTTGTCTTTGTTGGTAAATATTTAATTACATTTTCAATTTCACTGATTATAAGTAGGATGTTTAGAATTTTTATATCTTCTTTGTTCAAATTTTTTTATCCATATGTATCTAGAAATTTGTCCATTTCTTCTCTGTTTTCCATTTTATTAGAGTAAAGGATCTCAAAGTAGATATTGATGATCCTCTGGATTTATGCTGGATCTCTTGTGACTTTACCTTTTTCATTCCTAATTACATGGGTTTGACCCTTTTCTTTCCATTTTTTGACAAGGTTGGCTAAGAGTTTATCGATTTTATTTATTCTTTAGAAAAACTAAATACTCAACTCATTGATTTTTTTAATCATTCTCTTAATTTGCTTGGATGTCTGCTCTGATCTTTATGATTTCCTCCATTATATGAGCTTTGGGTTTGTCTTGCTCTTCTTTTTCTAGGAACTTAAGATTCAGCAATAGGTTTTTTATTTAAGCATGCTCTGTTTTCCTAGTTTGGGCATTAACTGCTGAGAATTTCCCATGTAGAACTGCTTTCCTGTTTTTTGTTTTGTTTTTTCAATTTTTCCCTCCATCCCTTTGTTTGGAGTACTGGTTTGGTGTTTAGGAAATTTCTCAGGTGTTCTTTGTCATGGAAGTATCTTACTTTCCCATCAATGTTGAAAGTTAGTTTTTCAGGATGCATCAGTCTAGGTTGGAAGTTGTTTTCTTTTAGGACTTGAAATACCTTACTCCAGGCTCTCCTTGACCTCAGGGTTTGTGTTGAAAAGTCTGCTGTGATTCTGATGGGCTTTCCTTTGTGTGTGATTTGTTTCTTTTCTCTTACTGCTTATAGTATTTTGTTCTTCTGTTGGTTTTCTGGCATCTTGATTATTATATGTCTAGGTGTAGATTTTTTAAAATAGTTTGGGTCCTATATGCCTCACTTATCTGTATGTTGAATTCTTCCCCTCTGTTTGGGAAGTTTTCTATCATTAATTCTACAAACACATTTTTAAGTCATTTATATTTTCTCCTGCTACTTCATGGATCCCTATCAGTCTTATATCATTCTTCTCTGCATCGTCTGGGAGTTTTTGGATGTATTTTTCATGATCCCTTAATGTTTTTAAGAGATCTCTCTTTTCATGATCACTGACTGCAATCCTATCTTCTATATCTGAAATTCTATCTCACATTCATTCATTCTGCTGTGAAAGCTTTCAACAGAGTATCCCCTGGATATCTGTTTGAATCTGTTTCCTGGATTCTATTTATTTCCTGTTTTGGGCATTCATGGTTTTCATTTCTTTCCTATGCTGGACATTCATGGCTTCTATCATGGTCCTGAGCTCATCTATTTTTTTGTGTGTCAGTTTCTCTTCTAGAGTCTCTAATCATGTCTTTCATTGTGTTCACCATCTCTGTAGTTATCTTGGAAATTATTTCTGTTTTGAATTTTTCTTGAGCCTGATTGATCTGTTTTGTTACTTCCTGTTCTATTAGTTCAGAGTGTCCTGGTGGTTGATTGTCAGATTTTCCACCTGGTTTATCCTAGTATTTGCTGTTGGTGGACTAGAAGTCTGTCTTTGTGTCTTGCTTAAATGTTTTCTCATTTTCATTTTTATTATTGACCTGTCCTTAGTTTAATTCCTGGGTTAGTATTTTGACCTTCCTGACATAGCTGCTCTTTAGGTTTTGAGTCTCTAATGACTCATAGAAACTCTCTTTTTCATAATATTAGAAAGGACAACTCATTAAATCAATCACAAGCCTTTAGCCCAGTTGATACAAAGAGCAACACAGTAGCATTAAGGAAAGTTTAGAAATTTACCATTTCTTGTAGTTATTAATCTATCATCTTTAACATATGAATTAAATCAAAATCAAGGACCAGCCCAAAATTTATTTATAGTGAATAAACTCTTGAATATAGCAACTTTACCCTTTAGGATGGGGAAGTGGAAGTGGGATGAGAGGGATAGATAGGTAAAAGGATAGGAGAAGCTTTGGAGTGTGGCCAGAGGACACACAAAGTTCATGCAAACTATAGGAAATTTTTGTGGACAAGAGGAAAATGCAGAATGAAAGAACAAAGATAAGAATAAAACAACCTAGCAGAAATAGGGAAGCTAGAAACTGTACTCACTTTCCTTTGAAACTAGTGACAATGAAGAGAAGGAAGAAGAGAAAATAAAAGTAATAGAAAGAAAAAAAATCTCAATTAGGGCAGTAATAGGAACAAAAAAAGAAATGAAGAACGATGTGGAGGAGCAAATGATTGCATGGTAATAATAAATAAAATAGAAAAGAAAATGAAAAGAATAAAAGAAAAATTTGAAAAGAGTGGGAAAAAATTAAAAATTAAAAATAAGAAGGAAAGAAAAAATTAATTAAAAAATAAAAATGAAGAATACATCTCTGCTGTCACAGTAGACAACATGGGCAGCAGTGTGCAGATCTAAATCAATTAGTCTCAGCAAGCCAGGAGCAGACCCCTGAGATTCAGGCTGATTTCTGGCTGGAAGGCCCAAGTTGATCTTCCTGACCACCTGCAGGATTAAACTCTGTAAATTTCTACTGCAGGTACCAGCAGCCCTTCCGCTGAAGATAGCCCAGGTTCTGATGAGGGGAGGCGATCCCTCCAACTTACCAGCTGTGGCGGTCTCATTTGCCTTTATTGCAGAGATTCTCTTTACTTTTCCAATGGGCTTCAATTTTCATGAAGGGGCCTGAGAGAGGCTCTTTCAATTGTTCAATTTTGCTTTATCTTCTGGAGCTCAGCACAATGGCTTTTTTGATCCTCTGTTCCTCTTTGGTGTTGGTCCAGGTAGCAGAAAAACTAGGAGTCCCAAAGGGGGGTGGACACTGGGGTGAGGCTGCAGGGGCACCCACATGGCTCCAGGGCACTGGGGAGTGGGGCAGCAGCCTAGCTCCTAGGGCTCCTCATTAGTCTGCCCAGCACATATAATTCTAAGCACAGTGCAATTCCGTTGTCATGTATAAGTTATACTGAAGTAAATTCATAGGTCATTTTTATTCTCCTGAAGACTGCATAAACTAAATTCTGGTTTTAATTTTTAGCTTTACTTTTCTGCCTAATGATTAAAATGACAGGCAGAAGCACTGTCTGGTGACTGAATCATTCTGTAGAATAGCCACAAGTTTTTACCTCAATTAAAAATGCAGGTAGAAATGATTTCACATAGATTCTGAAACCCATATGTCTCAGATCTATCCCTGCTGTTTTTAATCAATGCAGTCATCTGTGACTAGTTGACAGAGTGACCCAGGCAATAAAGCTTGTTTTGCTCATCATATTATTAATTAAGAACAACTAAGTAAAAAGACAAAACTAAAAAAATGAAATGTAGTCTGCATAAGGACATAAATGATATATGATTTTATTTCAAAATTACTGCTATGTGCAACAAAATCACATGTACTTTTAATTATGTGTGCTTAATGTATCTCATAATTATAACATTTAAAATCATAAAAGATGCAAATATAACCAGTCTTTATAGTAAAGGAGGAAATGTTATGAGTTTTGTTACGATAGCTTAATTGGTTTTATTCATTTTCTATGAAATTATTTCATTCAGAATTTAAGCCTTTATCACAAAATTAAATACCAGATAAAATGCTAAATTGACATCTAAATAGATTGTAAAACTTCATGGAATTTGGGAGGGAGTAGCTGAGGGGGTGAGTGACTTCATGTTACATTTTAGTTGATGGTCTTCTTGATAAGTAGTCTATTATTAAAATGGTATCATTATTAATCTTATATTAGTCTTTGTTTTTAATAGATTTTTGAAAAGCCCATAACTAGAGGCAAAGTAGGTAAAAAGTGTCTCTTCTATGATGATTTCTATGTTGCATGCAATAAGTATATCAACCCAATAACATTGAATGATGGACTTGGTCTACTGTAATATAAAATAATACATGTCAAAATATATGAAAACTAAGATATAAGTTATCCTGAAATTCTATGGAAAAGGAAATATCTGTACAGTAACTGTAATTCAATAGTCACAAGAAAATCATTTGCTTTTGAAAAATCAAGAAATAAACATAATATCTTGATACATCTTCCCTGAATATTCTATTTTTTTCAGAAAAAGAAGGTGCTAAACTTCTCTTAATTTTTTACAGCTTTAACTATCTAGCTGAATTAATCCCCTCCAAAATAACCTAATTATCATCTAGTTTGTAGTCTCATAAAATAATGTAACATTTAGAGATATTAACTGAAAATTATTTAATGGGAAAAACAGGACTAATGTAGAGAATTTTATGATTCATTTAAACAAAGAATTATATCAACATGACCTTTTGCAGATTTAAGTATGGCTAATCCGAATGACTGAACTAAAATTGGTATATAGGAGCTACGATTCATAAAAGTACTTAATGAGATAAATATCTGTCCATGTGAACACAAGTAAATTATTAAATAAATCCTAAATAAATTCTATATAATTTTACTTATTTTTTTCTTGTTTCCTCTTTTCTTTTTACTAGCAAATGTTTATAATACATGAAGTTTACGTTTACCTTGGGGAGTGTATACATGTACATAATACACCTTTTCTTTCTTAATCCTCTTCCCCTTATTGCCCACATACCACGTTTGTCCTCTAAATCCTTTCTCCATTTTCATTCTTAATATCATTCTTAGTTCCTGTTAATGGCATACATTGTTTACATTCACTAAGGTTATTAAGATACTGTGCATGGTGTGTATCTTAAAGGCACATAACTAAAACTGTACTTATTTTACAGAAGAATATTTAGCAGCAAATTGGGGGATTTTTTTAGTTACTCAATGCTCCTTATAGAAATTGACACAATAGAAATATTGAAAGGAGGAAAATATATTAAAAAATAAAGTCTAAGATCAAGTAAAATAAAATATATGAAGAAAGTTTAGAATCATAACAAAAGAGAATATAGAACTGCTCCTTAATATTTAATATCATATTAACAAGTGTATAGTCATAAAGAAATTTAATCTGAACCAAATTTGGACTTTATTATACAAAAATAAAGCAAACCTTCTTAATTAACATAACTAAATAGAAAGTAGACATTTTGTTAATTAGATGATTTTTATAGGACATAATAAAATATGTATAGGAGACAATCTCTGATAATGTGTTTATAAAAAGGAAAAAGAAGCTGGGCCTAATGGCACAACCTGTATTTTCAGTACCCTGGGATGCTGAGATAGGAGGATTCCAAATTCAAGCCTAGCCTGAGCAATTTCTGCAGATCCTGTTTTAAAATTTTAAAAAAATGGGGGACTAGGGCTGGGGATTTAGCTCAGTGGTGCCATTGCCTGCCTGGCAAGTGTAAGGTCCCAAGTTTGATCCCCAGCACCAAAAACAAAAACAAACAAACAAACAAACAAAAACCACATAAATTTATGGAATTAGTATGAGAAAATTAAAAAATGGAAACAAAGTCTTTGTAGATTGGGAGGGGTGAAGGGGTTGAAGGAAGGGTAGGGGAATGGGGAAAAACAAGAACCAATATGGATTATGTAAAGGTGCAAATTTCCAATGATGAATGTCATTATATTGTATACCTTAAATGTACCAAAAATTAATTTTGAAAAATAGGGCTAGGTTTGTAGTTCAGCTTAAAGACCCTGGCTTCATTCAATCCCCACCAAAAATTAAAAAAAAGTATTTGAAAATTTAAATTAATTATTTTTAAAAATTGAATGGCTGTTCAATAATGTTTTTTAAAGTGACACTGTATTACAAAAAATTTATTCATGGAATTATGAGACCAATTTGGAGATAATGCTCTATGTTCCTGTGGATTTCAGGGTTAGCCATGTAGCCTATTTTGATTAATGAAATGTCAAAGGAAACAATAGCTGCAGCTTCTGAGAAATTTCAAAAACCCTGAACTTTCTGCTATGAGAGTTTTAAAGCTCCAGACTGAGGCTGTTCCATTAGCTTAGCAAATTAGATTTTGGCAGCTAATGGAGGCAGAGGCATAGTAGACCATCAAGATCTTAAAGCAGAAAGGAAAAACAAACTTTTGCCGATTTGCTGTTAGAATCTACTGAGAACTTGGGTAAATTTGCTTTTCTTGTCCTTTGTTTTTTGTTTTTTTAAATCACAAGACTGTAAATTCTATTTAAATAAATTCAAGTATAAAACCCTGCAATAGCCTGGCATCAGAAGGGATAATGTAGATGTTCTTAAAATAACAAGGAGAAATGGAAAATAGAAAAATAGCACTATGCTTCAAGATGCTAAATAGATTGTTTTCATAAACAAATACAACTTAAAATGAAATAATAACATTAGAAAGATGATCAAAATATATTCACATCATAATTCTCAAACCTTCAACTAAATTAGAAATAAATAGCAAATATGTATATTTAAAAACTAGCCTCTTAAAAAATATATTCTAAAACATATTGAGAAGACTTAACAATGTCTACTGTAGACTACATATGAATGACTTTTAAATTGAGGTGAGAAGCTATCCTAATCCATGAATGTGGCCATTCTGATAACAGGAACATTTCATATGTAAGAAGAATTAAAATATAGATGCCTAAAGATTAAATTTTTTAAATGACAATAAAAATCAGAAATAAAAACCTTGCAAAGAAAATGTGTGCTGGATATTTTAATTTAAGTAAATCAACTAAAATCTATGGAAAATATCTCACCTTGTTAAATTCCTTCGTAATGCTAAAGAAAAAAGAAAAACATGTTTCAAGCATTAGTTTATTTCCATGCCTTTTAAACTACTCAAACTTTGAAAGAAGAGTTCTTTAACATAGTGCATTATATTTACATTGATACCTGACAGTCTTATGTTAATAAATTCAATTACCAATATGCTTGCATGTTGATGCATTAACAATATTAACAATAATAATCAGTGCAGGCAATAAATTATTACCACATTAAAACAGCGGCTTCCAGAACCATTCATGTTCTTTGCTGTTAGCCACTATCATTTAAAATAACTCACTACATGTATGAGTAAAAAAATGAATATGACCACTTTATTTGGAAAGAAAGTTGTTGAAAATATAATAGCCATTAATATTTTTTATATTGTGAAAGTTTTTTATTATTCATTAATATAAGCTGTTGAAAGCAAGAACTTTTCATTCAGTATAAGAAAAATTTCAATTAACCAAAATGTAAATCAAAACTGTAGTGAATTATCACACATTTCATAAGTGTAAAATTACAGTAGTAAATCTGACTAGATTTAGTAAAGCTTCAGTAAATGGCATTTTTGCTTGGTTTACAGAAAAATAAATCAGAACAATTTTCCTCAAATTCTATTTGATGATGCATAATAAAAACTTGAGAAAACAATTACTTTTAAATTTCATTTCTAAAATTTGCTTCTAAGAAGAATATAACGTCACAATTTTACCTTCTAAATATCCTGGGGGATTACCTGCATAGTACATTATTTTATGTTTAATTTATGATTTATTTTCTTTTGCTCATATATGTTAAACATTATAAGAAAATAATGAAGGGGATTTCACAATAAATGTTTTGATAATCAGAATAAAATATCAATATTTTTACAGTGTATGAGCAATGAAGATCCCACAACAGAAGTTTAAATTTCGCAGTAGTCCATCTCTTCCTCTTCATGTCCTCTCTGCACTCCTGTGGTACACTGACAAGGATGTTCTTCCGAGAAATGCCTATTTTATTAGAGGTAATATTAGTACGTCTTCTCTACTGGAAGTTTCTCATAAATAATATATGTTGTGAAAACTCTCATGACGTGCTTCAAGTTTCCCCGTTTCTCTTCCTTCTTTTTCTTAAAAACAATATCTTTCTCACTTGAACATTTTGTGTCATATATCTGTTCCTATGAAGGCTATTGACCAATTCCATGTGGACATTAAGAATGTAAAAATACACCATGAATCTATATCTGAATATTCACAACTGACCTTGCGGGACTTAAAAGGAGCGCTTGATAAGAGTTATCCATCCCTTGGCCTTGAAATATTCATTGGCTTTCATAATAGCATTTTTAACCTGATATCTTCCTTCTGCCACTTGCTCCCCATTTTCATTTGTATTTGATATTTGTATATAGTCTCTTCTTAGTGACATACTGCAAAGTTCTATTCTGGGACTTCCTTTTCTTATCTGCAGTTACGTCTTTGATGAAAACAATGAGTAGATATCATTCTATAAATTTACATCATTATTTTTCTCACTAGTATTATATAGTATTCTGAAGTGGAATCCTGTTTTCTTAAATTTGTATTAAATAATTTATAATTTTGTGCTACATTGTATTTTATATTCCATTTTGTATTTATTTCCAGTATATAATAGGTAGTTAATGAGATGATTATGTAATATGACTCCCTAAATATTATTAAACTCAGGTATTATTCCTAAAATAAATTCTTGAGAGGTACCTAGTATCTACAGTGTACATCTTGGTACATTCAACTCCATCTTTCAGACCACTTTCCACATTATTGCACACATAGTGGAAACTGAAATACAATTGGAAGTATGAGTGAAGTAGTAAAATGTGAATATGCAGTGCTGAGGAGAGGCAGGTACACGTCTTTGTTGGTAATACATTATTGAGTTATTTGGGTCTAAGATGTCCATGGACTGATAACAGTGATTATCTGAGTCATATTTTTATTCCATTGATTCCTGTTATGTTTTAATCTTATTTAGACTTGAATTAAATGCTTACTAATTAAATACAGTTTTGAGATGTATGTCATATATTAAGAGAAATAAATAACTATTCTGAGCTCTATCTAGTGAAGGAATAGTGAAGGGGAAGGGAAAGCATGAGGGGTAGAGAAAAGGAAAAAAAGGAAAGGAAAAATATGAGAAAAGGAAAAATGGAAACAGTCAGTAAATAGGGAGGAGTGGAGGGGTTAAAGGAAGGGCAGGGAAATGGGAAGAAATAAGAACCAAGCTATATCACGTAAATGTACAAATTGCCAATGATGAATGTCATCATATTGGACACCTAAAATGCACTAATATACTTAATTAATAATAAATAAAAGAATCCATGATGTAAGAAAAATAATAGAAAAGGATTGGAGCTTAAATTTAAAAGATAGCAAGTAATAATTTTAGTAAGTATTATAGTTAAATGTATGGAGCTACTTTTATATATCAGACAGAGTGCTAATACATTTATGTAGAATATAATACTGTAGCTCTATTTTGTTTAGAGTTGTTAATATGCCTGAAGTGAATAAATACTGAGAAGCTGATTGGAACATCTGTCTCTGGAGATAATAACCAGTAGTTTCCCAAGTGTTTGAATCAAGTGTTTGAATTAATTTATTGAAATCCATTTATTTTTCTGAATTTTTACAATAATCAAACGCTAAGCTCAGATGAATTGACTAATGAATGATGTCTACTCAATTAACATATGAATCACTGGGTTTAGTTTGACTTGTGAATGGCATTACTTATTATTGTATAAAATAATCCTATGATGGTATTCCCATTATAGTCTTACCAAACTTTTATTTTCTCATAGATTCAATGCAAAACAGGCACACTACACATCAGTCAGAAAAATAACCTAAATTAGGCCACACTCCTAAGTCCCTTAAGAAAACTAGTATCCAAATGTTTTCAAATTATTTTCATGTAATATAATTTTTCTTTTTTTATTGAGTTTATTGGTACATTTTAGTTATACAGTACAGCTACATTCATTATTGGGATCTTGTACCTTTACATGACAGGTGATCTTGGTTCTCATTTTTCCCCTTGCCCTTCTTTAATCAATATCTTGTATTTACACATGCAGTGTCAGCCTGTACTGTTTAGCTAGAATTCACACACTGTCCACTGCAAGACAGTTAATGAATGTGCAATTTTATTGGGCAATGACACAGCTGGATTGCCTCGTAGTCACAATGACAGAAAAAGACTTCACTCAGACTATAGACACAAAGTATAGCTTACTGAAATTTAGAATCACAACATAATGCATTCTTCAGATTAGTTCTGGGTAAACATTACATTTTCATCTCTACATCATGTAACAAGAACAGCTTAGCAATTTTATTTGAGAAAATAAAACTGCTTTCAAGTGACTGAATTTCTGACAACGGGAATTTTAAATTGTCTTCTGACTCTTGCTGTCGACAATTTTGTGCAAACATATTAGATAGATATATATAATTTATTGGGAACTTATGTTTGTATAATAAGTCTTGCTTATTATAATTTTCAATTTTATTTAGCAAAATATAAAGAAATAAATGTAGAATTCTGATATTTCAAAGAGCAGCTTTCTCACATTATTCAGTACTGCATCAGTATCTGGATCACTTGCAGGTAGGAAGTCTGCATGCCCTGCCTCCTTGGGCACCATCCCACCCTCTCTGCTGTGTATCTGTATTCAAATTTGCTAGCATTGTCTGAATCTCATATGAGCTTGGCATCATGAACTTACTACATCTCTTAATTGTGACTTTCACAGTAGAGTCTCTGAGTGTTCTAGCCAGGCAATTCTTGGAAGCACAATTTTCCCATCTCTGGTACAATGCATAAAGTGTGTTTTAGAAAACACTAAATGTTATCTCTGAAGAAAGACATGAAAATGGGCTACTGCAGTGTACTCCAACTCAGAATCCTTAAACACTGGATTTATTAACTGTACGTACTAAAATTTAACTATTGAATTTTAAATTTACTTCAAATTATTATCTTTATCTTCCTAAACAATTCCACCCATTTGACTAACCTTGAATAACTAGTATATTGTTAATCACATTGATATAATTACATTATATCAGTTGATCAGTAATATATTCAATTTTATGATACTCCTTGAATATAAAAGATCCTGAGTTATTTATTAATTAGCATTTGCGAAGTTCTTTAAATCACTGAAGATGTTTATGATACTTCCAACTATAATGTTTCCTTTTTATTTATTTACATTGTTTCAACAAAGTAACATAAAATTTGAAACATTCAGCGGGGTTTCATTGATCTCATAGCATGTGTAGAAAATATTTTTAAAATGCAATCATCACAAAGTTATATTTCTTACTAATTTGACCACATAACATTAAAAGAAAATGTAATTAAATATAGATTTATTTTTGCCACTTTACTACTCTGCAGTATGAAGTATTTTAAAAAATGTAATAAAGCTTTTAAATTATGAATAATTATCCTAATTATTATTTTATTAATTGCAAAGCGTAGAGAGATACAAATGTGAAAAGTGTAGTCCATGTAAAATTTCACCTGGAATGAAAGAGAATTCCCTAGTTTTACCTTATTCCAACTTGTGCTAGTTCTCTACCCTTATTTGTAAGAATTAAGGTTAAAACAAAGTTTCCTCTTCACCTTCCTGTCTTAGTGCTTATGCTTCAAATAAATAGCAAGCAAGGGAGAGTGGAGAACCTCACCATATATGAAAGAGGCGAATATTCTCTCACAAGTTACTAGCAGTGAGGTAAGTAATCAGTAAGATTATGATTGTCAAACTAATAAATCTTGATATCTTGTCATAAAATTATAATTGTAAAGAAATAATACTTTTCAACCTTTTTTCTTACTTCATAACAGCTTTTCTTTAACCATTAGAGTTATGTATGCACTGTTATTCAGATTCTAAAATACATACTTTTTATAATTGACTTAAATCCTCAAGTTTCTGGCTCATCACTCTTGCTGCTCATGTTCTCAGGGTTGTGACTGCTGCTTATCTTCCTCCGTTACCATCAAAACTTCCCTTAACAGTGTCCAGCAATTTGGCAGTTGCTTACCCAGCGGCGCAAATCAATGAAACATACTTTAGATGCCTAACATATTGTAGTATGTCAGGTCTGGACCTACCAATTAAATTTTATTATACTTTAATTATACTAATGGGGGAATACTGTAAAATTTAGTCAAACATTCTGACCTTATTAGATCCATAATTTGTCTTTATACCTTTTCCTATTACTGATTTCTGACCTGTCAGTAACAAGAATTTTCATTTGTTTGTTTTTGTCCCATATACATTTGTCTTTCAGGTAGGAAATTTAAACTTCTATGATTTTCTTTTCTTCTCTTTTGATACTAAGTACTTCTGGCAAAGCCATCATTAGTTACTCTTCCTGTGGATCTCTAGCATTTTTTTGCACCCTTTGGATGAAATTATGTTTCCCTCATAAAATACTAATTGTTATTCTTTGTGTTAGGGGCAGATAAATGATTTGTTTTATGTGATCCTCTTTTTAGGCAATAGTATATTGTGGTTAATAAAGATAAAAATTTTTAAAAAGCCAAGCTGCTATGAAAAAAGCTAGTGAGAGAAAGGTAGTGAATAAGTGTATGCTTAGTAGAGCAAAATCTTGAGAAGATCTGATGGCATAGGCTCCGGACATAGAGAGGTTAACCTCAAACAGTGCAAAGGCCTTTTCCTTTTTTGATTTTTTTCTTTTTGTTGAGTTTATTGGTACATTCTAGGTATACAGTACAGTTACATTCCTTACTGGGATCTTGTACCTTTACATGACAGGTCTTGGTTCTCATTTTTCCCCTGATCCCTGCCCTCCCTTCAACCCCCATTTACAAACATTTTATTTCCATTTTTTTTCTTTTCGCTTATTACCCTTCACCTACCCATCCTACCTTCCCTACAGCTTTAGCCCTTTTCTCCCTATTTCACATTGTTAATTATATCATTAGGATCTTGTGCACTATTGTAGTTTTTTCACACCAGAGAAACTATGTGTGACTTATTTATTTCACTTAGGAGTATATCCTCAAAACTTGCTGGAAGATAAGTTAGACAGAACTCTGGAAGACATTTGCATAGGAAAAGAATTTTTGAACAAATCCTCAGTAGCACAGGAAATAGCAGAAAGAATCAACAACTGAGATCTCATTAAAAAACTTCTGCACTGCAAAAGAAACCATCAGCAGAACTAAGAGACAACCTACAATGTGTGAAAAAAAAATTAACAGCTGCTCCTCAAACAAAGGACTATTATCTAGAATATATAAAGAACTCAAAACAATCAGCACCCCCAAATATAAAGACCCAATTAAAAATGAGCATCTGAAATGAACAGACATTTCTCAGACAAAGTAAATATATGAAAAAATGTTCCACATCACAGGTCATTCGAGGGATGCAGGTGAAAACAACACTGAGATTCCACCTCATCCCACAAAGAATGACTGCTATCAAGAAATCACACAATAAAAAATGTTGGTGGGGTTGTGGGGAGAAAGGAACCCTTCTCCATTGTTGGTGGGAGTGCAGACTGGTGCAACCACTATGGAAATCAATATGGAGCCATCTCTCTGCTGGGTATCTTTCCAAAAGAATTAAAAGAATCATATCACAGTGGCATATGAACACCTATGTTTATAGCAGCACAGTTTGTAATAGCTGAAACTTGGAAACAGCCCATTTGCCTATCAGTTGGAAACTGGATAAAGATGTGTTTTTTCTATAAAATGGAATACTACTCAGCCATAAAGAAAGAGAAATTGGAGTCATTCATACAAAAATGGATACATTTGGAGGCTATATGCCTTTTCCTTTCTTACAAAATGAGGTAAGGGAAGAAAATTTCTAAGAAGAATCTTGTTGTTTCACATACATATACCTATGCTGTACTCTCTAAGATTAATGTAAACATCATGTACATCAAATATGCACTAATACAAATAAACAAAGTAATTATTGATACAGATTTTTGCATACATATATCAGGAAATCCTGTCAGATGGTCTCTCTGGCATGTAGAAATTGAGCTTATCTTCATGTTGTCTAGAATACAAGGCACAAATTTACATTAATTCACCATTCAGTTTAAACTAAATCTTTACTTTTTTATATATTATACCTTGCACCAATATCATCGAGAAAAATTGGTAAAAATACATTGCTTTGCACCACTTGCTGAATTTTCAATTCAGTGATGTCTAAAATTTTGCAGTTCTTGGTAAATGTTGAAGCTGATGGTCAAAGGACTATCACCAATCAGCCAACTGTTCTTTGTTGTATTGAAGATCATTAGATTTGCATGTCACCAGATGGAGTCTGAGAATGTCTGTCTCCTAATGAGGAAACAGAAAAGGGAACAAGAGATGTGGGGAGGGAAGAAGCAAAAGAATTTAGAGAAAAAATAATTGAAGTAAAAATGGAAATACAGTAGAGCTTTTGCAAATGGGGAATGTAAGAATGATTAGAGTGGGAGGAAAGGGACACAAAAATTCAATTAAGATGTGTTATGCACATGTTCAAATTCCACATGATGAATGTGACCCTTATGTGCTGCAAACATGTGCTAATAAAATAAAGAAAATTTGGAGCAAAATAGAAAAGAGATGGGGAGCTTAATTTACTAGTCCCCACCTGGTGGTGTTTGTCAAGTATCATCATAGAAAATTATTTAAGGGTGCAGTCAATGAAAACACAAGCAGTTTTATTAAGCAAGTTTAGAAAGTTAGAAAAGATAGGGAAATAATTTTAACTTGAGGAGCAAAACAGAAGGCCCAACTCTAATAAAGATAATTAGACAGGCCAATTAACTGAAGCACAGGACTAGTTCTTATGACTTTGTTGGGTTGGGCTAGAGGCTGATACTTTTCTATTGTGTCAGAAATATGGCATCTTTGGAAACTTTTCCCTTATATTGAGGGAATTTGCTTCTTGCATAGGATATTGATCAGGAGCCATTCTCACTCCTAGAGATACGCTGCTATGACCTATCCAATAAGATTAGGGGAACCTGGGAGAGCACGTATTCTATCCTTTGTTAGCAACAGAGAATAGAGAAAAACACAAGTCTTCATCTTTGGTAAGTGTTACATCATAGATTATGTTCTTAAAACCCATGTTTGTGCTTCCCATGAGGGTACCTGTTCTATTTCAGAAGACACACAGATAAATAAACTATGGGATATTAATAGAACAGCATAGGTTTAAAATTTATTCACATTTAGCCCTCCACTTTGAACTGTTTTTTTTAAATTTTTAACTGATAACATTAAGCTGCATATATTTATATCATACTGTGATGTTTTGAGACACACAAACATTATGTAATGTTCAAAACAGATTCAACATATATCTTCTAAAAATTATTAATTCCTTTTGATGAAAATATTCAAAATCCTTTCTTTTAGAATTTTTTATGTTTTAATACATACCAACATATGAGTGTATCTGAAGATATCCCATAAAAAGTTTTGGAGAATTTTTTGATTATGGGGTCTCCGTTTCTATCTCAGTCTCTCTCTGTCTCTCTCTCACACACACATACACACACAAACACACTTATTGAATATTAACTCAAATAAAATATTTTAAATAATAATTTGAGGTTATCAAGAAACATTCCACATTGTAAGTATTATAACCCTAAAGCTTTTCAAGTCAGAATGTTGTAAGTCTCAAATTCTACATTTCACATCTGCTCCTCCCTTACAAAGAGTGGCACACAGAAAAATTAGTCATCAGTCCAGAAAAATCAGTGGCTGAATAAACCTGTCATGGAATCTTCCACTCTCAGCCTCCCAAGGGTCTCATTCCTTGGTGAGGATCTGGCTTTATTAAAGACACTTGGGGGTTTGTTCATAAAGTCTTCTCCTATGCAAATGTCTTCAACAGTTCTACCTAATTCACTTTCCAGTAAGTTTAGTATTTCTGTTTTAATATGTAGATCTTTAATCTACTTGGATTTTTGTTTAGTGCATGGTGAAAGATAGGGATCTAGTTTCAATCTTTTGCAGGCCGAAAGCCAGTTTTTCCAACACCATTTATTAAAGAGGCCGTCTTTCCTCTAGTGAGGATGGATTGGCTCCTTTGTCAAGGTTGAGGTAGCTGAGTATGTGCGGTGTTGTTTCTGAAACTCCTAATCTATTCCAGTGATCCTCAGGTTTGTTCCTTTGCTAGGACCATGCTGCTTTTATTGCAGTGGCTTTGACTTTGTTCTAAATGGCTAAAACTTGGAAACAACCCAAATACCTATCAACTGGAGACTGGTAAAGAAGATGTGATTTTTCTATAAAATAGGGTACTAGACATCCATAAAGATTGAGCAAGTAGAAGCATTCAGAGCTAAATGAATGCACGTTGAGGCTGTATATGAAATAAATAGGACACACGTGTAAATACCAAATAGTTTCTCTAGTGCGAAAACCTAAATGGTAAATAAGATTCAAATGGTATAATTGGGTGTGTGAAATAGGAAGAAAATAGCTAAAGGGGAAGTAGGAAAGGGAGGGGCAAGGAAATAAGGGAATATAAAAAAATATGGAAAAAAGTCTTTGTAAATAGGGAAGGGTAAAGGGGGTGAAGGGAGGGAAGAGTAGGAGGAAAAATAAGAACCAAAATATGTCATATAAAGGTACAAGATCCAAATGGTAAATGCAACTGTATTGTTTGCTTTAAATGTACCAATAAACAATGCAAAAAATTAAAAAATAAAGATACTTGCGCTGCTTTCTTCAAACATATCCCCAGACAGGAGTCAAAAAATGAAAGAAGGTTCTCTGAACATGAACCCACAAAAGAGCAACAAAAAGCAGACTCTAGCTGTCTGTTATCTACGGATGGTGTTATTCATTCATAGTGAAACTCATTCCTGTTGGTCTACCGCAGCTTGTGGAGATGCTGCCTACAATGCAGAAAGAAAGAAGTTGATATAGCAAGTATATGGAGTGGGGAGCATTTCAAAATAAGGTACCTGAGTGTGTTTGGAGTTGTTTCTGCATCTTCTATTCGGTTGCATTGATCCTTGGGTCTGGATTTCTTTTTCCAGTATCATACTTCTTTATTATAGTAACTGTGTAGTATAACTTGAAATTGAGGATTGTGATATCCACTCCCTTTTCTTTGTTGCTTAGAACAGCTTTTGCTATTCTATGTCTCTTCCGGTTCCATGTGACTTTTAGTAGTGTTTTCTCTAATTCTGTAGGTATGCTATTACTATTTTGATTAGGATTCCATTAAATCTGTATAAGAGTTTTAGAAATATAACCATTTTCACTATATTGGTTTTTCCTACTGAAAACAAGGTATATTGATCCATTTTCAGATATCTTCTTTCATCTCCCTTTTGAGAGTATTGCTGTTTGCAATGTAAAGCTCTTTTATTTCTTTAGATTGAATCCTAAGTATCTCTTTTTCTCGATGCTCTTTTGAAAGGTGGCTTTTTCATCCAATTTCTCTGTCTTTGAGTTTATTCATGTACAGGAATGCTACTAATTTTAACTTTGAGTGCTGCTTTGTTGACTTTGTATACTGCTATACTACCAAATTTAGGTATTAAATATAGGAATCTTTTTATTAAAATTTCTGTGGTATTTTGCTATGCCATCACAAAATAATCTGTTGGGAGACTAAATGGGTGAAACTCTTGAAGAGATAGGTGTAGGTAAAACAACTTTATGAACAAAACCCTTATGGCACAGGAAATATTACAAAGAATCAAGAACTGGGGTTAAATTATATGAAAAAAAAAAAAACTTTTGCACAGCACAACAAACCACCAACAGAGTGAAGAGACAACTACAAAGTGGGGGAAAAAAATCACATCTTCCAAATTAAAAACCCAGTGGGCCTCTGAAATAAATAGCCATTTCTTTTTAGATAAAGAAATACAAGTGTATTGAACATCATTGGCCATTTGATAAATGTAAATTAAAATAGTACTGGTATTCTATATCAATTCAGAAAGAATGTGTATCATCGAGAAATCAATCAAATCAAATGCTGATGTGGCTATAGGTAAGAAAAAATCCTTCTCCACTATTAGTGGGAGTGTAATTTTGTATAATCACTATGTAAATCAGTGTGGAGATTCCTCAAAAAACCTAAAAACAGAGGTTTCATTTGACTCTGCTATTCTCCTTCTTGGTATCTTCCTGAAAGAGTTAAAAGCAAGATATCTGAGCAATTTACACATATCCATATTTAAAGCTGCACAGTTTATAATAAATAAATCTTGGAAACACCTCATATGCCCATCAATGAATGAATGGATAAAGAAAATGTGCTTTCTGTATAAATGGAATACTACACTGCCGTAAGTAAGGATAAACATGAGACCTGTTTAAGTAAATGAATACAACTTGGGAGCATAATTTTAAGTGAGTTAAATCAGACACACATTTAAATATCATACTGTTTTTCTTGTGTGAAAAACTCAAAGGATAATAAGGAACACAATGGAGAAAAGATATTGGGAAGTAGGAAGAATATGTTCAAATGGGAAGGAGGGACAGGGAGGACACTGGGAGGAAAGTAACAGAATATGAAT
This sequence comes from Fukomys damarensis, assembly GCF_012274545.1. Lineage (NCBI taxonomy): Eukaryota > Metazoa > Chordata > Mammalia > Rodentia > Bathyergidae > Fukomys > Fukomys damarensis. The sequence goes on along the minus strand of NW_022900950.1, from coordinate 19,597,003 downwards.
AAAAAAATAAAGAATGCAAGGAAAACAATGGAAATAAAGTTTTTAAATGGGAGGGAAACAAAGATTAAAGGGAAGGGGGGGATGGGAAAAACAATTAAATACATTACATATGGGTATAAATTCCTTGTGATTAATGTGATCATTATGTATGTAAAAAATGTACCAATAAAATTAATTCAAAAATAAATAAAATATTCCTTTTGCCTCAACATTTACTAAATCAGAGAACAGAGAATGAGAATATTAATCAATTCCCCAAATGACTTTTAATCACACTAATAGTTGAGGACCAGTGATCTGAAAGACATCCAGTTTCTTTCAAATAGTGATTATCTAGGGTACAATGCTGGCATATATTGAAAAATAATAATTTATTGTCATATTAGCAAATAAATGACTCATATCTTAGTAGATATATTTTTCATAGATGAAAGATAAATTCTTAACCTTTATTGTAAGGACACTGATTTTAATGTTGTACTGTAAAATTTAGGTGGCTGAAAAAGCTTGTTCTGACAGAAAACCATCCACTTTTTTATTAGATCCAGATCAATGGTGATCTTCTAAAATATATTAACTGCAAAAATATGAGTTATATAAAATAATTAGGAATCCAATGCCTGATTTAGTTGAATCATTATTGGGATGCTATTAAAAATAAATATCCCAAATAATTTATTGTAAATTTTCAATGAAATATAATATCAAAATATCAGCTAACTGATGGTGAGGAATGAACAGGCTTTGCTTGTAAGTTACTTATGGACTCTTGGTTTTCTACATCTGCTTTAACAAATTTTTATGAACTGGTGGCTTAAAACACGAGAAATTTCTTCTCTCAATCTGGAGGTCAGAAGTCTGAAGTGAAGGTGTTGGCCCAGCTGCACTCTAGAGAGACTCAAGGGAGGACCTCTCCCAAGCCTCCTTCCGATGTTTTGGTGACAGTCCACAGCCCTCAGCATCCCCTGACTCAGGGCCCCATCTCATCAAGCACTACCTTCTTTACCTCACCTCTCCTCTATCTTCTTTTCTTCATTATGTTTCAAATCTCCTTTGCCTTTTTCTTAAAAAAATATTTCTTATATTTGAGGCTAACCTCAAAAGTTCAGCATTATCTCTATCCAGTTTAAACACATCTGCAAGACTCCCTTCCCAAATAAGGTGGCATTTATGTTTTAAGGGTTTGATGAAATATATTTTACAAGAAAATGATTTTAAATTGTGTGATATTAGTCAAAAAATACTATTCTGTAATTACAGCTAAATACACTTTAGATACCCCTAGATAATTGGCAATTCTTTTGGGGACACCACTAAAACTGCAAGCCATTAAGGACCTTATTTCACAGGTGACTATCTTAGACAATCAAGCACCTGCAAGAGAAAAATCACAGAGAATTTCTCCACTGTTAGACATTGCCTTAAATGTTCAAACAACATGATGAAAAATGAAAAACAGATGTTTCGTTGGACAGAAGCAGTTTCCAAGATACTTTTTGTAATTGTTCTTAATGACTGTTCACAAGTTTTCTTAAACTGAAAAAAGAGCTGACAGATATTTCAATAAATGCATCTATTTAGGAAGAAATCATAAAATTTTTAAGTCAATCTAATTTGCTTAGAAAGGTCCTTTAAATAGTTTTTCTTGTATTTTAAAATATTTTACATTTAGTCATACAGATTGAGTTATATGGCTACACGCAAATTTTTAATATTTATAAACAAATAATATGTTGAAGTAAAACAAATTTAATGCTATAATTACTATGAAGCACTAATGCTTTAATATAATTAAAATTTTAATAAATCTAAGTTGCATAAAAATTGTTAAAAATTTTCAATGGGCAGGAAAATTTTGTGCGCAGTCAATTATGTAGTAGAGTATTTTGAAATAATTTTTTCATTAATTTATTACAGAATTGATTTAAGCATGCACAGATGTAAATGACCTAGTATTTTTGGCACATTTATACTGAATGCACATGTTGAGTAGCATGTATTTTACATAATCAAAATCATAGTTTAGCTACTTGCTCTATTAACATATGTATTATTCAGATCACCTTTAAAATTATAACTAAGATTTCTATATCTGTTGTTGAAGAATTTTATCTAGTTTATATTTAACATAATAATTTATTTATAGGATTGACTGAAAAGTTTGCTGAAAAATGATGGCCATTAGCAACTAACAATCTGACATAGTTGGTATTGCTTATATCTATATATTGAAATATATACTATTTAATAATGGTTAATATGTTAAACATGCATTTTGTGCCAGACATTACTGAGTGCATTAAATGCAACATAGTAATTTTTAGAGCAAAACCTTGAGGCATACATTAATATAGTATCCATTTATAGACATGAAAAACAAAAAGAAGGTGATTGCCAAAGATGAACCATCTGAGAAAAGAGAACTGTAATTCTACTTAAAATGGAAGGCTAGACCAGATAACCTGTTGCTTTATAATAAATGTGACAAATTTGGTCATATAATTTATATATATATAATTATATGTATGGTAAATCAAGAGTTAGCTATAGCATACAAACCAAATTGTGCCTAACAGCTTTTCATGTAGTGCCTTAAAAACCATCACGTGTTTGAATTTGTTTAATAGAGTGCATCTTACTCATATATATGTCACTTTTTGGAAAGATAACATATATTCATTAAATTTTGCATTGATAATGCTACTTATAAACTGGGCCCCTACTCATAAACTCATTGACTATGTTTGTCACTATTTTATTTTGTTTTCAAAATGTTTTATAATATACTTCAAATGACTGCACTATCCTTTTCTCATTGCATTTAACTTTTATTCTCAAGAAAATATTTTGTCAGAAGAAACACTTTTTAATTCTCATCCAAGTTTTTAATATTGAATTTTAAGTTTTAGGTAAATTTGTAATAAATTATAGCTAATATAAAGAATTTTGCACAAATGGTAAATTATATTTTGTCAATTTGCACAGACTCAATATATCTTATGTACAGATGGAGAAAGAAAACTGTCTGCTTCTCAGTTTTTTCTGTACTTTTGTTTTATGTAAGAAGAGGAAGAAAATTATACATTGTTATTCTGTGCACAATACACTTCTTGTGAGAATCACTCATGCTGCTATTTGTAGTACAAACATGTTCTTTTACATATCACATAATATTTCTTTTTTCGCACATTGAGTTTATTGGTACATTTTAGGTATACAGTACAGTTACATTCATCATTGGGATCATGTACCTTTACATGACAGGCGTTGGTTCTCATTTTTTCCCCTTGTCCCTGACTTCCCTTCACCCCCTACTCCCCTGCCCATTTATAAACATTTCATTTGTATTTTTTTATTTTCTCCTAATTTTTTCTCTTATTTCCTTTCCCCTACCCTTCCCACTTTCCGTGCACCTTTAGCCCTTTTCTTCCTATTTCACATTGTCAATTATCTCATTAGGATCTTATGTACTATGATAGCTTGTTCATATTAAGGATATACTCGTAAGTGAAATAAATAAGTCACACGTGTAAATACCGAATAGTTTCTCTGGTGTGAACAAACTGTCACGTCATAGTTCACTGAGTATATCCTAATGCATTCGTCCATCAAACACTGATGAACAATTAAATCTTTTGTCGTTCAGATATTTTATAAACAGCATTTCAATAAAACTCATGTTCTCATGATAAATATATATAAATTGGTTTATTATATACTATATACTTTTGCCTATTACAGTCATACAAATTTTATTGATTGATTGATTGATTGATTGATACCCGAGGACGAACTCAGGACCTTGCATTTGAGAGGCAGGCAGCAGCACCAGTGAGCTAAATCCCTGGCTCTAGTCATACAAATGCTTATGTTTCATTTCAGTAGACTTTTCCAACTTTCCAAAGAAGTGCTACCAATGAACACAACAATAGCCCAGTCTGGGGGTTCTTCTGCTACATATGTTTTGTAATGCTTAATTTGTGCATATTTCCATTTTAATCTTTCATATTTCCCTGATGAGTCTGTATTTTTATCATAGTTTCCTATTTTATGGCTATTTGAATATGCTGATTTGTGAAAGCCTATTCAAATCTTTTGCCTCTGTAATCCCAATCTCCTCACAAGGCAGATTTTTATTTTTTAGCTCAAGCTAATTTTTCTTTGCCTATCATTCATTGGATGGAGCTACTTCTTTTTCGTAACATTGTAAGTTGAATTATTATATTTACATTAAACCATATTGCTAGAAGCCTGCTTTTTAATTCCATTTCAATTAGTCTTTCATATGTAATAAAATCTATGTGATATATATGTAATTACCTTTGGGATTGTTATCTTTCTCCTCTCTATTCAAATCTCCATGCCCTTCAACCTTCTGACTGAAACAAAATTCTTATCTGTTTTTGGTACCAGGTATTGAACTGTAGTCCTTGCACTTGCTAGGCAAGCAGTGGAACCACTGAGCTAAATCCCCAGCCCTTATCTGCCTATATATTAAGGCTTATATTAGCAACTTGTTTCTTCTAATACCAAAGTCATTCATAGTATCACTTATCTACACTTGGTTATCATTCTTGTACTCTTACCAAAACTGTATTGGATCTTTACTATCTTAGGAACTCACTCAAATAATTCTGTTATATCTGCATGAATAATGTTTAAGTTATCATGTTTCCTGTGAGTATTGTTAAACTTTAACAAACAGTTCTCTCATCTAACTACTCATCCTCCTTATAACAGAAGAGTGACTTCTTTTCCATTGTCTTTCAAGATAAAAACAATTATATATATATATATATACACACACACACACACACACACACACACACACACACCATATACCATATATATGGGTTTCAGAATCTGCATTGAGGATATATTTCTTGTTTTTAACTATTTAAAATATTCCAGTTACTCAGCCACAAAAAGGATAATTTTGAAACATTTCTAGGTTAATGGATGCATCTAAAAATCACACTCTTAAGTGAAACAAATTGGACATATGTGTAAATATCAGATTGTTTCTCTTGTGTGAGAAACTAAAAGTAAAGACAAAAATGTATAATAGATATTGCAAAATAGGAACAAAATATTCAAATGGAAAGGGGCACAAGGGAGGAGGGAGAAGGAAAGGAAGGAAGGGAAAAAGGAAAAAAAATGAGAAAAAAAAGATAAAACAGAAACAATTAGGAATGAAAAGGGTGAAATGACTATTAACCTACCAGAAATTCAGAGGGTCATGAATACTGGCCTTCAGAACCTATACACCAATAAGATGGAAAACACAGAAAACATGGATACATTTCTAGATATATATGAATTACCAAAGTTCAACAAAGAAGACCTAAAAATTCTAAACAACCCAATATCAATCAATGAAATTGAACACTTACCATTTAAGAAAAGCCCAGTTCCTGATGGCATCATGGCTGAATTCTACAAGACATTGAAAGAGGAGCTATTGTCAGTATTGTTTAAACTCTTCAGTGAAATTGAAACGGAAGCAATAATCCTGTATTCGTTCCTGGAAGCAAGCATCACCTTGATCCCAAAAGCAGAAAAAGACCCAACTGAAAATGAAAACTATAGGCCAAACTCCCTAATTAACACAAGTGCATCCTCAATAACTTGTAAATAGGATGCAGAAAATCATTGAGAAGACCATACACCCTGACCAAGAGGGATTCATCTTAGAGATAACAAGGCCAGTCCAACATTTGCAAATCAATAAAAGTAATACACTATATTAATAGAGTCAATGACACAAAACATATGATCATCTCAATAGACGAAGAAAAAGTGTTTGACAAAATCCAACACCCATTCATGATGAAAAAAAAAAAAACCTAAAAAAAAAATGGAATACACGGTCTCTATCTCAACCAGATAAAAGCCATCTATGAAAAAACCAGCAGGCAACATCATACTAAATGGTTAAAAACTGAAATTCTTCATGCTAAAATCATAAATAAGAATGTCCACTATCACCACTCCTGTTCAATATAGTTTTGGAAATATTAGCCACAGTAATTAGACAAGAGAAGACACAGAAGGGATGAAAATTTAAAAAAACAAAATAGTTAAATTGTCATTATTTGCAGATGACATATTATTCTATTTAGAAGAACCCAAGAGTTCCACCAAAAGTCTTCTGGACTTAATAACCAAATTCAGTAGAGTAGCTGGATACAAGTTCCAAGCACAAAAATCAGTAGCCTTCCTGTACACAGAAAACAGACTCATTGAAAGAAGAGCTGTAGAAACACCTCTTTTCATAATAGCATCCAAAAAATAAATATCTAAGAAACATCCTAACAAAAGAAAGGCAAAGTGAAAATGTTTTCAATATAAAAAACTAAAAGAAAGTATCTCCATCAGCTTGTCACAAGCAGACATGGCAAAGAAAATCCATCATATCAAAGGAAGTGATACCTAATATAAATATGGAACTAAAGAATGAAGAACAATAAATTTATATTGGAACACACACAGTATATGTGACCATCAGAGATGATATTTCCACAAGTTCCTGGTGGAAAGAATGTGAGTGACAGCTATAATAGAAGAATGAGAAGAAATACCCTCCAGGAATATATACAAAGGAGCCTGAGGACAGTGTACAGTTCCCTTACCTGAAGAGTACAAGAGAAGGGCAATATCATAAGTAGTTCAGTTAATTTTAATAAAGCTGGGAAGGTAAAACTGAAAAAGGGTGGTTTCCAGAAAGTTCTGTGTAGAAAACAGTAAACTCCTCTACCACAGTGACAGAAAACCATCCATCGGCAACGTTTAGTGTTTTACACACACACACACACACACTCATACGTACACATACGGAAACATGGAAGCAATGCTTTCAGAAAGCTACTGCTTCTCAGGTACTTTATTTACAATTAATTTTATTGATACATTTTAGGCATACAATTTAATGACATTCATCAATGGAGATTTGTACTTTTACATAATATATATTGATTTTTATTTTTCCCCATTCCTCTACCCTCCCTTTAATCCCTCCACCCATCTCTATTTTCAAAGACTTTGCTTACATTTTTTTTTTTTTTTCATTTTCTTCTGTTAATTCCATTCCTTCCAGGTGGCTTTTCAAGGTGTCAGAATCCTGGCTTTCTTTGAAATACATAACATTTAACATTTTCCCCTTCAGCCTCATGGTGGCAATGCAGCTCCAGGAACAACCTTCCTAGTCAGGCAGAAGGAAAGAATGGAAAAAGGCAAGTGATTGCTTTTAATCATGGTAAGAAAACATCTATAGAAACTTATTTTTGTATCATATGGCAAGAACTTTGATTTGTGGTCACCTCTACCTCAAAGAGAGGTTTAAAAGTCAAACATTCCAACTTTCTGAAAACCACACAAGAGAAAGCGAAAGAAAAAGGGAGTTGAAAATGACTTTGTTTGACTTTATCTCCATAAGATCCACAAAACCATAAACCTAAAAAAAAAGAAGCCAAAGATATAAGGTAATGAAAGAGGAAATTGATAATTCCAAAAGTTTAGAGGGCTGTATTTTTTTAATAACACATCATAATAGCTTAAGAGACATTCCACAATCTGGAAATTAACTGTTCAAATGTATTGAAAAAATATTTTTAAAATCTTATTTAAAAAGAATTTCACAGTGAAATGTGATTTTAAAATCCATAAAGGTACCGGATGTTATGTGAAGAGGACATGCCAATGAGTGAAATTATGAATGTTTTTCAGTCTGTACCTGCAGATCTCTTAAATATGTCCTCTGTTTTTGCCTCTACTTCTTTCTGTCTGTCTGTCTGTGTCTCTACACACACATGTGCACACACACACACACACACACACAACACTATACCACAATTATTCGTTGCTACAACACATTTGTCTTGTAAGTGAGGGATAATGCCTATGTCCTCCATTCCTCACATGAAACAACTACCATTGATCTTATAGGTGCTGCCTTATAAAAGATTATTAATAAATCTAAAAGAACCAGAACAGAATCAGATATGGTTCTTGATATAGGGACAAAAAAATAAAGAAACATACAGTGAAATGAATAGTAAAAATAATTGTGAGAAACACAACAGTAAAAAATTAAATCATTCTAAAATATACAAATTCAAAACTGATAAATTTATTTTTAATAATATAGAATTCGAAGTGTAACTGTCAAAGCTGATGCAAGACACATGACATAAGTGGAAGTATGAGATAAATGAGATGACCTGACAGAACTCAGGGAAGAAATTAAATTAAAAGGGATGGAGGGGTTGAAGGGAGGGGAAGGGAATGGGGAAAAAATAAGAATAAAAATGGATTATGTAAAGGTGCAAATCTCCAATGATGAATGGTATACCTTAAATATACCGATAAATTTAATTTTAAAAATAATAGAAAAATTAAATCAGCACAGATTCTGGGGATAGTAAAAAACACACAAAAGTCAATGAAGGACACTGTTAAAGCCATAGTGAGGAAAAAAAGGAAATAAAAATACAATCTAAAATAAATTGTGAAATACATGAAAAATAACTTCAGAAGATAAATTAAAGAATATACATTAGAATCAATCCTCATTTAGAAAATAAAACAAATGCATATAAAATACCACAAGCAAACTTTTGAAAAGTTAATCGATATCTAGAAAAAACTAATATGGTAATATAAGATACACAAATGTATTAGTCTTGAAACAAGTCTTAGGGAATTTCTTTGATTTCAGAGGTAAACAAAATGTCCTATTAATAATTCCCAAGCAGAAATTCTAAAGCAGCTAAAATGGAGTCTTTTGCAAGTGAGTACTTCATGAAATGAAAGCCTCCTGAAGGGGATGGTGTCCTTTTTCAAGAGGCCCACGAGAGCTCTAGCCCCTTCCACCACATGAGGAAACAGTGAGAAGTCTTTCCTCTCAGCAGCTAGAAAGTAGACTGACATCAGATAACCAAATTTATAGTCAGCAGGATCTTGGATGTCCCAGCTTACTTTATAGAACTAAGTTTCTGTTCATTATAAACTGCCTAGTATATGGTATTTTGTGTCACGGCCCAAATGGACTAAGACAAGAACTGATATTTCCAGGTAAATTCAATATTAAATAAAATGTTGACTTTTAATTTAAACTAGCTCCATTATGTCAAATTATAAAATATATTTATTATAAACAATTGTTTTGCAAATACAAATTATTATTGAATTTCACCAAATATCTTTCACTTTTTTTAGAATGTTTTATCATTTTTCTTACCAAATTCTATTTATTAAGTGCTATCAAAATATGCTATCTTAATATCACAGACTTTCTAATAATGTTAGAGGTAGATTGATAATGCTCAATATTTTTGCTTAAGGGATAACCTAGTAAATGTATCCTTTTGTCTCTACATTTCATGGGGAATGCATTTGTGAAGGTTTAGGTTATCCCGAATGAAATTATTTTCAGGCAATATGCTGTTCATAGAATCCCTCTTATTTTTAAAGGCCAGTTCTGAATTTTAACATATTTAAAGGTCAATTCTGTGTATGGATTCAATACAGAGACCAAGCCACTCTAAACACGAGTTAGCCAAAGTTCATGCATTTTAGATTATAGATTTTAATTAAATGTAATTCCCTTTCCACAAATTGTCAGTTTCTTGAATCCATCTTCTATTTGCATTTATTTTCATCAATTTATTAAAAAACAGACAGTAGAACTAGCAAACTTTTCTTGTAACATTAACAGTTGAAAGAAAAATGATACTTTGAAATGAAAAAAAATATTTCATATCTTTCAAATATATACGTATATATTTCCATATACTCTGAATAATACTCAATGAACCAATATTAAGTGCTAGGATTATTAGTGGCATGTTAGACAGAAAGGCATAATTTATATGAAGCACTTCCAGAATTCAGACATTCAAATACTTACTGAATGTCATTACCTCTGGAAAGAAACTACTTTTTTTTCCTCCTTTCTTGAAGCAAGGTGATAACAGAGACCCAGGAAAAATGAATTACAAGTCCTCACAATGACATACTTGTGCTTAGGTCCCATTTTTTAAGATTTCATTGTCATTTTCCTAACCTAGCAAGAGGCTCCCAACAGTAATCTAAAGAATTTCTGTGAAACATGCTGTTGAGGACAAGCAGGGATGATGAGCGGATTCCTCAGAATGACACTGGCTGGTGAGGGGAAGGAAGGTGAAGAAAGTCTGGCAAACAAGAGTTACAGAGAGGACAGCCAGCCAGGGAAGGTTCAGTGAAGATTCAGTGGAGAATGAGTTGGGCAAGGCACAGCAGGAACAAAAAACAGAGGCCTGATTGGATTGCCCTATTGTGTGTGTGTGTGTGTGTGTGTGTGTGTGTGTGTGTGTGTGAGCCTAAAAAGAAGCTATTCTTATCTCTGTAAAGAATTTCTCTATTCTATTTAAAGTTACAATTAATGGTGTTTGCAACAGTACACTTCCTACATACACCAAGCTCCTATAGGCCCGGCTTCTAAGTCAAATTTTCCTGCTTGTAACGCCACAGGTTTATCTCAACTTGACTTAGATGGAGTCATTCTGAGTATAAAACCCCTAGACAAAAAGTTCCAGTGGCAACTCATTCTGGCCCACTCCCAGCTTGGGGGCTCATTCCTTTCTCTTTATAATAATTTCTGCTGTCTGCTTTTGCTGTACAACAAAATATTTTGCTCAGTTATTTTGACTTATAATTCTTTCTGGGTTTAGAGAAGAACCCACCAGTTGGACAGGAACTCTTCTTATAAACAAACAATTGCTATTTGGATGGAAGAGGTGATGTAATTAACTAACAAAATCATTTTCTAATGACACAGATATGACTACTGAAATAGAGGTCAGCAGAAACTGTTGGATGATGATTTTTTTTTCCCCAAGAGCTCCCTACAGGTTGGTGGAGTAAAAGGTGGTAGTGTGAGATGGCTACCCTTAAGTTTGATACCTCTTCAGCATGGTTACCTTGGAGTACCCTTAGATAGACAGCAGATTTCCAAGGCCCAGAAGGACACAAGACACAATTTAAGAGTCATGGGACAGACATATAGAATTAATCTGATCCCTCATCAGTGGTGGAGCTCACAGCAGCCCTGGGCATCCTATTATGTGATATTAACTCCTGTGTTCTTTTAAAAACACAGGTCACAGCTTAGGCGGTCTGTAAAATGTGCAACTGAAGCAACATAAGTCATATGACTCGTAGAGCATCTGGACCAGCTGTTACTCTCTAAACTTCTCTTTAACATGTTACCTATTTATAAGTCTTGAAATGTCTGGAGAAGTAAATTTGGAGGGTCCAAGGAGTTCTTCTTCATGAGTCATTAGCTGGGGAAAATGTTAGGAGTGATTTGCATGAAACTATCGTAATATATTTTCCATACACCAAGGAAAGAAAAACTAGCTAGAAAATAATTTAAACCTCAATAGTATTAAAAATTGAGAATTTAAAAAAACTTGCCTAAATATTTTTTTTACTCAAACTTTTAGGATGTACCTTTTATTTTTCTCTTAGTATTATTTAGTTTATATGGTTTAGATCAGCCAATTCTTAAATATCTATTATCTATTGGGTATGCAAAATTAAGTGGGTATTAATTAGTTAATGTCAAGTTTGTTAACTAGTAGGAGCTTGAAAGAATTTCTTCCTATAATTTCCCTAGTGAGTATTCTTTATTCGGTGGGTGAGAGGTAAACTGATGTATGTATGCGCTTCAAATATTTCAATAATTTTACTATCTTGTAGCAAGTGCTATCGCATTCTTTTAGTGATAATTTTCGAATTAATTCTACAAAATTAAACAGCAGGCAATTCTAAAAGGATAGAAAACCCGAGAGTATTTCCAGAAATTGAGTTTAAGAGAATGCTTACTAAATATCATTGATTTTTTTTTTTTTTTTTGTTCCGGGGATTGAACTTGGGTCCTTGCGCTTGCAAGGCAGGCCACCGAATAGCTGAGTTAAATGCCCAGCAATATTGTATTTAATTTATTTGGAAATCTGTTTATCCTGGAAATAAATATGTTATATTTATAAATTGCTGAGAATGTTATAACAAAATTATATATATATTTATTACTTTGATAATAATTAATCCTGTCCTGATTAGAAAAGCCCATATTATTGTCTTTATTACTTTAGAAATGGTTTAAAAAGAGAACCCTGAATTACTCAAAAGCTTTATAAGGCACAATGCAGAAACAGGCTTATCTTTGTCATTCAGGTGCTCGAGTGCAGAGTAATCAAGCAGGTATAGAGGTGCAGGATTCTGCTTAATTTTACCACTAATCCTTTTTCATAATCTCCTGAATAATTTCCTTCATTTACATTGCTCTGGGAACTCAGTGGTCTAAAGCTTCTCTGCCTTGAAAACATATGCCTGATGCTCTAGAGAGAATGAAATTGCAGTCCCAGATTTGCTTTTAAATACCTTAAACCTTATACACTCATAATGTTTATAATAGGCAGATGATAAAAAAGCAGATTTTTAGATTATGCAATAAAAAATAATCAGAAAATTAAATATTATTCAAAAATAGAAAGCAGTACTAAAAGCATTGATTGCTTGTATTGAGAAAGTACATGTGACCTTGAATGCAGATATATACTGGATAAAGGTTGGTATATATCATTTTTATTATAATATAATTGTATAAAGGAGAAATAGTAACAAAATTCAAAACCTGGAAAATATCCACTTGCACACTGTATAACACTGCTAAGATATTTTCTTTTCACAAAAAAGTCTCAGGCATGAGATAAGAAAGTTAAATGGCATATATTAATGAGTATGTTCAGTTGCTTTTAAAGTTCTTCAGCAAAAATCTTACCATTAAATCTCCCTTTCATGTATAGATTTATGTTATTTAAGTTTATATTATATTATTTGTTTTTAGAGAACAGAAGTAGACTTTGAATTTCAAGAAGGCTTTGTTAAAACAAATTGGTCTTATTTCACATCTTCATTTTGAATTGGTTTTAATTTGATATATATTTTAGTATGCAATGATATTTTATTGGATACAAATTCAAAATGGATAGATAGCATCATTTTCATTCTTCTTTACACCTTCCTGCCAACCGCATTTATTCTTTTTCCCCTGCTCCCTCCGTTATGCATCCTAGTCAGGTTGGCATTAAAGGTAAGAGGTAAGAAAGCACATGTGTGATCTTCACTTTTTCTTATAGGAATGAAAATTTTGTTTAGTTGATATTTTTCATCAACTTGAAGGGTCTCAAATAAGCAAAGAAAGAGCAAAATTTCAGCATAAATTATTCTTTCTATAGTATGCAATACATTGTCTGAAAAGAGAGTGCTGGCACCCTGATCATCATTTTTGAATGCATATTATTTTTACAGACATGCTAAAACAAAAGTTTGCACTTTATTGTGAATGCAGTAATGTGATTGATGGTAATGGCTATGTTTCAAAAGAACGATTTTAACACAGTTCTGCTTGAAACTTTGGGGAAGTCTCATGGCTATTATTTTTATTTAAAATTATAAAGTCAGGTTGAAAATATATGTGGAAGTGAAATTTCAAAATATATTTGTTTCTTTGACCAAGGACTTTTCATCCATTGAATGTAATCTAGCATATGAATACATCCATTCAAAATATAAATATAAATGATGAAAAACAATGTACTATAAGTAACCATAAGTAGTGAACAATGCACATTTTAAAAGCTAAACTACCACTATTAACTTGTACTTAAAAGCAATACTTCTTTTACTAAACAACTTAAGTATAAATTTATTTTTGATGTTTTATAAATATTCAATCTTTAAGTTATTTATCCATAATGGTGTAGTTTAAAAAAATAAATAAATATGTCAGTTTTGGAGAAAAGAATTATTCTACAGTATTAATCATTATTTTATATGAGCATCACTAACATTACAAAACTTTTAACGATCATATTGTTCCATGTTCTGTTTTGGTTTATAATTTGTCTCTAATTATATTAATTTAGTTCTTTATATTACAAAATAATCTAACACCTGCTTTATGCAGTGAAGAAGAGTGCTAATGCTTCTAGGCAGTTAACATTTTTCCTCTTGTGCAGTCTCTTTTTGGGGGGGACTTATGCTATCGTGTATTTCTATACAGTTGATTAAATGGAATATAGCAAAGCTGAGGAGTCTTATCCCTATTAAGAAATGGAAACAGAAATCGGAGACCAAATTCTTCTCATAATTTTTATCAGTTATGCGGAAATGTAGAGCGCTTTCCCTTTTGGATGCAATGATTTGATTATTCATTTTTTAAATAAATGCTTCTGATTTAGAATTGTCTTTCTTTATCTTTGAGGTCTAGTTATTTTAGTGAATTTTTAGTGTTAAGATGGTATATTAACCTGTGATACAAATGCTTCATAAGACATCATCCTGTGTGTTTTTTGGGGGATTGTATATGTTACTTTTTTTTTTAATCTCAAAAGAGTTTGAACAATGCTTTCTTTTGAAATTTATTATTATTTCACACACCTGAGTGTTATATACATTTGCCTTATTTTTCCCAAATTATTAGAGTAACAGCATTTCTTATCCTCTCCTCTTACAATCACACTAAGTCAAAAACTAACGTCAATAATGATCTTCTCATTGCCCTCAGGAGTGATTCCACTCCTGAACAAGTAATCAAAAGGGCTAAGAATGCAAAAAGGAATTTCAACAAGTATATAAACACTCTAGAATAAAGTCAAATTGTCTTAAAATTCAAAGGTAAACCACCAGAATAACACTAGAATAACAAAAATGGAGAAAAAAATTTAAGTTGCATAGCATTGATTATTAGTAACTCAATTGCCAACTATAGGAAAAAATATTTTTGCTGAATTGAAGGGATGATATACATAAACAAATTATTGTTTTGTTCTTCTTTGTTATTACCCACTACTTAATCACTTATTTTTACTGAGAAATTTCAAATGTAACACTACATGTGTTTATTATGATTTATTCTCATATGTCTTTCAGATCTCTAATAGGCCTTCACCAAATAAATCTCACCTTCATGTTTTTATGTAATTTCAGCTTCAAAAATATCTAACTTATTTTGACACTTCCACTTAGTCTATTAGAGTGTGTTTAGTAATTTCTAGATGTTAGGCAGTTTACTAAACTGGAAAAGACAGAAGTACTTAATGCTGTGTAGAAATGAAGCTTGTTTCGGCTGGTTCTATTATTACTTGCTAAGTAGATGTTATCCAAACTAGCAACCACAATAATAAAATATAAGGGATTCACTCTTGCACTAAGTACTTCTGAAATGACAATAGGAAAAATAATATGTCTGACTAGAAGACTGCACCTAAACCCAGATTTACAATGTAAAGAGGAAAATAAAGATGGTGGTGCTAGTTGCAAAGACTTCTGACACTACTACCAGGAGCCCCACAGGTTAAGGGAACTGTTCCCAAGAGCACTGTGCTCACTTCAGGTACTAGCACTAAGTTCAGGAATTCCCAGACCAACTGCATTTTTTATCACTGTGTTACAACTCAGAAGTGTATAATTGTGATAATAGTTTTATTGCAGCAAAAAAAAAAAAAAAAAAAAAGCCACAAACAGTGATGTCAGGGAGAGATCCATTCACAAAGTTTCTACATCGACTCTTCTTTCAGACAGGACCCATTGTCATACAGCTCTCTGGTGTGTAACAGTATGCACAGAGTATTGTCCACCAGAGAAGCTTACTCAAGCCTCAGTTTAACTCATAAATGTGACTGACTAAAACATCGGCCAAATGGTTTGAAACAGTTTCTAGTTCCCATCTCTGTCCTGGAGGTCAAGATTATGGTACCTTCCTGACAGCCTCAGAATTCTAGTTTTGTTGGTCTTTTGGGTGTGGCTCCAATTTTAGTCCTTTTGTTTGTATAAAGCCTCTAAGGACCCACCAAAAGTTACCTCATTTGCATAAACTCAGGTTTGGTCTGAGGATGACACCTTGCATAACAGAAACATTTCTTTTAGTGGAGAAATGGTAAAGGATGAGAGCAGAATGCCCAAGCTTTTGTGCTGCCTGTGCTGTATACAGTGATTAGGAATTGTCTTGGGTTGCATATAAAATATATAATATAATTAGAATGTATAAGTAATACTTTAGCTCTCATTTTTATTATGACATTTAAAAAGAAGGATAACAAACAAAAAACTAGTGGAAAAAAGACCTTGCTTGGTAAAAATAATGCATCGATGTCTGGCTTGATGGAAGTGGTTGCCCAAGTTTATTAAATAAGAAAATGTATACATCAATTTAATAACCATAAGTACTTGACTAAACAGGCACACACATAGGTAGGTAGCTTAAATGACTATTATAAGTAATTGCTGTGTTATACATACCAAGCTGCACAAGGTCATGTAACTGTGCGTGGCGGGCAGGTGCTGGACAGAGATTAACACTGCACTGGGCCCTCTCCTATACAGTGGTCCTTTGTTACCTCAACAGTCCTTTCTCTAGCAGTGTACAATAAAATTATGCAAAATATTACTAAAAATCACACAATAATATTAAAACCTTATGATCCGGTGGGCCACATTATTAGACTGCCAGGGTCACATATAACCTTTAGGCTGAGGGAAATAAGCTGGGTTTTGAGGCTTTCTCTTGGAAACTAGGGCCAAAGGCTGAACAAATTCTTTACTATATCTGACAGTAGCAGAGAAAAGATCCAGGCCATTCTTCACCGTAGCAATGAATAGACTCACTTTCCTAATTTAAAACATTATATGCACACAAATTATTATATTATATAGATATGAATATATTATTATATTATATAAATATAAATATTATATATCATACAATTATGTTATATATTATATAGCAATATATTATTGTTTTATATATTATATAAATAATACAGTATATAAATATTATACCATTATATATCAGAATGTAATTGAGGTTTCAAACTGCTTATATTGTATTACAATGCTTTATTGTATTAAATTGCTCATATTGTATTAAAATGTTATAATTTTCCATGACATATATGTTTTCAAAATATTCAGCTCAACTCATAATTATTTTCAAAAGCAGAACTGACTTCAATAGTTTAAAAATGATTCTCAGAGTCTTTGCTCTCCTGTTGTATTTTTATTTTGTTTTCCTTTCAATTATATGTATGTCCAAAACACTGTGCCCCACAGTTTTTAGTCTTGTTATATTAGGAGATATATTTGCTTGTGCCTTTTAAAAAGTTATTTATTATGATCCACTGTTTTTTTTATGAAACTAACGAAGTGTTTAAAAGATAAAAAACAGCCACCAGGCATAGTGGATCAGGCCTGTAATCCCAGCACTTGGGAGGCTGAGACAGGAGGATCACTGTGAGTTCTAAACCAGCCTAGGCTACATAGTGAGTGCCAGGTCAGTCTCAACTACATAGTGAGACCCTGTCTCAAAAAACCAAAAAACCAAAAAACAAAAACAAAAAAAAGTAAAAAAATACATATTCAAAAGTAGAAAACAACAGCACAACTACCCACCCTAGCCCCTCCAACTGAGAGAAAAAAACCCAGCAGATGCATTGCATTCAGGAATAGCAAATGACAGGAACAGCTACCACCTTGCTCAATCACACCTGCAAGGAGACCAGTTCTAAAAACAAAAACAAACAAAAAACACAAAGCATCACTGTATCCTGCTGTACCTGCCATCGCCCTGGTATCCTCACCCTATCCTGTTTGGCAGCATCAAGCCCATCAACAAGAGACTCCCAAATTTTCCACCCTCCACGCTGACACCACTTCCCCCACTTATGCTCCCTCTTCCTTATGTGAACAGTCTTGTCATCCTTCCAGGTCACAATAAACTGTCTCATTGCTTCAACTCTGCCTGCCTTGATGGTCTCACTCCTGCTCAGGTCGAACCTTACAGAAAATATCAAAATTTTTACTTGCAGAAGGAGACATATACTTTTTTAGAGCCATGTACTTTTTTAGAGAAAACGGAAGGTATTATTTTCATCTAAAAATGTTAAGAAAACGACAGTCTGTACAAGTCTTGGGATATGCTCTATAAATCATTGTAGTTCATTTTTCTTCTATTTTAAAAAGAGGAAAACTTTTCTGAAAATAATATGCCTGCATTATGTGGAAACATTCATTTAACAATTTGGATTTGATGCTTGTAGAGGCAAAAGTTTTTCAGTATTTTTTATTTTAAAGTGTTTTTTAAATTGCCAAAGTTACAGTTACAGAAAATTGTTTCTGAAGGAAATGTTTACTGATGGTGAAGTGTTGCAAGTTATCAAAACATAGGTATAAGTATTAAAGTTATCTGGAGAGACACACCAATAGAACATGTGTGTGGGGTGAGAGTGCACATGTGTGTGAACATGCATGTGTGCATTTGTGTGTGCGTATGTGTATTTATGCACTCATGCGCATGTCTGTGTGTAAAGGATTGTGGAGGCTGGTGTGTCTGTAATATACACTGTGCTCCAGAGGTCAAATGTCCAGGAGAGCTAATGGCGTTGTTCCGCTTTAGAGGTCAACAAGATCCAAACGGACTGAAGACACAGATGACTCGAGTCTGCTGGAGAATACGCTGTTCTGGACGGAGGCTGGTCTTTTGTTCTAGTCCAGCCTTACACTCATTGAAATAAGCCAAATGTCATTTTGAAAGTAAATCTACTCAAAGTTTAATGATATCAATGTTAATTCCATTTAAAATTATTAAGCTGGCACAGAAAATTGACCAAAACACCTTAATTATTAAACTATATGAAGTTTATATGATATTGCATCCCAACAAAACACCTTGTCCCTAAGTATATCATTGTCAGCTATTAATATTTCAGTAATGACATTCACACAAAAGATACAGTGACATATGTATGTGTATATCTGATGTTGGATATTACCTCATTTTTGTACCGATAAGAAATCTATATTTTCAAATTAATGGACATATAAAGCTACAAATCAATGAAATAGTCATTTAGCAATTGACTCACAATAAAAACGCATTAATATTTTAGTTTACCTACCACTATCAGACAAAATATCTCATTTAATTATGAGCTTTAATGCCACAGTCTCAAAAAATGTGGCATAGCCAATGAAGCATTGTGTCTGCAGTGAAAATTCCTGGAATTATGTTCAACTACAGCAGACCCTCGAGTTACAGCCAGGATGTCTTATGAGCAACTTTGGTTATGACCAGAATTTTAGTTTTAACTTATGGCTAAAGTCTTGAAAAAACAGAATGCCAGTGGCTTGTGCTTCCAAAATATCTCAGATAAGATTTAACCCTTAAAGAGTTCTGGAAGGAACATTACACCAACCTTTCCTGTATGGGGTTGAGAAATCCTGGGCCAGCCTCTTTCAGAACACTGAGATCTGCCTGGATGCAGGAGAGAGTTTGAAGGCTGTGTGGAGGAGCCTGAGCCTTCATTGACCAATTTGAATTACAACCAGCCCTTGGGAAAGAATTGAGTTCCTAATTCAAGGATCCACTGTACTTCTTACATGTAAAACCTTGTTGAAATCATATAAGATCTCAAAAGTTCAGGTTTTAATTATGTGCATATAGAAATAATACCAACAAGTGGCAGAAGAACCACCAATAAGTTCATGTCTGTGAAACCACTTTGTTAATAGTGAACACATGTTAACTAGTGATATATGCTTGGCCAAGTTTATTACCAGATCTGTAATACTAATAAGAGGCACAACCAGGGAAAGAATCCATAGGCCTGACCTTTGACTTGATGTTGTTTCCATGGTAGCACACTGTTCCTGCAGGTGGAGTACGTTTCATCTTCCCAAACTTCTATGAAATGGATGAGTTTATTCTGAAGACTGCTGGAGAGCAGGGGCAGCGAGGTGTTGATAAGCCTAACCTATAGAGTGAGAGACGCTTGCTTCAGTTTTACTACCAGAACACTATCTCTGTCAAACCCCATTTTATTTTATTTTATTTATTTATTTATGTATTTATTTATTTTTGATTTTTTGAGACAGGGCCTCACTATGTAGTTGAGACTGATCTGGAACTCATTATGTAGCCCACGCTGGACTTGAACTCACAGCAATCCTCCTGCCTCAGCCTTCAGAGTCCTAGGATTACAGGCATGCACCACCACACCTGGCTTCAAACCCCATTTTAAAAACAAAACCATAAGAATTGATGCCATTAAAGTTATACCTAAGACATTGTTTCTTGCAAGTGTATGTGTTGTGGGTTAAGATATAGGGACGATTTATATTAAAAATAAAACACAACAGAATATGAAAACGTGAGACAAAGTAAGAGCTATACAAAATTCTGGAAGTTTGTTCATGAAGAAGTTAAAAATAAACACATAATTAGGAGAATAATATAAAGACATGAATAAAAGTGTATGTATAAGTGCATGTGTGTAGTACATGATGTTTACATTCCTGTGAGGAGTTGGTACGTGTGCATAATACGTGTTACTTCACTCTCCCTTTCCTTTCACTCTCTCTCCCTCCATCCATCTCTTGATCCCTCTCCTTTTTTTGTACATACTTGCAATACGTAATAATGACTTTCTTCATATTTTAAAGGATCATAATGTGGCACTCTATCAATACAATTGTTTCAAAAATCTTCAAACTATGGATAATTTCTTCATTAAAAATAATTCTTGAAGGAAATCCATGCTCTCCTTTTAGCTTTAAAATGTCTGAAATAGTTTGTCATTTCTTGTAACTTTAGAACCTGATGTATTTATAACCAGATTCATACAAAGTATTAAAATTGGTGGTGTAGAAAACAGGTAAATACATAAAATGATAATTTGGTTTGATCTGAATATTTTACATTCTCTGTTTCTAAAATGAGGAGACTCATTGTATTGGCCTCATAGCAGTGTTTGAGCAATAAGGGAGAAGATGCTTTTACAATCCTGCATGCGATGTGTAACACACTCAATAAATGTCACCTATGATTATTTCTATTTTATTTAAACTTGTAAAGTGATGTTATGGGTGAGTCATTTAACTTTAATTTATGCTTCTGAGTCACCATGTGAAAATGTCTTAAACTAATAAAATAGCTTTACTAACTTTCAAAGTTAATATTCATCTGTATTTCTAAAATAAAAGTGCTTGAGAAATGCTAGAAAAAGTATTTTTAATAAGAAACTAATTAACAACAAATAATTTATTTATCCTGAAAATATTGGGAGTAAATGTTTTACAGTGTCTATTTCAGTCTAATCAGACCTTTAAGAAGCTACAGAATATTGAGTACATTTTAGATATCACTGAACAGTATTTTCTTTTTCTTTTTCCTGTACCGGGAATCAAAGTCAGGGCCTTGCTCTTGTGAGGCAGGTGCAGTGTCACTGAGCTAAATCCCTCACCCAGGACAATATTTTCATTTTGGAAACCTTAATATAATAATATATAGCAATTTTGGTAAATTAAAAGGTATTGTTGTCTTCTCTACCAAGCATTCTTATACTGCTAAATAACTGGTTTTAAATAACTACTGTTATTTAACTAGTTTTGTTATGCATAAGCCAAGTTAAAAGCATTTTTAGCCATCATCCCAGAGCATTAGGAGGGTGAAGTAGAAGAATTGCAAGTTCAATCCAAGTCTTGGCATCTTAACAATTTTACAAGAACCTATTCCTCAAAAAAAAAAAGGATGAGCTAGTGTTATAGCAGGTTCAATCCTCACTACAGCCATAAATTGTTTTTATCTGGCAAGTTAGATGATAGGTAATGAACAATTAGAAGCAGTAGAAAAGAAATTTTCAAACCAAGTAAATAAAGGTTGGCAGAAAAAAAGCTCCTTGCCATTCTTCACTGTCATTCTTTTACATATCATTTTATCTTACTTAGCTACAATTTTATTTTATTTTGTAATGTGTATAAAACAATGTAAATGCAAATGCATTCATGTTTATATATGTATGTATGTATGTATGTATGTATGTATGTATGTATGTATTTTTGGTGCCAGGGATGAACTCAGGTCCTTGAGTTTGCAAGGCAGTTGGCAGAACGACTGAGCTAAATCCCTGGTTGTATATATTTATTTAATAAATACATGCAAAAAATGAAAAGAATAAAATATAAAAATACCCCATAACTATTTTAGCCACTTTTTTTTTTTACAGATAATACCACTATCTTTTCAGAAAACCACAGAGAACAGTTTCCTATATTCCCTTCCATTTTACTATTTCCTTTTATAATATAGATGCATGGTTAGGTACAGTTATTTGTTTCTTCTTTTAAAAAACAAATGGGTCCTTCAAAGATTTGGTATACTAAGCCAAACTATTTGTCCTGTATCTTTTAAACATTAATTTGCTTAATGAAGCAGTGTACCATATGTCTGCATATACTCAGGGAAAGCTAAATAGGTGATTCTCAAGATAGATGTGTGCCGAGCAGTGGATATAGAACACACCTCAGACCAGAGCAAGCATCTGCAGATGAGAGCGACCGAGCGGGGCAGCACAGGTAAGCTTCCAACACTTGGTGGTATCCAGCATGCATCTAGCAAGCTGAGAGAGAGGAAATGTAAGTGTGCTGCAGCTGCAGTTCAAATTAATCACTCCAGCTTATGAAGAGACCGAAAGTTTCATATATCAACGTGTTCAAATTTTGTAAGCTCCTAAATAGCACTTTTAAGCAGAGTAATTAATTTTTTCTTCATTAACATTAATTATGCTTAGAAGTCTAGAGACCTTGGAGAAGTTTCAAAAAACAAGTCTACTCACTTGTGGGATTTCCCAAGTTCTCACAAATTACAGTGAAACTAAAGCATCAGGATGGGCCTGCTTAAGGAGAAAAATAAGGAAAACATAGCAATTTAGTAAGATATGTTACTATAAGTTTTTAATCAACTATTGAAACCATGATGCAAAGGAGGGATAATTTATTTTGTATTTTTTAGTACTCAACATATATCACTCTATAATATATTAAATATATCGATTTTCTCCAGAATTTCTAATCATAAAGGCAACGTTTAAGTATCAACCAACAGGCATGTATGTAACACAATTTATTAACAGCAATGCATTTTTATTATAATAAGGCCAACAACTCTATCACTTCCCCCATGAAAATTAACTAGCAAATTTATATCTCTGCATCAGTAAGATTCTGATTAGTTATTGCATTTAAAGGTTATTAATATGCTTTAGGTGATTTTCTTCCTTGGAACCATTATTTCATACTGAATCTGAAGGAAGTAGACAAATCACAAAATTATATATAAATTCCTTTCTGTTAAGTAGTAGTATTTTTCCTTCTAGAAGTCACATTAGATGTCAACATGTTGGTTTTGCAACCATTACCTTTTTTGTAATATTTAAACAATATGAAAAATAAAGTACTTCATATATGAGCTAATTAAATATATTGTAATCTCTATAATTTCCTAGGATTTTCACATGTAGCTAATTACATCAGGTTGATGGCAATATCTACTATATACATAATATATATAACATATAATACATATATAATCACAAATATCTGATATCTGGATATATACATATAAAACATATATATAACCTTACATTAACACTTTTATTTCAGATCAGCTGCAGAATATTCAGATTTTTAATTAGAAGATATGATTGTGTTGCTGGACACAGCTATATTACCTAATAGTTTCAAACTTTACTACATAAATAGTAAATATTCATTAATATTGAATAAATATTCAATAATAAATATTCAATGAATTTGAAAGAAATATTCATTGAATTTAAAAGAAATATTCAGAAATGAATATTTAATGAATTTTGTATTGTAAGAGAATTCTCTGTTTTCTATAGTGATTAGGTTATTCACTACTACTAGTATTCTCATATTAATAGTGAAAAGGTAAATTTTTAATTGTAGATATTAAACTACTGGCAAAATACAAATAACAGGTATAAAATGATAAGCATAGCATTAAAATTTCTCATTTGATAGCTTTCCAGTTTTTAATTGTTTTTTTGGTATGGGGATCGAACTTGGGCCCTTACACTTGCAAGGCAGGTGCAGGAACCACTAAGCTAAATCCCCAGGCTGAAATTTCTGATTTGAAAGCAAACTGGACTTCCATTAAGACATGTCACTAGGAAATGTGCTAATTTTCATGAAAGATCTCTGTTCATGTGACTCTCAAAATATATGTGACTCCACTGAACAATGAGGGAGCTAAACTTTATTGCTCCTAAGTTTTGTTTATATTTACACAGTGCTTATGAGAAAGGATTCTAGAGCCAGAATGCCTGGAAGTGAATCTCATGTGTTCTAATGTACAGTTGTATAATTTAGACAGGTTGTGAAAAAAATAAATAAGAGATGTTTGGAATGGTGGCTTGAGTTTCCAGCATGGCTGCAGGCAACTAAACTATACTGTATCTGAGGTCAGTGCCATGCAGCTTTCTCACACGTCAGTTAATGTTTCTAATCAGTCACAAGACTATTCTTTACATTTAAACTCAGGATGGATATAAACAGCAAGTTTCCATCCTTTTGCTTTTCTTATTTTTAGTTGCTCTTGGGATTCCTTTAGAACATTTAAAAAGATTCTAAAATTTTTCAAAAACCAGACAAACTAAATGTTTTATTTATGAAATCTAAGGGTACATTTTACTACTGTCAAATATTCAAACAATACGGTGTCCAAAAATAACAATTATATGGCTATGTTTTAATAAGAATAAGTTATCATTACATGACAGATCTTGGTTCTATATAACTGTACTGTATACCTAAAATGTACCAATAAACTCAACTTAAAAAAAAGAATAAGTTATCACTGATCTTATTTAAACTTATAATGCTCACTCTACATTTAGAATATAAAAATATCAAAACATAATGGTACCAGAAGTAGAAAAACTGTATAATATTTTCAGGTTTGTGTGTGTGTTTGTTTGTTTGTTTTTTAATGCACAGCATGCAGCAATAAATCCCCACTGACTTTTTATTCTGAGTCCTATTTGAACATCATTTTCACTGACAGGGTATGGTAAGTAAGGCTTTCTTAGCTTTTAAGAACATATTTATGAGCTACTAATCAATTATTTATAATCCTGGAGAAAACAAAGAGACTTCTTTAAATGCACACAATATTTATCACAACCCTATTACTGATTCTTAAAAGAAGTCAAGGATGTATTTTACACTACAAAACCAAGCTAAATCATGCCTTTCTCAATTGGAAGCCTTGACATTTCTAGAAATAAACAATGTTAGTATTTGGAAGATAATTAATTTAGGTAACAATGACTTTTAATAAAGAAGGTGGGTGCCTATATTCATACTTTTAAAGTATCCATACTCTAATTTTTGGGCTTTACTTTTACTAGTCAAATCAATAAGACAAAGCAAAGTAATTGCATTTTACATATTTTGTAGCATTTTGAAATTTAATTTGATATCTTAAAAAATATAAGTTGATTCCAAACTATCAAAGTAAAATAAGGTTACAAGAACTATATTTTTAATATTGTACTTTAAAAGAGAAAACTTTGGAAATAAAATATATAATGCTTGAAATACATTTTCTAACCATATGGAAGTATATCCAAGTACTACACTTATGCACATGATTTAAAATTCTGATTTTGTCACTTTGCTTTTGGATGCATTGTTTAAAACAACTGAGTTTTTCATCTATATGTGGGAATAGTAATGAAATAACCCCCTGGAATTATTTTCTGGACATGTGATAAAGTTACATAAAGTGCCTACCATGGTAGTGCATGCAAGAGAAGTTGAAATGTGAAGAGTTATAATTCAAATAGGATTCTGCCTTTATTATAAAAGTTAAGTAAAAATGGTTTGCATATATGCAAAAGTATATTCAATTTGTTTTAAAGTATATTTTAAATTCTTTAAAATATATGGCAACATTTACAATCATGGAGATTCATAAATGTCATAGCATAAATTTTAATTTCATGGAAAATGACAAGCTAAATTTGAAGACAAATTAAATAGTAGGTATCAAAAAGAAAATATAATAATTCTGGAATGTAAGAGACTTCTAAAACAGAGAACAGTACAAGCTCTGAAGAGAAATTAACTATAAATATGAAAATAATTTAAAAATTAACTATTTAAAAAGAATGCTCATCCTTGCATAAGTGAAATTCACACTAAATTAAAGTGTTTCCTTATCCAGTTAGAAAACTGAAATTTTGAAAATGATGTTCAGCAGAGCAAAAGAAAAAGGACAAGAAGGAAAATTAGTGCAAATTTCAGCAAGGGTAAATAACTGTAAGTTTTCATCAATATTTACACTTTGACCAACAGTCCAATTCTAGGAATTTGTCTCAAAAGTTCACAGGCAAAATATGATGACACATATGAATAACATATATGAAAACACATATTTACTTAATAAAAATAAAAGACTAAAAGCAAAGCTTACTGCCATCACAGAGAACTGGATGAACAAACAATATGTCAAGAAAATGGAATGCTGTGAGCTTGAATAAACAATAAATAAAAAAATCTAAGGATATTGCAATGTATCAGAGCAGTCCATGTTCAGAGCAGTACTAACTGAAAAAATAAAAGTGGATAAAATTTTAGACACTTAATAGTATAAGGAGATGTTCATATAAACATGTATTGCTATATATATATATATATATATATATATATATGTGATAATAACATTATATAACACATTTTCATATATAATGTTTTATAATGCATATGATATAATATCATTGTTTACCAGAAAGAGTATTAAAGAAGAAAAAAACAGGGTCCCTGACACTTAGGTGGAAATAAAAATTCCTTTGGATTATTGCACTTAAATAGCATTTAAATTCAGTTTATTTATAACTGTAGTGAATATTCTGTATTTACAAATGAAAGCTGCTTTATAGATTCAACAAATACTGTGCTGCAGATAGTGGAACATTTTATATTAGAGATTTTACAAACACATACATAATAAAACAGGTACACCAAGTACAGTGAAAGAATATTTTCAGTCAATCTTTTAAAAATTCTGCTTTGGTTGTTCATATTTGAGTATGGTTTCCAAAGTTTATGTCCTGAGATGGCTAGAAACAGAACTTGATAAGCTTCCAGATCTGTGATCCAACAACAAAGATATGCAAAAAATTTTTGATGGTACTAATTATAGTAAAAATGTCAAAGAAGTCTTGCAAAATCAAACTAATCATAGCTTTGCACTTGTCTAATTAATGATATCGCAGTTTCTTCTGAAATAAAAAGTCTAGAAGCAGAAATCTGCACGATGATATGGTTTTTAGACTGATTTACACATCATTCACTTAAGCCCTCTGCCTGTGATCCCATTGCCACACTCAAGATGTTACACAAATCCTTTATACATAGGGTAGCATTTATAGTCCTATTTAGGAAAATATATATCTTTTGTGCAGAAAGAAGGACAAATTTTAAGAAGCTCTGTCATACAATTCACAATGAACTTCATTGAGCTGTACACCACTATTCTATAAATTATGTTCAATTTATTTGCCAATTGTGAAAACAAAATATAATTTATTTTTTAAATTAAGTTTTTGGTACATTTTAGGTATAAAGTTATACTCATTAGAGGGATCTTGTAGCTTTACATGACAGGTCTTTGTTCTCATTTTTCCCCTTGTACCTGCCCTCCCTTCACCCCCTTCTCCCCTCCTCATTTACAAACACTTTATTTCCATTATTTCATTTTCTCATATTTTTTTCCTTTTCCCTTATACCTTTACCCTATCCTTCCCACTTTCCCTACACCTTTAGCCCTATACGCCAAAGTGAAATAAATAAGTCACACATGTGTAAATACCGAATAGTTTCTCTGGTGTGAAAAACTATAATAGTACATAAGATCCTAATGAGATAATTGACAATGTGAAATAGCACAAAATAAAATTCAAAAGTGCATCTAAATCCAATTACATCAGTAGCCCTTTATAATAATCACTATTGATTGTTTTCTACAGCACAGTTTCTCTTTCTTTTTCCTTGTCAGTAGAATCCCAATTGTATCTGAAAGAGACTAAATCTTTTCAGGTACTTACAAAGTGCATTAAGATAGTACTAAATCATTCATAATGGTTCTAATAGCATGTAATAAAAGTTTACCCAATGAAACTTTAGGGAAAATTTATTGATAGTTTACTCAAAAAGTCTTTCTTGCTCTTAAACAAGGAGCTAGATAAGGACATTTCCACTTCCTTCTACACTGCTAATGCTGCATATGATGTTTTTACTCAGTCATAGGTGAAGACAATTTAAGAAGAAAATTTTTATGATGGTACTAGAGGCAAATTTAGGTAACACTGATGAGATATGAGAATGATCGTGCAGTGGGACTCCCTCATCTCACAACTGTTTAATGAGACATCACTTAAGCTATTTTGAATATGTTTGTTTTTTAATTGCTCCAAATTAATCTCAATACATTCTAGATTTTTTTTCCTTTATAGATTTAAATCACTGCAAAGATCTAGTCCCCAAAATTACTATTCCAACACATTACTAACTTGACTAGATTCACCTATGAGCTAATTTTAGTGCATAAACTTTACTACTCCATGTTTATCTTTTAAGATTTCAACCACCTGGCTTCTGTCCTGTTTCAAATCTTGTTAACCTCCTCTCCTGTGCTTCCCCTCTGTATTTTTTGGTTTTGATTTCTTAAATTGTTTCTATCTTCTTTTCTACTTATCTAAATTGTAACAATTATTTGACATCCAATTGAATGCCGCAAGCTCTACTTATAGGAGATATTGTCCTATGATCATGCATTTGGTGTAAATTCACTACACCACATAGACAATATGTATATACTCATCTTTATCCTATTTTAATACTCATGTTAATGCTTATAAAGACAATTTTTGTTGAGCAGAAGAGGGGAAAATGAAGACATGCTCAAAATTAAGTGGTAATGTTGGCTTTTGAGTATATTTAAATGTATATTTCAAATGTATATTTAAACCTTATACTAAACTGTCTTCAGATTATTCTTTGAGATGAGTATCATTAGTAAGCAATGAAGTCAGGAACAGTACATATTAAAATAATGTATTAAAGTGTAATTGGAGAGAAACAAACATCGGGACTAATGATGGGAATGGTCTCCTTAAAATATTGTATCATGGGAAGGGTAGGGGAAAGGAAGGAAGAGAAAAGAAAAAATATGAGAAAATGAAAACATGGAAATAAAGTGCATGTAAATAGGGAAGGGAGGAGGGGGTGAAGGGAGGGCAGGGGTAAAGGAAAAAAGGAGAACCAAGACCTGTCATGTAAAGGTAAAAGATCCCAACGTTGAATGTAACTGTACTGTATACCTAAAAAGTACCAATAAACTCAATGCGAAAAAAATTTAAAAAAATAAAATATTGTATCATAAATTTTAATCAACAAAAACTTATCTAGAGCCAGAGATCAAGTCCATTATGAAAAATTTATGGAAGAGTCTGTTTTATAGTGGATGTAGTTTTTTAAGCCTTATGGAACAGAAAGGTGAGCAGCCTGAAAACCGCCAGAATATACAAAACCCAGTTTTGTATTTTTATATAATTTAAAATGTTCTGTTTCGGTTTTTTCTTTCTTAATAAAAAACATTTTCTATAGCTTTAAAAAACAATATGACTCAGTGCAGTGTCTTATGTTGACACTATTTGAATTCATTGGATGAAAATGTAGCTATAAATTAAAATTGACTTGGAGAAATATAAGTGATCATAAGAGAAAAGGGGATTTCTCTAAAATATATCTGAAGACTAGCAAAGGATTTTGCTGATTCATCTTGAATTAACTACTGATAATGTCAATTCCATGATATTTTAAATGTGTAATAGCACTATTGAGAGTGTTTTGCTTCAGCAAAGAACATGAAGAATAAGATCATACGTGAAAACAGTTTAGTAAGTACATCGCTGAATTTTAAGTGTCTAATTTAAGATGTATATTTTCATATTTACCATTTTATTAAACAAGAAAAATTTAATTACTCAATAAAATATTTAATATTTAATAGGATTTTAGTATTTATTTCTGCTAATTTGGCATTTAAATCCTAAGATGATTGCAGTATACAGTGGGGTATTTAGTAGGTGATTAAATCATAGGGTAGAGGCTTCATCTAGGAGATTAATGTCTGTGTAAAAAAGTTAGTAGAAACTAGTGAAGCCTTGCTGCCCCTTCCCTTCCACAATTTTAGGATACAGTGTTTGCCACTTCTGCTATATGAGGATACAGACAGAAGGCCTGCACCAAACATGAAATACCAGCATTTTGTTCATGTAGTTCCTGGCCTCTAAAACTGTAAGAAATATCTTTCTGTTGTTTATAAGTTACCAAGATTCAGGTATTTTGTTACAGTCTCTGAAATGGACTAAGATAAGATCTATAAACAGTATTCTTACATTTTTACAAAATAAAACTTTCTTAAACTTAAAGTTTTGTTGGAAATATTTTCAAGAAAAAGAGCTTTTGAAAACAAAGGTGTCTCAAAGTGTTATGAAAATGTTTTCTTAATTTAGTCTTTGATAGTTAATCATCTGCATTTGTTTGAAATTTTATGCTTAAGAATTGACACGGTTCATGTCAATAGCTGTTACACACTGAAGTTTGGTTGGTAGTGACATTGTGTGTGTGTGTGTGTGTGTGTGTGTATGTGTGCGTGCATGTACTAATATCTGGTAACAGTTTTAAATTGTACTTTGAGTAGGTATGATCTTAAAATCTGTATAAATACAGTACATCCCCACAAGTCACAGTTGAGAGTTCAAAGCCTCAGTCATTTGCGGATTTTTCCTTAGAACCTAACTAAAAATTGCTGTGGAAACCCCACAATTTCCTGGAAACTGAAAATATCAGCCATAACTTTTTTGGGGAGAAAGGAGGTTTGCAATGATCTTAGGAAAAATAATTATTAATAACCCACTTACAAAATAACGTTAAAAATAAGATGCATTAAATGAATAACTGGTTCAGAGGGAGGCAATTTTTGTGTGAGACTCATGAAATAAATGTGTGTTTTTAACAACACTCTAAATATATTGTCAAGTAAAGTGTTTATTTATTCTTTTAAACACATAAGACATTTTACAAACAAATCAGCACTAGTAATTCATTAATACATGTAACTCAAACTTATAAAGATTTTTTATGATGATAAAATAAAATATTCTTTGAATATTGACATTCCATCATCTTTAAATATCACTGTATCCCTGCAAATCAAATGTTGAATGAATTATGCTTCCGTATATCTGAGACCACTATGAGATGATATTTAAATTGTGCTTATAGAAGAAAAATGTGTTCATGATTTCTGATTATGTCTCCATTTATTCCAATCATTAGAATCTGCATGTTGTGTAATACCTTACAAGTTAGATCTAATCTCTTTTTCATAAGAGAGGATGAATCATTGTTTTTTTTCTATAATTCTTCCATTTTCTAGTATAAAGTTTGATAGTAAGACTAAATGGCTTTTGTTAATTGTTTTCAAGGGAATTTCAAATGAACATGTGACAGTATTTCATTTATTAATAATAAGGAAATCATTGGGTTCTAAATGCACTTGTGAATTTTAGTATATATAGGCACTTTAAAAAATAAATTTTAAGGAAAGACTCCAGAATAAAATATTAAATTGATTCATGTCCATTAAAAAAAAAGCTTCAATATCTAGCTTCCATTATAATCTGAATCTCTTCCAGAATAAAATGCACAAGTAAACAACACCCATAAAATGTTAATTCACTTGTACATCAAATCTCGTACTCAAACTACACTAAGAATGTTCTTTTGTACCTGTGTCTAAGATTTTGGACAGTTTTTAACACCAAACATTCCATTAAACTTGAAATTTGTCTTTTTTAAAAAATTGAGTTTATTGGTACATTTTAGGTATGCAGTAGTTACATTCATTATTGGGCTCTTGTACCTTTACATGACAGGTCTTGGTTCTCGTTTTTTCCCCTTGTTCCTGCCCTCCCTTCACCCAAAATTTCTCTTTTTAATTCCATTACAGTAAAACTTTCTATGTTTTAAACTTGAATTCTATGTATCTGAAGTTTTAAACTGTAGCCAGTAATCATCATAATCTTGTTGCTGGGATATGATACATTCACAACTAAGAGAAGACACTTAATTTGGTCCACTTTCAGGGGATTCAGTTCATAGTCCGCTGGCTTCAAAGGAGAAGCATAGCTGTGGAAGGAGGTGGCTGTACAAAGATGCTTAACTCAGGGAAGCAGAACAGGGAAAGAGTACTTTAGAAGAAGAGCCAGGTTTCATACAGTATCCAAGGTCATTGCCTCCAGGATGCACCCAGACATACCTGAAAATGTGCTTTTCTAATCCTCCCTGTCTATGGCTCCCAAGAAAATCAAGTAGGCATAATCAAATTTGACTGCAACAAGTAATATTTAAGCATTTTATACTTGATAAGATTTTATATCTTGTTTTTTTTTTTCTTCCAGCTTAGGACAATTTTCTTAACAGGGATTAGTTATCATTCTGCTATAAAATATTAGCACTACTGCAATCGAAGCTTATAGTAAAACCCATAAAGCCACATGCTAAAGGACATATTTGAATCTTAAGAACATCAACCATAAACGCAACAAAACTATTCAATAAAATAAAGCAAAATATTTATTATAATTCAATTTATTACTTTAAATAGTAGTCCTCAGAATTTTAGACTATACATTATAAAATCCTTTTTACACATTGTCAATTATACCATTAGGATCTTGTTTATGATTATAGCTTTTCACACAAGAGAAACTATTCAGTATTTACACGTGTGACTTATTTATTTCACTTAAGACTATATCCTCAATGTGCATCTATTTTCCTATGAATGACTCTAATTTCTCATTCTTTATGGATGAGTGGTATTCCATTTTATAGAATAAGAACATCTTCTTTATCCAGTCTTCAACTGATGGGCAAATAGTTTTTTTCCAAGTTTTAGCTATTACAAACTGCTGCTATAAACATGGGTGCGCATATATCACTGGGGTATGATTCTTTTAATTCTTTTGGAAAGATACCCAGTAGAGGGAGAGCTTGGTCAAATGAAACCTCTAATGCTAGTTCTTTGCGTTATCTCCATATTGATTTCCATAGTGGTTGCATCTATTTATAATAAAATTGCTTGATTTTTGCTGCTGAGATTTTGAACTTCCTAATATGCTCTGGATATCTGCCCCTTCTTAAGTGTATAACCAAAGCCACAATGTTATGTTATCTCACTCCAGTTAAATGTGTTTTCTCTTTATCAAAGGAAAATATATATCAAGTCCTAGTGAGGATTGGAAAAAGGAATTCTTTCTCTTATTTTATTTTGTCTATTTTTAGTACATGTTTGCAGTATATAATGATCATATTCATTATAGGGAATAGGTACATATATATAAAAATTTCAATTTTTTCCGTTTTTCTCATTTATCTACCCTCCTTTAATTTCTTCAGTATCAGATTGATTTATCTTATAAGACCTTATATAAAAATTATCATATATATATGTATATATAATAATAGGGCAAAGAATATAGTTATATATAAACTAATAGGGCAAAGAACATATAAAACATGTAAGATAAGTATAGAAGTCAAGTTATATTGTTAGATATATTGTTTGTGCTGGATAACAACTTATTTTTTCTCTCTTTTTATATTATCTTTTATTTTCTAATGTGTATATTTTGGATAAAGAAGTCTTTCACACTATTGGTGGAAAATAAATCAATACTGCCATTGCCATCATGGAAAACAGTAAAGAGATTCTGCAAAAGGTTTAAAAATGCAATAACATTATGATCCAAGAATTCTACTGTTAGGTACATACTGAATGGGAATGAAATCAGCAAGTGAAATAGCATCTATACTCGTGTTTATTGTAACATCATCCATAGTAGTAGTGAAACAACCTAAATATTCATCAAAAGATGAATGTATAAAAATACATGAAATATATACACAATGCAATACTATGTATATGTAAAAATGATTGGTACTTTGCCTTTATAATAACATTGTTAAAATTAGAGATACTTGTATTTCCTGAAATAATCCAGAGAACATTAATAATACATTAATAATACAAGGACAACATCATCTCATCCACATGTCAAATTTTGTCTAAATTATTGAGTTTATTGGTACTTTTTAGGTATACAGTACAGTTACATTCATCATGGGGATCTTGTACTTTTACATGACAGGTCTTGGTTCTCATTTTTTCCCCATACCCCTGCCCTCCCTTCACCCCTCCTCCCTTTCCTATTTACAAAGACTTTTGTTTCCATTTTTTTTCATTTTCTCATATTTTTTTCTTTTCCCTTATGCCCTATTCCCTACCCTTCCCACTTCCCCTACACCTTTAGCATTTTTCTTCCTATTTCACATTGTGAAATATACCATTAGGATTTTATTTACACTTTTAGTTTTTCCCACCAGAGAAACTATTTGGTATTTACACATGTGTGTCTCATTTATTTCACTTAAGAGTATGGCCTCAGTATTTAAAAATTATCATCTCTTAAAATTTGACTGTACAGCGGAGGCTAAAGGAGGTGGAGGGGAATAGGAAGGAATGAAGATGGGGGAAATTTCATCACAAGATACTAAATTGCAAATACACCATACAAAACACTTCGATATTCTATTGTATCACAGGGTGACGATAGTTAAGGATAATATACTGGACATTTTGAAAAACCAGAAATTATTTTGAAAGCTTTTACTATAATGAAATGATAAATACTTTAGAGATAGATATATTTAATTTTATTTAGTTACTGTATAATAATAAATGTATTGAAAATGGCATGCTATTTCATTCATATGTGCATTATATGTTTATCTGTTTCAGTTAAAATTAATTTATGTTTAAAAACCATACAGGTCTGATTTATATATTACATAACATCCTCACTCCATTCTTAATATTTCTCTATTCCTACATAGTTATGTCATCTCCAATTAGTGCAGTATTACCAAACAATATTTTTATTCCAACTCAAGAAATGCAAGTAGGGCTTATTGGATCAGATTTTCTATAAAAGCAGAACACCATAGTAGATGTACACTAATTACATTTAATCCTCATTCAATGAAGTATGCCCAAATGAAGGTATAGACATTTCCTATTGTAGGAATAAAATGAGGCCAAGGAAGATGAGGATGAAGGAAAGACTGAGTACACTGGAATATGTTTATTTTTATTTCAGCAATTTTAATGTGTGAAGAATTTGGTTGATTCCTTGATAGCAGCCATTGTTTGTGGAGTGAGTTGGAAAGTC
The DNA here is from genome assembly GCF_012274545.1 of Fukomys damarensis. Classification (NCBI taxonomy): domain Eukaryota; kingdom Metazoa; phylum Chordata; class Mammalia; order Rodentia; family Bathyergidae; genus Fukomys; species Fukomys damarensis. Next base: position 19,561,739 of record NW_022900950.1, on the reverse strand, counting down.
AGTGTCGTTTTCATCTGCATCTCTCAAATGACCAATGATGTGGAACAATTTTTTTTCACATATTTATTTGCTGCTTTTACATCTTTGAGAAATGTCTGTGCATTTCAGATGTCCATTTTTGAATGGGGTCTTTATATTGGGGGAGGCTCGTTTTTTGAGTTCTTTATATATTCTAGACAATAGTCCTTTGTCTGAGGAGCACCTGGTAAAAACATTTTCCCACATTGTAGGTTGTCCTTTAGTTCTGTTGATGGTTTTTTTTGCAGTGCAGAAGTTTTTTAATAAGATGAGATCCCAGTGGTTGATTCTTTCAGCTAGTTTCCATGCTACTGAGGATTTGTTCATAAAGTCTTTTCCTATCAAAGTCTTCAAGAGTTCTGCCTAACTTATCTTCCAAGAAATCAACCAATAACAAATGTTGGCGCAGTTGTGGGAAGAAAGGAACCTTTCTCCATTGTTGGTGGGAGTGCAGACTGGTTCTACCCCTATGGAAATCAATATGGAGATACCTCAAAGAACTAGGATTAGAGGTTCCATTTGACCCAGCCATCCCTCTGCTGGGTATCTTTCTGAAAGAATTAAAAGAATCATATCACAGTGATACATGCACCCCTATGTTTATAGTGGCACAGTTTGTAATAGCTAAAACTTGGAAACAGCCCATCTGCCTATCTGTTGGAAACTGGATAAAGAAGATGTGTTTTTTCTATAAATGGAATACTACTCAGCCATAAAGAATGATAAATTAGAGTCATTCATAGGAAAATGGATACATATTGCGGATATACTCCTAAGTGAAATACATAAGTTACACATGTGTAAATATTGAATAGTTTCTCTGGTGTGAAAAACTATAATGGTACGTACGATTCTAATGATGTAAGTGACAATGTGAAATAGAAAGAAAAGGTGTAGGGGAAATGGGAAGGGTAGGAGAAAGATAATAAGGGAAAAGAAAAAAAACATGAGAAAATGAAAATATGGAAATAAAGTATTTGTAAATAGGGAAGGGAGAAGAGGGTTAAGGGGGTACAGGAATAATGGGGAAAACATGAGAACCAAGACCTGTCATGTAAAGGTACAATATCCCAGTGATGAATGTAACTGTACTGTGTACCTAAAATGTACCAATAAACTCAATGAAAAAAAAAGTATGAAGAATTTGGAACAAATAAAGGTAAAGTTTGTTATATTCTGGATGATATTTTAAAAAACAGTTCAACAAAATGATGTATATGTTCAAAAAAGGAAGCTGAAAAATGAACCAAAGTTTTGTATAATGTACAAATAAGGTAAAACATGAAGCTTATTTATGCACTGATTACATACAATTGATTAGGCTATCTCAATAAAATTTGAATTAAATGTACTAGAGATTAAAAACAGAATTACAAGAAATATTTAACATATAGGTTATGTGGGGATTAGGTTGGAGGTTTAATTTAAGTGGCTTTGGAATCTATCTAGCAGACTAGCAGAAATTTATGGATTTGTTTGAATGGGTCATTGAGCTGTGGCCTTGGGATCTATAGCTGCTTCCTCACTCTTTCCACTGTAGTGCTGTTCACCAGTTCTGCTTCCAGGTCATCATGAACTAAGGCACTTTGATCCACTTTCCTCTTCTGCAATGGTATTTCTGCCTTGGAGCCAGTTTACTAAGGAATAAATCCATGAAACCACAAGCCAAATCAATCCTCTCCTTATTTAACTTCCACGTGTCAGGTATTGTGATACCAAGAAAAGGATCATTGCTACCTGATCATTACTGTACCTGACTATATGGATTGGAAATCTTTGGAACTGGTTTGTGGGATGAGTTTGGAAATGCTGTAGATGTGGTTTACTACATCTTAAAATGCTGTGAGCAGAGCTTGATAGGTGATTCTTCCCAGATCTCGGAGAATGGGAATGTTTACAGGAATGTGGACAATAAAGCATTGTTTATTGCAGTAGAAAGCACATGAGTTACACTCTAGCAAAAAACTAAAAACAATCAAACAAACAAAAAACCATTTTGTACAGTTTTCCAATATCCTGAGACTTTGCAGGAGACTGAGATTAAGATCAGTGGACTGATGAGGGTATAGGAGGAAATTTCAGGACAGCTCAGTGTACAGGTTGTGCTATCAGTATTGCTATTTATTGCTCTTTAGGTGAAGCTGTTGAGTGAATTGACTGGTGTTCTGGGCAGGGAGGTTTGAGAGCTGCACCCACTCAGCTAAGATGCTCTTTGTCTATGTATACTCTCTGTCCTGACTCTGGTGGGGAGAGAGGCTCAGCTGCCTTGAGTAAGGGGTAGGATGGAGAATGCATAACTCAGCTTTCCCCAGTGCTTAGAGGGGGCGACTGCATAAGCAGTGAACACAGTGTGTCCCAGGAATCTGGTCTCTACAGTGATAGATACATCCCTCAGACTTGTTGCCTCATTATCAAAATGGCTGCTCCCCGGCAAAGTCAATAGTGGAAACCTGCTGATCTACTGTAGCAGCATACTTCCCTTTTTAATTGTCCATTCATTTGACTTGATTTATGTATATCACTTTTATTGATAATAGAAAAATGTGTAAGACCCGCTCTTATCTTCTGACTATCTTGTCAGTGGATCTTTTCTGAGCATCTCCAGTTTCACAAGTAAGCTATGCTGAATCTCAAGTACTATGTTCTTTTATTTGTTATGTCAAAACGCTTAGAGCAGAAAATATTGCAGAATCAGGTCATGGTCTACACCATGTTGAATACACTGAAAATCATATAATTTGTATAGACTTATTATCTCTACTGAAGATGTTGTCAAACACCTTGCCAATCATGAAATTTAAAATATGTAGGGATCTAAACAATAGAAACAGAAACATACTTTTTTGTTTTTGTTGTGTATCTGCTTTTGAATCCTGGGTCCATGCATGCTTCTAGACTACTTAATTTAAGAAAAACATTTTCAATTTTGTATTGTCAGTAATTTTATAAAGTATGCTTTTCTCTGAATGTAACTTGTGGTGTAAAATGGGTTTCTTCTCTTTTTTCAATATTCATCTTTGATTCATTTATCAAGCCCACCACCCTTGCTGCTGAGAAATTTCTTTTCAGTCACATGTTGGTGGTATACGGCTACTGTTCATGATATTTACTTTTAATTTCTATTGTGAATTGGTCTGCTAGCTGGGTTCTGTGGTCATTTCAGAAATGCAGATACAGCCTGTACTCTTCCTGTGACATTGCAGTGAAATCAAGACTAGGCTTGCAGGGTCCGCTGCTCCCAATGAAATGATTATCCTCAAGAAAATCTACCTAAGTGTTCTTGTTCTAATACATCAGCCAATTTAAGGTTTTTAGAAGTGGTTGTTTTTGTAAGAAGGAAAATGAAAGTTCTGATCAAAAAAAAGAACACCAGCTGCCAGTGAACATAACCACATGCAGTACCTGAGTCCTTCATTATCTCTTACTTTCATTATTCTTATTTTTCTTCAGTGTGGACAGTATCCACTAAAGACAAAGTAAGAATAAAGGTGAATCAGATTTTTCTTCTTTTAAAAGCTTTTTCTGATGACACTTTTTTTCTGCCTCTAAGAACAAAATGGCTTGCCCCCGATGATAGTTATTAATGTAAGCCATATAGAAGTGTTAGTGAACACCTTTGTCAAGCTTTAACTGTTATTCTATCCTCTTTTCAAGGCTGTCAGCTTTTCGGGATGTTGAAATCATAATGGATAAGGTTAAAAGCATTCAGTATATGCATGGGATGATAAATCATTAAAGTCAATTGCTTTGACATTGGCATGAATAGCATTATATGTGGGGCTCACCAATATGATTCAAACAGAAATGATCTCGTTACTGAAAATATCTCATTCATATTTGTTACTAGATTGGATTAAGAGACACCAAGAAGTATTTGAATTTGGAGGGCACCATGAATTCATTGATAAATTAATTCAAGAGTTTTTAGCTGAATGGGCTAATAGGAGGAAGCATAGTAGGAGAAAGTAAGTCAGTAGAAGTTGGATATGGAAAAGTGTGCATCCTTTCCCCGGCCAGTCACTCTCTGCTTCCTGACTGCCATGCACCACATCCTTGCACCATAATGATTCTGCCCTGGATCCAGCCAAATATCAACTGAAACCTGTAAAACAATGTGCTTAAATAAATACTGTATTTTTCCTCTAAGTTATTTTTCTTAGATGTTTGATCATAGCACTAAAATACTGATTACCATACTATAATTTAGTGGGTTTTTTTTGTTTGTTTTGTTTTGTTTTGTACTGGGGATCGAACTCGGGTTGTACTTTCGAGGCAGGTGGCAGAACCACTGGGTTAAATCCCCAGCCTACCACAGTATAATTTAAATTTAGATACATCAGGCCTGGATAAAATAGACTTTTATTAATATAATGATTTAACTCAGTCATTTTTAAGGGATTGATAACATCTAATCAAAACATTTATTCACAATATATAAGAATGATATCAGCAAAAACGGTGGAATAATCAACTCCAAGATCCTAGCCAAAGAAACGTCAAAAAGTTTAGTAAAAAAAAAAAAAAAAAAAAAAAAATTATAAACTGTGCCACTATAAACATGGGTGTGCATATATCACTGTGATATGATTCTTTTAATTATTTTGGAAATATATCCAGCAGAGGGATGGCTGGGTCAAATGGAATCTCCAGTCCAAGCTCTTTGAGGTATCTCCATATTGATTTCCATAGTGGTTGCTCCAGTCTGCAGTCCCACCAATAATGGAGAAGGGTTCCTTTCTCCCCACAACCCTGCCAGCATATGTTAGTGATTAACTTCTTGATAGCAGCCATTCTTTGTGGGTTGAGGTGGAATCTCAGTGTTGTTTTCATTTGCATTTCTCAAATGACCAGTGATGTGGAACATTTTTTCATATATTTACTTGCTGCTCTTACTTCTTTGTCTGAGCAATATCTGTTCATTTCAGATGCCAATTTTTTAATTGGGTCTTTATATTTGGGGGGCTGATTGTTTTGAGTTCTTTATATATTCTAGATAAGAGTCCTTTGTCTGAGGAGCAGCTGGTAAAAATTTTTCCCCACATTGTAGGTTGTCTTTTAGTTCTGTTGATGGTTTCTTTTGCAGTGCAGAAGCTTTTTAATGAAATGAGATCCCAGTTGTTGATTCTCTGTGCTAGATCCCCTGTTACCGAGAATTTATTCATAAATCTATAAGATGGAATACTACTCAGCTGTAAAGAATGACAAATTAGATTCATTCATAGGAAAATGGATACATATTGAGGATATACTCCTAAGTGAAATAAATAAGTCACACAAGTGTAAATACTGAATAGTTTCTCTGGTGTGAAAACTATAATAATACAAACAATCCTAATGATATAATTGACAATGTGAAATAAAAAGAAAGGGGCTAAAGGTGTAGGAAAAGAGGGAAGGGTAGGGGAAAGGTAATTAGGGAAAAGAAAAGGATATGAGAAAATGAGAAAATGGAAATAAAGTGTTTGTCAATGGGGAGGGGAGGAGGGGGTGAAGGAAGGGCAGGGAAAAGGGGAAAAAATGAGAACCAAGACCTGGAATGTAGAGGTACAAGATCCCAATGATGAATGTAACTACTGTATACCTAAAATGTACCAATAAACTCAATGAGAAAAAAAAAGTTTAGTAAAAAAACAAAATAAAACAAGTCTTCAGAATTCTGGAAGATATTCAACAGTTTGTAGGAACCAAAAGAACACTGAGTCAAGATATAGGGAACTTAAATTGGTAAGACCTATTGGTGTGTATTTATTTGACAGATTATATTCTCATTTTCTGCATGAGAGTTTCTGGATAATAGGATGCTGCATTCCTAGTGTGGTACCAGAACCCCTACTCTTGGATGGAGCAGAGAGAACTTAAGAACATTGATTGTTTATACTATCCTGTCTAGGGATATTTGAAAGAAATGTACTTGTCATTCTTGCACCTTACTCAAAACTTGCATTAAAAAGTGGAGATATTTCATTACAATACATCAAGATAACAAAAATTCAGAGTTGTTATTGAAGTAACCAAGATAGAGTGAAAGCCTAGTTTGAAAAACTATGAAGAGAATTTATTTGGAAAATTACAGCATTAAAAACACTGAAATAAACTGGGGAAATGTAGAAAATCAGGCATGTGTCTAGGAAGGTGTGCATGCTCAAAGCTGACTCAAGAAGACCCACCCAGTTGTAAGCTTTCACTAGTGTTGAAGAAGTGCCTCAGCAGAGTCAGCTTGCAAGGATTGGGTAAAGCATAATGTGTTTTTCTTATTTTTATTCCTTTTTTTTTTTTCTGTTGGCTTTCGGCTCTTGGATATTTCAGAATTTTTTTTTTTCAAAGCACTAACTAATCTCAAACAAAACAAACAGACTTCAGGAATCTACATACCATAGAACACAGAATATAAAAAAAATATTTTTAATTTACTTAACAAAAAACAGCTACAGTTCATAGCATAAAACATACCACAATGAGGGATATAATCTAACTCCTAGAATAATTGTGTTATGATATTCAAATTGTTCCATTTTAATAAATGTTTTGAAATATGCATAAATAAGAAATCATAAATTTTTCACAGAAGAATTTAACTGGCCATTGCTGGGGAAGCAAAAATACTAGATGGCACAAAATTTCTTAAATCAACTTTCTTAAATGTGCTTAAAGAGTTAAAGGAAACCAGATAAAGCTTCAAATGAAAAAGTTTAGGAGTAGTGGAAAATAGCAAGAAAAATATGGAAGTATAAAACAGAAATGTATTTTAAATAAATCAGTAAATACATTCTAGAGATAAAAATTATGATAAATGAATTAAAATTTGTTCTAGACACTTCCCACAGAAACAGTAAAAAGAATCAGCAGACCTGAAGATAGTGCAATTAAAATTACCTAAAGAGTGTAAGCAGAAAAGGAATAAAGAAAAAAGAGAAGAGTGAAATATATTTATGACACCCTAGAAAACATATCAACATAAACATAATAGAAAATCAACTACAAATAAAAGGCCAGAGAAGAAAGATGTGTCTAAACATATTAGCAAAATACAATTCTAACAAGACGTCAAGAGCAACATTCCATTTACAATATATTCCAAAAATAAAAGATACCTAAGATGAATTGAATGAACTAGGTAAAAATTAAAGAAAACTATTAAATGTCACTGAAAAAAATTTGTGAAGCATCTAAAAAAATAAAAAGACATGCTGTATAAATGGATATGAAAACAATATTATTGCAGTGGAACAGTACCCAAAATGATCTAAGAATTCAAAGCAATCCCTGTCACATTTCCTATGAAATAAATATTGAAATATGTACCAACTTTAAAGCTGATCCTCAAATTTATATAGGATCTTAAGGCTTCCCAAACACCTGGAATTTTCTTGAGAAAAAAGAGTAAAGTTAGATGATTCATATTTCCCAAGTTAAAAATTTACTTCAATGATAAAATAATCAAAACCGTCATTACTGGCATAAATATAGGCACAAAGAGATTGAAAGAACTGAATGAAGAGCTCAGAAATCAACCCATATTTGTACAAAGATTTTCAATGAAAGTTCCAAGATTCATCAATGAAAATGAAAAGTGTCTGTAACAAATGATGATTGCATGACCGATTATCAAAATATTAAATAACTAAATTGAAATTCTATTTCATACCAAGAATAAAAATTTACACAATATAGATCAAAAACTTAAATACAAGAGCTACAAATATAACACCTCAAACAGCTGGGACTAGAGGTTCCATTTGACCCAGCCATCCCTCTGCTGTGTATCTTTCCAAAAGAATTAAAAGAATCATATCACAGTGATATATGTACACCCATGTTTATAGTGGCACAGTTTGTAATAGCTAAAACTTGGAAACTGCCTATTTGCCCATCAGTTGGAGACTGGATAAAGAAGATGTGTTTTTTCTATAAAATTCTATAAATTTCTATAAAATTACTTAGCCATAAAGAATGAGAAATTAGACTCATTCATAAGCAAATGGATTCATATTGAACATATACTCCTAAGTGAAATAAATAAGTCACACATGTGTAAATACTGAATAGTTTCTCTGGTGTGAAAAACTATAATAGTACATAAGATCCTAATGAGATAACTGACTGTGAAATGGGAAGAAAAGGGCTAAAGGTGCAGGGAAGTTGGGATGGGTAGGGGAAGGGGTAATAAGGGAAAAGAAAAAAAATGTGAGAAAATGAAAAGATGGAAATAGAGTGTTGGTAAATTGGGAGGGAAGAAGGGGATGAAGGGAGGGCAGGGATAAGGGGAAAACATGAGAACCAGGACTTGTCATGTAAAGGTACAAGATCCCAATAATGAAAATAACTGTACTGTATACCTAAAATGTACAAATAAACTCAATTAAAAAGTTAGGAGTGAATCTTTAAGATCTCAGATTTAGCAATAGATTCTTACATATGACAGAAGAGCACAAGCAGCCAAAGAGTAAAATAAAGGGGGAAATAAAACTTAATTTTTAAAATCTTGTTTATCAAAAGCTATTATAAGAAAATTGAAATGGCAAATTCTGAGGTGTAAGAAGATATTTGAAATTCTTATAATTAATAGAAGGTGGTATCAATAGTAAATTAAAATCTTTCAAATAGCATTAAAAAGCTATTCCACAATTTTTAATGATAAAGGATTTGAATAGACATTTTCTAAATGAGTATAAGTATCTAACAAATATGTAAAAAGATTTCAAACACTATTAATCATAAGGTGATTGCAAATAAAAATCACAATGTTCAATTTTGTACCCATCAGTATAAGTGAAACTTTGACACAGAACTATTATCGGGATATGGAAAAATTAAAATTCATATATGTTGCTGGTGGAAAGTAAAGTCATATAGATCCCTGGAAAACAGTTTTGTGATCTTCAAGAAGTTAAACAGATAATGAAGGAATAATCTAACAATTTCACTCCTTGTTATTTATTGTAAAAATAAACAACTGAAAACAAGTACATAAATCATATAAGTATATACTTAATGGGCTAAGGAAAGAATAATAATGTCCATAAGTGAAAGAAAGAAAGAAAGAAAGAAAGAAAGAAAGAAAGAAAGAAAGAAAGAAAGAAAGAAAAAGAAAGAAAGAAAGAAAGAAAGAAAGAAAGAAAGAAAGAAAGAAAGAAAGAAAGAAAGGGAAATTTAGACAAACACACACTTGGGATATTATTCAGTTTTAAGAACAAATGATCTAATAATACAATGGCAAGCATAAGTGAACTGTATCACCCATTGCATGATTCCACACACATTTATACAAAACATATTGGTTAGGGAGAAAGATGATTTGTAGTAATTGCTTAATAAGTAGGGGTTTCTTTTTTTAGGACAGTGAAATATTTCCACCTGGTGTTGATGGAAATAGTGTTTACAAAACACTGTGTTCAGTAAACATCACTGCATTGCTCATTTTAAAATAATAAACTCTGTTATATGAATTTCTCCCTCATAAAAGCAATTCAAAACTGTCAGTTATAAGTGAGTTTATATATGGGTGATTTAGTATACATATGTCTCAGTATTTTTGTTATTAGTTCATCCCACCCAGGCTGAAATCCTGGTTTTCTCTTTTTCCAGTTGTGTTACTTTTGATTAACAACTTTGAGTTCCAAATTCAGAAGATTATCTTCAAAGGAGATAAAACTTACTAAACAGATAATGTGTAATAAAGAGTTTTTGTTATAACTAAATGTGTGACTATATCAACATCAGTGATATTTACAGTTCTGCCAAATTGGAACTACTATATAGGAATAAATTACAAGAATGATAGCTTTTATTGTTGTGATGTTCTATGACAAACTTGAAATGCGAATTCAGCCTTTCTCTTTCCTCTCCTAAATTACATTGTCAAGTCTGTTACTGAAAAACTAAGTGTGCCATTTATATCAATACTTCAGTAATTATATACATTTTCAATATGATAATTCTATCTTATTTGATTTAATTAACACGCTGCTATTCATATCTTTGGAAATGTTTTAAAAGAGTAATTCATGTTAAAATGTGCTCGTGTGACTTAATGGTATTACTATTATAAATTCATAAATAACCTATCTCAATGATTAGTTTTTTTAGAAAATAAATCTCACTGTAATGTAGGATTCATTTTTATATTCATTAAGTTAATAGGTACATTTTAGGTGTACAATATAATGAAATCTATCATTGGGTATTTGTATCTTCACAAGATATGTCTTTGTTCCATTTTTCCCCCATTGCCTTACTGTTCCTTCAACCCCTCCACCCTTTCCTGTTTACAGTGACTTTATTTTCACTTTTTTCTTTTCTCAAATTTTTTCCTTTTCCTTATCCTTCCCACTCCCCTTCTCCTTTGGATATTGTCTTCCTATTTCGCATTATCTATAATGGATACATATTGAAGATATACTCAGGTGAAATAAATAAGTCACACAGGTGTAAATACCGAATAGTTTCCCTGATGTGAATAATCTGCAATAAAACATAAGATCCTAAAAAGATTGCTGTCATTTAGAAATGAGAAGAAAGGAGCTGAAGGTGTAGGGAAGGTGGGATGGGTAGGGGAAGGGTAATAAGAGAAAAGAAAAAAATGTGAGAGAATGAAAAGATGAAAATAAAGTGTTTGTAGATGGGGAGGGGAGGAGAGGGTGAAGGGAGGGCAGGGGTAAGGGGAAAAAATGAGAATCAAGACTTGTCATGTAGAGGTACAAGATCCCAACAATGAATGTAACTGTACTGTATAACTAAAGTGTACCAATAAACTCAATTAAAGCTGAAAAAAAATTCTTATTTACACTTTCAGTTCTTACACCAGAGAAACTATTAGGTATTTACAGCTGTGTCTTATTTATTTCAATTAAGAGTATGGTCTCAATGCGTATGCATTTAGCTATAAATGTCTCTGGTTTCTCACTCTTTATGGCTCCATTTTATGAAAAAACACATCTTCTTTATCCAGTCTCCAGTTGATGGGCACTTGGATCATATCCCAGCTTTAGCTATTACAAACTGTGCCTCTAAAAGCATGGGTACAAATATATCACTCTGGTATGATTTTTTTAAATTATTTTGGGAAGACACCCAGCAGGGGAATAGTTGAGTCAAATGGGACATCTAATTGTAGTTTTTTGAGGTATCTCCACACTGATTTCCACAGTTGCATCTGTCTAGACTCATAACAACAATGGTGGAAAAGGTTTCCATTTTGTCCACAATCCCTCAAGCATTTTCTATTGGTTGATTACTTCATAGCAGATAGTCTTTCTGGGGTGAGGTTGAATCTCAGTGTTGTTTTCATTTGTATCTCTCTAATGACCAGGGATGTTGAATGTTTTTTATATGTTTATTTGCAGTTTCACCTTCTTTATTGGAAGAACATCTGTTCATTTCAGGTGCCCATTTTGGATTGTGTCTTTAAATTTGGCAGGTCTGATTTTTTAAGTTATTTATATATTTTAGATAGTAAACCTTTGTCTGAGGAACAGCTGGTAAAATATTTTTCCCATATTGAGGTTCATCTCTTCACTCTGTTGCTAGTGTCTCTTTGGTGTGCACAAGGTTTTAAATAAGATGAGATCCTAATTGTTAATTCTTTTTGATAGTGAACATGAGACTGAGGTTTTGTTCATGAAATCTTTTCACACTCCAGTGTCTTCAAGACTTCTACCTAAGTGGATGCACATTGAGGAGATACTCTTAAGTGATATAAATAGTACACACATGTAAATACCAAATAGTTTTTCTAGTGTGAGAAACTGAAAATGCAAGTAAGGACTAAAAGGTATAATAGATAACGTGAAACAGGAAGAAATGGGACAAGGAGGAAGGGGAAGCAAAGAAGGGAATTGAATTAATATGAGAAAATTAAAAATAATGGAAACAAAGTCTTTATAGATTGACAGGGAGAGAAGGGTTGAAGGGATGGCAGGAGAATGGGAAAAATAAAAAAGATTGATTATGTAAAGGTGCAAATTTCCAACAATGAATTCCATTATATCATATACATTAAATGTATCAATAAAATTAATTAAAACAAAGTTCTACCTAACACTCTGATAGCTGGTTTTACTGTTTCTGTTTTAATAGTTACATCTTTGATCCATTTTGTTTCTGGTTTAAGACAGAGAGAGAGATAAAGTTTTATGTTTAAACTTTGGCAACTTTAAACCCATTTTTTGCACCATTTATTAAAGAGGCTATCTTTCCTCCAGTAAGGATGGTTGGCTCCTTTGTCAAAGATTAGGTGGTTGAGTATGTCTGGACTTTTTTTTTCATCTTTTAAGATATTCCACTAATCCCTGGGTCTATTTCTTTCCTAGTACCATGCTGTTTTATCACTATTACTCTGTAATACAGTTTAAAGTTGGGGATTGTGATACTCTTAACTTGTCTTTCTTTTCTAGAATTGCTTTTGTTATTCTAGGCCTCTTCTTGTTCCAAATGAATTTTTTGATTGTTTTCTCAAGTCCTGTGAAGTATGCTTTTAGAATTTCAATTGGGACTGCACTGAATCAATATAGCATTTTTTGAAATTTGGCAATTTTCATGATATTGGTTTTTCCAAAGCAAGAGCAAGGAATATCTTCCATTTTCTTATATCCTCTTTGATCTTTTTCTTTAGACTGTTATATTTTTCAGAGTAGAGATCTTGGGTTTCTTTTGTTAGGTTGATACTTATATATTTCATTTTTTTCTGCTATTGTGAAAGGAGTGGTTTATCCACTTTCCTTCTCAATAAACATCTTATTCATACACTGGAAGGCTATTGTTTTTTGTTTGTTTGGTTCGTTGGTTGTTTTTTTTTTTTTTTTTTTGGTGCCAGGGATCAAACTTGGAACATTTCACTTGTGAGGTAGGTGTCTGAACCACTGAGCTAAATCCCCAGCCCTCTATCAATTTTTTTTGGGGGGTGGTATCCTTGTATCTAGTTACTCTATTGAATTTGCTTTTCAAGTCTAGAAGACTTTGTTGGAGTTCTTGGGGTCCTTTATATAGAGTATCATGTCATCTTCAAATAATGACAATTTGACTTTTTTGTTTCTTATCTTTATTCATTTTATTTCTTTCTCTTGTCTATTTGCTATAGCTAATGTTTCTAGAATGAGATTGAACAGTAGTGCTGATAGCGGACATCCTTCTCTTGTTCCTGACTTTGTCATGAAGGATTTCCATCATTGACCATTTAGTATGGTGTTAGCTGAAGGTTTTTCATACATGACTTATCAGGTTGAGATAAATTACATCTATTTCAATTTTTTTGTGGGTTTTTTGTCACGATTGAGTGTTCTCTTTTGTCAAACACTTTTTCTGCATCTATTGATTTGATCCTATGGTTTTTTGTTTTGGCTCTGATAATATAATGTACTATATTTATTGATTCGCATCTGTTGAACCATCTTTGAATCCCTGGGATGGATCCCATTTGGTCAGGCTGTTTGATCTTCTTGAAATTTTTTTGCATTCAGTTTTCTAGTGTTTTACTGAGGATTTTTGCACCTATGTTCATGAGGGAAGTTGGTTTACAGTTCTCTTTTGCAGTTGGGCCTTTCTCTGCTTTTGGAATCAAGGTGGTGCATACTTCCAGGAATAAATTTGGGAGTATTGCTTCCCTTTCAATTTCAATGAAGAGTTTAAAAAAATAGTGCCAATAGTTCTTCTCTAAATGTCTTGTAAAATTCAGCAGTGAAGCGATCAGGTCTTGGGCTTTTCTTCCTTGGTAAGTTTTTTTTTTTTAATTTTCATTGAGTTTATTGGTACAATCTAGGTACACAATACAATTACATTTATTATTGGGATCCTGTACCTTCATATGATAGGTCTTGATTCTCATTTTTTCCCCTTGTCCCTGCCCTCCCTTCACCCCCTCCTCCCGTCCCCATTTACAAACACTTTATTTCCATTTTTTTCTCTCCCTTATTACCTTTCCACCACCCTTCCTATTTTCCCTACACCTTTAGCCCTTTACTTCCTATTTCACATTATTAATTATCTCTTTAGGATCTTGTGTACTGTTATAGTTTTTAACACCAGAGAAACTATTCGGTATTTCAGTTAAAGAAATCTCTATATGAACATTAAAAATAGGGAATCCTAAAATAAAACTAAAAAGGAAAGTAAAAGAGAAAAGGCAATGATGTAAAATTAAAATAATCCTTAATTCTGAAGATGAAAATGGTCCTTGAACATATTTAAGTGGCTTCGTGCTCTTGTAGTCTTATATTATTCTCTTTTTTTCATTATTTAGAAAATAGTTTATTAGTTTATATAGTCAAACTGAAGTAGATGTGACCTTGCATATTTAATACAGTGCATTACCCCTGTAGAAATGGAAAAAAATTAACATTTCTAGACCAATATGGCTGTTAATTCCTGTACAATGCCAACTCAACACAGTAAATTGGGATAACTTTTTCCAAAGTGGGCAGCACAGTTAAAGTTTCCGAAAATTAACCAATAATAGCTGTATGTTATGCATCAATAGCAGCAACAGCTTTTCCAGGTTCTGCCATCATCTGAACAAAATTATTGACATTCAGCACACTCCATTAAAAAAAACAAAAATAAAAAAACAAAGAGAAGAATAATACCTAGAAAACAGCCAAATTCTGTTGCTGTTGTGGTACCTGGCATCGTTTTTTTTTTTTTGTTAGCATCTTAATCATAATCTGGAGAGAGAACATTCTAGAGTAACATCATTAATAGCTCTGATAAAGCATGGTCACTACTATGTGTCATAAAGCAGGTACAAGATATTTTACATTCACAGAGGTATGATACAGTACTGTCCTACATCTACAATACTAGAATCAGTTTTGGTTTGAAATTTGCTTTTTCTGCAAATAAGATTGCTACCCCTGCCTTTTTTCTGAGCTCCTGTCACATGGAGAATTGTTTCCCATCCTTTCACTTTCAGTCTATGGGCTTCTTTTTGCAATAGGTATGTTTCTTGCATACAACATATTGTTGGATTTTGCTTCTTATTCCATTCTGCCAGTCTATTTCTCTTGATTTGTGAGTTGAGCCTATTGACATTGATGATTATAACTGATATGTACTGACATATTATTGTCCTGTTATGGCCTTTTGTTGCTTTTTCACCTTTGCCTTTTAGTTTCTTGGCTTGCCTATTTGATTTGCTCTGTTGAGCCTCATGGTGTTGTAACCTTCATTGTTTTTTTCTAGAATATTGTTTAGAATTGCTTGTAGTGCTGGTTTGGTATTCATGTAGTTTCTCAGGTGTTCTTTGCTGGTAAGTTTTTAATTATGTTTTCAAGTTCATTGATTCATATTGGTTTGCTTAAATTTTTTAGATCTTCATTCAACTTTGGTAGCTCATATGTATATAGAAATCTGTTTCTTCTGTGTTCCATCTTACTGGCACATAGGTTTTCAGAGCAGGTGTCTATGATCCTCTGGATTTCTGCTGAGTCCACCATAATTTCATCATTTTCATTTCTTGATGCATGAATTTGGGATTATACTTTACTTTTTTTGATAATGTTAACTAAGGGTTTGGTAATTTTGTATATTCTTTCAAAGAACTATCTCTCTGCTTCATTGATTTTTTGTGTCATTCTCCTTGTCTCCATGACATTGATTTCTGCTCCAATCTTTATAATTTCTCCCCTTGTATGAGCCTTGGGTTTGTCCTGCTCATCTTTGTCTAGAAGGTTGAGGCTCAAAATTAGGTTAGTTGAGGTTGTTCTGCTGTTCTAATATGTCTTCACTGCTATGAATTTCCCTCATAGGATTGCTTTCATTGTGTCCCATAGATTCTGATATGTTTTATTGGCATTGTCATTTAATTGTAGAAACTGTCTAATGTCTTTTATATCCTCTGTGACCCATTGGTAGTTTAGGTGTGTCTTATTCTATTTATATGTGTTTATGAAATTCTTGTGGTTTCTTTTGCTACTGACCTCCAATTTCATCATGATATGATCTGATAATATACATGAGATAATTCCAATATCTTTGTATTTACTTATATGTATGCTATGAGCAAGTATGTGGTCAATTTTGTAGAATGACCCAGATGCAGCTCAAAAGAATGTGTATTCTGATTACTTGTGGTGCAAAACAAACTATAAACATCTATTAAGTCCATTTGTTTGGGAGTTTGATTGAATTCTAGTATTTTGTTGTGTATTTTCTGTCTTGTTGATAAACCTATTTGTGACAGTGGTTATTGATATCTCCCACTAGTATTGTATTAGTGCTTATTTGATTTTTCATGTTGATTAATATTTGTTTTATATTGTTGGGTGCACTAGTATTTGGTTCATATATATACTTATGACTGTCATCTCTTCCATCTTTATAAGGATGTATTGGTCATCTTTGTCTCTCTTAATTAGTGTTGATGTGAAATCCATTTTTATCTGCTAATAAGATAGCTACTCCTGATTTTTTTTTTTCTGGTTCCTCCTTCATAAGGTATTGTTTTCTAACCTTTAAATTTTAGTCTATGAGTTTCTTTTTGAATTGTGTATTTCTTGTATGTAGAATATTGCTGGATCTTGCCTCTGGATCCATTCTGCCAGTCTATCCCTTTTGATTGGTAAATTGACACCATTAACATTGATGATTATAACTGATATGTATTGGCTCCCCCTTCTCATGACCTTTTCCTGTTGTTGGATTCTCTCCCTTTGCATTTTTCTTATCTTGGCTACTAGATTTATTCTGCTGGGCTTTGTGGGGGTGTGTCTTTTTCTAGGACAGTAAAATTTTTTGGAATGCTGGTTTAGTATTCATGAAGTTCCTCAGGTGTTCTTTGTCATTAAAGCATCTTATTTCTCAATTTTGAAAGACAGTTTTTCAGGGTACATCAATCTGGGTTGGAGGTTGTTTTCTTTTAGGGCTTCAAATATTTCACTCCAGGACTTTCTTGACTTGAGGGTTTGTGTTAGGAAGTCTGCTGTGATTCAGATGGGCTTTCCTTTGTATATGATTTGTTTGTTTTATCCAACTGCTTGTAAAATTTTATTCTTCTTTTTGGTTTCTGAAATCTTGACTATTACATGCCTAGGGGCAGATTTTATTTTAATCATGGCTAGTTAGAGTCCTATATGCCTAACTTATCTGTATGTCAAATTCTCTTCCCCTACTTAGGAAGTTTTCTTCCATTACTTCTGTTAACTTTTTTTTAATGCCTTTTTCACACCCTCCTGTTTCTTCATCCACTCCAATCAGTCTTATTTTATTCTTCTTTGCATCATCTAGCAGCTACTGGATTGGTTTCACTTGTTCCCTTGCTATTTTTAAGAAATCTTCCTTTCTCTAGTCACTAAACACAATTCTGTCTTCTATTTTTGATATTTTGTCCTCACATTGGCTCATTCTACTACATAAACTTTCAATAGAGTTCTTATTCTCCTGGATATGTTTGCATCCATTTTATGGACTCCATTTGTTTTTTATGCTGGGATTATATTATGTTTCTCAGCTCCTATGTTTTTTTAATCTGTGTCTACTCTAGAGTTATTAATCATGTCTTTCTCTGTGGATGCCATCTCTGCTATTATCTGAGAAATCATTCCTGATTTTATTTTTTTACAAATCCTCTTTTGTTGTCACTTCCAGTAATCTAGGTGGTTGAGTTTGAGATTGTCCCATCTCATTGCCCCTTTTTGTTTCCTTTGGTGATATGGAAGTCTGCTTTTGAGTCTTGTTTAGGTATTTTCTCATTTCAACCACTGCAGACTTCTGCACCTTTATTGAAGTGACTCTTTTCTCTCTCATTAGGTTTTAGACTCTGCAAGGCTTTCTCTCTGCTGCTCACCACTATGCCATTTCCTGGGTTCACAATGAATACCACACTGGGCAGTTTTCTGGTTGGGATTCTGGCTTTGCCCTGCACATATTTATTGATGGAGTCTGGATAGGCCTCTGTTGGAGCCTGGGTGCCTGCACAGCTGTTTTCTGGGTGAGCTTCTGGCTGGGGCATTTACACCCTCATCACTGAAGACCTGGGAGGCTTCTTAATGTAGGATTTGTTAAGTTAGAAAACAATATGTAACTGAAATCATATGAATTATAGTTTAGAAATAAAATTATTTTATTTTCCTGACTCAGTATTAAACATATATCACTTGAATCATGATTCAAGAATGGGGGAAGCAGTAACCTTTTAAAATACTTCAATTTTATAAGTTTGTTATTGAAACACTTGGCCAAGAATCTAAAACACTGTTCTGTGAACAAAACTGTCATTTTATAGATTTCTTATCAAAATTTAATTTTCATGGATAAAACTGAACTTTAAAACATTTAATAACTATATTATTCTGCCCAGCCTGTCATTAGAAAACGACACAAGCTGATATTTTGAAGAAGAGAAATGTACTTCTCACAGTCACACCAATTCATTGAAGTCCAAGTCCAAGTCCAAGGTGCAAGCAAGGAAAATTTCTCTCAAAAGTCTCTTCTCTTGTACTTCCGGTAGCATCCAAGTACCTATGTAGTCACCAGACTCCTCTTTTGTGTGCACTCAAGATGTGACTGAGTGAACAAGATTCTTGATGTTGCTTAGCCTTGGAATATCAAGGCTCCATCCTTGGAGTTCAGTGCATAGCAAGCAGACAAACTTCCTGCGTAAAAATCCTTTGTGCAACGTTTCAGTAACAGCATACCGTAATGCAACTTAAACAGTAACAGAGTTCTAGCATTTTAATTCAGATCCACACAATTTGTATTTTGTTAGATCTTCATAAAAATCAGTTTTTATAAAATCACAATAAATATGTACATATTATTTTACATTATGTTTAAAAGTGCAAGATAAAGCATGAGTCAAAACTCTGATGGAGAAGATGCTTGCCCATCAAAGGACCACTAACAATTCCATCTTATGCTCTTCAGTAAAACATACTGTGTAGAAGTGACTTCATTTGAAGTTATTGGTACATTTGAATGCAAACTACCCAACCATGAAAAATGAGGCTTCCATTTACTATAAAAATAAATTAGGAAGCCAGGCTTTGCTGGCAAAGCCATTTGAGCACCTCAGTTCATAACTATTCATGGTACCATTAACAGATGTCTTTACTCACACTGTGAGCTGACTTATCATATTGTTGTATTCAGTATTACTTTATGTCTAAAGTGAATATAGGTAACTTGTTTTAGGATATAATAAAACCTATCCTGATATAGAGATCCTCTGGGAAATTATACAATAATGTTACCTACATAACTAATTTTCTTCTTATGAAATCATGATTCCCACTACACTTTTAGAGCTATCGAAAGTATTGTTTAACATCACCATTTCCATGTTAATATCTCAGTAAATCATAAAAATGTAATACGTTGTGCTGAAAGTGAGCCATTTCCTTTGGGAACATGAGTTTTCACTTCTAAATTAAAAGTTACATGATGTGAATTCTAAGCATGCTGCATATTGCTTATTGACACTAAAGTACTTTTTCAAAGAATTATTTTCTGCAAATTATACCATAACCATAGTGACAAGCACATTGTAAGATAAATAACTCAAGAATAAGTGAAAAAGTTGCCTTTTACAGTCATTTTTGGTATGAAATTTTTAGAAAATATTTGAAATCTCTAAGGAATATCTTCAAAAGTACTGTTAAGAGCTCATCACTTTGCATATACACAAACACCACACACACACACACACACACACACACACACACACATGTCCACAATAGAAAAAATGATATGCCTATCAGAAGGAGTGAATGTGTACAAAGAACAGGTAGGCTTTATTAACAAAAACAAGCAAAAATAAAATAATTCCTTGAAAACTCTATTTAAATCTAACATATAAGATTATGTGTCTATTATGAGTTCATTTAATTATTGATCTTTGTCTTCATCTACAAAATAAGGATAATAAACTATATTCCATGAAAGTATTAAATTAAATGCAGATTATATAAATGAACTATTACTGTGGAATATGTATCATTATCTCTCAAATTATATTTTCTAGGTTCTCCCTGAAATAAAATTCCTTCTAAGTAACCAATATTTGATTGGTTATTTTACTCAGCCTATCTCTTTTCAGTAAAAGATTATTCAGATTATTGAATAACTAATAGATGTGCCTTTCAGTCAAGTCTTTTTAGTTCACTTTGTCCAATTTTATAGTCAATAAAAACACGTTATTGCCAATGGATGCTCATTACTTAAATTAAATGTGGGTACATATTTGAGACTCAAAGTTTGGAATTCCCTGGTGATGCCAAATGAGTAGTAGTCACCTCCAGATTTACTTTGGTGTAAGTGTATGCCAGAGAGCTTCCTGCAGCTGGAAAGGGGCTCTTTAGCACAGGAACTATGGTGGGAGACACCATCCCCACCTTGTGAAGGATGGTGTGAAAGAAGTTTTAGTAAAACTAATTACCTCACATTAAGTAGAATGTTGTTATTATTTTCTAATAGGACTTTTAAAAAGGTGGGAGGTGGACTGGGGATTTAGCTCAGTGGTTTGGTGGCCTGCCTTGCAAGCACAAGGACCCAAGTTCAATCCCTGGTACCCCTCCCCCAAAAAAAAGGGTGGGAGGGAAAAATGGATAAGCAAAGATGTAGATATGCTGTCCATTTTATCTATTTATTTTCATATTAGGCTTTCATACTTTCATCTGAATCCCATCTTCCCAACCACTTGCAATTAGTTCTTTCTGATGCAGCCAATGGATGCTTTACCTAAGTGACAGTATTCCTGCTTCTATCTTTCCTGGTTCAGTGATGGTGTCAGGTTCCTTGTATGCAAATATTCAGGCTACATTGCTTTGCCTTTTACTTTCTATATTTTCAAGACTTCTGTAAGAAAAACTCATGCTCCTTTTACTGAACCAATTTGACATGAATGCACTCCTAAGTAGATGTGATGCAGTGGCTGCACTGTAAACCAATGATGGGTTGACTCAATTTTAAGTGTTTAGGAAGATTTCTGAAACCATCTAATTTATAAAAATATTTATTTCTCAATAATTTATGTCAGTTCTCAACTTCTGTGATGTGTGCAAACATCTCTGCAGTGTTGATCAAAGAACAATTACTCTTTCAAATGATCTATGTAACTTTCACCTAGATAAAATCTGCATCATTCAAAAAAGTGACAAAGTTTAGATACTGTTAATATGCATATATCTTTATTAGTGAAATATTTTTGAATTGCTAATTTTATTTTATCACTTTGCTTACATTTATTTAGGTGATAACCCAGAAGCTTTAACTAATTTAATTCGGAGGAAGTATTTGTTCTTCAATAGAATGTGCAATATTAGTCCTCATTATGAAATCAATCACACTTATCAGATTTGATTTCTCTCACATGAAATATAACTTTATATTTCAAATTAAATAAATATTTAATTAATAATTAAGTATGAATACACATGAGATTCAATCTATTTCTTTTTGTTGTTGTTTGTTTGTTTTTTATTTTTTTTAGGCAGGCTCTCCCTTTGTAGTTCAGGCTGGCCTTGAACTAACTATGGAGCCCAGGATGGCCCCGAACTTTTGGGGAATACCCCTGCCTCAGCCTCCAGAGTGTTGGGATTATAGGAGTGCGCTACCACTCCCAGGTCAAATTCTGCTTCTGAATAAAACAACTGAATATGAATAAATCCCATTTTCTCAATTAGAGTTTAAAAATAATAATTATTAATGCAACATCCTGGAAGTGATAGCATTTACATTTTAATAGATGTCTAATAAGAATTCCAATATTTATTGATTAATACTTGTTTAGACATAAAGCTAAATATATAACTGACTAGTTTAAAAATAATGCAAATTCTCAATATAAAGTTCAAAAATGGAGAAGAGCAATTGTGTTGTTCTTATGTCATATTTCTGTAATGTTTTTCCATAGAGTTTATAATTCAGCTAAACTGCAGTAAAAATAAAAGCACTTTGAATAAACCTAATCAAATGCTTAAAAATTTATTTTGAATTGCTGTCCAATCATTAATGTCATACTCTCACCAATACATTTTGATGGCTGAAATTATAGGTATAATTTGTCAACTAGGATTTGTATGCAACCTGCACAAATTGGTCAATTTAGAAGTAATATCTTTTATCTTTTGAAAGTGTTGCCACAAGCTGGTGATATATTTTGCATACTTTATGACTTATAGTAGTGTCATGGCACTATTTCAGATTCTTCTTATTTTTACATAATTCCCAAACTCAAAATGAATACACTTCTTTCATAACAATGAACTAGAAAATGGTATATCAATATATGCTTAAATTATTTCCCCAAGAAGAAATTCCTGAATTAATATAAATATACTATTTTTAAAAGTGATATTAAATTCCTGGCCACTGTAGGCATTGGTTCAATTTGTTCCTGTCAAAGTAATAAATAAGTCTTGTACAAGTATTTCTTAGGGCTGTTAGTCAGATTTTTGACAACATGTCGAATAAATCAGAATGAACTAATTAAGTTTGAGACCAAAAGAGTCTCTTATTCATCAATTTTAAGAAACTAATTTGGTGTAAAATATCAAGATGAATAAGCCTATTAAAATTGATATTTACAAAGGAAATATCATCAAACACAAAAATAGACAATCGTTATTCAAAAATCAAGACAGTCAAAGTCTTACTTTAAAACATTAATAATTGGAGAATTTATCATAGTGACAATACAATTTCCAGATATATGTTTATATTTTTCTTTCATATTTACTTTTTAACATTTTTTATATCTTATGAAATATTTATAGAAGTTTGAAGAAAATTTAATTTTCTTATCATGGTTAATGTTAGGAAACATTTGAAAGTCTTTTAAAAGGTTCATTAGTTTGGCTACAGTTTGGTTACTCTGATATAGATTTTAGAATAACCATGACTTCAACTCAATAGTCTATCTCCCTCTTAATTAATAATTCCACAGTAAGCTGTCTAGCACATTTGCCTGCCTTCGCTATAATGTTATTCTTGTAGGCTGAATGATATTGCCATCTAGAATTCTTGCTATGATAAATGAAAAGTAATAGAATTGATAGCACAACTAATGGCCTCTGCCACAGGCTACTTTTTGTTCACAGATATATCAAAGTGTTATTATTCAAGTTGCCAATATTCCCAGAGTGAATATGTTAAAAGCAATTTCTATTTATTCTTATTGTAACATGACTAATGGCAGCTATACAAAGGCCCCATATCTCAGTGAACACAATTGTGGAAAAGAAGTATATCAAGATTAGTGGTAGTCCAAATGTAGAGAGGGCCAAGTATGTAAATCTTGTGTATGGAAAAGTTAGCAATGGTTTTTCCACATTCAAGTGTTGTCAGTTTGTAGACTACTCAAGGACTTCTGTGGAAGCTCCACTATACAACAGACCTAGACCATATCTTCTCTGCTTGTAGACATTATACTTGTACTAAGAGACTTTATACCACTATAAAATCAGCAATAGAGCTCAGAGAGAAAACACAGGTTATAAATACACTCCTTTGCTTTTACATTAAAGCCATGATGCTGAAGTTGTACATAACCTCTCCTCCCATCATGTTCTCCAGAATTCAGCCATTTGTCACAAGGCACAAAAAATACCTGGACTCATGGGACCTCAGAAAATGATGCTATCATTGTATCCATCAAAAAAAAATCATTTTACTATGTAATCATAAAAGGAAAAAGCTGTAGAAGACAATGAACAGCTTTTACAATTAAAATATTTTTATAATTCAAAGTTGGCTAGATGGGTGGATGGATTGACAGACAGACAGATAATGATATATAAATATACAGATAGATGCACAGATATAACTGGGAATTGAACCCAGGGCCTCCACACTGAGATGTAGCAGCTTTTTACATTGTTTTTTTTTTTATTTCACTTAGGAGTATATCCTCAATATGTATCCATTTTCCTAAGTTAAATAAATAAGTCACACATGTGTAAATACTGAATAGTTTCTCTGGTTTGAATAAACCATAATAGTACATAAGATCCTAATGAGATAACTGACAATGTGAAATAGGAAGAAAGGGGCTAAAGGTGTAAGGAAAGTGGGAAGGGTAGAGGAAAGCTAATAAGGGAAAAGAAAAATATGAGAAAATGAAGAAATGGAAATGAAGTGTTTGTAAAGGGGGAGGGAGGAGAGGTGAAAGGAGGGCAGGGACAAGGGGAAAAATGAGAACCAAGACCTGTCATGTAAAGGTACAAAATCCCAGTGATGAATGTAACTGTACTGTATACCTAAAATGTACCAATAAACTCAATGAGGAAAAAAATTGAATCAAGGCCTCTCTAAATTAAGTTTCTTAGGCTGGACTCATATTTATGATCTTCCTACTGTGACTATAGGCATGTGCTATGCTTGGTTAGTTGATAATAATTTTACAATTATTGCTATATGTAGATATATTAAAAATTGATTTATATGTTGCTCCATGTGCATTTAGTTCTTAATCAACTATAAAAGAAAGTTTATACACATATATATGATTATGA
The DNA here is from genome assembly GCF_012274545.1 of Fukomys damarensis. NCBI lineage: Eukaryota > Metazoa > Chordata > Mammalia > Rodentia > Bathyergidae > Fukomys > Fukomys damarensis. Next base: position 19,537,284 of record NW_022900950.1, on the reverse strand, counting down.
ACAAAACTATACAATAAGCTAAAATTTTAAAATTATTTTAATGTAATGCAGGATGTTGCTCATCACTTATATTATTATTAATGATGAAATTATGTAGCCTTAGGAGCAATTATATTTTAGCCTGTTTTTAAATGTAATGAAGTAAAATAATATAGAAAATATTTCTGTATGTAAATACACTTTATCAAATATTAATAAAGTCAATGTTTATTTGACAGGTAGGTAAAATAAATCATTTTTAAGCAAAATACACTGAGTCATCAATTCTCAGATATCTAAGCATTTCTTGAAATTTTAATTTTTTTGTTAATCTTAATAACTTTGTAAACCTTTCCCTTCCACTTTAAGAAGTCAGTATTTCCTTCCAACTGAAATATGCCACAAATGTGTAATTTAATTATTACTGAAAGCCAAATCTAAGTTTTTCACTCTATCATATTTCAGTCACTCATAATGAACTGTTATAAAGTTTTCCTATAAAAATTTCTTGTTTCCCAAATAACAGCAAACTGAAGGGTAGAGTAGAGATTATTTTAGGTTTAGTTTTGTTATAGTCATGGTAAATAAAGACTCATTTCTTTCACCACTTTTTAACAATGGAACCCCCCAAAAAAAGCATTTTCAAACTTAGATTAGGCTTTATGCTGAGGCAAAGTAAATGTAAAAGCAAACAAGCATATGCGGTGATGTTTTGTGGCAAGAAAACTTGGAATCTTATCACCGTATTATTTAAATCTGATAACAAGAGAAGATTAAAAATCCAGGAGAGCTTGAAAACCCATGGCTATAATCTTCATTTACGGAATTGATCAAAGGCAATCTGAACATTACAAGAGCCCAAACTGAGACCCACCCTAAGGGCTAGCTTAATTTACTGGGAGGCCAGTCACAGAGATTAAATGCAACCAAATCCCAGAGCTTTCAGGATTAAATATCTCTATTAAATACGGATTAGAACATAGAACAATATAGCACACCTCTAGCCCAAACATTAAAATGTGGATGTAAATGTACTTACATTAAAAGCATTGATGAATACTGACTACCTAAGAAAAAAGAGAATCAATGGGAGTTGGGCCCCAGAATGGATTGGTATCTGTCATATAACTATGTTAATGTTTTCCATATTTAAAATATCCACTACAAATTGTTTTCTCAGATCATGACATAATAAAAGCTGGGTAAAAGAATCATACCACAGTGATATATGCACACTTATGTTTATAGTGGCACAGTTTGTAATAGCTAAAACTTGGAAATAGCCCATTTGTGCAACAGTTGGAAACTGGATAAAGAAGATGTGATTTTTCTATAAAATGGAATACTACTCAGCCATAAAGAATGAGAAATTAGAGCCATTCATAGGAAAATGGATAAATTTTGAGGATATACTCATAAGTGAAATAAAAATAAGTCACACATGTGTAAACACCAAATAGTTTCTCTGGTGTAAAAAACTATAATAGTACTCAAGATCCTAATGGGATAATTAACAATGTGAAATAGGAAGGAAAGGGCTAAAGGTGTAGGGAAAGTGGGAAGGGTAGAGGAAGGGGAATAAGGGAAAAGAAAAAAATGTGAGAAAATAAAAAAAATGAATTAAAGTGTTTTGTAAATGGGGAGGGTGTGAAGGGAGGGGAGGGACAAGAGGAAAAATGAGAACCAAGACCTGTCATGTAAAGGTACAAGATCCCAGTAGTGAATGTATCTGTACTGTACACCTAGAATGTACCAATAAACTCAATTTTTATAAAAGCTAGGTAGAAAATTATTAGCATTCTCAGCAAGATTTTAAGTATACCTTCATGCATATTGGACATTATTATTTGGTTTATGCTTAAACATTTTGAATCAAACATACAGTTTTGAATTTCAAAGGAAAATGTATCTTGAATATACTCAACTATGCTACGAGTTAATAATTATAATCACAATAATGTTAAAAAGGACATTTTTGTATTAGTTTTGCTATACTAACTTTGTAACAAACACCTTTATTTCTCAGTGACCCTAACACAATAAAATTTCATTTCTCATTCACATGATCATCACAATATTTGATAGTTCTTTTGTCACTGGGGGTCAGATTCAGGACCTTGGACTTGTGAGGAGGGTTCAGTGGCACTGAGCTAAATCCCTGGCCCCTATTTGATAGTTCTTAGGAAATTCCTAAGTCCGTGTGTTTATATTTAATGAGTTTGATTTTAATATCTAGTACAGTAAAATATGAACATGGTATTTATAGTTAATTGTGAAAATTAATTGTGAAAATGTTCCAAATTAACACAAAACTGTGACAGACAGGCAATCTAGAAAATAATACAGTACAAGAAAATAGTAGAACACAATTCCAACCCCTCCCTCTCTTTTTGGGAAAAGAGGTTTTAATCATGTTTGTGACTAAGTATTTCACAAAAGTTTCAACATTGACTTTAAGTATTCCATAAACATTTTTACTTCATTTAAGACTTTAAAGCATCTGTGAAGTGCAGTTTGTTTCAAATTGAAATGGATCCTTATACTAGTTTATTCATATCCCTAAGATTCCAAATGCTATATTTCTATAGTCATATGATTTAGGACATTTAATAAGTTGTTCCACTGGACACAGATGAATCATGATTTATCTATAAATTATCATTAGCATTTCTGATATGAATAATATTAAGCACTGTGAAAAGAATTTATTTTAATGGTACAGAAGACAATTTCTCATGAATACATTATTGAATCCTGATTACTTCATCAGAATATAGCTAGAATATTGAATAGTTGCATGCCCTTCAAAAAACTGCTCTTATAATAGTGAAGCTTTCATCATTATTAATGTTACTTTTTGCTGTTTTTACTATAAGTAAACATTTGAAAATTTCTTAAGGATATCATGGAAATATTCAAAATTATTGAGAAGTTCTTAACTATAAATTAGGTATTTAATGCACATTTATAAATGCATATCAAACCACTTTGTGTTTTTTTAAAGCTTAACTGGCTTCAATAGAATTAGACTTGTTCTATAAATGGTGCTATTTAGCATTCTGGACATCACAGCAAATTTTAAATTGAGAGATAAGATTTATTTTTACCCTTTTTTGTAGGTTGAAAGCAGTGATGTGGAATTGATATTCCTGGGCTAATCTGAAGCTGCTGTAAATAATTAGTAACTTGTTATAAATCACACTGTTGAACTTTTTTCAGTAAGGATTTAATTCAGAGCTTGTAGCATAAATGTTTACTTTGAATGCCTACAAGCAACAAGGTGGGGGAAAAAGACTCTCTGTTGCAATCTTCATAAATTTAAATATATTATATCCACTTGCATATTGCCTGATAAATTTTTAAATGCTGAAAAATATCATAATTTGAAATTTTAGGGCAAAAATTTCATTCACATTTACCATAAACTGTCACAATCTTACATTGTTAAGTTAGTTTTCCATCACTGAAAAATTACAAGAGGAAATATTTATTAGGGCTCATAGTTCCAAAGGTTTCAGTCCATGATCAGCTAGCTCAATTTTTTTAGGCCTGAAAAAAGAGGAAACGTGACTGTAGAGGGGCGTGGCAGAGGAAACCTGCTTACCTGAGGACAGCCAGGAAACAGAGTGGGAAGAACCTGGTGCCAAGATAAACCCTTTCCTTTTTTTTTCTTTTTTTTTTCTTTCTTTTTTTTTTTTTTTTTTTTTTTTTTTTCTTTTTTTTTTTTTTTTTTTTCTTTTTTTTTTTTTTTTTTTTCTTTTTTTTTTTTTTTTTTTTCTTTTTTTTTTTTTTTTTTTTCTTTTTTTTTTTTTTTTTTTTCTTTTTTTTTTTTTTTTTTTTCTTTTTTTTTTTTTTTTTTTTCTTTTTTTTTTTTTTTTTTTTCTTTTTTTTTTTTTTTTTTTTCTTTTTTTTTTTTTTTTTTTTCTTTTTTTTTTTTTTTTTTTTCTTTTTTTTTTTTTTTTTTTTCTTTTTTTTTTTTTTTTTTTTCTTTTTTTTTTTTTTTTTTTTCTTTTTTTTTTTTTTTTTTTTCTTTTTTTTTTTTTTTTTTTTCTTTTTTTTTTTTTTTTTTTTCTTTTTTTTTTTTTTTTTTTTCTTTTTTTTTTTTTTTTTTTTCTTTTTTTTTTTTTTTTTTTTCTTTTTTTTTTTTTTTTTTTTCTTTTTTTTTTTTTTTTTTTTCTTTTTTTTTTTTTTTTTTTTCTTTTTTTTTTTTTTTTTTTTCTTTTTTTTTTTTTTTTTTTTCTTTTTTTTTTTTTTTTTTTTCTTTTTTTTTTTTTTTTTTTTCTTTTTTTTTTTTTTTTTTTTCTTTTTTTTTTTTTTTTTTTTCTTTTTTTTTTTTTTTTTTTTCTTTTTTTTTTTTTTTTTTTTCTTTTTTTTTTTTTTTTTTTTCTTTTTTTTTTTTTTTTTTTTCTTTTTTTTTTTTTTTTTTTTCTTGTTTTGGTACCAGGGATTGAACTCTGGTCCTTGTGCTTGCAAGGCAGGCTCCAGAACCACTGAGCTGTATCCGCGGCCCAATAAACCCTTTCCTGTTATTCCCTCAGTGACCAAGTTCCTCCCACTCTGTCCCTTCTGTAACTCTGCAGTCATTGATGAATTAATTCATTGTCGAAGGTAGTGCACTCATCATCCCTTCACTTTCCAAAAGCACAGGAACTGGAAAGTAAGTATTCACTATCCTGAACATTTGGGGGAATTTTTTCATCCCAAATCATAACAAAAACCTTAAATTACAAAATAGAATTATTTCAATTCACTAGAAATATGAAATAATTTTAAATATTAATTCAATCACTTTTCCAAAAGACATCTTGAATATATGACTATTCAGGTACTCCTCATTTAATGACAGTCCTGGTCCTGCAACTAGGTTGTTAAATGTGTTGGTTGCTAAGTGAGGAATTGCATATAGTATGTACATTATAATATTCAGAACAAATGGTCAAAGGAAACTCCAACTTGATGATTTTGCTTTTATTTGCATAACTCACATACAGTGCTGTAATGTATATAAGAATATAAAACTGCAGTATTGCATTATAATCAGTAAAATTACAGTACTCTACAATATGTGCTGTAAAAAAGAAATTGAGGATCTACATTAAATATGTATAAAATTATACAAAAAGGAAAAAAAAGACTAGTTGTAAGTTCAAGTGGTGAAACATAAGTCCAAATAGCATACTTCTGTAGTTAAATCCAAATGATCACTAAACAAGTAAGTGGTGAAATGACCAATATCAGTATAATAGGAAGCACAACCAAACTTCTATAATGTGAAATGCTCTGAATGTTATTTTAAAACTTTTCTCTGAGTGATAAAATCATCCCTGGACAACTATGCACAAGTCTTAAACACTCTACCAGGTAAAATGAATATCCTCAGATAACATTTTTTGGCTTTAAACATTGCTGAGAGAGGCTAAGGTAACCTTTTCTTTAATATTTTCCTTGATGTTTAATCAATTGCCCAGTTGTGTACCTGTACAAAGATTTATGATTTCTCCAAAATAAATAGGCTCAAATAAGAACAAGGGAGCTTATTTTATATCTTAAAATACTATGCATGCTTTTATCCTATAGAAATTTCAGCACCCAGATCAAATCAGGAAAGTTGAGGACCTACCACTTGCACTAACAAATGAAAACATAGATACGCTTAAATTGACTACATTGACTAGCCTGGGAAAGTTTTAAAGGAATCATACTCTTACTGTTAGAAAGTGGACCCTAGTGGAGCTGAGTCACAGTGTGGGTAGGGGTAACCTGGAAACATGTTGTCTTGTCCCCAGCTCCTCTCTTCTCTTTTTGCTTCTTAGCTGCCAGGAGTGAGCACCTTTCCTTCTTCCACCATTCCCATCTTCCATCCTGCTTCTGTCATAGACTGAAACCAAAATAAACCTTTTCTTTAAACTGATTGTTCTTTAGTTCCTCCCATTGAAAGCAAAGTAAGTAACACAGAAATTGTTACCATACAAGTGGAGTCATTGCTATGACTATACCTGACCATATGGTTCAGAAGCCTTTGGCTTGCTGGAAAATTTGGAAAATTTGGGAGATGCCAGCAAGAGGAGCCTTAGAATTCTGTGTTCAGAGTAACCAAAGATTAAAGAGGATAGCTTGGTTATATCTCAAAAGAGCAGAAGGTGGTGAAAGTGTGGATGGTAATGCAGACTTCACTAGCATTTGATCCATGTGTCCTGGAAGAAAACTTGTCTTCATATTATCCATGTCCCAAAACTTTAACAGAGACTGAGATTTAAACAATTTTCATTTAAACATGTCTTTCTGAATCAAAGGAATAGAAAGAGGGAATGAAGCTTAGAGTTTACCTGTTCTTTCAAAATTATCAATTGGTCACCATCCTCTAGCTAAATGTGAAATTACTGAGATCACCACATCTTTTTAAATGTTCTTTTTTTAAAAATATGAGAGTATTTCAGTCAGTTTCTGACTTGAAATTCCAAATAAATCATGATTTCTGAAAATGTGATGATTGGGTACTCACTATCGTGATGAATATGGTCACTAAAGTAAACACATAATCATTTATATCTGTAGAACATACAGTTCAATGTTGAAGAAAAAAATAGTATTTTGATTTTGAACCCAGAGAAATCCATACTAACTATTTTATTTATGATCTTGAGGTTCCAAGAAAAAGGAAAACAGAAATACAGGACCTTAGAAATGGATGAAAGTTTTACTACTATAAGAGGAAACATATTACATCATTACATCTAATAAATTGTTTTGCTAACAGTTAAGTAGATGGTTTTATGACACCAGGAGATATATTCAGGAAGAAGATTAAAATTAACTGAAATAGTCTATTACCTTGTCATATGCTGATTATTTATTCATGATGCCAAAGAGGAAACAGCCTGTTCTCTTTTGCTGCTCTCATTTCTTGTTTCCATTTGTCAAATTACGACTTTCATGTTCTGGTTGAATCATATTACTCTAGAGAGGATATCATTGATAAATTTCATGTCATATTTTATATTCTCTGAAAAGAAGATCCCTAAACCTGATATTTATTCAGAATGTGAAAGCATCATATTCTTAACAAAGTCAGTACATTAAGTATTACTCTATTGAAAAATAGCCAGTTTGTTATTTGTGAAACATCTACTTTTTCACACTACTATCTTCATTAGAATAACAGAGATAGGTATATTTAGAATTGATTAATCTCTTCCTTCTGAAGTTTACCTCTGCTCAATAATATAAAGACAATGAAAAAGTTATTGATACTTTTGACTATTAAAATAACATTTTAAAATGTATGACTTGACATTATAAACATTCCTAGTGTAAAAAAGAAAGTTTGGTTAATGAAAATGTTCTAATTAACCTTGAAGAGACATTTACTGCCATGTTCAGAAAAACAACTATCAGATATAGTTGTATGAATTATGTGCTTATGTATATACATTTTGGAAGAAATTTGAGATGAGTTTATATCATTTTATCCCTACTGTTAGCTTGACAAGCGTATAATTGTCTTTCATCTTCACTTTCCCTTAATTGCGTGTCTTGTACACTTATTTACAATTGCTTAGAAGAAATCAACATTTGTCATTTAGTAGCCAAGCTAAATTAAGCTTAAAGTGAAAGTTGTGAATGCATTAATTTATGTGTACATTTGTGTTTTTCATTTATTTATACTAGGATGCTCTAATCTTGTGTGACTTAGCCTTCAAGCCCAAGTTTTTAAATTCTGACAACATAGGGGATATGCAATAATACCTGCACTGGATCCAATCAAGCTGTTCTTTATGTCTAGTTTACATGAATATTACAGAGATAGTAAATAATAATTTATTTATACTGTGCCCACTATGAAAGATAATTCAATATTCTCTTCCTTTTGTAAGTAAGGAACCCAATTTCAACACTTAAATCTTATTCCCTCCTTGTAAAAAATAGTTATTTTCTGTCCTTGCAGAATGTATTTTCATAACTGCTGAATGGTCTCTCTTCACAACCTCTACATATGAAGAACATCATTTTTGACAAGTTCTGAGGTGAATCCAATGGCTAAACTTGCATTCTGGACATCAGCTGACCTCAATGTGTAGTTAGTACAGGTTAGTCTGGTCAATTCTCTGAGAATATTTTGGAATTGAGACTAAATGATTCTATTTCTTTCAGGCTGCATGGTGAAAAAAAAGAGGACTCAGCATGGATGACAGATTTGTAAGTTTCAGTGATGAAAGTAACAAATCTCTCCTTTACCTAAATGAATGATTTCCAAGACAGAAAAAAAAAGCCAATTGTAAAGCAATACTCTTTTTATGGTTATATACAGACTCAGTTTGCAAAATAACTGTGGAACATTTTCGTTGGGTGCTATGGACAGCCATACACATTAAGAATATGAATTCACTGAAGCAAGGTTTGAGGCTTCCATCTTTGACAGTGCAGTTCACATTTCTTGCATATTGTAAGATGCAATAAATAAGACAAAAAGGTAGTAAAATGCAATAAAAATAAAACAGCCAAATAAAAATAGCTATTTTCATATAACACATTAAATTTAATATTATAAAATCTAGAATTTTTTTGAAAGGAAGTACTGTTGAACGTCTGACTTACTGAATTTTACTGTGCTTTGTTATATTTGTGCTTCACTGATAAGCATTTTTTATATATTGAGGTTCTGTAGCAACCTTATGTTGAGCAAGTCTATCAGTGACATTTTTCTAACAGCTCAGATAATCATTAGTGTTTCAGCAATTGATTATTTTTTATTAAAGCATGTACATTTTTGCACATTATTCTATCACATATATAAGAGGCTCCTATATAATGTAAGCATGACTTTTACACTCTCCGGGAAACAAACTTTTTGTGTGACTCACTATACCTCTGGAACCAATTCTACAAAACTTCTAGGGATGGCTGTAAAATAACTAGTGATGTACAAGGACAATGTTTAATTTTTGAGCCATTAAAATGTCTGTTATTAAGTAGGGTTACATTCATTGGGTGCTGTAATAAGCAGTCCAACTATATCAATTGTTTCATGCAGTAAAATGTTTATCTCAATTTTCAATACAGGTTACCCAACTCTCCTGAGTCCACCTTTAGGAAGTGATTAAGAAATCTGAATTTGTTTTCTTTGTACAAGTGTTCAAATGATCTGGAACTGCTTTAACATCCATCAAACTTTCACTAGTGAGAAACTTATTTGAACACATTTCTCTTTTTTATTCATTGCAGTTTGGGGGACATTTTGGGTGTACATTATGATCCCATTCATCATAGGGAATTTATACCTGTACATGATATATCTTGTTTCTTAATTTTTCCCATTCTTCTTCCTCCCTTCAATCTTCACTATTTATAGAAGCTTTGATTCCATCATTTGTTTCTTTTCTCATTCTTTCTTTCATTTCATTCATTTCCACCACCCACCCTCCTTAGTTCTTCTTCCCCTTTGAATATTTTCTTCCTATTTCACAATATCTATTATACATTTTAGTCCTCATTTACATTTTGTTTCTCACACCACACACACATACACACACACACACACACACACACACATATTTTTATTCAATCAGTGGTTGATGGGCATTTCAGCCATTTCCAAGATTTGTCTATGACAAATTGTGCTGCTATAAACATGGGTGTACATATATTGCTGTAGTATGATGCTTTTGATTCTTTTGGGAAGATACCAAGAAGGAGGATAGCTGGGTCAAATGGAACCTCCAGTTTTAGGTTTTTGAGGACTCTCCACACCAATTTCCACAGTGGTTTCACCAGTCTACTCTCCCACAAAGAGTGGAGAAAGGTTCATTTTTGCTTACAGCCCTGGTAGCAGTTGTTATTGGTTGGTTTCTTGATAATAATCATTCTTTTGGGATGGAATGGAAACTCAGTGTTGTTCTCATTTACATCCCATGAATGACTAGTGATGTTCAACATTTTTCATATATTTATTTGGTATTTCTACTTCTTCACCTGAGAAGTCTCTATTCATTCCAAATGTCCTTTTTGGATTGAGTCTTTACATTTAGGGGGTTTTATATTTTTCTTTGAGTTCTTTTTTTTTTAATTTTATTGAGTTTATTGGTACATTTTAGGGATACAGTACAGTTACATTCATTGTTGGGATCATGTACCTCTACATGGCAAGTCTTGATTCTCATTTTTTCCCCCCATA